>NC_142244.1:110056325-110659734 GCF_052056855.1 Sturnus vulgaris
TGCCTCTCTGTTTTGAGTGGGATTCATCTGTCTGAAGAGCCCCGTTGGTGCGAAGGATGAAGGGACTGATTCATGAACAGATGCAGCCTGAATGTACAAGGAGCCTTAGGAAGCCAGGGAGCCAAGTGCTGAGGGCTTGCCTCTGCCTGAAGGCAGCTGCAGGTTGGCAGTGCAGGTCTGGGGGCTGAGAAGAAAAGGCTTCATGGCCTTGTTACATTGCACGTCTGGCTTTCTAAAAATGGCATTTGGGATCCAAAAACTGACTAGAAACAGTGACATGATACTGAAAGCAAATTGATTCCCACCACTGTGAAGTAAGGGTGTGAGATGGGAGTTGGTTGGAACAGTTAGATCTTCTTTTCAGCCTACATCCCACTACCCTGCCTCCCCACTGAAATAGCGTGCCTGACAGGGAATTCTCTGTGGGAATGCCAATGATTTTACATCAGTGTTGGGTCACCCTCTCATCTACAGCAATTCACTTTGTTTTTGTAGAGAAGAAAATAGTGTCTAGCCTCTTTCTGTGCTTTATAGCACCAATTCCCACTCTGGAAGGAGTACTCACATACTTTAGGTTAGACGTGTCTTCAGTGCCCCGGCAGACGGAGGCAGATGTTTCCCTCCTTGTGCTCCATCTGCCAGGAGAACAGGGCTGGAACCAGTCTCACAGGCTGCCAAAAGAAAGCTAGCAGAGAGCAGAAACTTCTAAATGCTGCAGATTTGGGCCTGACTATTACCAAAGAAAACAGAAATTAATTTCAAAATATTTTCCCGTTAATCTCCATTCCTTGCTATTTTAAGCGAGCTACACTGGTTTGTTATGTATGACCACACAAGTTTTTAAATTTATGGGGTTGTTTCTTTGTTGTTTTTTTTTTCTTTTTTTTTTTTTTTTTCTTTTTAAAGTAAGTTTCAGCTTTATGGAAATTATGTGACATCCTTGAAAGCTGGGATCAGATCCAAACTGTCTGTGCCATAATTATTTTCAAAACTTGTTGAATTTTGTGTCAACTTTAACTCAACGCCAATATTTCTGTTTCACACAAAAGCATCAGATGGTGCTGTGTGTGAACGAGTGCATGTGGACATGATAAACTAGCACCTCCATAATGACTTGGAGTGACTCCATGTCCCTGGCTTCAAAAATATGCAAATTTGGGTTTGTCATAATGAATTTTTCTCTTCTTCCCACTCCTAGAAAGAAGCAAGAAGAATGTGAATTTCAAAATGTAGTAGCAAAATGTGCTGGTTTTTACAAATTGACAACTTAATTAAAACTGATTAATACTATGGCAAGAAAAATACTTCCAAGTGTAGGGAAGACACAAATGATTGTTGTGAAAATTAGAAACAGACATGTAATTTGGAGACAATAATTTCTGTCCAATATTCAAGAGTCTTCCTATCTCACATCCCTTTGAAATGATGACTCTGACTTTAACTCTATGCATTGGTTTATTTTTTGTACTAATGAGCCATATGGATTTGTTCTTGGTTTTGGTAGCTGTGTATTTACATTTGGGAACTTTAAAAAACAACCTAATATGTAGCCGGAGTTTAATAAGATTTTATGAAAGCTCCTGGATCAGGCTGACCTTTCCTATTCAGGTGTCTGGCAACTCTGCCTTTTTTCCATGCTTCAGAACTATGTATTTTTTCTTTGGAAAGAGACTTCAGAGAAATTAAAAGAAAATACAACAGCCTTCCAAATCCCTCTGCACTGCTAGCTGTGAGAAAAGCTGATGAAATGCTGGGGAGGCAATGAAAAGTTAAGAAGGCTGGAGTGGTAGCTTAAAATGGGTGGGGACTAAATGTCAAGGATACTGGGCAAAAACTGTAAAAAATGAAAAAAATAAAACACCAGAAATACCTTGAAAATGATGAAAAGAATTATTATGTTCAAGGAGGTATTCAGACTGTGCAAGAAGTGGCAGCAAGGTTGAAGTGCGAACATGAAACTGCAGAAATGTCACTGCAGTACAATGGGATTTGTAATCCCTATCACAATGGTAAGAGTAGTCAGTTGTGGAAACTCAGATACACACAGATGTTCCTGAATTCAGAGGTTTGGACACGTGATAGTCTCTGTATGCTCTCTATCACAGACATGGGAAATACGGATTATTCATAAAGATGCAAAAATTAGTGCTCATTTAATAGGCATATTATATCAAAATTGTAATGTTCAAATGCGAATGGAATGAGCAAAAAAAACACATGGGTTTTTTTTTTAAATGCAGTTCACAGTTCAAACTGTGAGTACAGGGCTTTAAGAAGAGTATGGGCTAGGATAGATAATAGATGAAAGGCATCCTAAGTTGTCAAAGTCTAATACTAGTGAAAGCTGTAATTCAATAGAAAGTATAAAATAAAACCAAAACAACATAAAAATGCAGCACTGCATTGTATATGGGACCATCAGAGGAGATACCATATCTGATAACAACGAGGCTATAAATATGAGGATGACAGAACTGAGGAGAAGCAATGGGACTAAGCTCATATCATGGCAATGAAAAGCCATAAAGTGGGAGGGCAAAGAATATTTATGGGAGGAAAGACATTGAAAACTGCAAAAGATATGGGAAGACACCAGCCTGTATTTTAAATAATGGATATGTCATGCAAAAGAGGCAGAATGAAGGAGATGAAATATTGTGCAATAACACATCCGGGTCACCTAGAAACCCACGGAGCAGTCGTGAATTAAATGCTGTTATGGGGGGATTATTCCATATTTCATTACATATTTCATTACATGCCAGCAATGAAGAAAAATGACAAAAATGAGTCTGCATTTAGGTAAAGGTGATTAAATTTGATTTAAAATATAAAATTCCAATCTGAACAGCTGTTAACCACTACCAAAAATACCAGCATACACGGAAGAAAATATGTAAAACCCCAGTGTGACTATTCACTAGCCCATTAACAAATTAATTTTTTGTCAAACTTTCAGAATACTAGGCAATGGGGCATTGTCTGTAAGATTATCAGCCATATAAATTCTTCACATATCCCCTGAAGAATCTACAAGACAGTATAAAGCAAAATATCCAAGTGATGTATGTGCAAATCTTTCAAGGGTTTGAAAGACGTGAAAAAAGAAAGGTGATGCAATCAGCACTGCCTTTATTTAAGTTTCCTTGATTTCTATAATAAAGGTGCTTAGAATAGCATTTTAGAACTAATAAATAAAATATCCTTTAAAATATTTTATTAAAATATTTAAAATTGAAAATTCTTTTATTCCGTTTGCATAAATGAGGAACTAAAATAAAAGGTAAAAATGTTTGTAGAATTAAAATGGAATTATAAAATTAAAGGATCTTCAAGTGCTTGGAAGAGAATTTAGAATTGATAGACATTGATAGAGTGAGGGACAGGAAGGAACCTTTTACAAAAATAGGAAGTTTCTTTCTCAGGGGAACAAGGGCTATTTCCAGTAACTTCTTATCTTACAAGAATGAGGCCAAGAAATAAGGAGTAACCTCTTACCAGAAGACTCATCTCTCTGTATGAAGCAGCCTAAGAAGACTAAAAAGGAAGCAGAACAATAGGAAGGGAGGAAAATTACTATTAGCTGCATATGCCAAATTTCTGGAAAGCACATTTAGGCTCCCCTTCTATATGCTGAAGAGATCAATGTAATGAATACTTGATTTTCTTTCAGAGGGACTATGAAGTCTAAATGACATTTTTAGCCATTCTGTATCTCTAGGTCATAAAGCTTCTGCCAATAGCTATCTAGAAGATGATGAATTGATAGATTCCAAAAATATTGTAATTGAAATTCTATACATCCTATACAGTCAGAGAGGAGGATAATGCAGAAGGAGCTTTTAATTAGAATTGGTTTTATTGCATTAACAACTTGTTTAAGGAACTATGGGCTCTTATACTTCATAAAATGAGACTTCTATTTTATCCATATTCAACTATATTTAAGAGTGATACAGGGACAAAAACCAATGCTAATTTGTTAGTCCAAAGTCTGTCTACAGCAGATAATGATGTGCCCTTCCTAAGAGCTGAATGTTGACTCTGCTCTGAAAACAGACTTGCAGAAGCCCTCAGTAAATAACTATTTCTTCTATTCTGTTTGCTGTTTACTGCTACCTGCATACTGAATAATTACACTCAATAAATTCCTTCCTGCTATGCCTTTCTCAGATGGTTGGATAAGATTAGTCACAGCAGAAGGTACCTTCATCCTTTTAAAAAGGCAATCTATTTTTTTTCCAGCAACACATGCGTTCATTTAAATGAGGGAACTGCCTTATAATTTATTTTAAATTACAGTGAGTTTTTAATCACCTTTTCACATACTTATCGTTGTGAAAAACAGCGTAAATAAATGGAAAATTTCATATTTAATGGTTTTACTTTGCTTTTTAATGTATGTATGCACATGCATATAAAATACAACATATATGTAATATGCTTATAAACTGCCTAAAAATATGTATGTATACCACACATTTTCCATGCAAGAAGAAGAGAGTCAGAAATTCCTGTTCTTCTGTCTTAGTTAAAGCCACAGATACATGCATAATTAGAAATAATTTAAATAGCATTGATGCCCACTATTCCTTTCGATTTACTTCATTGTGGTTCAGAATCCAACATTTAATTTAATTGGTAAAAATTAATGTCTGCACTTCAGCAAGGAGGTTCTAATAGAACAACATGTACCCAACAGCAAGACCTGCTAAGGGTTCCTGTTTAAATACATGTCTATTTTTTGGTAATTGCATTCATAGGCAATGAGACTTAGTATAATTCTATTAACCTTGATATAATTCAAGATAAACAAATCGAAAGATATGGGCCTTGTATAAATGGCAGAAATTCTCACAATTTACTATTAATTTTGTAACTTTGTGCATTTTCATGGAACTCCTAAAACATGATCAGATATCTTAGGCTCTCTAAAAAACTCACTTGGAATGAAAGTAAACCAGTTTTCTTGAAAGTGGGATTATCACGAGTAGCTACTATCCCTGTGCATTTTAAAGGTGTGGGATGGAAAGCACATCCCATGGGACAAACTGAGAGGAACATCAATCCCTTAAATGAATTATTAATATATCTTCTGTGACCACCTTGGTACTCTAGTCCCCTTCAGATAAGTTTAGCCATAGGAAGTACAACTATTAGCAGGGATCCTGGTATTGTTATCTTTTATCAGACTTTGTCTGTCAGCCAAAGTTCTTTTATAGTAGTTGAACTAATAATTTTAGACCTGAACATTGTGCACAGATTGCTATCAAATTGTTACAATGAAAAAATTGCAGTGCTTAGTTATGATACTTGGCGTGGCAAAAATTAATCATCATTTCTGCTAAGCTTCAGTCTCTAAAACAGTTGTGGCTCTCAGATCAGAGTCCTTTCTAAGTGTGTGTCCCCATGCTAGAATCCAGTATGTCAGAGATATAATAAAAATTTTCTTTGATCACAGGTAAAGAGAGTCACAACATTGGTGCATCAGGTTTTTTTTTAATGGCAGTGATTTTGTGCAGGTAAGAGAATATGCATATATTTTTATGTACCAGTGGAGTCACACATACTACCAATGGTAGGCTCATTAATGCATGTATTTTCAAGATATTAATGTTCTAAATATTTTTGCAGCTTCACACGTCTTCTAGTTAATTAAGAACAGACACTTTGCAGAAGCTTGGGAGGTCTCTGGGTATCTCACTTTAAAAACATTTTTTTGGGGATCAGATATTTATATAGTTGAAGAGGTTTAAGTATATTATTTTTTAAAATGCTTTCTTGTAGATATGTTCAATCAGACTCATCATGATAAGGGGTCTAAGTCTGATAATTTTAATGGCAAAACCCCAATTAAAATCACTGGAAAGAATACCAAGTCCTGGTGGCTTTACTACGGCTTATGTATACACACTCAGAAATTGCTTCATCCATCACTGATGCTCAACTGTCACTGTCTGTCTAGAGCTGGCATCATCACCAGTAAAACAAGGTTTTATTATTTTGTCCCCAGACTTCTTGCTGGATTAGTGGTTGCTGTATTATTTCCAGTGTTATAATGTCTTTAAGTGTACATCTTCCAATTTGAGATATGATACTTTCTCTCAAAAAACCCCCCAAACAAAACAAAACAAAACCAACAACAAACTAAAATAAAATTAATCTCTTTTGGAAAAAGAATGGGGTTTTTTTACTGTATAGAAACAAACACAGAGAAAGTAACCATGTCTGATTATGTGAATACTAACACTGGCAGGCAAGTGCTCTATTTAGTTCCCCACAGAATGAGGATAAAAAGAATTTGCTCTGAGCCTTGTCTACACATTGGGATTCTCCTTAAAGACTACAAGAAACAATTCTCTAGCAACCCTCTGGGCAGCTTTCAAATTATGGGTTAGGTTTGTATTGAAGGGAAAGAGGAAAACTGGTCTAAAAATTGGTGGGTGAAGACATCCCCAGCCAGCCATGCAGAGAGGGGGAGATGAAGATGCTGGATACGGAGCTGGTGGCTGTGGCTGCAGCCCCTGGTGAGGCTCACACGTGTGAAGGAAGCAGAAATCCACTTTGCACTTGCTGGTGACAGCTCTTTGTTGGAGGCACAGAGCATTTTGCCACAGCAAGAATACATCAGCACATCTCCTCAAAGAGATGCCCCTCATGTACCAGCTCCAGCCTGGGGCTCTCAGGTAAATACATCCCAGCTTGGGGAAGGCAGCTCCTGGGGACACGTCCAGCAGCACATGGGTGAAGGATTGAACCCCTCACAGCAGCAGGAGGACTTTCACTCCTTGGAAAGGAAGATCTCTTTCATAAATCCAACTGTGACTAAAACAAAAGGGCTGTTTCTCTGTAATCACTTTGTTGTCTCTGCTCTCATGTTGCAGCATTTACTGTGTGGTCTTTTTCCTTTTTGCTCTGTAATAATTATCCTTCATCTGAAAATTAGAAACAAGCTTCTTAAGCTCTCAACCTCAGCTCCACAGGATTAGATATTATCACTAAGTTTTCTGACATCTATTTCAAATGTTTCCTTTTTTTCTTTTTTTTTTAACTTTTCTTCTTTGAAACCAAAGGAGAACATTCTTGACTTCATTTTCTCGAGTAATGCACTTAAGATTAACAGCCTGTTAGGTCAGGCAGAGCAGCCAACATTCCCATGACTTTGGACACCAGATGGTCTCTAGGAAAATGTTGTGACTTATAGGCACATTTTAGTCCTAACTATAATGAGTTTAGAGAAAATAGTGTGATATAAGCCTGGGACCTAAAAGGAGAGCTGAGCAGAGTATAAACAATCACACTGGCAGTTGACATCAGGCAGTGCTTGTAATCACTCACTGGGATGGGAATTTGTAGTGTTCTACAACAGAAAACCTTCATTTGCTGCCTATCATTTAAAAGGTTTCCTGCAAAAATTGTATCACAATGAAAACCAGTCATAAAAGATACTTATTATTTCCTGATTTGATATCATCTTTAATTTGCAATTTACAACACACATTTCAAAGACAGCTCAGGACTTGAATTAGAGGTTGGTTATGCATTGTCTAATTCCTTCTTTTCTGAATTCTAATAGTTACAGGGAGAATTCAAATGAATTTGCTGGCTTACCACAGGATTTTGCAGTAATAAATCTAATTTAGTAGTATGTTCTTCAGTGCAAACACATAATTGAGATTTCCAGTATTTGGTCTACCAGAGTATTTTGAAAGTACCCACTCAGATCTAAGAAAAACTATATGTATTCCTCACTTCGCCAGAAAATATATTATTTATAAAAGGTTAGGTTTGGTTCCTATGTCTAATAATTTTCATTTTGACTACTTGGGAGATCTTTTTTTTTAAGCAAATACATATCCAGATTGCTTTTTGCTTTTTCTTTTTTTTGGTTCAATTAAATCTCAGCCATGGCAAAGGTGATTATCATATATCATGGAGCTGGAGCACTAAGTTGGCATTACTTAGTAGTCTTTGAAGCTATTTACCAGTTCCTTACATCTGAAGAAAAAGCTAAAGGAATAACTGCTTGCTTTCTTTTTTAGAAATCAAATCGAAATTAACTGCTTAAAAATAAAAGGTCAGAATTAGATAAAAGGAAACATTTCTTAGCAGACAAGCAATTAGATGATGGAAAAATGCTTTCTACTGATGAGCCTGAGTCACTTTCACTAATGGTGTTCAGAAATAAGTTAGGTACATTTCTTGTTCTCTTTCTGTACAGGAACATTTTTCTCCACACAGGAGGTCATAGCACGTGATCTGAGAGATCTTCTCCAGCTCAGTAATCAAAGCTGTTGCAGAAGACTGGAATCATTACAGATCAGTGAGTTTTCTTCATTTTTGTTCAACTGGAATATAATGATTTGCCACAAATACTACTTGAAATAATCTCAGCATCTCTCATTTGGCTAATTTAAAACTTTTGCAGTCCTTCTATATGAATTCACTGCTTTCAGATAAATTCCTAATGTAAATTTAGGGGTCATAGCTGTGGTATGTGTATAATACTAGTGGTACAGAGATGATTAGCTGATTCAGAAATAGAATAAGGCCTAACATGAAAACCCTCACCACGTTGCATGCTGCCTGCTGCCATCACTGCTTCTAATGGTGAGAGTTTGCAAAAAAAAATCTGCAAAGAGGTTACAGTTGGAAATTAATATGCTAGTGTGCTAATTTTGGCTGGGGTAGAGTGAATTTTTTTCCCAGTGGCTGGTATAGGGGAGTGGTTAGGATTTGTGCTGAACACAGCTTTGGTAGTGTAGAGATGTTTCTGTCATTGCTGAGCAGGGCTTGCACGGAGCCAAAGCCTTTGCAGCTTTTCATGCTGTGACACTGGTGATGAAGCTGGGGGTGAATGGGAATTTGGGAGGAGTCACAGCTGGGACAGGTGACCCAGCTGATCAGAGGGATATTCCAGACAGTGTGACATTATCATCACAAAGGGATATTCCAGACAGTGTGACATCATGAGCAGTGTAAAACGTGGGACCTGATCTGTGTTCAGAAGGGGGGTCTGGCACTGGTCAGTGAGTGGTGAGCAGT
Organism: Sturnus vulgaris; assembly: GCF_052056855.1. Classification (NCBI taxonomy): domain Eukaryota; kingdom Metazoa; phylum Chordata; class Aves; order Passeriformes; family Sturnidae; genus Sturnus; species Sturnus vulgaris. Next base: position 110,065,371 of record NC_142244.1, read on the forward strand.
TGTATTGTGCATCGCTTGTTTTTTCATCATTCTTATTGTCATTTACTATTATTACTGTATTTTACTTTGTTTCTGATTATTAAACTCTTCCTATCTCAAGGTAAAAGTTTTGCTTTGATTGTCCTCCCCATTCCAGTGGGCTCAGTAGAAGGGATGGTGGTTGAGCAAGCAACTGAGTGTAGCTTAGTTTCCAGCAGGACTTAAACCATGACAGCTGAAAATTTCTGTCACTGACATCTCCTACACAGTAAAAAGTACATTATAAAAGTGATATTTCCTAATATCCTATGCATTTAGAAGTTGAAAAAAATGAAGTATTGGAGATTCAAGAAGTTCTTCTAATCTTTTTGTTAACTTGTGTTCTACATGAGTGACTTAAAGCCTGCCTGTCAGAAAGAGTGATAAAATTAAACAGAATAATAATATTTCCTTGTGATAATTCTGTCACTGGGTTGGGTTTTTGTGTGTGTGTGTGTGTGTTACAGTAATATAACAGACTTACATTTCTAAAATATTAAATATCTGCTTTTCTTTCCTCAGTCTTTTGTATTTATAATTTTACAGCAAGATACTGTACTTACAAAAATGAATTGTGTGTACTAGCCTGGTTACTTTTTCTTTTTTTGCTACTTTGTAAGAAAGAATTCAAACGTGGGCTCCTAAGGAAAATGCTTATTTTGTTCTTGGATCAGAGGGAATAATTTTTACACACTTTCCTCTGGTACTGGGTGTTTATATAAACCTAGATATATTTGCAAAAAAATACGAACCTTCTTTAGTATAAGACATCAGTTATGTGATTTTGCATGAAAATCTAATTTTCTCATGTTCATTTGTATGTGGTAAGTTACCACTCCATTAATTCTTACATTAGATACAATATGAGTACACAGAAAAAATAAGAGATATAAATAGAGCTAAGTTTTCACTGAAAACAGGGCTATAAATTTAGCAACTCAAGGAAAAAGCAGCATCTTTCCTCAGTTTTAATTTTTAAATAAAAGGTTGTCTTCCTGGGTTTATCTGCCTTTGTGAATTATAGGAGAGTAAGATATACTGAGATATAGATATAGATACATATATTTTCACTTCTGCATAACTATGGACTGGAAGACTTGTCATATTTGAAAACTGAGAAAGTGCACTGAGGCTTCAAAAAGCTTTCATTTTTGTTTCGTAAAAATTTTTTGGTCTGAAATCCTGTATCCACTGCTGGAACTGAGTAGCCAGTTCCAACAGAACTGAACAGAAAGTCAAGACAAAGTGAAAGACTGAATTTACTCGGCCGGAAAATCAGTTCTGGGGAAATCAGGAAATAATTTGATCTCAGGAACCAAAGGAGACTGAGAACCTCCTCATGCTGGCTGCCAGCCCAGGTGGGAGCTGGAGCTACTGTGGAACTCATCCCTCTCCCAAGTGCTACATCCCTGCCCTGTCTCCACCTCCAGCCTCTCCTTTCTCAGCACAGCCAGGGCTCCTTGCTGAGGGAAGGCTGCTGCCCCAGGCCATGGTCTGGCAGTAGAAGTCTCTTCCTTTCTCTTCATCAGCCCAGGTTAAGAAGTTGCTCAAGGCAATGAACCCCCTTGGACAGGTATTCTGTGTATCCTGTGCAGGTACCTGCACTTCACCTGCCCTTCTGTTTGCACAGCAGAGGAAACTGCACCCAAACACAAAATCGATGTTGTTCAGTTGCTCATAAAAGGTGGCTTCTTGTTAATGCACATATAACATTTTTATAGGCAAATGTGTTATATTTTCATGGCTCTGAAAGTGAGCTGCATTATTTGATCTATGCCATGCACATTGCCTTGCAATACCTGAAGATGCAGACACTTTAGCAGCTCTGCTGAATCTGTACTTGAATATAGTTGCTTCTGCTTTCTTTTCAGTCTGAGGAAGGCTTTAGGGTAGGAATTACACGATTTCTTCAACTGGAGTAGCAGTTCACCTGAGTTAGCCCTAGAAAACAGACACAAACCGTGCAGCCTTTAAAGCTGAAAGCTTAAAACAGAATAGCTCAACAAGCAAACATTCCAAATAAAAAGCAAAAGCAAAAATCACAAGAAACCAGATCAGTCTGAACAATATGGGCTGGTTTTGGCTGGTTTTACATGAAACCTGTGTGAAATAATTCATGCTTTGAGTGGTGTGTTATGAAATTGCTATAGCAAGAAGGTTAGGAGCAAGGGAAGCAGTTAATTGTAATGTTAAACACGATAGCTTGGCCCCACATGATCAGGGGTGGAGATTGTATTGGATATGCCTTTAAATTGTTGGATAGTGTAGGATGTGAGCACGACATAAATGGTACAGAATAAGGGGTGGAGAACTTTACTCCAACCAAGAGCAGCACAATACATTTCCTGAAGCAAAATGTATTAAGCTAGCTGTGTTTTTTAAGGACAAATCTGAATTATTTTCTGCTAAGTACCAAGGATTTTTAAAATTTCTTTTACCCAGATTATGCTGGGGCAGGATGATAATATCAAACAAAAATACTATTCATATACACATGTGGAAGATTAATCTCAGAATACAAACCTTTAGCTCCATATTTAGAATACAAACAACATTCTCAGATTTTCTTCATATTCCTATATACAGATACACAGTCATGTGTACATATGTGCATGCACACAATTAGTACCCATAAATATTTAAGAATTTCTATATTTAGGTGAGGATTTTTCATATAACAACACTTTGCAAGCCATGTTTATAGAATTATATCTATATGTAACTTGCAGTAGGACTGCTAATCAAGCAGGAGAAGAAACCATCTAATATTTGGTGATGAAAATTGCTTTAGAGTGACTGATTGTGCTAATCAATCTTCGCCAAGTAAATCACCACTAAAAGATAGTCTATAATTATAGGATCTTTCCCTGTAACTGGGTAAGAAGAGGAATAAAAATAAACTCTCACAGGAAAGCTGTCCTCTTCAGTAAACACAGTAGTTTGCTTTGTTTCCAACATGTTGGAAAGAAATTTGGAAAATATGTCCAAGTTGTCTTAGCTTTCAGAAATATATTGTTGTGTTGTTGGATCTGACAGTGGTAAAATTGGCCATTAAAAATAATGCATGCAGTGGTCCAGACAAGACATCTACAAACAGGTTGCAGTCACTAATTTCTTCATGATTCACAAAACTTTGACAGTTTTCATGAAAATGAGGCCACTTATGGCATTTAACAGTTTAAAAGAAAGAATTTTTCCTTTCTCCACTGTTCACAAAATTCTTAGATAAAAGTAATTGTTGGAAGCCAGTTTCAGTAGGAAGAAAATACTTTTTCTAAAATTATTATTCAGATTAAGATTAATAAGTATATGCAGATAAATCAGTGATGTAATAAGCTCAAAAAACCCAAATTCATAGGCTTCAGCCACGAAAGATGCCCCAAGGAAAAAAAAATTAATTGGATTGCCAATTAATTAATTTAATTAATTAAAAGTACAGGACACCAACGAATTGTAAGAACTTTTACAGATCAGAGCAGAACCTCATGTGGGCAGGACAGAAACACCAAGAGTTGTAGCAGGGCAGTGGTCTGAAGGAATTGTGCCCGAGCTCTGCTAATGGTGAGAGTTCTGCACGGTTCTGGGGCCCTCTCACACTTAGCAAAGAACAAAAGTCTCTTGGCTCAGGCACCTGGGAATGCCCCACAGCTCCCATTCATGTCCATGTCCCAGCACAAGAAATTCTGGGTGGTGACATTTACCATTTCAGGGATGGAAATGGAAGGAAGTTCATGCATGGTTTATTAATGATCCAGAAGGGCTGCTGTGTTGATTGCTCTGTCAGCTTCCTGCAGACTTTTTAATGCCAACATAAGGTTCACTTTCAACAACTTCAGCAAGGCAGGATCAAACTAGCCAAGTCTTTGACCATAATGTTTCAAGGTGGTTGAAATCGTGTGGGAAAAGTTAAGCTAAAGAGCCTGTTTCAAAGTATTCAAGAGAGGAAAATGTATTATTTCAGCTGAAATATTTAGTTGAGAAATGAATTTCCAGACTAATGATGACATTCAGGGTGTGCTGCAGGATTCTCTTTGGAGCAGCTTTCTCACCATTGTTAAGTTAATGGGGGATGTAGAAGAGTAAAAATTCCATGTTTACCCAAAGCAAAACCTGCTAAACTGGGAAGCAGACTCCCAGTAAGGAACCTATCATGCATATATAATTACCCAGAGAATGTCACAAAAACCTCTAGGAAAAGAAAAATCTCAGAGAAACCTGCAAGCTGTATTGGCCCAACTTCATGGAAGTGTCACTGCCCAATATTGTAACAGGTCTGCCTTTATTGCATAGTCATCCATTACAGTGAAGTAGCAAAACTTCCAGAACTTATTTTCTTAAACCAGCTTCAAAGGTGGCTACCACCCATAACATTAAAATGCAGATAACATTTTTCTGGATGAACAGCTCACACTGCACTTTTGTGTCGCTCCATTAGCCCACTTCACTTATCTGTCATTCCTGAAGATGACAGGAAGGTCATATATCTTATTCCCAGCTTCAGAACAAATGCTGCCTTGGCATCTTTGGACATTTCTTGTCTCCCCTTGTAATTTGTAGCTCCTGAATTCCAGTGTGAAGACACAACCTTGCTATGTGAGGGGAAATTTCAAGTAGTAATGAGAAATCTTTTCCACAGGTGAACCATCTGTGGTGAAAACCTTGAAGATCAGGGTCCCCTTCAGCCATTTGAACATTTTGAAGTGTATTGAACATGAAAGAGCTTAGCACGTATCTGATTCTCTTAGATTAAAGAGCTATTTTAATAGATGGGTGTAAAAATTTTTGCCAGTTTATTTCTAAGAAAACTACTTTATTGCCCTTTCAAGTTTTCATTTGTGAAGGTGAGAAAAAAAAAAGCACAGTTATTCTTCTATTTTTGCTGTACCGGAGTTGAAAGCCTGCACATTCCCTTCAAAAAGTAGCAGAATTTCCCATTTCTGTTCAGCTTGGCATATGAGCAATGATGCATATTTCCACTTTGTCCTTGTGGAACAAGCCAAACATCATGTTTAAAAGCAATTCCAGTGCTGATGAGACTTTTTATTCCCATACTGCCTTTTCAATTGTCATCAGACACAAGATCCTGGTTACTGCTTTTGGATGACAGCACTGACACTCTCTTGGAGGCACCTGCTCTGCTCTTGGGTTTCCATTGCTGTTCACTATCCTTTGTCAAGGCTGCTGCTGAAAACTGGGTCTGCAGAAAATATATTTTGCCAGAAATTTATAGCTAGATTACAGCTCAGATTTAATTTTCTTCAGTGGACCCTTATTTTCCTCCTTTAGCTAGCCCTTGACAGTGCCTCAAAGTCCAAATTTCATCCCTCAAAGCCAAAATTATTTACATTTTTAGACATCAAACACCACCATCTCTGAGGACTCTGTTCTCAGTGTACACAGTAATAAGAGGTGCATTTCCACCTGTGACAATCAATTACATGCCCTAGTCAATTATCAAGCTCATCCTGCTGATATTGGCAACTAAGTCAAAAAGATCGTTAAACAGGGCATCACTGGATGCATTAAAATTAAAATTGTTAATGTGCAACAGATGGTTGATGTTGACTTGTTGTTATTATTTATGGACCAAAGAAGTACATGAAAAGAGTTTTAAACGCCTGTCTGACTAAAAAAAAATTTAAAAAAAGATGAAAGAAATTCATAGCTAAGTCTGGGTCTTCCAAAAGTGAAACATTCTCCACATAATTCTCCACATGCCTCAATTTATTTGCATGATCAGATTTTAACTCCAAGTCTCCAACATTTTTTTTATCTTGTGTCATGTCTTTATATGATTGCATAAAATATAATCCCAGGTAAACAACTTTCCTTGCAGGCAATAAAACAATCATTGCAGAGCAGTCGAAAACATTTCCTCTCTCAAGGGCTGAGCAAAACCTGGAATGTCCTTAACGAGATCAAAAGACAAAGACCTGTCTCTCTTATGGCTGCTGAGAACAGCAATCATCCAGGCACTAGAGGAATCTTCTAGGTTTTATACTATGCATCAGATTCAATTAGAGGCTATATTTTGCTTTATGAAAGATAACCGTATCGCCCCTGAGTTCTTTAGGTCTTTGTCAGGGAATTTACAGCCCTGGTATTCTCTGTTTTCAGATTGCATTCTATTTTCTCAACACAAGCACATAATTCTCAGAAAAATATTTCCATTCTTCCTCTGAATGTTTCTTTGTCTCTTAATATACTGGCAGATGAAAATACTTCAAATTCTGCAAGTGTGGCAATTAATAAATATTCCAGAGCTATTTAAAATCATAATTTAATAACTTATTATAAAATTGTATATTTGAACATATAGAATAGGAATTGATTTGCAAATTGAAAATCTGAGCAATATCTGCAACCTCTTAATCTTTTCCATTCAGATTAAGAGTGTGAAGTTAGACTGTCATTTTCTGCTTAAAAGCAAAGGCAAGAGGTTTTCAAAATCAGTGGTTTACTAGAATTTTCAGTTAAAGTGAGCAAGGCATTCATCCACTGGATTATAACAACTTCTGTAGACAGATTCCTGTGCTTGTGAAATGGAAGGAACTGGCTATCTGACAAGGAATTCTAGTCCCTGCAGAGCTGTAAGATTTTGCACAATACCCTCTCAACATGAGCATTCCTCGATTTGATGGCTGAAAAGGCCACCCAGTCCACACCCTACATCAGGTTTATGCCAAGGGACCTGCATGGAGCCTTTGCAGGGACGTGGGAGTGTGCTGAGAAGACACAATCAGGGAGCAGGTGGCACATTCCTGAGAGGAACACCAGGATGTGGTGTCCTCACTGGATGTTCACTGTCACACCATTAGCTGGGTTTTCATAACTGGGCTTTCATCCAGGGATTCCTGCAGCTGTTACTGAACTACCCTGAAATTTATTTCCAAATGTTTTCCTGCTTGATAGACATGTCTTTTAGTCTGCTTTAATCTAGCTGGGCTGTGCAATGCTTCCCTCCAGTTTTGGGATGGGGTTTCAGTTTCTGAAGTGCAGCCATTGCAAGAGGAATGGCTTCAGTTTATATGGAAGCTGATAGCTCTTAATTTACAAATAAAACTACAGATTTAAAAGGTATATTCAGTATGGAAAATATACTAAGCTGGCAACAAAATGTAATGTGATGTGGACCTTACCAAAGCTTGCCTTTATAAATTTAGCTGTCTTTTCTTAATGCAGTCTACTCTTTCCTAATCCATAGCTTCTGCTGTGCTGTCTCTGCTGTCTTTCTCATTGTGCTTTTACTCTGCAATCTAAAAGAAACCAAGGTATCTACCCACCAACAAATCACTCTGCTTCTGTGTAGATATATTTGCGTTCTAATAAAAATATGGAGAAATTCATTATGTTTTTACAGCTTCCAGACACGTAATCACAATTTGGCAGAGTGAGGGATATATAATGTGTTAATATGTGATAATAACAAGTTAATTTATTTTGCAGTGAATATCTGAATTTGCTGGTCTACTCTGTTATCTGTCCTTTGGAGGTCACTTAAACACTAAACAGCCTAATAAGCCTTTTTTCCCTTAAACCTTTTAAATACTCAGACAGCTTAATATATTATTTACATTTTTAATTCCAAGGCTTATAGAAATTATATTAATAGTAATAAGTACAGAAAGTAATTAATAGCTCCACTAAGTTCATCCAAACATAGCTTTTGAGATGTCATAATAAACTATTTAACAACCAATATGTAATTCTTTAGACCTTAGATTTCACCTACCTGCTATTTGAATGCTAGAGGTCTCTTCTAAAACCACTGAATTAATTCTAAAAAATTACCAAAAATAGTGCCAAAAGTAGAAGACTACGATTTACAGTGGTCAAAATATCAGACTTGATAGACAGAGCCTGAATGCTTAACTGCCTCTTGGCTTTCAGAGTTCTTTTAGAAATACATCCTTCTAGAGTGGTACCTCTTGTGCATATCATGCATTTGTTTGAAAACAAAAACCAAAAAACGCCCCACAAACCCAGTACTTCACCAAGAAACACACAATACATTTCAGTTTTGTATATGCTGAGAGCTGCATGGCTGTTGTTTCAATTTTCAAGCTTCTACAAAAAAGAAAAGCCTTCTCTATGAATAATGACTCCCTTAAATCTGTAGGTTTTTACAGGTGCTGATTAAAGACAAATGAGCTTAGAGGCCTGAACAAGCACCTCAGACTGAAGAACAGAAACAAACTATTGCAAATTACCATTATTACTATTGTAGTATTTAATATTTATGGATCAGAGCATATCCTAGCCTGGACATTTTCACAGTCTATACCTGTCAGTAACAGTCTGTCAATTTGAACATATTTTAAACAAAAAAAGGAATAGGAGATTTTGCTATATTTTGTATAATAATGACTGGATTTTTTTTTCTCAGAAAATATTAACTCTAGCAGATATATACTAAAATGAAACAACCAGTAGGGAGATAAGCCAACAAAATTATTCTGGAGCACTTCAAACCTCTGTGGAAATGGATTAGGACAGAGTACAAGAGACGACATCATGGCATAAATAATTTTGTGGTTATGGGATTAAAAAAATCTTGACTTTCCCTTTCCACAACAAGATGAATAATAATACATTAGCTACAACCAACAATAACTAGCATGCTCTTCTCACTAAACTTGCGTACTAAGTGTGTTAGAAAGCAATATGCTTATTAAAAAAAAGGTAAAAAATAAAAAGCAGCAAAAGAGAGATGAAGCCAATAAATGATGCTGCAGGGCAGATATCAGAGTGTGAGAAGATGACAGCTACACCCTGCAGTGAGGTACCCTTGAAATATGCTTTTGTAATAATTTGTGTATTTCATAGTTTTAATATTCATATCTTAAGGCTTCTTAATAATACCAGAATTGAATATAACCCCAGATTCTTCACATCTAATGCACATGATAAATTGGCCAGTATTCTACTTGCTTTAGGGGAAAACATGAAGACCAGGTTCCAATTTTTTGAGTTAGGATACATGCAAATAAGCCCTTGCCACATCTCATTTAGGAACCAAAGCTCTTTTAAACAACCTAATTCAGCCAAAGCCCTTAAATGCATGTTTAATTTTCAGTCCGTGCAACTCCAGTAGGAAGTGAACACATATTTAAATAAGTTGATGAAAAGCAGCCTGTATGTGATCCAGTTGCAAAACTACTGGCCTGTTAATGCCTTAGAAAACCATAAAGGGACAGCTGATCATTCATATTTTCTACCCATTCCAAAAGCACCTGAAAATTTGCAAGTAATGTTCGCCTTAATGTCACTCATTACTAACAACAAAGTGAACAAAAACTAACCCTCATCTTTCAATCTCAGTTAACTACTAAAGGCAAAAGCTAATGTTCTATAAACGTGGTGTTATCCTGCATAACGGCTGGCTTCATGCAGATTATTGCTATTATAAACCATACTCAACTGTCCAAAAAAATCAATAACCCATTAAAAACACCCCCAAAAAACAACAAACCAAAACCAACGGTGATATGTCTGGAGCAGCTCCCATGGCAAATTGATTGTTTTCCCAGACACAAAAGGTGGGATTTATTTAACTTCCTTTACAGTGTAAAGTTGACTACTTGTGTTTCTAATTTTTATGTTTCCCTGCTAGCAAAATACCATTAGACACACTGCGAGGTCATATTCTTTCAGGTAGCAAAATCAGTTTGAAGTAATGGACTTTAGAATAATTGCAGAAAATTACAATAGCAGAAAATTATAATAGCAGAGACAAATTACAAATATCTATGTGAAGCACTTTTTTTCCATGAGAGAAATCTGTCCAATGCCAATCAAAAGGAGAAAAATATTGTCAGCAATCTAATGGTTAATCAGAACTCCATGTACTTATTTAATGCAGCATTTAGAAAGAGTGCAGAGTTGGGTAGGTTACTAATTATCCAGCGGGAAGTGGGATTTGCATTTTCTTCCCTTGTACTGCTTCAGTTATGCGCTGAAGCATTTTGCCTCTAAGTTAGGTTAAAGTGCAGTCTAAAAGCTATTGCATCTCCTGCCTTCCGTGTTAAAAAAATTATGAGAACTATATTTCACCATCTGTCAGTGTAGTTTTTCAGCCAGGCAGATGTGGGAAGCTCAGTACAGGGGAACTTGTCTCTGTTTCTTCTCTCTGTCATTTTAACTGCTCAGAAAACACAGAAGAGGTGTTAGGGAAGTGCGAAGCACGTGCAGCTGGCTCTCATGGACATGATGAAATCATGGCACTTCTAAAAATTACTAAGTCTTCAGCCAATAGTTAAAATTATTTTTTTCCTACTGATTCGTAAAATGTAAATATTCCACTAGTGAGGGACAGTGATAGCACAGTGTATATCCCCTCACTGGGGCTATTATTTATGATGCTCTTTACACGGCTGTCTCGGATCTGTCAGCTCTGGAAATGCAGGCTCGAAAAATATATAGTAATGATGGTTTCAGTGTGACAATACAAGCCATGTTTTGTCAGAGTACATTGAATCCCTCATGTTTAAAAGAAAATAATGCAATTCCTTTCCTGTCACTAGATGAGTAACCAGAAGGTATTCACAATTAGATGAAATTAGAATAATTGTTCTCTTCCAGTTAACCTGTTAATTTAATGGCCTAATGAATATATAAGCATGTGTAAATCATGAATTAACTGATTAGTTAGAAAAATAACATATTACCTGCATACATGTTATGATAAGCAGATCTGTAGGTTTATCTGTATTTCTACATTTAGTAAATGTGCCCGTGTGTTTAAAAAGAAAATTTTCAGCATTGTATAGTTTACTCATGTTTCCTTCATAAGTTTTGATTTCTGCCTTTGATAAAAGGTGACAGTAAAATTGTTCTGAGTCAGCTGGAATTGCAACCTTCCCCTAAAACCAGCTGTCTCTGAGGCACATTCACTCACTCGCTCATTCAAGAAGATTCACATGGGAGCTTGTGACAGCGACTGATCAAAGAGAACAGGCATCATGTAATGGAAAATAGCAAACAAAATATTCTGTGAGTTCTGGATGCTCAGAACTGAAACATCTCACTCCAAATCAGGGCTGCTCTCAGCACGTACACACCACTGTGAGCAGAAAAGACGTGGGTACCACACAGGGAGGGAGAGATGGGAATCAAACAGGGAATATGGCTCTCACAGCCTCTGCTATCACACCTGAACGAACAACTTCACAAACAGCAAGTGTTTGGGAGGCTGGGAGTGGTGCTTGCTGCACGCCAAGGTTTCACAGCACTGCAGCCATAGCTCTGCTCTCCCTGGTGAAGAAGGGGTGAGTTTTCACCGCATCACCCCCGGCTCTGAGGCTGCCTGCTGGCTTCTCACCTGCGCAGCTTGCAGGTCATTTGGAAGCCTTTAGAACTATTGCAAATAGAGGTTACAGGAGGAATCAGGGCTCTGTGAGCAGCGCTGGCTCAGACAATGAAGGGTGAGCAGAGTGGGGGGACATCCCCACCAGGATCTGCTTGATGCCACTGTGCACCGAGGAGTGACACACTGACCATCAGGGCAGCTCAGCCTCCTGCCAACCCCTCTCCCATCTCCCTGCCTTCCTCTGGGGTGCTGGAGGAGCTCTGGGCAGAGGTACCTGGACAGTTGTGCACCCCTGACACCTGTGTCCCACGCGGAATTTGGCTGAACCAGAGCCAGACCCACCCCAAACAGGATTAGACATAGGGATTGCCATGCTGGAAACTGCTCATTGTGTGCCTGTCTACCGGGGAAAAAAATGGGAGGATGGGGATGGGAAGGTGATGCAGATATTCCTATTCCAGTTTCTGCATAGGGTTTCAGTGCAAATGTATTTAAGCAACTAAATTTCAAGTGCAGAGTATTTTCAATAGTCAGTAATGCTAACTGCCTTCATTGGACACAAAGAAATAATTGCAAACTATTTATCGGGTTAACTTGACCAGAAACTTTGCTTTTGGTTTTCATGTCTTTTTGATCAGAATACATCAGTTGACAGGGTTGATTTAATCAAATTTACATTTGGTTAAAATGTCAAAGCTGTCAAAGCACATTGATTTGTCATTTTCTGAAAAGAAAAAAGTTGGACTAATTGAAAATCAAATTATCTTTTATTTTGAAGTTTATTTATAGTGAGAATTAAATCTGAGAGATCCCTATATTTTAAAATAGTAGACATCTACTGATCTTTTTTTATGATATTGTTTCACTATTTGTAGCCCAGAGAGAAAAATCAGGTGACAGGTATCGTATTCTCAGTGACAGGTAAAGATGGAAACAGAATCTACATTTATTAATTTTAGTAGGTCACCACTCAGTCCCTTGCCTCCTCCTCACTCATTGTACAAATAGGTCTATGCCTGTGCATGGGTCTCTACTAGATAAACATAAACTAGCTTCTAACATAAATTAAAAATACAAATTAGAAATCTACCACCTCCAGATTTCATAAATCTAGTGCTGAAAGGAGTGTTTTTTTCAAATTCAGATGTCTGTAGCGTTGGAGTCCTGGGGTTTTCTCAAGTTCTCTGCATGATTGCTAATTCTTATGAGGTGCAAAAGTATATATCAAAAGGCATAAAATCTGAATTTTAAGACTCCTAGTACAACTTACGTAAAGTAAGTGAAAAATGATTCATGACTGTGCCTTAATGTAATCTCCCCAAAAGAAAAGAAAAGCCCTATTCACCGATTCCCCAAATCGCTGCCTGCATGCTTAGGCTTAGCAGTTGGTGTTCAGTGCCTGTGGACACAGGGATAACATTCTCCCAGCCCTCCAAACATGTTATGTCAGGTTGCATCACATCATGTGAGAAATGACCTAATGGGATGTGACACAGTGTAGCCCAGCACTGCTCCTGGCCTTGAGAGCTGAGCAGGGAGTGCAAGTGACTCTCAGCCACACCTCTGGTGATTTCAATCCCTGCGTCTGGAGGCAATGCGTGTCTCAAATGTGACATGGATTTTTAAGCAGGTATCTCTACCCATGTCGTATTGTCCTGGTGGAAATCAATGGTACTACCTCAATCTGATGATGGATATTTGCTCCTTGTGAGCTTGGCCACATCATCATCTCCATTGGAGAAACCAGAGTATAAAGGGAAACATCACATCTTTAGCAAAACATGCTGGGCACAACATTTTCCTGAGTCAGCTGTACTGCAGCCCTATCCAGGAAGCTGAAGGATCTGCTTTGAATGCAGTAGCACCTCACTTGCATCAAAACTGTCACAACTACTCTTTTAGCAATTGGCATATGATGTTGTAAGATTCGTGGTCTGACTCCAGGGATTCCAGTTGTGCTGCTGTTGCAGTATTAGCTCCCATTTTTGACTAGTACCTATCAGAGTATTTTATCAATCTGCTGGAGAAGGGTTAAACTAGACGTCCATGCCAAGTGCAACAACCAACCTGTTTTGTCAGATAACATTTACCCAAATGTAAATCTGGCAACAATTTGCAGATTGCTAGAAATAAAATTTACTATCGTCTTCTCAATCCTGCTGCTTTATTTTTTCTTTTTTTTTTTTTTGTTCCTTGAAATGTTGAAAGCTATGGGCTTGTTAATTTTCTCCACTTTCCTTTTCATTTTTGACCCTTCCACAGGGGATCCAGAAAGAGCAAGATCACTTATCCCTCCAAAAAACTGTTTTTTCACTTGAATTACCAGAACTGGGGAAGTTTTTTAAGGTCCAGATGATGACACAACACTAAAATTTTAACAGCACTAATATACACCAGCAGTCACCTTGGCTGCCCCCCTCATGGAGAGAAGTAGGAAATATAAAGCTCCCATCTTTTAGCTCCCTAATTAGCTAAATTAGGGATGCATGGCTCTCCCAGTAAAGCGAGGCCAGCGTGTTTGTAGACAGCACATCTCCTGCTGCCTGAACAGGGACACTTATCCATGTGTGCTGATTACATAAATGTAAATGGTAACTATTCCAGTGTGGTTCCTCACACATGGCTGCCTAGAAATCTGTAAATTAAGGGTACTATCCAGTTTCATAGGTGAAATACAGAAACTGATAGCAACACAATCAGCTTCAAAGAAGAAAGACAAAACACCCATGTATAATCTTTTTTATTTACTGCAGTCTAAATAATAAGAATATTAACATATATGTAATAAAATAAAAATAAATAGTATTCTTAAAATAAAATATATTCAACTATTTCCTGTTTCTAGCAGATAATTCTCTGTATATGTGCAGTCCCTTTTTTGTCCCCCAAGGCTCTGTTCCCAAGTGTCCAACAAACTGTTGAAGTTTGTGTTCAAAATTACTTACTGAAATTACTTTCAATTATTAGGGCAATTTGTCTTATGTTAACTGTGCTCATGCAAACTTCAAATGAGCTGACTGATACATAAGAGTGATATTGTAGGATTGACATCTAGGAAACCTGGTTAATAATCAGGGTTGGCATTTTACACTCTATCCTATTAAAGAGAAATAGCAAATCCTAGTTTAGGAGATGGATACCCTGGAGATGGTTAGGATACAGCAAGAGAGTAAAAGAAGCAAAAAATCAACAGGAATTGAACCTTTCATTTGGCTACTGTTGCATTTCTTACTAACTCTGCTCAAATATTCATCTGTTGGACTTAGGTTCTCTGTGTAACATCAGATGATCCCAGGCCAGGTGTACAAGTGGGGGCTTCTAAATTTTTTATGAAGTGAATAATTTGAGGAAAAATTCTTACTAGTTCTGTGGACTATGAAGTATGAAAATACTGCATTGCAGATCCCTGAGGCTGATAGTCAGTGGCACAGGTCCAGCTGGAGGCCTGTCACCAGTGGTGGTCCCCAAAGCTCAATACTTGGCCCAGGACTGTTGAACTCAATCAATCACCTGGGTGAGGGGCAGATGTCTCCTCGGCGAGTTCTCTGGTGACACAAGGCTGGGAAGAGGGGCCGATACCCCAGGGAGCCATGCAGCCCTTGGGAAGGGCCTCAACAATTTGGAGAGATGGGCAGAGAACCTCCTGAAATCCAGCAAAGGCAAATGCAGGCTCCTGCTCTGGAGAAGAACAACCCCAGGCACCAGGACGGGCTGGGACTGACCTGCTGGGAAGCAGCTCTGGGGAGAAGGACCTGGGGCTCCTGAGGGACAATGATCTGTCCCTGAGCCAGCACCGTGTCCCTGTGGCCAGGAAGGACAATGGGATCCTGGGGTGCATTAGGAAGAGCACTGGCAGCAGGTCAGGGAGGTGATCCTGCCCCTCTGCTCAGCCCTGTGAGGATCACCTGGAGTGCTGAGTCCAGTCCTGGGCTCCTCAGGACAGGAGAGACACGGAGCTGCTGGAGCGGGTCCAGTGGAGGGTGACAAAGATGATGGAGGGACTGGAGCATCTCAGTGAGGAAAGGCTGAGGGAGCTGGGGCTGTTCAGCCTGGAGAAGAGAGGGCTGAGAGGGGCCCCCATCCCTGTCTGTCAGTGTCTGCAGGGAGGGGCCAGAGCATGGACCAGGCTCTGCTCCCTGCTCCCAGCAATGGGACAGCAGGAACAGGCAGGAACTGATGGCCAGAAAGTTCCACCTGAACATGAGGAAGAATTTCTTCCCTGTGCAGTGACTGAGCACTGAACAGATTGTCCAGAGAGGGTGTGGAGCCTCCCTTACTGGAGATATCCAAGAACTGTCTGGACACAATCCTGTGCCATTTTTTTCTACAGTAGCCCTGCTTGAGCAGGAAGGCTCGACCAGATGACCCCCCATGATCTGTTCCAACCCAACTCATTCTGTGCTTCTTTACAGTCTTAAAGCTCTCATGCTAAGTGGAGGTTTTGAGACAAGGTCTTCAAAAAGGAGTTTGGTTTCAGCAGCAAGACAGAAATGAGCTCTAGTGCTGACACAGCTGCATTTCCAGCCTCCCCCAGTCCATGACCTCATTTTCAAAAGAAACCACTGATTTATGTTGCTGTTATGTTCCTGTTTTCACCTTGGAGTCCTGCATGTATTTGTCCAGTCAAGCCCTCAAAACTGGTGGCTCCTGCTGAATGATTTGTTTTCAGCCTCCTTAGGGCTGAGGTTTCTCCACCTGT
The DNA here is from genome assembly GCF_052056855.1 of Sturnus vulgaris. Lineage (NCBI taxonomy): Eukaryota > Metazoa > Chordata > Aves > Passeriformes > Sturnidae > Sturnus > Sturnus vulgaris. Next base: position 110,081,396 of record NC_142244.1, read on the forward strand.
TAACCCAGGATTATGTTTAGGCATTTGACTCTGAGTTTGCAAAACTTACTTTGCTAGAAATACTAAAGTGCTTTGAAGCTCAGGCTCATGTCTACAGTCACCTGTTTTGATTGCTTTGTTTTCTCATTCTGGCCTAAAATTCATTTTCCCAATTAAATGAATCTCTTCATCAGGCCTTCTCACAGCTGAAAAAAAAATGCACAGAGACAGAAGGTGGGAAAGGCTCCCAAGGCCCATATGTTCTGCAGCATGTTCCTTGCATAAATATGTCATGGGTATTTTAGTAACCTGCTGCCTTCTGGCATGAGATGTATTCAGCTTTCCATTGTTTGCACAGACACTCAGAGGAGGGGAGGGGAAAGATGAAAATCCACAGAGAGAAGTCTGATACTCTTCTGTCTTGTCAGGTCATGTTCATTTTTTGGAGAAAAACAGTCATTCTCCTATTTGCAGATATGCTTAATAGTATGAACCACAGTCTTACAGCAAGTCATATACCAGTATATCTCTAGCTGCAAAGCTTGCAGAGAAAGCAGAACAAAAGCTGGTATTGTGGCCATTGAAATAGGAGAATATACTCATGCTTCTCTCAGTCTTTACTATGTACCCTATTTGTATGCTAAAGAGGAGACTGAATTTAAATTCAACTCTTTTCTCTTTTTCTTTAGGATGGGCTTTCTGAAACATGAACATCTGAGAAAATAAACATTATTTACAGCTTTGATTTATAATGGTTAACTATAATCTAATCGAGGAATGTAAATTTGTTGTTTGGTTACCTCCAACACTTGTAAATCCTTATTTGTCATCAGAAACCACACTCTTAATTTAGTTTGTTAATTTATAGACCTTGCTCAAATCTTATTTAACAGACTGATTTATAAACATTAGACAAAATGATCCAAATTATAAGTGTTAACTTTGCTGTCAGACTTATGCATTCCAACTAAGAATGTGAATGTATTTCTTTGGTTGGTTTACAAATTACAGCATTAATTAGTTCTGTAGTTGATTGATTAGAAAATATCTTCTATCCTGGCCATTAAATTCTGATTCATCTTTTTGACTTATAACTATGCCTCATAATTTGTTTTCACAGGGTACTGATTTATTAATGCAATGTGCTAGAGTTTAAAACATAAATTTCAAAAGGTCTGAAAAAAATGTAAAAAAAAAAAATTCTGACTAAACAATAATTCTTGGGAGCAAAGAGTGCACTTTTTTTTTCACACTTTTGCTTGAAACTTAGAGAAGATATTGAGAGAGTTTGCCAGCAAAATTTTCCTCTTTTATTATTTTTCATTAAAAGACTCTGCATTTCAAAGCACTGCTAGAGACAGACACATAACCCCAGTGTTACAAGCAATGACTTTTGGTACAGGATCTGACTGAGCTGAGACAATTACAGGCTACTGGGCTCAGTTTAGGGAACTGGATCACAGTTTGTTTTCAATATACCAGCACCTCCAGTGTTTTCCTTCCTTGGGAGAATAACCAAAGTATTTGTTGATTTAGCAAGAGTTGTGTATTTTTTTTTCCCCAGACACCTGGTGCAGATTTATGTTTATCAGCACCGTGCTCTCCCCTGCTAAGCACTGAGTTACTGTCTTCTGCCAAAGGCACTTGCTGCTCAAGGAATCCTGGGCAGTGCTGGAGAGCACCGGGCAGGAATTAGCCCAGCAGAGCCACTTGCTAAGCTGTCTTATTTTAATTCTTCTTTTAATTGAAGCTACAGAAAAATGCTCTTCTGCATTTATTTTTTTTTCTGAAAATTCTGACTTTTTAGAAGACCTAGTGTTCCTATGCTTTTGGTTTTCACACTTTGCAGAGGATGAATTGTGCTGTTTTGTGCAGCTGGTATGTGCCTAGATAGAAAATTTTTATGCAAATATTAATATAGACATAACTATATAAAAATATAACTCCCCATACATGACTAATGAAGACTTTTATAGCTTTGCTACTCCATGATTGGAAAACTAACGTTGATTCAAGTAGTAGAACAAATTAGTAAGGTCCCAGTTTTATGCTGAAATAACTACAGAGTTTCTTACGCTTGAGCTAGCACACTTAGAAAGAATTTGAGGTTTCTGTGGGTTTGTCTATAGTTCTAAATTAAAGAAGAAAGAGGAGGAAGGCTGAGTACTGCATTCCACTCCTCCAAATTGACCACCCAAACGATGATATAAAATTTGATAGAGTGTTCATTCCCAGAACTGGTACAAAAAGTTACTATTGAGCAGATGATTACACTGTTTGGTCTTGTGCACCTAAAAAAGTCTTCTAACATGTCTCCAGGCTTTGTGTCCTTAAGTACAGCTATATATCCTTTTGTCATGCCCTACAGCACGCAATTCATACCCTCCTTTACATATTATAAAGAGAACTCTCCAAAGAGCTGCAGTGGAGCAATTTCTTGCAAGCCTTTGGGCTGCAAAGAGCCACATACAAAATAATCCCTTTGTTTTAGGACCACAAGTCTCAGACAAGATGTGGGGCCTGAGGACAGGACAAAGACTCAAACTGTCTGCTCTAGTGGGATCTGGTCTTGTGGCCACAAGCCAGCCCATGCTACCTGGACCTTGGGAGCCAGAAATCAGTTCCTGTTCCTCTCTTATTTAGCAGTGTAGGCAAAGTCAAGATGTGTTGTGACCCCTGCCCCAGAGAGCCTGTTCAGTTCCCAGACACGCTTTGGGTGGGGAACCTTTTCCTAATACCCAACCTAAACCTCCCCTGACACAACTCCAGGCCATTCCCTCAGTCCTGTCACTGTCAGCACAGAGCAGAGATCAGTGCCTGCCCCTCCTGTTCCCCTCACAAGGAAGTTGTGACTGCAGTGAGGTCTCCCCTCAGTCTCCTCCAGGCTGAACAAATCCAGTGCCCTCAGCCCCTCCTCACAGGGCTTCTCCTCCTTAAGGGTCTTTACCATCCTTGTGCAAAGAAAACCACGTGAGGACAGAGAAAGAAAGGCAGGAAGAGGAGGAAGATCAGGTACCAATCAAATGATTGTTTTGAATCCCAGGCTATCACTGATCAGAAATTGAATCAAAGAGAATGCTGAAGAACTGCTTCTTGGAGAAGACACAGTAGAAAAAGAAAGATGAAGAAGCACACTTGTTCTGGAATTGGGGTAGCTGGTAGTTATTTCAATTAAACCATGTAGGTCCTTTAAGACACTAGCAAAGCACAACATTTCTCAGCCTAAAATAGATGTTTTAAATAGGTTAGACACATACTGTCCTATACTTGACTATAAGTGTCTCTTAGAAAACCAGGTAAGACACACACATTTGCATTGCATTTCCTCCCCCTGCCCCCCTACAAAAACCTGGTCACAAAAACCCAATATGATGTCATTGAGTGAGATGAACCCCACTTGTATGGACTGCCAAGGAAGTGGTTCAGGACTAAGACCTGGGAAAATCACAACAGCTTAGAAAGTGTGGTCTGGGAAAAGAGCAGTGAGGGAAGTTTCTGTCCCCTGGAATATATCACCCCTTGTTGAAACAGAACCAGAAATTCAGAGTCCCATGTCTCACCTTTTCTTTGCTGTCCAATAAATGCTTATGAAAAGTACTGGCAAAGCTATTGTGGGCTCACACCAATACTGCTGCTGGCAGCAGTAACTACTTCATTAGCTTAAAGTGACACATTCTGCTGCTTTAATGATTCCCAGTCTGCTGCTGACCTATGCAAATATCAATATGAATCCCTGAGATGAAAATAGTTTTGAGAAACAAAACACCAAGTAAATTGCACACATGCATTGAAATACATTAAAGAGCATCATTCATCTCCACAAGCTTAATAATGTTCTTTTAATGTTGTTTGTGTGCACAGTAATGGCTCAAATTTCTCTGGCTTTTGAGCATGGAATTATAAGTATCCAAAATAAGATTGGGATTTCAGTTAATATCTATCACTTCAAAAACTATATAATGGGATTCAAATCCAAAAACTGACCAGAGCTGCAAAATTCATTATTAGCAATTTTGTAATACTGTTGCACCAGGTGATAAAGTGGTTCCTTCTTCCTGATCTGTCCTCTCTGCCCTCGTGTCCAGATGGCTTTATCAAGAATCTTGTACTGTGCTCCAATCCTTCAGCATTGTCCATGTACTCATTAAGGTAACTGTCTTTGCCTGCAAATCCTGCTACATTTCACTTGTCCTCAGCCTCTCAACTTCTTACTGCCAAAATTGTTTCAAACTCCAATGTGTGTAAGCACAGCGGCTGACTGCCATCCTTCTCCGATGCTAATGGAGCTTTTTAATTCCTTTGTTAACCCTTTGAAAATGCCAAGTAAAGATTTACAATCTCCCTGTCCCTGCAGGGCCTCTGGAAAGGAAACCATCCAGATGGCAAAATGCAGTTTTGCTGTAACCCTCTCCCACAACTGCCAAACGCAGGAATGTGCTCAAGGCACTGAATGCTCAGCACAAGAAATTTCACAACTCATTAGCAATGCCACATCAAAATAATAAAGAACAAAACCCACACTGAAACCCAGCAGGCTGCAATCCCAGGGGTTAGCTGCCAGCGGCCTAGATGAGAATTTGATGTCACGATTTGCACAGATAAGATTTCTTGACCACTATTTTACACTTCAATAATGGTACTAGTGTAAATATGAAAAAAGATTTCCAAAGTTATTGACTCAGTCATCTTTTGAGCATGCAGCAGCTGAAGGATTTAGAACTCCCATGGTACCTTTTTAAGAATTGGAAGCCAAATAATTAGATTATTTTTTCCCAAAGTGAGGGTACAGCTGGTTTTGCTACCCTAATTTTTACATTACTCTTCCCTGAAAGAATGCTGGGGGAGTGTGAAACTGATTTTAAACACCTTTTGGCAAAAAAGAAATCTGAAATTCCCCTAGAACTCCTCACTGTAGTCTGACCTTTTCCGCATTCAGCACTGAGAACACCATGCTATCCACTGGTTACCCACAACAAACTTGTTTTTTTCCACCTCTACAGGTTTTCTGAAGGGAGAGAAATGAGTACATTTTAAAACAAGCCAGAATATTTACCACTGATCATTTGTATTAACTACTTGTGCTTCAAACATCAGATTTCTGAACTCATTGGGATTGAAGGTGAGTCAATAAATGCCTTCTATTTCAGAAAGTGGGAGGCTCTTCAGCTGCTCAGTACAGTCATTTCTTGTAGAATACATGCAATTATAATTTGACTTTCTCACTAAAGAGTTAGGGGCCCACTCACAAATCACCATCCCTGATGTTTGAGTGATTAGAGGGTTGACAGCTGGCCATTTTCCAGGTATTCATCTGAGCCACTGCATGCACACAACTGATTAGCACGGGGCCATGGACTTGCATATCTCCTGGTACCCTCTGATTTATTATTTATTTGATTTATGAGGTAGCAGCTTTAACTGGCTAACCAATAAAACATTTTTTTGAGCACAAGATGAAGTTATTGGTAGCACAGAAATGCCTGTCTGACAAATTTTCAAACAGTAATTACATACTGAAGTTTGTATTTACACATTGCTTTCTCAGAGGATTACCTGAGGAAAACAGAGTATCCCTGGTGCTTCAGAGTGAAGCAGTGGGTGGTTTGCATAATGGAATTTATATGGCACTTAACTTGCCTGAGTTGAGGATACTGTCACTCTTTTCTTGTTTTCCTTCTTTGGTCCCCACCCTTCTCTGGTTCTCTCTCTCCTCTTCTCCTCCTTTGCTGCCTCTCTCCATCCCTGACTCCTTTATTTGCACTTCTGATGCACCCCCAGGATTCCAGTCATCCTTCCCCACTAGGCTCTGCCTCTGTTCACTGGCACAGAGATGCCATGAGCAGAAGTCAGCTCCTGTTTCATTCTGGAAAGGAGCCCAGGTTCCTGGGGATTCCAGTCACTACAGACTCTATGGCAAACTTCATTACCTTCAAACCATTAGCTAACAAAAATTCTTTGTAGGAGCATGGGCTGGTTTGGGTTGGGGTAGAGTTAATTTTCTTCATGGCAGTCTGTGTGGAGCTGTGCTTTGGGTGTGCTGGAAACAGCCCTGATAACACAGGGACGTTTCTGTCACTGCTGAGCAGTCCTTGCACAGCGTGGAAGGGTGGTCAAAAAGTTGGGAGGGGACACAGTTGAGACAACAGAACATAGCTGACCAAAGGGATATTCCTCACCACATGGCATCATGCTCAGCATATAGAGCTGGGGGAAGAATAAGCAAGAGAAAATGTTTGGAGTGATGGTATTTGCCTTCCCAAGTCACTGTCACGAGGGACAGAGCCCTGCTTTCCTTGGGGTAGCTGAACACCTGCCTACCCATGGGAAGTGGTGAACGAACTACTTAGTTTTCTTTGCTGGCACACAGGACCTTTATTTTACCTGTTAAATTGACTTTATGTCGTTCACCCTTCCAATTCTCTCACCCATCCTGTCGGGGAGAGTGAATGAGTGGCTCTGTGGGACTTAGCTGCTGGATGGGGTTAAACCTTGACAGAGAATCTGAGATGATTTCCATGACGGAAAGAGCAGTAATTCCTTCACTACACTGTGAAAATCAGCTTCCCACAACTTCTAAGTGAGCCCTCTTGTTGTGTGAAACCTGGCATTTGATTGCTGTCTGCAGTTTCACAGGTCCCTCCTTGGGGAACTCCTAAATTACCCTAATATTTTGGCAGGCATGACAAGACTTCCTTGAGGTAGGGTTTTAATTAGGTCACATAACAGGACCAATAGTAGATTATACAACAAGAGGGCTGCACTTTTTTATGTAGGTACATGATCATAACCTTACAGTAAGGACTGTTATTTCCATTATAAATCTTATTTACATTCGGGGTTGCTATCTTGGTCGCAAATACTTTCTTCAGACTAACATCTGACTGACAAACCTATAGCTTGGAAGCAAATATTTACACTATATGGAAAAAAAAGTGCGGTAAAGTGCTTTGTTCTTTCATTTGTTGCATTCACAGACAAAGAAAATCGGCTTCCATTTAAAACAGTGATCTAAAATGATGTCTCTCTGGGGAGCAAAGGAAGATATTCATAAAGGTTAACATTAGCCCTGGGAAGAAAGTCTGCTGTATTCCCTTTAAGGCCTGATGTAATGAAGGCTTCTCCACAGGATGATTTGGAGCAAGAGACTAACTTTAGGGATGTTGAATCCAACCCCCTGCAGTATTCTCCATCTCTGCTGCCTGTAGGCACTTGTAGGCTGCAGAGAGTCTCTCTGAATATGCTCCTTAATGTTCTAATAATGCACTAATAAAAGACAGCATCCAGTGTTGGAAGAATGAAGCCATTGCAGCATTACAAGGGTTTAAGGAATCGACAACAACGAAAATCACCCCTTTTTCCTCCTTTGTCTCAGGTTGGGCTGAGAATCTGTCTCACACAGCACTTGCCATGCTCTTAATCCCAACAGATCAGGCAGTGAGGACTTGCCAGGTTACTGATCCTCAAACACCCATTTCCATCAGCAAGCTGGATATTTGGGGGAGATGGAATATATCCCAAAGTTAATCAAGTCTGCCAGCTTGCTTGCCTATAAAACCTGAAATGACAATAAGGTGGCTCAATTTTTAGTATTCTCAAAGGAAAAGCAAGATCCCAGAGGACTGGAGCTTATCATGACAGCACACACTGAGGTCCTTTTGAGGAAATGCCCTGAAAGCTCTTTCTAAGCCGGCTTAGGGAGTGTAACTAGTATTAATTCATAGGGATGTTTTGTTCAAGAGAAGTATCTATTCAAGGAACTCTGTGCTTCAGAGGTGGGAGCACAGACTAAGCTTCCTTCAAAGCTCTCTGCTGGGCTGTGGAACATAACAGCAGGGCTTGTGACACACGTGTATTTTCAATTCCAGTCTCATAATTGTAGGGAAGGACTCGCTTTTAATTCTTTGAAGGTAAAGCATAACGGAGCCCAACCCATGTATTTTCCAGCTTCAAGGTACTTAAGAGCTTCCTCTTTTTCATTATTATTTTTGTTATTGAAACCATCAGTTCTCCTTTAGCCCTAAGGTTTGTGTTTTGAATGTAAAATAAGGGAAACTCATGAAATTATTTTGTCTGGTTGATCAAAATTTCATTTCCTTGAGTCCTGAAGTCTTTTTCTCACATTAAATTGCATATAAAAATATTCTAATATCCCTCATTTTCAGATATAGTTACACAAATAGTTTTAGGTTAATACAGATGGTAAACAAATGCTACAAATAATAAGATCTTAAACCATTTCATGAGATTACTGTTCCTCTAAAAAGGCAGAACACAAGTCTTCCACAGAGCTAACAAGTAAAGCTGAAAGATGTAATCAAACATTCTGGACTATAATTGAGAATTTGGGCAAAACAAGATTAACACATATTTGTCTGGTGAGTTGCAGAGTCAGTTACAGCTCTTCTGAGGGATCTACTCCAAACGGTGACTAGAGAAATCTCTAGACCCATGGAGAACTGTAGGATTTCATGACACCTGAGCTACACTGAAACTGTGAAAATCCAAGGATAAGCAGAATTCACATGACTTTTTTTTATTTTTCTCTGCAGCTTTAGCAAATCTCCAGTGAGAGAATGCTGATAGTACTGGGTCATGCAGAAGATCTGCCCTGGATCAGACCCAAGGTCACACCTGACTCTGTTTCCAACAATATACATGCAGATTTCTGGGAGACAATAAAATCATATTTTGCTGCTTCCCCATTGTAGTTTCAAACAGTTTTCAACTCAAGGGTAGTTTGTATTTTTTTTTTAAATTCAAATGTGGATTCCAGGTGGAGGCTGGGGGATTTGTCTTGACTCCTTGACTTCATTTAAACATTTGGGGTTTCTTTGATAGCAAGGCCACGGGTATGGTTACAAATTGTACATGTATGAGAAAAAACTTAGTTGTTCAGCTTAGTCTCTTCATTATCTTATGCAGACATTGACATCCCTTTATTGACCACTTAACTGATGCCCCAAACTAACTTTGGCACCTGTAGTTAAAATAATAAAAGAAGACTAAAGTTTATAATGTGAGTACCCACTTTGTGTGGAAGCAAAACTAGTTTGTGTGAAAATAAAACTAGAGGTTTAATTTATTTTCCCTTGAGGTATGGTGGGAAGGGAGGAGATTTGGAAGGAAAAGAAAGATGATGAAAATAAATTCTCAGGGTTATGGTGTGCTAACAACAGGTGAAGTGCTCTACACAAGGTGTGCAAAGGGTGGGAGAGCAGCTCACCCAACCCAAGCCTCATTAGCAGCAATATCCATCCCTGGCTGGCCTCTCAGCATTTGGGCTCAGGAGTTCACCTGCTCTGGATGTTGGCTACAACAAGGAAATTTCTGGCCCAGCACCACAGCCTAGCCAAGTTCTGTGCTGGAATCTACATTGCAGCACATAGTCCTCCTAACAGTCACTTAGGAGGGGAAGGGCAAAGAGATTATCTTTGTTTTTTCATAGAGAATGAATGTATCTGAAGAGTTGATATTATTGCCTGGAGTTATTGGTTTTACAAGAAACTGTGAACCTACCTTATTAATTTTTATATTTTACTTTCTATATTTTATGATGAAGTGAGCTGTATTTGTTGGGAAAAAACATACTTTGTAAATATACATAAACTCTAATGATTACAGATCCTTCTCAAATTGTTTTTTTTTCAGTAAAAATCAGTGAATCTATAAAAATGAATTTAGAAACATCCTTTAATTTTATTTTTCAAGTAAAAAAGAAAAAAAATGAATATATATATTTCTCCAATACCAAAAAGAAAGAAAAGAGCATGCACCACATCTAAATCTAATCTTGTTGCAGTGAAATCAATTCCACAAACCACTTTTAGATCGTTCCTTTAGTTTGCAGATTTAAATTGCTTCTAAAATCTCATTAACCAAACCTCTGTATGGAAAGATTCTGGCTTTGCTATGACAATAGGAGGCTGTTCCCGACCCATATACACCCTTCACAATCATTTTCACACCTCATGCTGCAGAGATAAAAATGCCCTATTTTTGGCAGACATGATCTGAACATTGTGATGACCTTAAATTTTGGGACAGTTTTAAAACCAGAACATGTAGTTGCAATTTTAACTTAAATAAAGTATACTAGATTAATAAAATTATGTATGCAAATGCTTTATTTACGAATACTATTAAATTTTCAGGAATTACTATATGTGGATTAACTCTACCTGTATGTTTCTTACCTTGAAGATTTCTCACATGGCTTCTTTACAATTTCAATGTTGGTTTCTGTGTTTTTAACTTGTTCAAGATCTTAAAATTATGGGAAATTTTATATAAACCTTGCACTTTTAAAATTAGTATATCCTCATTCTAATCTTAGAAGGCAGAAACCTCAAAATCCAGTACACATTTAACCTTCATACATGTAACCAGCAATATGAATTTCTAAAGTGTTGCAGAAATTCTCATTAGGAGGACAATTATTTTCTGTTGTTGTTTGATGTTTTTTTTCCTCCCAAAGAATTATTTGCCACATGAAAGTGTCAGCTTTAAAATATAAGTAATTTGGAAGATTCAATCAGATTCAAACCAAATCTCTGCCTTTTCTTGTTTTGCTTCTGTTGGATTTGTATGATTTCACAGATAATCACAGTGCATTTTCTGATAGTTTGTTGCCTTTGGTATTTATTCGTGTATTGACATGATTTAAAATTGCTGAAGAACAACCAGGTGCCTTATGCCTAGATTGAGGAAAGTTATAAATCTTACATTTGAGAGATTATCATTATGCCTTAAGATTCTACGCTTGCAGTATACCAATAAGAAAAAACAGTTACCTTTAGAATAGAGGTACTGGATTACAAATGTGTGATTTCTAATAACTTTTTTTCCTGAAAGGTAAGAGATAATATTTGTACTTCAAAGAAAACACAAACCTAGACTTTCCTATAAATGTATTAAAAGTTCTTTGCTTGGAATGATAATTTACCCTTGATTCATATAATTAAAATTGTTTAAATAATAATAGAACATGCAGAGGTGTATTTGGGGAGAAGATATCAAGAACTAAAGCAAAGGCAGAAGAGTTGTGTCTATGATCTCTGCAGGAGTAGTATGTCAGAATTGAAATGACTATTTCATGAATAATTCCATAAAGTATTTTTAGTCTTTAATATATAGCATTGACAAATGAATGAAGCTCACTATAGGTGTGCACCAAGAAATAGGTTCCATTCATCTGCTCTTTCATCTTTTCTATCTGGTGTCCACAGCCTCCTGTACATTTCACACGCCAGGTCCACGTAGCATTTGAACATAAATTCATTTAATGTTTCCTGACCAACTCTCTTGTGTTACTGCTGAGCTCCATCTTCCCATTCTTCTCTGGAAGCTGCTAATCTCAGCTCTCTTCTCACATTCTTGTCACTCCAGTTAATGTGGATCTCAGCTGTCAAGTTCTGCCTTGTCCTTCCTTGAATTTTCCCTTCCAGAATGAAGTCATGGACGTTGAGTTTTCTTAAGGACTCTGGTCCTAGCCCTTACTACAAGATTTCTCATCCTACTGCATAGTCAGATCCTGCTTTTGACCTAAGAAACAGTCAGATGTAAATCTGGCTTAGACAGTATTATTGATGAACTAGCAACAAGAAATGATGGGTCCCTTAACACCACTTAAAAAAATGGCTTCACATAGCAGAACCAGAAAGATGGATTGCATTTCAAAGCAACATGAGTGTGTACACAGGAATTTTAAAACTGGAGGAAGTTTTAAACATTGTCAGAATGATTTTTGATGTAGGGATTAGGGGTTACAACACTCACTGAGTTAAAATCCTGTGCGGGGCAAGGAGTTGGAGTGGATAACCCTTCTGGGTTCCTTCTAATTTAAGAGATTCTATGAACAATTAACAAAAGGATGGTGCGGAATTTTGAGGGCTGTTCTCTCTGTCCCCTCTACCTGCTCAAGAACTGGATCCTGAATATGTGCCCGGATGAAACCACAGGGCTCTGATGACAGAGGTGGTGAGAGACAAATCTCTGGGAAACACAGAGGGGTGGTCAAACAATCTCCAGGTCTAACACAGCTGTCTGGAAATCCTGCAGGTTATTGCATGAACTACAGGGCTCAACCCGAGCATGGCTCTCAGCATGGGCTGAGCCCACGAAGAAAGAGCTGTAACACAACTCTACAAGTAGCAGAAATTAGAAGAAATGTGGAAAATTATTATAAAGGGGGGAAAATTTGCCAGAAGCAGTCAAAATAGTTTCCCAAGGTACTGGGTGAAGACCTACAGGTTTAAACATAGTGAGATAAAATACATAAATTTAAATACAGTTTTCACTCTCTCACAGATTCCTTCTTCTGGGCTCTCCTACCATTCTGATCCTTCTCTCTGTTCTTCTTCTGTCCCCAAATCCACTTACCCTTTGCAGAATTCATCATTTAGCATTTGAAAGCCCTCCAATGAACACTAAGTACCACCAGCACCTGTCATGTTTTGTTTCTTTTGTCTTCTTTTCCAGAATGGGAAGATGTCTCGCAATTTATGCCTTTTCCATCTAAAACTAATGACTTGTAACATTCTTATTTTCTCCTAGGTTTGAAAATGCAAAATAGGAAGGATGTTATTTTTTTCCCATTTTACATAAACACATGCATATTTATTAGGACAAAAGAGAACCAAAAGAAGAAATAAATGAGAATATAGAAGAAGGAGGAAAAATTGTTCTGTTATACTAACATGTGCTTTCTGCAGTCACACTATTAGCAATTGCTGTAATAAGGATCTCTCTGCCTGTGTAGGGGCCTTATTCTGGTAGATGTAAAAGCATGAAAAGCCTCATAGAACAGGATTCTCAGGATGATGTCCCAAATAAAGAACTAGTTTCAGATATCTGAAATGGAGTTTTTCTTCTTTTAGGACTTTCAGATCTCTCCATCTATTTGAGTTAAGTCATATTGATGGTTCCACATTTTCTTTCCACTGCCTAAATGAGATTTTCTACTGATATAACATTCGGAGAAGCCCATTTTAGCTGTGCATATAGAATCTCTTTTGCATTTGAAAAACTGTGCTAATGTGCACAGGATGTATTATTCATATCACGCCTGCTGTAATTTACATACCTCAGGAAAAAGTATTCATGTTCTGGGTTTTCATTTGTTGCACAGACAATACTGATAATGCTCACTAGACTTGTGTGGCTGTCTTAAAAAACAGTTGTTGGTCACCATGGAAATTTAGTGTAACTAAATAATCTTAACACACAGTTCACATGTCTTTATACATTAGTATAGTATTCCTTATACTTAGCAGCAATATTTCCTGGGCACTTGGCAAATGCTGTGGTAATGGTATTCACTTAGTCAGAAAGAGAGAGCAAAATAGCAAAATAATTTTAAGAGCAGGAACTTGCATCAGGTAGAGCTCCATACGTATTTCCATAATGGATCAAAGTATCATAGTTTGAAAGCAAAAGGATATTTGCCTTCTATCTTCCTAATTAAGAATTCCGCAAATTAAATCTGAAATTTGAAATTCAAGATGACTGTTTCTGGCTTTGATTATGAAAAATTGTGCCACAAGAATTTTATTAAGTTTTTCACAAGAACTACAAGAAAATATAGCTCTGTAGCCCTAATATAGTTCCACTAAATATAATAAAAATTACAAGACTCAATTTTTGTATTTTGAAGTAAGTACAGGCCAAACAGAGACTCAAATGTAGCAAATGAAAAATTGCTACCACAAACTGAAATGGAAACCAAGAGAAAATACTCTTGGGCCATAAATAATCTTCCACTTTTTCTGTAACCATATACAACAATTCTGGAGGAGAAAATTCTCATCGTTCTTCCTCTTCCTTCTCTTTTAATTACTGAAGAGTACAGAGCTGCCCTTGGGCCTTAAATTTCCATACAGGAAGATACTGGGACTCTTGACAAGAGTTTACTATAAACTCTTGAAAAGTTCCTATGCCATCAGAGATCTTGTTTCTCCTTTCCAATGCTGAGGTCACTCTGAAATGCTGGAATAGACAAGGACCTTTCTCTCTGTAGGCTTAGCCCGAGCCACAGATGATGTGCATTCCTCTCCTGCATCCCATAGATACCTTCAGGTCAGACCTTTCCCTGGAAGTTTGTAGCAGCTCTAGTGCTCTCTCAGAGGTGTGGATTCACTGCTGCTGCCTCTTCTTACACATCAGCACCTGCTTTACCTCTCAGGAGGGGGTTTGTGCTTTTTTCTGCCTCTTGACAGACTGACAGACACACTCAATTTCCTCAAGGCATGTTCATTAAAGAGGGCTCTAGGCCTGCTCCTACTGCATCTCAGCAGCTCTGTGCTTACACTCTGCTCTGCTCATGCCAGGCTTCCTCATCCCTGCTTTCCGTGCCCCTCTTTCCCCATTTTCTGCCCTACATCCACTCTAAGTCTCTCTGATGTTCTGGAGTCTGATTTTGAATTCTACACTTAGTTATATTTTTTTCAAGAAGTATGAAACAGTGAAGTTCTGAACTCAACCCTTTTGTGAAGTCAAACTAAGCCTAAAAATCCATCCCACAAGCTGCATATCTGTCACCCAAGCTGCTGCTGCTGCTTGTTGAACACTCCTCTTTTGTCTTTGTTATTCTATAGGACCTCAGAAACAATCTGGTCACTATCAATCAAATGCACTTTAAATGCAGATTTTGCTGTTCTGCTTTAGAAAACCAACTAATATCTTTAATATCAAGGCTTATCTCTTCTGCCAGAATTCCCACTGTATTTGATGAGAGGTAGATGAGATCTGAACTACCTGTTTCCTGATACTATTCTTGGCTCAATTGATTCTCCTTTTGCCAGGACCTGTAAGTGTGAAACCAGATGTTCCCTGACTAGAAACTAATGTCTTTTATGAAGAATTGTTTCAGGCAGTAATATCTAAAAAAGCAAAGAGCAAAATGTTCTTCTGCAAAAGCCTTTAAACAAGAACTCATCTAAGTTAGAAATCCTTCCCCTAAACCACCTGGCCCTACTCACTTGAAAAAGTTTCTCTTTCACACACAGTTTGAAAGGTATAATTTATGTCACTTAAGGGTTTTCAAAGACCAGGCACAGAGTGCTGTCCTTAATAAGTGTTGACACTGAAGACAATGGGTACAGACTGTTCTTGCAGCTTCCTGTGGTTGCACAGCTTTGTGGGGAAGGAGCCCTTGGTCAGAAAGCAGGTACTTGACATTTGCCAGATTCTTCTTCATTTAGGGGATGAGCAAGCTACTAAGCAAATCCAGCTGTAAATTTAGATTTATGCATACTGCCAAATACTAATACAGCCTTATAAGAAGTACCTGCCAGATTTGTGCTCTGACAGAATATGTAGAACTGTCTCCCATCATTTGTTAGTCTGGCATAAATAATTATGGATATTTGTGAGTTCTTTCAATTCCCAATCCATTTAGAGGAAAAACTATCACAGTTTAAATGAAAGAAAATATAGGCCTCATGTGAGTTTCATCCATTGTACTGCAGAAGAGTTTATTGCAATAGGATCTTCTTGCTTTGCACTTATGACTGGAGTCTACTAATAAACTATTTAAAGCTAATACCTAAAAAGCATCAATAGAACCTTTTAATGAACCCATTCAGATGACATTTTTCCAGTTATCTTGACAGGTGAGTTGAGTTTAAGCAATTTACACAATGTAATACGATAAAGCAATTGACACAATGTAATAGTATGAAGGAAATGTGCTGTAGCGTATCTTGTAGGACTAACAATCTCAGTAAGATCAGCCTTCCCTAAGCACACTGCTGTGCTTATATACATGCTGCTATTTTTAAAGTGTGTTTCCACATTAAAGGAGAAACACATTAAAGAGAAGCATCCAAATTTCCACATTACAGAAGATGACCTAGGAAATTCTATTGCAATAAACAAATATTGCTCCCATTGATATAATCAAGTTTTTCTTGGTGCAATCATGTTATTCCAGTTTTATACCTGTTTAGCCAAAATGGGAATTGGTCTATTTGTCTTCTCTAGGCTAATATTCCTGCAAACTGCACTATGCCCGTGTATAAAGCTGGGATATTCATAGCAATTTTCATAAACACTCACTGCACTGAATCTTACAAATCCTTCAGAAAGTGCTGGTGTCAACTTACATTTACAGTTAAGGCTTGTGTCACTGAAGTGCAGGGTTTTTTCTAAGCATTATTGTAAAACTGGTGAGCCAATGCAGAACCCATATGATCAGGTGTTTCCATATCATACTTTTCCCACTGCCTGTTTAAATCATGAGGAATATTTTTGCTACAACCCCTGAATGCTTTCAAGCAACATTAAAATGAGGGTTTAAAAGTGATTGCTTCAAAGTCCTGTATATTCAGCAGAGGAATGATGAATACACTAATTTTTTAGTGTCACTAGTTTAGTGACAATGTGATAGTAAAGTAAAAGAAACTTAGAGTAAAATAAATCATATAAAGAAAAAGTGGATTTATTTCTCAAACTATCCACAAATTCTGCCATATAGAGGCCTTGGAATGAGCACATGTTCTTGGGAGTTTGAATCTCAATTATGGGAAATGGGGAAAGGTACATCTCTTGTTTCTTAAGTCCCTTAGCAACATCTATCCTGCCTTTCTGATACACTGTAGGTACTAGTTGCTATTTTGCAGGGAAGCTGGTACAGACTCTCACACCCTATTTCCATCACTGTTTTCATTTATGTAGATAAATCCTAATACTAAAAGTGAAAACAATTATGTCAGCTCTAAGTTTTTCTAAACAAGCCTGAATAACAGGCTGGTTTTATTTGAATTCATGCAGCTCTGCTGAAAGACATATTGCCATGACACATGAGGAGACAAACATTGTGGAGTACCAGAAGGAACAAAAGCAATGAGACCTCACAGTATCATTTATACAGCCTGGGGAAGCATGCTGACAGCAATCTAAGGACTGAACTATTCCCAAGTTATGTCAGGGACCAGCAGAAGCAGAGGGCTCTGAATGGGATCTCAACAGATGCTGTCTTGGAGTTTAGCAACAAATTTATCTCAGGGACAGGTGTTTCTGATCACCTCTAGAAGCATCTATGTTTGTCCTGTTTTCCGGGCAGAAATTTATCAAATCATTATTTCACAGGTTCCTCCAAAGGCTTTGTATCATCCTGAAAGAATTCCTGTAGACCAAAGCAATAGTTCAGAATGAAAAATTGACTATGATAAATGCTTCTGCAACAAAGTGGGAATGACTTGCAATGCACTGCAGTAACAGTTTAGGTGCCTTATCTCTTTGATTCATCTGAAATGGGGCACTGAACTAACCACTACTAATTTGTGTTGTATCCTTGAGGATGTCATGTACAATCTCATGAGACTTCTACTGCAGCTAAGCAGTAATTTAACTAATCATTAGAAAGAGTATCTTAGCCTAGTGAAATAATTTCATATTCATCATAATAATACAGATCATAATGGATTCATGTGATGTTTCTGTCACTGTCATATGTATTGATACAAAAATTCCATTAATATTTTGTTATACCATAACATTATAATAAATTATCAGTAGTTAGAAGGTGAGATGGCTGACATTGTAAATCTGCAGGACATTGTATTTTCATACAATATCTTTACACCCTGAAAAAGCATAGAAGTGCTTATTTTCAGAGAATACCAGCTGTAAAAGAGCACCTATAGGTAAACTATTAAAATAAGGTCTCTATTACACTGAGACTAAATCTGAGAAGGAACAAGTTTTGCATTTATTTTATTTTTGCTAAAGGAGAAATAGAGTGCTTGCAGAAATTATTAACCTGTTATTCAGAAAAGGCTTGAATCTCATGTCAAACCATTCAGAAATTTTTAGATTCCTATTGTAGCAAGTAACTGTAGTCCTGAGAGCTGTAGCTCTATAAAGTCTTGTCTGCCCAGAGGCTAAAAAAATCCCTCCCTGAGACATGAACTGCGAGCCTATGTGTTGGGTTAATAATCTCATCTCCTTTTCATGTTTTTACCATTGGTAAGGTTTCCTTCTCTTTGTTGTCAACACTACAGTGACTTTGCAGTTTAGTTTTGTACTTACACCTATGCAAGTAGAGCCTGTTGCCACTCATGTTCTTCTGCTCAGGCCTGGACAGCTGTTGTGTCATTGCAGATGACAAGGACTTGAAAATAAAATCCAATTAATTCCCAGGTAAACCACTGTGAAATATTAGTAATGAGTAACAGTAATTAGTGAGCAACTAGTTAAAGCATGAGAAATTCTAAGCCCAGCAATTCAAAACACTACTTACTAATATGTATTAAAAGATGAGTCGGTGGAAAATAAATTATGAAGTGCACATAAAACAGGGCAGGAATCTGCCTGAGGTACAAAGGAGGGCTCTTCACTTTAGCATCATGCCTGTAGCAGTCTCCTGTCAGGTGTCCCTTGATCCTCTGCCAAGGGATATTAACTTTCCATTCCTCACCATTGACCTTACTACCCTCTGACCTCTCTATTTCTTTATACTTAACCATTTCTCCATTTATGCTCCTCCACTTTCTCCTGTTGCCAAGACGTATCCTGTTTCTATCCTGGCTATTAATTTCCTTTTTTTCTCTACCTCTTCTCTAGTAGCTCATTTTTCTTTGTCCAATTATCCCCTTCATCAGTGTCTTGTCACAAGTAGCTGCAGTCTTTCTTATTTTTGAGAATATGCCACCCTGGCAAGCCTGAGAAAGATCAGGGCTGTGATATTTCTCATTTTCTTCTTCATTGATCGCAGAGGAGTTGAAGTTGCTGAGAATGGGGATTCCTTTAGCTGGAACTCAGACAGGCAGCTGCCATGGCTGTTGTGATCCTGCAGGGACAGATTTCAGTGATGCAAGTGACAGCTCCAGCCACCGTGCCAGCACAAGTCAGTAGAGGTCATACTGGGAGGAAGAAGACAGAATTTTACAGTTGTTGCTGAAACTCTCATTAGCCAGCCTGGTTATCAGTGCAGGCAGACACCAGTGGGATGGAGATAGACACCACTTACCACAGGCTGTGGACTTTTTGGGAGATCTGCCTGCACTGCTCTACTTTTCTCAAGTATTATGAGCAAGGAAAAAAATGTCTTGAAGCTGCAAGAATGCAGAAGGAAAGGCAGTGGTGTCCAGCTCCCAGTGTCTGACTGCAGGCTGAGCTGCAGGTCTGAATGGTGGGTCAGAGATTGTAAGGCTGAGTTAGAAGAGCCTGCTGGCATATGAGAGGAGAATCAGGTGGATATCAGACAACCATTGCCTCCAGGAAGAGGGGATTTGAAGCTTGAGAAGCCTTCCAAAGACTGATGCTGTGAAGATTTGCTGTAAGAAAGAAGCAGCAAAATCCTGGTGGGATCTCTAGCCAGAGAGTCACAGGTTTTAAAGGTGACAGGTTGTAAATCCCTGGCAAAAGGATATAAAAGACATGACCCAAACAGCATTTGTGTGCTGCAGAGAGTGGTGTGATGGCATGGGTTACAGCAGCACCCAGAACAGGGTCAGGTATGGGGGGTGCAGGTGCTGCTTGCTCTGAATGGATTCTGTGCTGCACCTCAAGGGCAGAGGAGCACTGCAAGCCCTGCAGCTCCAGAGGTGTAGCTGCCCTTCCAAAGTCACACTCCTGACAGCTGAGAGCTGGGAATAACACCCCTCTCTCCCAGCTCCTCGGTCAGAGCCCTACCTGCTAGACCATATTTCCCAACCACAGTCACACTCTAATTAGTCTTGTTTCCTTGGAAACCCACAGACCCAATTTCAGCTTTGTTGAGGCGCTCTAAGGCCAGCTCTTGGAATGACAAAAATATTCAAGGCCACCACCAGCCCAACTAACGTGTTTTTTTTTTTTTTTTTCCTTCCCTCGCCTAATTTCCTTTTTTAAGGAACTTAAACAGCTCAGGAAACTCAGGTATTTTCTCCCATCAAAAAAAAACATTTGATTGCTTTTTGCTGTTGCATTTTCTGGAAGGATGATTCAGACATGGTCAGTAGGTAAGACTCCATAAGATTTGCCTTCTGTGGCATCTCAGTGTCAGCAAGTATTCAACATGAACGTGATTTGTAAGCTGAAACTGGATGCAATTTATATAGAAAGAGCAAATCACCCCCTGCCTCCTTTGTCTCAATCCCCTCCCAAATATAAAGCTTGCATAATGCTTCTGTGGCTGGTAGAGACAAGACATTTGAAGAAAATCACTAGTGGCATAAAGGTATGGTTTTAATTTGGCTACATTTATTTTGCAAGTCACACAGCTTACACAGATCTTGGCAGCACTGTAAACAAGACATTAGCTAAGTCACAAAGCCAGGATGCAAATTTTGAATGCCTTGAAACTCTCAGGACACTGGACCCACAAGTCCTATTCTTGATAACAAACACTAATATAGTTTATTTGAAAATTTCTAGTACATATTCCTAATTTGCACAAAATTTCAGTGTGTTTGGATTTAAGGTTTTTGCTTGGACCGTATTGTATCAAAAAATTCAAAATCAAACCTGTCACTTTAATCTTTTATAAATAGATTTTGAAGGAATGTTATTTTGATTTAGAAGTTTACAAAATGCAGGCTTTTCTGCTATTACACAAAGTATTGGACACTGTAATGTTCAGAGCAGTTGCAAGTCAGATCTGCTTAGGCTGCCAGAGGACAGGAAATTTGCACTGGAATTTTGCAGAAGATTAAAAAAAAAAATCTTACTGTTCCTTTTGGTTTTCTTGCTTTTCTCCTCCTGTTTTTCAATAAGAATTGGGGCACTGTGTTACTTAACTGATTCTGACACATTGTGGGTAGCATAAACTTGCAAATTTTGCTATTCCAGGCAAATTTTACAGGCAGAAGAGAGTCAAACACAGTATCTGAGAAGTCAGTGTTTGAGATTATTTTCAGGAACAGCACCCTCATGTTCATGGCTCATGCCTTCAGATAATTTACCTGAAGCAGAAAGCAGAGGCAGAGCAGAATGAACAAACTACACTGAATTGAGAATGCTGCCAATAGGGTCTGAGGGGCTGGAATAAAATTTCCAGCATAGTTTTTATATGTACATGTAACCTTTAAAAGTAGCTGCAGCTACTGAACAAATAGCAGCTGGAATTTGTTTATTTTTTTACATTTTTCCCTTTGCTTTTTTGTTTTTTTTTCCAATAAGGTATGCTTCAGATTAGATAGGGAAAACAAGTCCCTTTTGGGAAGGACCATCTTTCATTTTGATACTCCTTTGAACACTGCCATAGAGAGTCTCCACATTTATTTTAATAGCAAGCAATAATAGTCAACTAAATTGTTCTGTCTAATCCATTTGAAAACCACTAATTATTAAATAATTGTTTCCCTATTTCTATTCAAGATGTCACTAGGCAAGGGTACACACCAGTTATGTACTTATCTTTTTCCTGTTTTCCCTCTCACTCTCTGCTTTGCAGACACACCACCATCCCTGCACAGCACTGCAGACTCAGCAGTGCCTTTAAACAACCAGTCAAGCATTGAGAAGGTGGAATTCCATCTGGGCAGGCTGTTTCACACTGACACCTCCTAAAAAGATGCACTAACCAAGAAAAGAACAGCTGAAGTAGCTAAAGACATGCTTCATTTTCACTTAAGACAACACAGACATTAAAATCACATAATTTATGCTCTCGGCCCCCTTATACCCCACATGACAGAGAGGCAGAATCCCCTCTCTTTGGTAGGAATACCGAAGGTGCTGATGAAGATGTACATGAGGAGAAGGCTTGTCTCTAGTATTTCTGTTAGGTTTTTTTCCAAGACATGAATTTCAGCATGAAAAATTTCTAACATAAATACATATTCTCTCTCACACAGTTGTCTTCCAACAATGGAACTGACCATGTACCCAAAACCAGTATTTCAGCATATATGCACACCATAACTCTCAATCACATCACTGCACTGTTACCCAAACAAACAGACTGCTGTTGTATAATCATTCAGGTAACAGCTCCCTGAAACACAGAAAAATTGGTATCAAACTAATTATTATAATGTGAGTGTGCATTAAACAGAAGATTGGAAAAGTACTCCAACATATATTACTATTTATTCTGCAGGCACGCAAGAGAGCCCAAGGGGTAAGAAAAACTCCTTATTTCCTAGTCCAATTCACATCTATATTAGGCAGAAAGAAAGATTGGAAAGGAATAAATGGCAGAGGGAGAAAATAGCTGAGTAATGAAAAGCAATGCCTAAAGTAGATAGACAAGAAAAGAAACAGAGGAATGACAAGGGAATAAAACAAAAAAAAATCAAGAAGGAAAAAGTGGCAAGAAAGATGAGCAAAGAAGAGGAGCTGTCTTGTGGCATCACCTGCCTTAACATGCTCTTGGGAAGACTGGCCTGAAAGAACAATCAAAATTTCCATGGAATTATGCCATGAGAAATGAAACAGAGATGTTCACTTTCACCCCCTGTCCCAGTATCCATTAACAACTTTGCACAAGACTGATTAATGTGTATTTAGAAATGTCCATTTGGGATAGAGAGGCATCACCTTCCAGACTCTAAAGAAACACACAGTGAGACTAAGCAGCCTGTTATAGGTCATACAGGACATCTCTGACAAAGCTGGAAACTGGCCCAGTCTCCTGGGTTTCAGTGTAATGCTCCAACAAAAAGATTAATTGTGGGGGAAGCATATCAGCTTGGGGACAACAGTCACAGCATTACACACTCCAGTGCACCAGAAAGACACACATTTCTAGAAGGTTGTTTTGTTAATGTCTGCACATCCCTAAATCAAACAATTTTTTTCTGAAACATCTAGAGTTAAAATTTTCCAAACTTGCCCTGCTCCTTCACAGGTGCTGAAGCCAGTGGGGGAGATGTGGATTTGGCAGACACTGAAACAACTTTGTCCAAGGTGGAGCACCGGCCCAGGTGCAGGGACATCCTGGCTGAGCTCCCGTGGTGTGAGGGACAGCAGTGAGCACTTGTCACAGGCTGTGCCCAGGGCTCAGCCTGCCTTCTGCTAGTCCCACAGTTACCCTTCCCTTACTCTTGTGAAAATGGGCTCACATCCTTGACTCTGAACTCTTCTCTCCCATACGGCTGAGTCAAAGCCATTGATGGAGTTGTTTCTCTGGGACCCTCTTCAGGATCTGCTCAAATCAAACATCAAAGGTTTAGAAAACCACCAAGGCTTTTCCAAATTCTTCAAAGCCAGAGCTTTCCCCACTCACCATCATCAAGCTTTTATTCTCCCTAAATGATTTCTCTGCTTCAAAAAGCAGCAATACCCCTTCCTCTGTTGTGCTGTTCTCATGGAGAAAACATCAGCAGATTCCTGCTTTTCCATGTTACTGGGTTATCCATGGACAGGCCTGTAGGCACAGGATGCATAATTGGCCAGTTCATGTACCATGCTCTGGGACTGATCCCACTATTGCACACTCTATGGGGCCCTTTGATGGGGCAAAACCTCCAGTCTGAATGAAGGGCCAGACCTTCAGGCACCAAACCAGGGCTTTTGGAGATACTGAATTATTGTCTACACCTGCTGTATAGCTGCTGCAATAAGGTGATCCATCTTACTCTGAATGAACTCTCTTCAACAAAAACTAGTTTCAATCTTCAAGCTAAGAGGCTCCCTTAGACTGACACCTGTTCAAATTGTTTGCCAGAGGGGGTTAATGAAAGAAGGGAAGGACTATGATGCTGCTGCATTTTGATTAAGTAGTACATATAGTGAGAGATGCAGTGAGGGTCGACTTCATTACCAGAATGTAGGAGACAAATAATTTGAATGTAGGCTTTTCAATATTTCTTTCTGGAAAGGGGATATAAATGCTTTGTTTTTAATGAAATATGCTTTCTAAATTTTGATCAGTCTCTACTCTTCATGCTACCAAATCCTCAATCTTATCACAAACCATCCTATTACTTTAGAATTTTAAACTACTTGATGGAGAAGTCACAAATACACAACAATTGTGCAGTGATAACTTATAGGACCAAATTTCAGAGTTTACAGTGGTCAGGCTGATTTTTTTTTTTTTAGTTTGTTTTGGTTTTCGAAAGCACTGTTTCAGGGAGGAAAGCCTCAGAGCAAGTAAAAGTTGCAGGGAAGCTGAATCTAAGCTGTAGTCTTCCAGCTAATGACTCTTACTGGCCCTCTTAAGTTTATATAAAGCTCTCCCTCTATTTCACAGTAAAATCTGGTGACACAGGTTTAAAGACATGACAATATTACAGTCAGCCAACAGTTTGTAGCAGCCTTGTGCCTTTACCCAAAGAATATCTAGCTAGCTATGACTTATCTCATTTAGGAGTAATATGATCTGTTATTTTAGTCTGCAGTTAAGAACAACAGCAATTAAGAAATAGAAAGTAGGCAAGAAACCAGATTTATATTGAGATCACTGTAGCAACAAGAGCATATTTCTAAATACCCAGAGCCAAAAAGCAGTTGGTACTTCAGGAGATAGGATTTTGTCCCAGTGAATGCTGGCATTGTGTCAAACCACAGAAAAGTGCTGTGGTAGATAGGGGAAAAAATACCTCTCTCTGAGAACAGGAGCTTTGCCTCATTCTGCATTTATGAATTCCTTCTCTTTGCCAAGAGGGAGGATCTCTTGTCACCCTAAAAACTCTTCCTACCCTAAAATCTAGCAGTGGCTTTACATAAATTGTTCACTTTCTTGGTTTCTCTCCATCTAACATAAAAGAAAAATCAAGTACTTTAAACCAGGCCAGATTGGTTTCTTTTTTTTCTCCCCCTAACATTAGTCAAAATAAATATCCCTCAGGAAATAGTTTTGGCATGTAACTGAACAGCTTAGCTATTTTTTTTCCTCCTAATATGGCTGTAATTATGGACAATACAGTATGTTCATATTGCAATGATTGTAATAGAACTGCATTTGCACAGTAAGCTGCTCTGAGACAGATTTTCTTATATTGCAGCTGCAGTGAGTGTCTTCTTGCTTAAAAATAATGACTCTTCAAATAATTTCTAATACTGGCTCTTGACCCAGAAGCATTTAAGGAAACTGACAGCAACCAAAACCTCTAGCTGCTAGAATGTGAAGACTCTGAAAAGATAAAAAATAAAAATAAAGGAACTTCATGGTCCCTTCTCCCCTAGCCCTGCTACCAAGTGGTTTAACTGTGGATGTGTGCTCAAGGAACTGCGTGGTTACAGAAAATAACAAAGATTACATTAATCACCCCTCAATCTAAGCTGAAATTAGACTTGTGGAAATTTTTGGCTGTAGCTGCGTTTCTGCCTCTGTCTTTTTAGTAGTTGTCAGGCTATGGCACTTAAAATAGTTTTATTGCATGAGTGATCTGTTCTCCATGGATCTGGATATACTTCCTCCACTGTGTGATGTCTTCACCTCGTGAAGGCCTCCTCTTCAGTTTCCAAACATACACACGGTACCTAAAAGGTACAGAACTTTGGCAACATTTTTGGATATTAGTTCAGTCATGTAATGACTTTTACCCTTTCAATGTATAACATTTCAAGCTGTCATTTCATTAAAAGACATGGAAAATTTTTTGAGGAAGTGTTTTGGACTCCTTGTTGGTGAACGAGCCCTGTGATAAACTATTTTATCCTCATGATTACATTACTTGTGTTGAGCAAATCACTAGCCAGTAGAGCCCTCATGGCAGGTGAGAAGTTGAGCTTGGAAGAGCTGAATGATCCCCTGTGACACCAGCAATCCTGCAAGGCAGCCAGCCCCAGTGAAGATGGAGAGTGTGTGATGGCACCTGGCTCTATGCTTCTATTCTCTCACACCTTCATATCTGGCAGCAAGGCAGCTCAAATTCTCCTTGCTGAAATGAGTCACAGCCAGGGAATGACCCTTGTATGCAGAGGATTTCAGGCTGGCCCCAGAAGAAACTCTTGTTTCAATATCGATGTTTTGGCTGCTTCTCAGATGGCAAGGCCTAGGAGGAATGAGGTCAGACCAGCTGCAGCTGAGTTGCGTCATGATTTTGCAATGAGTCCCAGCTGACTGATAAGGAACCGTGAAAACAGCCAGACCTTTTCCATCTCCTTCTCTCAGGCATAGCTCCACTTTGCCCTTCAATCTGAGCCAGTGAGCTCCTGCTGGAGATGTCTTCACTGGCAGCAGGAGCAAAGGAATTTCAATGCAGAAGCACAAGTCCTCACATCAGCTGTGTTGTTGGATTTGATGGAGTATTTGGGTTATATGCTGAAGATGCTTATAATGACAATACTCCATTATATATGGATGTGGAAAAAAACAAGGTCTGTTCTATTTCTCCCTGTTCACCTAAGCTCATTCAGTCCAGAGTTCCATGAATTCTGATTTTTCATTAGATGTACAGTGATGATGGCTTTGGGCTCCTGTTTCAGACTGATGAGCATTATGTGAACCTTCAACCTAAGGTTAAAGCCTTGCAGTCTGAGGTGGAAGCTGGTAAATCACCCCAAACAGTGAAAGCAGCCAGAACTGTTGGGGCTGCAGGGCAGGGACCTGCTCTGGCCTCAGGTCCAGCTGACTGAACTAACGTGGGAAACTGATGTGACAGATAACAATGACAGAAGCTGATAGGAGCTGCTGACAGCAGCGTGGAGAATGGCTGAGTTTCACAGGTGGTTCAGAGGGAGTGATGTGAGAGATGGACAAACCTCCCTGAAAAGGAGCTCTGGGACCTTGGGCAAGACCAACAGCAGCTTGATACCCACATCAGCCACAGGATATAAAACTGAGATTAACTGTGCCACTAATGGGGTCAGGAATACTGACTGGGCTATGGATGTAGTAAAAATAGAACCAATAGTAAAAAAAGAAATGAGGCTGGGTTGTTTAGCTGGAGAGGAGAGGGAGAGGGGCACTGATGTTGAAAGAAATAAATGGAAAATAAGGTAACAAGATATTTAAAACCTCTCGTTGTTATCCAAGGGTACCTGCCAGGCACCCCTGTACTTCCTCACTGCAAATACAGCAGGACAACAAACCTGTTGTCCTTAGCACACCACAGGTGTCAGGTGTGCTCCCATGTCCTGCTGGACCACGGGATGTGGTGGATGCTGGCCAGGGTACAGCCAGGATGGCTGTCTTGAGCATCATGGTGTTAACCGAGTCCATTCCCATTTCAGGCTTGAGAGCATCATAACAACATCCTCAAGGGAACAAGGCAAGAATGAGCTAAGCCTTGCATTTGAGACAGGCAGCTGTGGGGAGAGGCAGGGTTTCAGGATTCAGTCCCTACAGAAAATGGGAGCTGAGCATTGGGGTTGAGTGAGAGAGCCAAGGACTAAACTGCTGGGTTATGAATTTAGAGAGGGGAATTGTCACAACCTTGCCCCTCTCAAAGAATTAATGGCTGTAACTGCAGTTTTTGCAAGCTAGACCTTGTTGGAATCTTTCAGGCAAGCTTTGAGAATTAAATTTTAATTTAGTTACCTCCAGGATTTTATGATTCTTCTGATCCCATCTGGACTAAAGGAGACTCTACATGGTTTATGGAACTGAATCTCTGTATTGTCTCTACTTACTGAGCTTTGGTTCAACTCATACAGAGCCCTCAGGGGAAAACCAAATAGGATTCTGTTCAGTTAACACCAAAGAAGGACTTAACTGAGGGGCAGCAGGGAAGGTTTCACAGTTTCTTTTTACAGGCAATTAAACCCCTTTCTCCAAAAGTGTCATGTAAGATGCAGGAGTCTTTTCAGGTCCTTTTTGACTGACAGCCATTTTTTTTTGGTGGGTTTGCTCCCTGTGTAAGGGATGCTCATCTTCTGAGTTAGTGAATTCTTCTGTGCACCTCCATCTTTCTTTCTTATCCCACTGCAGAAGTTCAAAGAGCAATGGTGTGAATCTATGAAGCTTCAAGGTACTAGAAATAATAACACTGAAAAATTTTAGAGCAGACATGCAAGGAGATTGCAGAATATGGGAGAGCATAAATGTAAAGCATCAAAATTCTTCTATTTCCTTATCAAAGTAAATTTGTTTTAAGAATCAACATAAAAAGTGAGTTTTGTACAGTGACATTTCTCTAAAAATATTATATGTCATCACTGAGGGCAGAGTATCTCAATTTTTTTCATATTCTTTTTTCCCTCTTTATTGTACAAAATAAATATATGAGCCTCCCCAGTTGAAAAAATTCTCAAACATAATGTCAGGGGAGCCTTTCTTCAGAAATATACCACAATTCTGCAGTGTGTATTACTCTAAAAATCTAAACAAAGTCAACTTACTAGTTTTAAATTTTGTCAGCTTCTGTTTCAGACATCACTTAGGAAACACAGCTCTCCATTAAGCAGGTATTTCTTTCTCTGAGCCCGCTTTGAAATAAATGGTCAATAATGCTTTTTAATTTAGCTTAGTTTAGTTTTTATTTCCCTTTATTGTTTTCTGTCTGTTTCACTGGGTTAGATTAAGTTCTCTGGATAAAATTAGAACCTCTTCCAGAAAGTCCCCTTTTCCCAACTCCAGGTGCTACAAGAGAATCTGAGTCACTTACTGGATTCTTAGGTACTGGAATTCCCAGCCACAGAACAACAGAACCCACAAAGATAAAACCCAGAGGGTTTAAAGCTGATCCTTTTCACATCCAGCAGGTCCAGATTAACTGTGAAGCACTGACTGAAGGGGCCTGGAGCACCATCCTCCTTTTACCTGCACTGCAGTACACCAGGCCAGGTCTCTCAGTCATCAACATAAAGAGAGATGGGGGATCCCTGCAAAGACCTTGCAAAAGATGCATGGAACAAGCTACAGCACATGGAGATGGGCACATGGGCAACCACAAGGTGGATGTTGGTCTCTGCACACCAGCAGTTCTTACTGGGGGCCCTAACAAACTGAAATGGTGATGGTGAAATTAAATCTTTTCCTAAAGGCCATCAACTAGAGTGTAATCCAGCTTGGAAAGTCAGAGCTCCACTGGAGAAAGAAGACAGGCAGAGTAGCTGGAGGAACCTAAGTAAGAAAGGAAATCTTTCACTGAACCTTTTAAACAACAAAAGAATTTACAAAGAAATGAACCATGACTAAGTGGGAAGCATGAACTGTGTGCTGTGAGCAAATGAAAAGCAGAAAAGTATTTTCACAGTGAAAACTATTTAGTAAGTATCTTGCCCTTCAAGTGACTAATACTGATTGCTGTGCTCTGGTAACATCTAATTTGCTGGATCAGCTCTGGAATGAAGGTGGAAAGAAGGTTTCCTCTTGACATGTCTGTCATGCAGCTGAAATCTCTCAGACAATTTAGAAACACAGGATCACTTCTTGTGAAGAAATAGATAAGAACATTTCAAAAAATAGACTGAGAGGCCAATATTTTTGTTTGTATTATAAAATTTTTGAACCTAGAAAGAAGGATTTTTCGGTGGTGGTGGTTTTTTGGGGTCTTTTCTTTTGTGTTTCATGCCTTTTTTTTAATAAGTGGAAACCCTCCACTAATTCTTTATGTTAGAAACGGAAAAAGGTGAAGCAAATTTATCAACAAATCTGGTACACAGAAAAAAACCCACATGTAATTACAACCATTGTCTGATTCCTGAGAGATGATTCCTTGCCTCTGTCTCTTCTTGCAGTCATAGACTCATAAAATCATCTGATTGATCCCACTGACACATTTAAAATCCATCTCTCCACAGCAGAGATTTGAAGCAGAAGGAGAGGGATTTTAACCTAACACATGATCTCATGTTCTCCAAGCACATCCCACGGAGCAGCCAACTGGGGGAAAAGGGGGAGAACTCAGCATTCCACAGGTTGGGGGTCCCTCAGCCCCACTCCAATACCCACACCTGCTCTACATATGAGATACAGATCAAAAAGATGCTAGTCCCATGTAGTAGCCAGCAAAATTATTCTGCTTTGGACACTGAAGTTCTAAAAACATTTAGGAAGGGCCAGACCTTCACCATTTAGCATAGTTGCTCTGAATTTATACAACCTTTTTAAAAAAAAATACTCATTAAGATTCATTATTTCAGCCCCTCCTGGCAAAAGGCTAAAAATGAGCCAAGTTGGAGGAGATGTGGGTGGGAGGAACTCATGTGCTGGGAATTGCAGCTGTAGCTTCAGTGGACCTGTGGAGCTGCAGGACCCAGAGAGTGCTTTCACTCAGCCAGAGATGACAGAAAATCATCTAGGTATGTTTTGGCCTTGTCAAGGTTCCTAACTGTTAGGTTTCTTCAGAAAATTTTTCTGCCTGGAGTAGCTGTCCCTGTTTCAGTCTGATTCACAACTCCATTGGTAGAGTTTTATGCTGATATAACCCTTCTGAAAATCAATCAGCCAGACTAGTGCTGGTATAAAAGTAGAGTGATGCAGTGGTGAATCAGACCCATGGTTACAAAACAGTGCTTGTAGAAAAATTATATAACTGGATTGGGAATATTTTTAAGAATTTAATCACTAAGGAAAAAAAAAAACAAAAAACAAAAAACCACCAATAAACCAACAACAAAAAAATCCACCAAAAAACCCAGATATGATTATGTTTAAACTTTCCTGACAACAGAACCATACATATATTGCCCATTACTTAGTTACACACTGACCTGTTTTGAAAAAATTCTAGTTTCGTTATAAAGCTGAACAAACTCAAAAGATATTAAGAAGTACTACTCTGTCTGGTTTATATTGACAAAACGTCTGGTATTCTCTCACACTGGAAGGCAATGCTTTGCCCTTGCAGCAAATTTTAGAGGGAGAATCAACATTTTCCTCAGTAAGTGAAGATATAAAATGCATCAGGAGGAGGCTTAGTGCTGAGTTGAGCTAGTTGTAATGAAATAAACACCCATTTTGTGTCTCTGGGATGGGATCTGCTTTGTATGACTGAATTGAAAACTGATACCCTGCTCCATCTCATCTACTCCATCCTTCTGGCTCTCCCTTAGCAACAGGTGCTGATCACCAGCAGAATTCAATCTGTGCCACTCTCTGCTCTCACAAGTGGAAACTGGGGCAGATTTAGTTCAAATCCTTTTGTGTAACAGAGGGTTTGCTGTCTTATCTACACACACGGGAGGATGTTCATCACATCAGTTGGTACTGCTGAGCAGAAGTCCAATTAGTACAGCCTTCTGAAAGTCACCAGTCATCAGTTCAAAAGCTTTGTTATCTATTCAAAATGAGATAAAAGAGAGGGTAGATGTAATCCTGTATTAAGCACAACTAAAATGATTATTACATCGTATATACAGCACAGCAGGTGTCAAAGTGCCCAGATTTTTTCTGCAGGATGGGTCTGTCCTCACACACCTGGGTATCTCGGGACACTGCGACATTCCAACACAGCAGTGGTGGTTACTTGTGCCCTATACAGCTACTGTGTCTGCAGGTATTACAAGGGGGTTTTTTGCATTGCAGTATTGAAAGGTCTCAGATATCTGTGTGGTTTAAGTATTTTCTGCCTTTTCAAACTGAAAACCCAAATCTAGATCTCTATACACCCCTTTTACTGTGGCTGTACTTTACTAAAGGTGCACAATCCACGTTCGGTCTAGCTCGCCTCCCAGACTGACAAGAAATGACAAGTTTTACTTTTCTTATATCTTGACAATCATTTTTTCAGCTGCATTAGGTACTTTTTAGTTATAAATCCTGGAGCTCCCTGAAAGTGTTTCTCTTATTAGCTCCTTGTGAGTGCCCACAGTCATTTTCTCAGCTGTCTTCATCATAGGTTAAGTCGAAGAGGGGGTTTTGTTCCTTTTGCCATAAAGAGTGAATTCCCAAATTTAGGCTTGGAAATGAACATGGAACTCTTACTCACTGAACCCTTTTTGAGGTAACTTGAAAGTAGCAAAATATTAAACCATTAAATTAAGTACTTTCTTTTTGCAGAAAAAATAGGTATTTCCCAGAATATACTACCACAGGGGGTTGCAGATAGAGATATTTTTATCAGATATTCAGGAAAGGATTAGAAAAATTCATGGACATCAGATCTGTAAAAAGACATGAAAAAAGACATGAAAAAAAAAGCATTGCATTCTCAAATATCCCTAATATAACCATTATGGATGTTAGAAGAGAATGATAGAATAAAAAGCCTTCTCTTGCTATTTGTTGGACATAAATTCCTGGGTTAAGTGGACTCTTGGTCTGACCCTACAGGGCATTTTTTCTGTTTTTATAAGGACATGTTTG
Organism: Sturnus vulgaris; assembly: GCF_052056855.1. Taxonomy (NCBI): domain Eukaryota; kingdom Metazoa; phylum Chordata; class Aves; order Passeriformes; family Sturnidae; genus Sturnus; species Sturnus vulgaris. The sequence continues at coordinate 110,113,437 of NC_142244.1, forward strand.
CTTTCACCAGTCCCATTCTCTATATGAACACACACAATGAACTTTGGACTTACGAACCTTCGCCCCAAAAATTTTCAGAACAAAGACCTGTATTAGCTTTAAATACAGCAAGACTTTGTGTCACCTTCTTTGCTAAACTTCAGCCCAAGAATTTCACTGTAAGCTGGATTTTTTGCTTTTTATCCCATGTGCACAATATCCAGGCTACTGTTCTACTGCTGTCTGAAAAAGACTGTGCTTCCCATCCACTTAGCCTTTGTACTGTATGTTCTGTTCTCATTTGCAGTCAGTTTTAAAAAGATTTATTTTTCCTTTCTTTTTATATATTCCTACTCTTTGTCCTGCCTGATGTCCAAGCTTCTCAAATCCATTGATATACTCAGAGAGTACTTTAGAAATCAATATATAGTGGTTGCTGCAGAAACTTGCTAAGTTGTTTGTAAAACACCATCTGGGACTAGGCATGGAAAGACAGGGCTTTTGTCAAGGATGGTTTCTTATTATTGATTGTCCTCAGATCAAAGTAAATAGGTTGTAAGATGTACTTGGATACAAGATAATTTCCAGCTGCTGAGAGAGGGAGAGTCCCTAAATCCTTGACAGGGAAATGTGGAGGCCAGAAGCTGAAGACTGGTCTGGTGTGTGGCACACGAGCATGCAGAAAGTGGTCTTTCCAAAAATATTTCTGCCACTGCTGATGAAGGCATCATTTCACTAGTTCTAAAACTGGCCTCATGTGCTAATAAATACTTGCTTACTTGGAATGCTTGCCTTTCAGTCTTGCAGACCCTAATGATTTTAATTCACTCCCTCATTTGCCCTTTTCTTCCTTCTCTCCGAATAGACATGGGAGGAGCTCCTGCATATTAATCTTGTTAAGTGTGCTGGAGCTGATGGTCTAAAATCTAAACTGCTTGATTTAGCTGCCAGAGGTAAGTTTCCTCTTTATTTAATCTCTCTCTGGAGACTGATGAACTGCTCTGAAAACACAACAAGGTCATACCTTTGCATAACAGTGAAAGCAAATTAAATGTGACCTTTTACAGATCTAGTTCATGATTTCTTGTCATTCCTAAATCCCATGGAAAAAAATATTTCTCAGAGAAGCATGTTTAAGCTTTTTTTTTTTTTTTTTTTTTTTTTTTAAACTCACTCAGTGAGTTGTTTTTATTACTTAAGACATTACATCTTTCCTTTGTGGTACATATGTCACAAGTATCCTGCCACTTGTTAGCTCTGGCTGTCATCCTGGGGTAATGGGCTGCAGCTGTTTTTAATAACTTTTAGCTGAAATCCTCAGTTTGTTAAATCACCAAGTCCTTTCATGAGAAAACACTCAAAAAATGCAATCAATACTTACTCATTACAACTAATAATTCAGTATTCACACACATAGCACTCCATATCAACATCACCATATTTCAGGTTTGCTTTGAAGGAAAGGAACAAATGTTTGTTACACGATCAATTCTAGGATGGCTCATTCTTGAGAAGAATTTATCCCATGGTGATGAATTGTGGATGTGTTCAGAAGTTTACCATGATGTCCAAGCTGAAACAATAAAAAACTTCTTGTATCCCTTGCCACCCTGCCTCTCTGAAAAAAAAGAGCATATTTTTCAAGAACCAAAAGAGACATTGCTTTGGATTAGGATCCTACTTCATTTACTCTGTCTGTGAGCACTTCTTTATATTCACTCAGTTTTGTTGTTTCTGTTGTATAAATGTACTCAAACACCTCTTTGTTTTGACTGATTGTAGCAGTAGGGGACAAAATTAAAATCTGTCTTTCATATAGGTGTATATATTTACATGTATACTTTTACGTGTCCATGTATGTGGGCATATACCCATATATATGACAATGAGAAAAATCCCAAAGTGGACAGGAAAAGTGTAGGCACAGGTGTAGTGTTAGGACAGAAAAGCCTCTTCATCTTTATTTCTGCTCTAAATGTAAATAATACGAATAATAAGAAACATCTTGTCCTGTTGTTTATTCTCCCCACTAACTATAACACTGATACTCTGCACAAAAGTATTCCTCAGTATCTAAATTTCCCGTAGATAAAAGAGAGTAATTTTCTTTCAATTCAAGCTGTTGCGAGCTATATCCGTTTTTCCAACCAGGAACAAAAATATTCTGTAAGTGTAAAGGTATATTTATTATAGGAGTTCTACAAGAAGGCTGCTTTATTTAAGCAGCAATACAACCAGCTCACCATTTCCCATCCTTGCCAGCCCCCTTGGGCTGCAGGCACAGGGGGCAGGTGAGTGTTTACTGTGCTGGCAGCCAATAGGCAGAGCCATTATGCAGCTCTCTTGGATGGTTAATGGGGAATATTATCCAAAATTGACCTTGTTTAGACATCGAGTGCCTTTGGCCTCACTTCAAGACACTTAACATGAGCAAGTATCTGATTATATGGGCTTTTAAAAGACTGTATTGCTTAAGCAATATCTCACTGCAAGAAGCTCTAGTGTGCACCAGAGTTTTCCTTTCAAAAGGTTGCATAAAGTATAAATTCATGTCATTTAATTAATATTTGTCAGACTGATGAGAATTGAGGCCCAGGAATCTAGACCCGATAAGTGCATTTTAATCTACTGCAGAAAGAGCTACTCAGTGTCTCTGTTTCACATTATTGCCCAGATTTCTTAGCACATAGGCAATTTTACCTTTTTGGCAGACACGTTGTTCTGAAATTTCAGATTATGTGATGGTTTGGACAAAAACAGAGATGAAACACGTGAGCACACAAAAAGGCTGCTCCCTGTCCCAGGTACATTTTGTATCTTTTTCTAGAGGCACAAGTGCCTGCTGTCAAGCACATTCTCATGGGGCTCCATTTTTTAGACAGGAATTACCAAGCATGCTGTTTGAACAGCTTGTTTCAGGATTCATATTTAGATATCTAAATAAAGTGGCTGTTCTTAGAAGAGACTCATGACAAAAGAGAGGATGATAATAATTCCTTTATATTATAATTTCACCTGTCTTAACTAAACAAAGCTGCATCAGGGTCAGTAATAGAGATGCATTAGACTGATAGAAGTTATTATTACTTTTAAAACATAAATATGCAAACTGTAGAGTAAATTTTCTGTAGGTGTAATTATCAATGGTGACAGGTGAGATGGTGTTAAGTATGGTGAAAAAACTTGCATTTAGACCACTAATGGAAAAGCAGGCATCTGAGTACTCTTTGTAGCTGAAGCAAAGAGAGCAGTGCAAGCCCAAACTCCTCCTATAGGAATATTGAACTCATCTCTGCACATAATTACAATATAAATCAGAAGCATGAAAAATTTTATTCTGGGAGTCAAAATAAAAAGAGAATCCCCTAGACTTTCAGCTTACCAAATGGAGATTCCAGATTTTTTAAAAAATGCATATAAACATGCCTGAATCCCTCTGCCACAGGGAAATATAAAATATATGGTGCCTATGTTCTTTCAGCAGTGTGCTTCACCTGGGATAAGCTGCAAGTCTTAGCTGCCCCAGCACTCTTTTCTGTCAGGCATTGCCTTGCCCCTCTAGAATGTTTTGATTCCAGTTTAAGCAATATGGATTTATTTAATTGTACTTTTTCTGTAGCACAGCTTCCTTGGGCTTAGCAGTTTTTCTGGCTCTCTCCAGAACATGAATGATCTGGGGTAACATACCCTCAAGAACTTCTCTTACTCGATTTAAAAGGCTAGCATATCTTATTGCAGAAATGGTCACGTCTTCCTAATCATTAATGATTTTTTAAACAATAATTTATTCACCTTTCCAGGCTATTACAACTACAGTTCATAAAGTCTCCAGTAAAGAGCCAATTCCCATTTCTTTAACCACATAGAGTATTTGACTGCAGTATGGTCAGGATCTAAGTAATAACAAAAATATTGTGCAGAAGAAATGTCCATCATGTCTGGCACACAAAGCACAAAAGGCAGATTAATTGTTCAATCAAATGACTACGGCCAAACTGATATTTGAAAGTGAACTTTCCAAATCCCAGGCCTGTGCCTTAAAAAAAAATTGTTGCCTTCTTCCAAAATATCAGTGCTTCGTTTCAGTTTTATCTCATGATTGCATTTCAGAAAGGTGAAGCAGCTTTTACATACTTTTACTGAAAATAAATTTGCCACATGGCAAGATCAAGTTTTTTTAAACCAATTTTTGCAATTTTTATTTTTTCCATCATTATTTTTAAAATAATTAAACTGCCTGATTATATCAGTCCTCAATTAAGCACTTATTAATAGCGCTTCCAGTGCCCCTCTACTCATGCACTGTGCTAAAATACATGCAAGAAAGACATGACATAATGCTACATGCAGACCCAGCAACGAGACATTACTCTTGTCTCTACCTGGTATTTAGGCAGGAGTGAAAAAAGGGGGAAATTGTGACTTATTAACTCAACTGTATTTACAACATCACGAGCTCTGGTAGATGAAGAATTGCAATCATTACCTAGGAACCTAACAGCCCATGAAACCAAGAGCCAAGGTTAAACAGGCTGTCTAAACAACAGGGCTTTATTGTCTAGTACATCAGATTTGCTCAAAGAATAGGAATACAGTTTATGTGAATTATGTGTTCATTGAAAGGCAGTTGCTAGCAGAGCATGGGGTGCATAACTCCCAGTGCAGCCCATATGGATAAACATCTACTCTGCCTTTTGGGAACAATTTAAATGTCTGCTGAAACATACACTCAGGTACTGGGAGACTAAATTATTCCAATTCATTTCACATGTTCCACCAATAGCAATTTTATTTCATTAAGAGTGTGGACAGACCCTAGAGACTGGAAATGAACTTCAGTTATAGCTCAAGGTGTTCTTCAAACTTGCACATAAAAAGGGACACAAAACAGAAAGAAATTAAGTACAAGGTAGGAATAAGGTTAAAGAAAGAAACAATGCTTTTGACAACGAAAATAGCTACATCAGACAGAATTTGTGCAGAATTGAAAATTGAATTATAAAATTGTTGCATGCCTATAACACGGAGAAAGGATCAAGGGGCCATTGTGCAAGGTACCATGCAGTTTTTTAACAGCCAGTTCCTCCCTGTAGCATTTTTATCTTCATTTCCTTGCTTTTTCCCTCTCCATCTATACCCTAGTCTCTGAGGGCCAGACTGCCATCTGTCTGATGCTCTGCCCTTGATGGGACTCCTCAGGATAACTTGCTTTTAAATGCAAGTTAGTTTGGGATAAGGAGGTGAAGCCAGGTAACACGTAGCTTGCTGCACAGTGAGTCAGAAAAAGGCTTAGCTGAAAGCTCCAGGCTACCTGGCCAGCCTGGTCCCTCTGCACAAGACTGAATTTCACCCTGAGAGGAGAGCTTGGGTAGCAGGATACACCACTGCTAGGACACTGGGCTAGTCCATCTGTTTGCATTTCTACCTGAGATGTCTGAAATTTATCATCAGTTGGAAAAAAAAAGTGCTACAATTGGCTCAAATGAAAACATACACCTGAGCTTATAAGGAGGAGACAAACCAACATTCAGCTGAACCCTGTGTCTGTGATGCTTGAAGGTTAAGATGAGAAATCTTGTGAAATATATTTGTGGCTGGTCATATCTGCTCCCTGTGACTGCCACTGTATTTTTAATATCATTTTGTCTGCTTCCTGCTAGAGAAAAAATAAATCTGTGCCAATGCAGAAGAATTACCATGGATAATTCTTTATTTCTGTGAGTGACATGATCTAAATAACACCTTGAAAGTAGCTAGAGAAGCAGGAAGCCTCTTACTTTATGGCGTGGCAGTAGAAGTTTAGATATTTTTAATATAGCAGAAATAGCTGACAAAACTGAAATTACCATGACAGATCTCAACTGTCTGATCCAGTGGGCTAATGCCAACTTACAGCAGTTTAAAAACTGGGCCAATGATACATGAACAGAATATAGCTGCTTTTTGCAAACCAGGATACAGTTCTACATCTACTTAGTGAGCATACTTATTTTAATATTACAAAATTAAACCATTTCAAATGAGGCTTTTTTTGCAGGAAATTCCATTTCTCACTAAGAAGCCAGTGGAATGATTGCTGTTCTTAAAATAATGAAAAAAACACTTTAATTTAATGTGTTGATTCATGGCAAATACAAAATCACACACTTAAATTGAACAAGTCCAGTCTAGACCTCATAATTCTGAGGATTTCTCTCTCCTCAGTGATCACTAATTGTGAAATTCCTCACAGGCATACCTGTGCTTGACAGAAGAGTAGCCTGATCTCCCCAGCCAGTGCTGTTAAAGATCATCAGCTGACAGAACAGTACTCATGTAAAATAATAGACTCAGAAAGAAACAGCCAAGAATTTAAGCAAACAATATCGTTCTAAACAACTAGCAATTATCTTCAAGCATTTCAAAGCAAATGAATCACCCTCTTGTGATTTCCCTTTCAAAAATGCAGGCAAATTGTCATGGTTATTGTGGTTGCTTCTGTAATTGATCTAGTTAAGACTGTACAGTGGAATGTATATATGGGTTTAAATCAGCAGCTAAAGAGGTCTGATTAACCTACTGGATTTGTTGAAGCAATTTGGAAGGCTGGAGGCAGCAGGTTTGTCAAGAGAGTGCCATGAAACAGAGCTGCTTTGCCTCTTGCTTCTTGTTCTTCTTGACACAACCCGAAATGCACTCAATACCAGGGCAATGGAAAAAAAAGCTGATTGTTAATGAAGGAGTTAATGCTTTAGGCCCCCTGTCCTACCTGTCCTTCTGCAGTGGGACCTCTCCCAGAGGGCCCCAAGGATGCTGGACACTGAGGAAAACAGGTTCTATTCCCTGTTCACAGCCTGGCTTTCTGCCTCCATAACCTGAGCTGCAAACCATTTGGGAGTCAGAACCAAGCCCCCTGTAATTTCGTATTTTCCAGAAAAGGCTCTAAGAACACCAGAAACAGGAACTGGTCTGGGTGCAATTTGCCTCTTTTATTTCTCCTGTTTCTACTTAACAGAACTGCAAATAAAGAACTGGATAATTTAGTCCCTGGCCTAATCAGGCCTGAACTCAGTATTCCACCAAGTTTTTTGCTATGTGGAAAAATGTTGATTTCTTTATTGCAAAGCTTTCCAACATTTTCTTGTGTAGAAAGTCTTTTCTTTATGCTATGATACATGAAAATCCAGGTTCTCAGGAATCTTGCTTTCTTTGATTTTCCTCACTAATTCACAGAGAGTTTTTCAGATATCTATCTTATTTGTCACCTCCTCTTCATAGTTAAAAAAGCCCACATTTTGAATCTCTTTTTAGGAAGAGTTTTCCATCATCCCAGTTATCTTCCTCACCTGCTTTGGTGCCTGTGTTAGTCTGAATTCAGAGGCATTACTAACATCCATATGTGCATTTTTATATTCCCATTCTATGCTTCATTTCATTAGTTATGTGTCTACAACTCAGCAAATCTTAACCTGTGTTTAACGGTGTGTGAGTCCTTTTAGTAAGGCTCGGTATAACTTTCCTGCTTTAGTCATTTACATATTATCTTGTCTTCATCAACTCTTAATTTTTACCCATGGAATGCTGAAGTTTCTCCTGTGCCCTCAGAGGCTGAAGAACAAAGGAAGGTATTTGTCCCATCTGCTTAAAGAAAATTCAGATGCCTAAAGGACAGTTCAAAATGTCAGAGTTTAATATTCATGTCTCTTTCATGCAGGCAAGAAAGAAAAGTAAATTCTCACCTGGTGGTTCTTAAGGGCACAACCATAAAATGTCTTAAGCATAATTATTTGCCAACCTGAATAATTTTATCAGATGCATAATGTTCTGATTCCCATCTTCCAAATTACCACATACTTTAAATAGAGAAATTAATCTAGAAATAATTATATTTCTTAGTGGGGGGTTCTTAACCTTAAATTTTGTTTTGATTTTATTTTGCTTGTGGTTGATTTCCTGTTGCAACTGAGTTTCAAAGGACCCAGTGGAAGGTTCTTGGATACCCTAAATAAAGTATTGCCAGTTCTTTTCCTTTTCAAAAGGGATGCTCACACAACCATAGAATCACAGAATGGCTTGGGTTTCACGGGGCCTTAAAGATGATCAATTTCAAACCCCCTGATATGGACAGAGATACCTCCCACCAACCTTCAGCTTTCAGGGATGGGGTATCCACAACTTCTCTGAGAAATATATTTTCAACTGTATTTCAAACTCAACACCCTCACTGTAAAGAATTTATTCCTGATAATCTAAATCTACCTTTTTTCTGTTTAAAGTGCTATCCCTAGATGCCCTTGTCAAAAGTCCCTCTCCAGCCTTCCTGTACGGTGGATACATTCAAACAATCTAGAATTTTAAGTTTAGCCATGACTTCAGAAAACATCAGAGAAACTAGTTGATTTGAGAGTGACACGGCGATGCCTTTAGGTAAAAATGGAAGTTTGCTATTTTGGTAGGGAGGTTTACTTTTACTGTCATTCTCATTCAGTCAGTCAGAACAAACAACAGTATTTTCAATGAGCAGCCCCACAATTTCTGCTGTTCAGTGTGTTTGTGGGATTTGAGGGGAAAAGCCCAAGCTGCAGAAGGGAAAATTCGGGAAGGAACTGGATTGCTGTGTGTGCACCCAGGTAGCTGCTGTGGTGTGCTGAACCAGACCTGCAACACAGTAATTTCACCAGCCAGAGTGTGGCATGAGAGTGAGCCTGTGAGGGAAAACTGAGTAATTCCACAACAGGTGAAAAACAGGTTTGAAAGCTGTTGGGAACTTCAGGAGCCTTAATGTGAACAGAGCAGAAATTTGTTTGCAGAAGACTCAACAGCAGTTTCTGAAAAAAAAATGTGAGGGGCTGAATTTTATCTTATTTGCCTTATTGTTTTAATTGAATGGATTATTCTATTAGCTCAATTATAACATTGTATTGCTGATCAGGAAATCTGAGAGTCTCTTGGCATTTTGTGAGCATGGCTATCCATGATGTGTATAATTTGATGACCAGAATGGAAGTTTTGTTGGTTTAGGATAATTAGCTTTCGTTTTCTTTAGGGTTTGCAAGGCTGTAACATTATAGCATATCAAGAATTTTGTGTCTTATCACAGCCCCAAACACTCAGGTAGCAGGCACCCCAAGACTCAGAGCACATCCATGCTCAAAGGCTTCAGTCCTACTCCGACAGTAACTAGGAATCAAAGCCTTTGTGCCCTTGGATATATTCGGTGGCCATAAATCCAGGGAATTAAACTCTTGCGTGACTTCTCAGCAGCGCCTTTCTTCCACAGAAGGAAGAATTAATAATTTCAAGTTATTTAACATAGTTATTTCTGGTAGTAATTCCAGTACATTAAACGATACGAAACATAAACCAGTCCCATTATATTCCAGGAGCAGCCAATTTATACAACAGCTGGGAATGAGATCAAAGCAGATTTTTCTATCTGACCAACAAAGTCACAGGACACACACACGGTGTGCTGGCTGCTGACACAGCACTGTGTATGGAACAGCAATACAAATAGAAAAAGAGGTTACAAGGCACATATTTTGGGAGGGTTTGTGCTGGTATCGCAGCACAGACATGTTTGCTCACTGGAGACTGAATGAGTGGAAAGGCTGACAAAGCTGCATTGCAATGGCAAAATTGCACCAGAGCAGCACTGCAACTTAGAGTCCCACAGTCACTGCTCTAGAGTACAGATGCCTGAGGCTCAGATTTGGCAGTGCTTTCCAATGCCAGTGAAAAAGGACCCGTGAAAATCACCTGTTTCAGCTGCTTGGTTTGGAATGCTCACACTGGACATTTTGGATTCCTATAATATGTGTATTTCAAAAGTCAATATGCCATGTAAAATTACTGATTTTCTCAGGAAGCATGTTCAAAATTACAAGGAAACTATAAAGAAAATTCATGTCCAAGCAGTTGCAGTTTCCTTTCTTTCAGCAAAATCAAGAAGTGTAGTTGTTAATAAAACAAGCAACATTTGGAGATCTACTCTTATGTGTACCCCCTGTTCTTTAAGTTGGGGCACCTACAAAGGAGAGAGAGCATCAAGAGTTGTAAAGGAGATAAAATTCATCCCAAATTTTCCAAACTGAAAAAAACTGTCAGTACCTAATTGCTTCACATTACAGCACTGAAAGACAGTGGGCAGGTGGGACAGATTCCCATTGCCTGGGTACAAAGTTGAGTTCAGGGTTTGCTGCATTTCCCTCGAGTCACTGAGGGAAACAGAGAGGAATTCTTGTCTTACATCTCTGTACTGTCTTGTGAGCCCATGCTTAGCATGAAATAAGAAAGAAAAAGGCACTGCAATTAAATTTGTTTGAGTTGGCAAGCTCTTGAGTAGCAAACTCTTGGGGAGGCAAGGAGAAGGTGGCTGCAGAAACAAAAGACTGAATTTCATTAACAGCTACACCTACAACAGTTCAAAAATAATTGCCACGAAAAATGCATTTTTGTTAGAAGCAATTATTAGTTCTGGAACAAAATTTGCTACATAATTGGGAATATTGACAGGTAAAATAGGGAGTAAATATTTCAGTAGTGTGATCCTGTGCAACTTAAATGCTTCCCAGTCTTTCCTTAAACTCAGAGTGCTTATAAGTTAATTTAACACCTATTGCCCAAATTCATACCTGGTCATAAGGTGCTAACATCCAAACCCAGCACAAACCTTTTGGAATGTCCCTAGCCCATTTCTGCTCCTGCACATCCAAGATCCTTTATCTGGGCTGGCAGTGCTGATCCCACTGTGCTGGCAGCACCAGGACCCCCACTCCTCCTCCCCTGCTGCAGCAATCTGGGCTCAGGAAAGGAGAGAGCCTCTGCTGGGAGCCCATGGGACACTTGTCAGCCAAACTCACTCAGAATTCATGGTGTGGACATTATGAACATCAGAAACCAGGAAAAGGCACCAGTGAGGGTGAAAGAGTGAGAAAAAAACCCACAGGAGGAAAAAAATTGAGTACAAACACAATCCATACTAAAATGCTTAGAATTTTTAAGAGGTGCATAACTACAGCATTTGAGCACTTTAATTGAAATATTGTTTTATATTAAAAGCATATTTCATCCCTTCTTTAGAATCACAGACTTTGAAATAAATGGGTTCTTTTATTATCAAGTTCACTTCATGTTATAGCAGATTAACATTCAGTGGTTTAATTACCCATAATATATTCAGTTTAAAAGAAAAGAGCATCTATTTTGCCTAGCACAGCAAATCATAAGTTCTCATAGCAATGGAGTGCTTAATGCAGAGAGAATTCATAATTTTCTAGCCGTGAAATCAGTTAACCATGGTAGTAATACAAGAATATTTCTGGCAGTATTGGAGCAGATTAAATGGACCAGATTAAATACACCTGATTCTAGCAATTTCTGTGGAGCACTGAAGAAGCACTGAAGATAGAAGAGTAGCCCCATTCCTAATCCTCCCACCACAGGGGAAAATCGTACTCATCTATTTCCCTTCTTTCTGTTCACTGAATATTTAGGATGCCTACAGTGAGTCTACTCCACTTAATTCCTGACTTCAGTTAATTTTAAGACTCCAGTCATCAAATCTTAATATGCTCAAGACAAAATTTAACTGTGGATGATGTCTGCACAGAATGCCTTTTCTGCCAGCTTTTCTTTGGAAAAAGAGGCGTTTAAAATCCTAATATTAAAAGCCCTTCCCAGATTGTGAAGGAGGAAAAAAAATGCTGCAACAATAAAATCCCCCAGAGACTGAAACAAATGATATTGTGGGGAAACTTAATAAAAAAAAAATTCAAGAGGGATAAAGTAGGGCACCATGGATCCCTGAAAGTATTTTGTATAAAGACTTGAAGATAGTGAGGAAGGAAAGCAGATATCACAGAGATCCTGACAAACCCCTTCCTGTGAATACGATGAAGAGGCCACTTCTTTGTTGCCCCAGAGTGAAATGAAGAAGGAAGATGTTGGGAAGTGCTGTTGCTAAGTTCTCTGTTGGAAACAAAGCATTTCTGTCAAACACACAAGTGACCTCAGGTTTACATAGAAATGTCTGAATTACTTTTGTCTGACCTTAAAATATTATGGTGTCAGAAAAGAGCACATTACTAAAATTGTAAACAGAAAATGTAACTAGAAATGGAAAGTTCTTTTATTTTAAAATAAATCAAAAAGTTTTCAATTAAAACTGGAATTCAGTTCTTCATTGTTTCTTCTGCAGCTAATCATTAAGTTCCCAGCATATTTCACACGTAGTTCCAGGAAATAATTTTAGTTTGAATAGGTTAGGGAGTTATTGGTATGAAACTTATGGAGATGTTTATGGTTTCCTTCTCTGAATTAGTATGGATAAATATACTTCAAGTGACATAAAAATCTTCTCGGGTTTCTCCTGAGACAGGTGAGCTCATGTAGCAAGATACAGAGAAATTTAATTTCTATTTGTTTGCAGTTAAGCACAGCTCCATGCATAGGCTCAGGCTTCTGTTGCTGTGGTCCTTTTTGTGTGTCCCAGTGTCCCTGACTCCTGTGCACTCATCTGCTGTATCCAGAGGGGAACCCACTAACATGCTCCATGCTTGATGTGGTTGAGTCTCTATCAATATTAATTCTTTGTTGTGTCCTATGCTGAGTGATTACAGTTATTAATAGTCTCCAAGATCACAGATATTTTTATTCACTGTTTTTCTATTATACGAAAAAGTAATACAATTAATTAAGATTTTAAATATTAATAGTAATTAATAACAATATTAATATTATTAAAATAATGAAATGTATATCCACTTCAGAATTTATTTATTTGGGAAAAAAAAAACCAGTTTGATTTTTTCTGGAGATTGTTGGATGACTGCATCTACAGTGAAGTACCAAAATGCAGTCTTCTTATTCTTCCCTCCAGAGCACAAAAAACAAAGCAAGACTCAATTATTTCAACCACACTGAGCAATCATGTTGAGCTGTACCAGGACAAAAGAATTTTGTGGTTATAGGAATTATAAGACAGGCCTACAATACATATTTATTTGCTCCCTGTGGGCAGACAAGAGCAGTTCAAAAGTGCTGATTTCATTATATCAGTCAAAATAGAGTCCTCACACTAAGAGTTACACAATCACCAGTAAGGTGTCAAGGATTGGATTGCCTGACCAATGATTCTCTTCTCCCTCTTCATCATGTGCAACAGCTAAACTGAGACAGTTAAAATGATGGAAAAATATTGGGGGATAGGAGGGCATTTAAACTCATTTAAACTTTAAATAAATCTTATTGAAAGCTTGAATTTCAAGCAAATCTATGTCAAAGCAGGCACTAATTATTAAATATATAAATGTCTTTGATGGTCATCAGATAGTGTTCTGTATGTATGACCCAATTTTTCCTGGGTTCTGTTCAAAAGTGATCAGTGACAAGAGGAAACTCCAGAACATTCAGAACATATAAAAAAAAAGAGCGATGATATATAGAATCAATTAATACTTTTTGGTTTTTCTACTGTCAAGCAAGTAGTGTCCAAACACAAATGACTAAAAGAGACACAGATTTGGAGACATGAGAATTACAACTAGTTCTAAATTCCCAGACCTACTACCCATAAATATCTATTTCAAAATTATGTACAGGAAGTTTTTTCTACCATGTGAAGCACAAGAGGTGTCCTTTCTCACCATAAAGGAGCTCCAAAAGAATTATGCTTACTGCTCTGTTGCTCAAAATTTAAAATTTTTGTACTTTATGCTTTTCAGAAAGATCAGTTCAAACCTGGTTGTAAAAGGAAAAAGAACTATGTAAGTTCAATAATAATCTTATTTTATATTCCTTAAAATGGCATAAAATCTTGCATCCTGCACATTTTAAATCTAAATGTTAATGGAGGTGCACTGAAAATATTCCCTCAGAAATTACCATCTATAACACACCATTTAAGCAATTCCAAAATATTGTATCAGACCATTTTAGACCTCTTCTTAGGATAATAGGATGATTCAAATAGCTGTCACTGAAGTAAATATAAATCTCAGCTTGACTAATCATAAACAAGCATTGATGTAAAAAAAAAAAAGTGCTTTTTTTCTAAGTGAACTTTCTAATGCAGTGCTCGGTTTCTTTAAATTCTTCACTGGGAGAAGTGTTGGTGATTTTATCTTTCATTCAAAGCTGAGTGGATTCTAAAGGTTATCTTGATCATACAGACTTTAAGGGGGCTTATATTTTCCAAATGTTTTATTCAGACAAAGACCATACTTTTCCTGAGTCACAACAGCTGACACATCATAATCTAAAGGCATTTCTTATTTATAAGGTGACCTTCCAAACATACACCTGAAATCTGAGTAGGTGGACTCCCCACCTGGGGAATTTTGTTTGCCTGGGTTTCTTGTTTTCCAAAACAATAATGCATCTCTCCCCTCTACTTTTATTTCATGATTTGTGACTTGATCCCCTGTTAACAACTGGTTGAAACAGCCCCTGCCCAGTCACAGCTGTGTGTTTATGTCACTGACAGTGCTGATGTTTGTGTGTGCAGAGAGGGGAAGATGGAGGAGAAAGCAGTGAGGAGATAAAACCAGGTTATAAAACATTATAAAACATTTACAGTTAAAGGCTCAACAGGATTCCCATTTCAAACAACTGCTTCCACCCAGAAAAGCTTCTCTTCTCCTACCTGCAATGTGATGGATTGTTATAAGCCCATGATTTACTCACAAGGTAGCATTTACTGCTTTCCACAGAAAACAGGGTAATTTCAGCTAATGGAGTCGCCTTATTTCTAAAAGTCTTATGTGTAAAGAAAGGAGAACTAGTTAAGAAACTCTGTATAGCAGCAGCCCCCATGCCTTCAGCTGAGAATTACTAATTTGCACATCAGTATTGACTTTGAAAGTCAGTTCACTACCAGATTTATTACAGGATGCAATCAAACTCTCACTCAGCTGCACGTTCCACTGGTGACATGACATAATCCATTTTCTGTGTGTTAGCACCAGAGCAAGCTCTTTCTAGTGTTGAAATGTCAACTGTGCAGCCTGACACATGTTTTGATTGAGTTTGGGCGTCCTGTTGGGCCGCCGGAGAAACCGACTTTTAAACCGGCGCTTATGAAGAGCCTTTGGTACATTTATCTTTGCAACTGTTCCTTTGTTCTGCTCACACAGCATGCTGCAGAGTGAATTTATTTATCTCAGTTCAAAAAGTACAGCCAACCAAACATGTTTCTATGCAAAATTTTAAAATAAAATCCATAATTAGATAAGAATCAAATTAACGCCTGACAAAAGATGTTCTGTGGTTCTTTCCATTAGACACCACAAAGGACCAGAACAGCAGGACAGATCAGAAGAAGATAAAACATGAAGGGACTTGGGAAGAGTAACTGAACAGGGAGAGCTGATTATGAGATGAGAAAACAAATTGCAGTGGAATTGAAGGACAGGGATTTAAGAAGACATAAAATGGAAAAAGAATGGAGACTGGTATTGTTCAAGATACAAAGCTATAAAAAAAGGTGGGGAGGAATTTTTTGAGTTCTTGCAGTTATACTTCTGGCCATCTGATTTCCTAAAAAGATTAAAAAAAGATGGAGGAGGTGATTAACTTGTTAAATCTTAACCACTGTTATGCCTTACTTTGTAAGAGTAACTGTAGATGGCTGAGAATTAAGGACAATTATTTAATTTTATACATTGCATATTGCTGCAGTGTAATTTTTCATTAGAAATTTTCACTTCTGTATTTATCTTATTGTGGATTAAGATGCAATCAATTTTCCTTTTCTTTTTTTTTTTTCATGTAGAGACCATTCAGTTATAAAATAATCAGGAACAGGGGTTCTATCATAGCAAAAGTATCATAAAGGATTCAACATTCAGAACAACACACCTTTCTACAATGTGTAGCAAAAGATTTTGCTCCATATTCAAAAGAGATGCAGAAGGAATTTGTAGCAGAATTGCACTTTTTAGCTCTCAGTATATAAACCCAGGCCAAAGTTTGTCAGGGTATCTTTCACAAGCCTGTCAGGGTCTCGTTTATTTTTGGAAAGACTTTGGGAAGGTTAGCATCCACCCTAAGTGGACTCCACAGTACTCTTCTTTTTGCTCTTTGTGTTGCTGCATTGTCTTTACAATAATTCAGTGGATTTCAAATAAACCTTCTTACTAAATACCTATAACCCTGTGAATGCTGCAGCAGGCTAGACTGGTTTCTGCAGTCATTGAAACGTGGACACAACCAGCATCATTCCAAAGCAGAGCTAATGTTAAACATGATCAACTCTGCTGTTACAAGACTTGCATTGGTAGCTCTATAACCTAGGGCTGTGTTTGGTTAGCATATACAATATCTATTCTTGTGGTACAGGAAAAGAATTTCATTCTTTAGCAGTGAAGTCCTTCACTGTACATCTAAGCATAGTGATTTTCATCGTCAGACAGATATCCAGCCTCCTGCAAGGAGACAGAATTTAACCAAGTGTGTCACTGAGTCTGGTAACACAGACTGGAAGCTCAAATATTTATGATTAACAACTCTTATTTGAATGCTTAGATGTATTAACCTACTCCAAGGTACTCCAAGAATGAAGAGATATTAATAAATTTGTAATCCATTCCAAGGATTCTTCCTGTAATTCAAATGAAGAAATATTTTATCATTTACATTTGGAATGGTTAAGGCATATGAATCAAAAGATCATAAAGTGGTTGGAGTTGGACAGGACCTTAAACATCATCTTGTTCCAATACCCCAATACCCCTGCCATGGGCAGGGACACCTTCCACTAGACCAGACTGCTCAGAGCCTGATCCAAACTGAACTATACTAACTCCCTTTAATGAGTTTACAAGTTATCCTGAGTGCTGAGGAGGTGCTTCCTTAGAATCCCACAGCACAATCCAGTGGCATCAGAGATCCTGTTCAGCAAAGGAGGCTATGGAAGAACATTGCCACTTCCTCCTGCTTTCTTACAGTTATGCAGTGAAAATGAACTTTTAGTTCTCTGTAGGTGTATTGAAATAATTTGTTTTGGTTTTAAGTAAACAAGCAGTATCCCCAGACATAGTAGGATAAGAGTATTTGGTTACATTTTAATAAATTAAGAGTTTGTTTCTATTTTTTAACTAGTCAAATAAGAGTGAAACTGACGGCTTGGAAAAAATGCTAATGCATGACAAAATTTGGGCTGTATCCCGAGTGACTAAATCCTATCTAATTAATGCTAGTATAAATCCAGAGGAATTCTATGGAAATAAAATTACTTATACTTGCTTTCTTTCTTTGGCCTAATGGACTGCAACATTCAGTCCACATTGTTTAATGTAATAGAATTTACTTTTGATATGCAAAATATTTCAACTGCCAGGACTCTCCTGCAAGAAGAAAGGAAGAATCTGAGTAGCTGCCAACATGAACTCTAAATGCAGTACATTTTCATCACATAGTCTCAACAAACACTTCTTCCATTAACTTTACTCCTCACTGAGAATAAATCTCTCTCATAGTTTCATCAGATCAGAAGAATCCATTCATTTGGAGCAAGCATAATGATATTTAATGGGAAACTTGAACTATTTGTGTCATAGTATATTTTTTGCAAATGTTACAAAGGAGACAGGTGAAAATATTTTGAATTTTAGCATTGCTTGTGCCTGTCTGTTGAAGCATAAGCTTATTTCATGACCAGGCCATTTCTATATGATCCATGACATACAAAAATAACACAAGTTTAAAAGATATTATGTCAGTCAAAAAAAAAAAAAACAGGAAAAAAATCATTACTCAAGACCATATACATGTGACAGAACTGATAATATTGAATTTTTTCCCATACGAAACAAGAAAAAAACCCCACAGTCATTCAGATATGTGCAAAGATTTCACTATGCAGTTTCTAAAATTCACATGAACAGTTAAACCTAAAAGATAATGAACCAAATCCCTCAAGCTTACATATATATTCAGACTAACTTCTATGTTCTACAGCCAAGCTTGGTATTTTACCATTTTAATGAGGCAATCATGTGTAATGAACTAATTTGCTACAATATCTCATTGAATTCCTTGCTGATACGTGTCTGTTGTTGCCCTCTTCTTGCCCCCAAAGAATTTTTAGTACAGATTAGGAGGACAAATAAAAATACACACCCAAAATAACCTAGAAAAAGTTATTTCTTTGTCATTGTGTCCTGACGTCACCATCATCCCACTCCTTACAGAACTCCAGAGATGTATGTGGAACTTTGCATCAGCTCCCTTGCTCCAGACTAACACATTCCAATGATCAGAGCAGTGTTTCCAGCTGCAAGGGCCAGTGCTAAACTGCAGTCAATGTGAAATCTTGGTCATGAGACTCTCAGAAGCTGAAGGTTTCCAAGGGAGCTTGACAGGGAAAGTGCCTTCAGAGAACCAGACCTGTCACAGCAGCCAGAGCAGGAGATAACAAACAGGCCAAGGATTTACAAGTAGGAAAGCATGTGAGTGAAGGCAACAGAACTGCACCACTGCTTGGATAAACCACCTTCCATTGTACAAAAAGTCTGGATGATTGTACTGTGTTCTGAGTGTTGTGAGTTCAATCCTCACACGGGGCACCGTTTTATCACTTTATATCTTCTTTTTTCTTCTCTGCCAGAGTCGGGATTGAATGCACAAAAGACAGAATTTCGTTTTCGGACTCAGATGTTTATTAATTCCTATCAGTGTTACAGTGAGTGCTACAGCACTTCTAGCTAACAAGCTAAAAATGGCAGAATGGCAATGTATCTCTCTTGTCACAAGGTCTTTTAAACCTAAACTGTCCAATTAAGAACTAACAGCTAAATTATTTTTACTTTTGACCCAATAACCAAACGCCTGTGACCTGCAGTGCAGCATTTTTTATCCAATAACAAAAGTACCACCTAGACATATGAAGAGGAAGGTGAAGAAGTAAGAAACCTTTACCCTAAAACCTCTATCTTGTCTTCTATATATTGCCATATTCTAAAACCCCCAAATTCTAAATCTTTACACCATGTGATATTGCAAACTTCTATACAAACTACACACCAGTGATTCTAGTTTTATCACTCAATTATGGAAGCCTTCTCCAAGGCCTCAGGTCAAAAGCAGTGTTCTCCTGGGGGTCAGTGCCTGACAGCACAAAAAGTTCAAAACTCCCAGTTTCCAGGGTTCCAACACTAGGTGTTAATAAAAATGCATAACTATATTCTGAGGCATCCTTGAAGGCTTTTTTCCTCCCAAAAATTCTGCCTTTGGTCAATAGGATTTGTTCTTGTTTCATGCTAATGCTCTAGATAAGCTACATGTGCAAACCTAGCAATGGAGATGTTAAAATAAGACCTGACTGCTGTGCACTTCCACAACTCAGAAAAAAAAAAAAGGGTTCCTATTAATGAGAACTTTCCATTTATAAGGAAAAAAAATAGAAACACTAAAGAAAGGAAGCTGATTAGATTTCATGACAGACAAGGTGAAAAAATTGATAACACCATGAAGCACTTATACCCAATTAATGAAATTAACAACCCCTCAGATAATACTCCTTTGTCGTGTGAATTATGAGCAGTCTCTTCACATATATTTTCCTGAAAATAAATTGGTTTTGTGAGGCTTGAAGGTCTAGAAATTTACTATAAACAACGATCACCACCACTCTGATTACTTTACTGAACATTAACTATGAGAACTAATCTTGCAGTTAGTAAGATGCTCCAGCAAGTGCCCAAAGTAGATTCTTATGCAAAATGCATGCCTGCAGATAAGTCAAATGAGTAATTGTAGATGGAGAGGTGACCACCCCGAAAAGCAATTTTTTTTCACAAAAAATAGAAATTAATAAATAATCACAACTTATCCATCTGCACCTACCATATGAGCAGAGCACGGTTTATTTAGCTGCAAGTCTGATCTATCTTGTCATTAGAGAATCAATAACAGAGTGTATTAGTAGTAGGTGCAGTCATGCTCTGAATGGGGATACAGGTGTGGAAGAAGAAGGAAGTAGGTTTTGGTTATTGATGCCAAGGTACCAGGTGAAGACACCTGGGCACCCTGTGCATGCTTTGTTCTTACACAAGAGCTCACTGGTTTTGGAGCCTTATTTGGCTCCCTCCTCCACAGTGCAGAAAGGATTAATGGGTACTTCTTTTATGAAATACACAAGACAAATCTAAAAATTAGGACTCTTGATTTTATTAGCCACTGCACAAATACAGAGCCAGGGATAGTCTCTCTGTTAAAGGGATTATTTGAAAAATAGATTAAATAAAGATTACTGTATCTTTCTTATGTAAGAAGGTGGAGTTCAGTTCTTCTTCCAATCATAAAAAAAGGAAATAGAGGAACACAGATTTAATCCTAGATGCCTTGAATATGGCTCTC
Source organism: Sturnus vulgaris (assembly GCF_052056855.1). Lineage (NCBI taxonomy): Eukaryota > Metazoa > Chordata > Aves > Passeriformes > Sturnidae > Sturnus > Sturnus vulgaris. The sequence continues at coordinate 110,133,753 of NC_142244.1, forward strand.
ATCATTTTTATTGCCAATATTTTTCATGATGTTTGTGGTGGCTATGTGTTCATGTGCCTTCCTCTCACCACAGCATCCTCACTGCCAGGGACTCACAACTCAGTTTTCTGCACAAATCTGCAGAAAATAATGCCTTGCGTGTAAAAGAAGAAACCACTGAAAGCTTAAAATAAAAATTCTTTTGCTCTCCAGGTATATTTTTCATATGCTGCCCAGTCATATATATTTGCATAAGTGTTAAAAATAACATGTGTGTGTTAAAAATAAAAAGCATATGAGTCACCATATGACATTTCTGCATGAAAGGTACATCAGGGAAAGGCAGGTCAAGGATAAGAGCTGTAATGGTCAAAACGGACTGAATGCAAAACTCAAGCATTTGTTACAAAGCTACAGCCTTGGCTATTTGGGACTCTGTGGACATGGGAGCTGCTGGAGGACCAGCACACCAGGGGCTATTTCTGTTCATAAGACCCTTTAGGAAGCAAAAATTAACCATCTGACATTCCTCAAGATAACTGTAAAGAGGAAGAAGTGACCAGAGGGTCTGGCATTTAGCCAAGCACATGAAAAACTAGGTGGGGGGGACCTTCCTCACAGGAAAGGAAAAGTTCTACTGAACTTATGTGTCTAAAAAATTAGTGAATTAAAATTCTAAATCTCACGGATCATCCATAAAAACATGCCTTTACCAGGCAGATGCAAATTAAGCCTTGAAAAAAACCCAGTAAGGCTAAGATCTGAGCTGAAGAAAAGAAATATATTAGCAGGCAGTCAAGAATTTTAATTCTGTCTAAAGACAAAGGTCTGAAAAAATACTTTTTTCCAAGAAATGAATCCCCTTCCTCTCTTGCACCAATGCTGCCTGGATTAGAAGGAAATGAAGTGAAAAGAGCATTCAGGCTCCTGCAAACCTGCACATCAACAGCGAAGGCACCAATGTGTCATCGTCTAGCTCAGCAGGGATTAATTTATCCAACTTGATGATAAAAAATCTGGAAGCTGCAGATGCTAAAACGCAGAGTTATGATGCTGTCAGTGCAGAGAAGTAAACATTCAAATCGTCTGGATGCTCAAAGGGAAGCAGCAGAGCAGTGTCCTGTTGTAAGGTGGCTGCTCCTGGATGTTGTGATGAGGAGTGGAACACCCACGGGCAGGGCAGCCAGCACCACTGCACCACTGGATTTGTGAGACAAAAGAGCAGTGAGGCAGAGATGGGATAAGAGCTAGCACATGCAGACACCTGGGATATTCCCAGCACCCACGTGGGGCAGGGAAAGGCAGTCTGGGGACACTGGGTCTCGGGAAGGTGAGGCTGCTTTTCCCTTGGGAGGCCAAGAGCCACATGTGCAAAAATGGATCATGTCCCTGCTACCAAAGCAAATCTCTGGAGAGGGGAGAAGGGAAGCAGGGTACAAACTGCTTTAAGAGAATGTGGATTTATCAGGGCCACCACCACTAAAGAGGCAATTTTGCTTCTGCAGGTTGGCTAATGTGTTTGGTGTTTTCGTATAGCAAAGAAAAGCAAATACATACCCCAAAGAACAGACTAAGTGGAGATAGGTGGAAGAAATTTCAGGTACTGACAATTTCAGGAATTTCCCTAATGCCCACTCCAATATAAAGCTTTTCCTGCAACTACTGAGCAATATATTTTTAACATTTCTTCTACAAGTTTGTAAGCCCAATTCAGACAAGACACAGCTGTACTGCTGTGAATTAGAATGTCGTGCTTATCCACTTGAATTAACAGCAACACCCCTCAAAAGCAACTTGCATTTCACACAGCTTCAATAGCAGCAAAGCAAATAAACTATACAGCACTTAAGGAGAGCACTATTGATTGCAGCCAATGTGTAAGAGAAAACATGTGCCCACTACCCAATTTCTGATTGAGAACATGGAGAACAAACACAATGAACCCAAAAAAACCCATATTACAATAGAAATAGATAGAAAATTAGAAAAAATACACTTTTTTGTGTGCCTGCATACAAAATAAACAGGTGAAAAAAAATTATCCTGCAGAGTAATAGTAATAATACTAGTCCCTTTTGTCTGATTGTAAAGTATAGACTTTTTATCTTTGCAGAAGCACAGGAACTTACTCACTGCATTCCTCAAGGTGTGTCTGTGCTGTCACCATCACTGCTAGCTGTTCAGATGGCCAGGATCTTCAAACTCTTCATGTCTTCCTGAGACCTCCTCTTTTAACCTGTGGTATGGAGATAGAACAAGTGAACAAGAGACCGTTCAAGTTGAACAGGAAACACCTTTGCATTTCATGGAGGAAAGTAGATTAAAATCCTGGTGCTTGACAGCCTAAAAAAAAATACCAAGAAGAATTTTGAGTGTCTGAGCTCACACTGCTCGTACATTTGCATAGTATATTCACTGCATGCTTAGAGATAACAGAAATCAAATGTGTTTTATGTCTGAAGTCAAAATGAATTATGGACTGATAAGAAATAAGCACTTTTAAAGGAGAAGAAAATACAAAATCATGTTATTCATAGATTACAAAGGATTGTCCACAGTATGTGTAGGACAACAGAACAACAACTGTTTACAGCTCAGACTTTTGCTCCAGCCTGTCCCTGCTGGTGTGGGGGGCAGTCAGTGACAGTGTGCAGCACCTGGTGGCTGCACTGGTCTGGTTTACCTCAAAGTACTACACGGCTGCTGCAGCTATGGGACCATGAATTGCCAGATAAAAGAGAAGAACAAAACAGTTTTGTTTAACAAGAGTTGTTAGATAGAACCATTAACACCAGTGTCTGATGCAAAGCAGTTTCCCACTCTCAATATTTTAAAAATCGCATTTAGAACAGAAAAAATGCCATGCAATGGGATCTCTGTCAGCCAGAACATTCCAATGAGTCTGTCTAGAGGGAACCAAGCCCAAAGAACTTTGTAAACAGCTTTCTGTTTCTGAGGTCTTTGCTCTCTGGTTTGCTTTCAGCCAATTCATTGCCTTCTGACTTGCAGCAAACTCTGTACTCTCCCCTCTTTGTCTTTAGAAATTCTTCTCTCCAGCCCTTCAGAGACCTCAAGATCCTTTCACTCTTACCCCTAGAAGTTGTCTCTACCCAGTGAGTCCCTATCCTGTAGAAGGCTTCTGAGAAAACAACACCCAGACTGTCACTGTTCATCACGAATAATTTTAGAAACTAAAGAATTCTGGCTGAGAACCAAAGGGAATTAAAGAAGTCTCCCATGAAATGTTGTCATTTTGGGTAGAAAACATTCCTGCATCAGAAATTCAGTTTAGCACCAGGAGGTTTGATGGACACATTCTGACAAATTTTCATAAGGAAGAGTGTCTTCAGAAGAGAAAATTTCTGTTTTAAGCAAGGTTACTCATTTTACTTGATATTACTAGTGCTGCTTTGGAAAAACAGTATGTCCATCTTTAATGCTAATGCATAGAAGGAAATTTGCATTGCATGTGGATACTGTTTTCAAGTTTCACAACTACCCAAAAAGCAGAAAAGTTAAATGTGACTCAGCTAAACAAGTTGCAAACTCTAAGTATGAAGACTGTAAATGAAAAAGGGAAGAGTATTGATTTAACCAGGTACTTATCCAACAGATTTGTAGGAATTGTTCACTGCAGTTGTAGAGCAGAACTCAAGGCATCTCAGTTATTATCCCAGGATCCCGAGGCATATCAGAATTTCACCCCTATTAAATAAAAGGAAAAGTCTGAATTTTAAGGCATATATTCATTTTATTGACTCCAGAGCAGACACCTCTGACTTTATCTTGTCATTGTGAAGACAACACAGAAGTTATGAGGCCAGGAGGAAGAAAGATGATTGAGTGTCCGAGTGCTGATCCCCCCTTGCAAAATTCTCATATCCTTCATCCAGCAACTTGTTCATGCCTGTGGGCAGCCCAAGGAAGAGGCAGATAAAGCTTGACCCGTCTGAAGTCTCTGTTCTCATCTCTAGGCTGGGGACTCTTGTTCCTTTTTCTGGGTTTCAGTGGGAATAGAGTTAATTTCCTTTACATTCTCTGGTATGGTGCTATATTTTTTATTTGTGACCAAAGCAGTGTTGATAACACACTGGTGTTTTGGCTGTTGCTGAGCAGCATTTTCACAGCATCAAGGCATTTTCTGCTTCTTAGACTGCCCTGACAGTGAGCAGGCTGGGAGTACACAAGAAACTGGGAGAGGACACAGAGGGAACAGCTGACCTCAGCTGGTCGAAGGGATATGCATGAGCTTTTGCTCAGAAATAAAAGCTATCAGGAAGGAGGAGTGAGGATATCTGAAGTTATGGTGTTTTTCTTCCCAAGTCACTGTTATGCACAAGAGTCCTACTTTTCTGCCAATTTCTCTGGCTGCCATTTGAAAGTAGTGAATTAATTCCTTATTTTGCTTTGCTTATGTGTGCAGCTTTGCTTTGCCAATTAAACTGCCTTTATCTCAACCCTCTAGTTCCTCACTTTTGCCCTTCAGAATCTCTTCTCCACTGAGTGGCTATGGGGGACTTAGCTTCCTACTGGGGTTAAACTAGAGCATCCTTCAAACTTGTTTATCATTAGGGTCCAGAAATTTCCCAGCAATGGCAAGCAAAGAGTGTCTATTTATTCCAGCCTTCTTACTAGTTTGCTGTCTTGGGAAGACAGGCTACTTATATTGATAATCTCATGCTCAGGAAAATGTAAGTCTGTTTTCTTGGGAAAAGCTTCAGTGTCTAGGCTGTAATATGAAATCTGGGTTTATGCTGCCATCATCAACTTCCCTATAGCAAAGGGAGGATACACACTTAGTTGTTGAACCCTAACAAGGCAAATTTTATGAGCAAATCTCTGTACTCTTCAATAGCAGATGCAATATTACACTGCAGTGAATACCCTAAGCCACACAGGTAAAATCCCTTTGTGATCCAGGTTTTGCTAGAAAGGACTGGACATGCTGAGTTCATGTGTGTCATTTACCCTTCAGCCTGAATCAGATTTAGTACTTACATAGGGGCTGAATACTAAAGTGCCAGTGTAGACTGTATTTTCTCTGAATATGTGTGTAAATAATATCCCAAGTTCTAGCAATTGTTATAATAATAATCAATTGTTATGAGTATCCAATAAAATACCATCAGTGATAACACTAGGTGCCTTTATCCCATAAAATATTTTCAAGGTAACCAAAATAGAATCAATTCAATTAATAAGCACTATTTCTATCAGTAATGAGAGATAAACATGAGGGTGGGTAGAAAGGATAGAAATATAACTTCATCCATTCCTTTTCAATGTAAGGTCATGTACCTGCAACTTTATGATTTTTGACTGCTGGAAATAAAGTAAAACCAAGTATCCTTACAACCATCTCAAAATTATTGTTCTCGGTTTGAACTAATGACTATTTAATTCAAATTAACTGTGTGAAAGTAAAACCAACTCTAAATAATAAAACAAAAAAGCACAATTCTAAAAGCCATAAGTAATCTAGGTACATTATGTCCCCTGTTCATTCATTAGATCAAAACTAATGACAGTGTTCAGTCTAGGGGCAGTGAACTGTGAAACAGCCCACTGTTAAAGCTCATATACTTCATGGCAGGGTGTTTGCTTCCCATGCTGGTGTTCAGCATTGTATGGTCAGACAAACACACTACACATATATAGATGCAGATACACAGGCAACTGTATATCTCTCTTTTAATTTTAGAAATGAGAGCCTCTGAAGCTGCAGGGGCTCTTATGACCTGCATATGGATGTGAGAGGATGGGAATGAGTGGAGAGCATCTTACGGCAATTTGAGAAGTTACCCACCTGATTTTCTGTGAAGAATAATGCAGTATTTATGGAGTTTCAATAATGGGTGAAAAGAGTTGTAAAAAACCACAGCCTCAGACTGTCTTATTATAGATGGCCACAGGGTGTCTAGACTTTATAAACAATCAATAGTCATGGTGATAAAGAAGTGAGTTAGTTTCTGAATTGTAACCTTGTTAGACCAGTTCAGTGTGCTGCACAGTGTAGCTCTGTGGCCAGTCCTTCCTTGGTAGCCATTACTGGTACAATTACACAATCACAGAATCAAAAAAAAAAACCGAAATCACCCAGACCACTGAACAGTAGATGATTTTTTTTTTTTATCCTTCAAGCTATTAAATTTACAAAACAAATTTAAGTTTCCTTTTCTCTTCCAGGTTTAGTTACAAATAGCAGGTTGTTATGTAGTGTATTCCACTCAGGGGCCACACACTCCACCAAGGCCTACCAAGGTACTTCCATTTGTACCTCAGCATGTGAACATTCCCTTTGATTGTTATGGGATTCAACCAAATGAGAGGTGCTTAGGTGGACAGGAATGGAGTCAAGTACATACCTAAAATGAGCTGGCACTTCATCTTTTTTTAAGTTCAGGCTAAATACTAAATATTTGAATATCTGTATTGTTCCAGAGATACTTTACTGTCTGAAAGCTTTCCATTGTTGTTTTACAAGTTGTAGTAATTCACAACTTTAGCAAAGTTTGTCAGGCTCAGCTCTATAGAAAGCTAATTTGCCTGACAGATCAGCAAAATGTTTCTGATATGCGAAATTCTCTTTCCCTACATCACTAAGACTAATGCAACTTACCACAACCCAGTGGTTTTTTATTTACTTTGCAAAATGTACTTTTGATCTGGGTAAATTTCACTATGGCCAAACATCCATAGGGGAACACATCAGTACCTTGTCTAGCAATAACTTTAGAAAGCCATGTCCAGAGTGACTAATGAGCTGCCTCATTAGATGAGGGTACTTCACATCAGAGTCAAGAGCATCAGCATAGAAATGAGGAAGAAGCTTTTGGTGGTGGTGGTGCCAGGCAGGTCTCACAGAAAAATAAACTCCATTCTGCACTATCATCCCAGCATCTTCTTAAATACTATATTCACTAAAGGGGAAAACTGGCAAAGAGGATTTTTCTATTTTTCCTTGTGAAACATTTCAGATCTTGGTGTCATCATCTACAAAATTCATATTTCACATATGAAGATTCATATATATATTAATATTCATGATTTCAAGATTCGTATAAAAATGTCATGTAGTAGTGCTCATCATAAAGCAAATCCACACTACATTTAGAGAAAAATATATACAGAAAACAAGGATTTAGGATTGAATGAATCAAAAAGCTAAGTGAGAGGTACAACTTCAAACTGAACTGGAAGTGACTGGTTTAATTTTTATTCAGCTGAGTGTTTACCAGTTGATAAGGTATTGAAAGCCATTAATGTAATCAGTAAGCAAAAAAAAAAAAATTAGCAAGTTGAATCTGTTTTCCAAAGCAAGCAATACAAAACCAACAAAGCAAAAGCCCAGGTAAACAGACATTGAAGACACTAAATGTATGGATCCTATATGACTGTTGAATTATTTGATTTATGTTCAAAGATGAATGCAAGTATAATAAGTAAATTTTGTCTTAATCTATGAATTAATATTATTTAGTGTTCCATTTATTTTTATCTAGATCATAACAATTTTTATGTAGATGTATTAAAGTCTGATTAGATATATCCTTGTCTTACAGAAAATGGCTTTAAGTGCCAAATATTATGAAACATTTTCCAAGCTAGACAGCTTGGTAGGGGACCAAGAACTTCAGTTCTCAGAAATGCTGGATTTTACTTTCAAGATGACTCTGCAAGTGATGGGAACTCAGTACAAAATAAAGGCAATCCTATTTAAAAAAAATAAATCTTTTCACTGCAACACTGAAGTAATTTAGACTAGGAACCATTTTTAAAATCCCAAACACTATCTGAAATTATCCTATGATCCATAAATAATCCCACTGCACCAGGAAAAATCAAGAGAGAAAGAGAACAGTAGGAGGAAGCTCGAATGCATTCTTAGCTGAAATCTTAGCTTGAGAAAAACACAAACCAATATTCAAAGGGTCATGAGCTAAGTATACAAAAATTTACAGACTAGCTACAACAATTGTGCCAAAATCAGCAACAGCAAAGGAATTACATAATAAAACAAACACAATTAAAGAAGACACACATTTTAAAAGCCATATCTATCATCACTTTCTCTTCTTTGTTTTATGATCTGTCTCTAATGTTCCTCATTACTTGTTCAACCAAAAAAATGTCCTTTCCTTTTTTGGTATCGTTAGCTTTCTGGGGAAGAAATTACCATTCTTTGTACCCAGTCTTTTCCAGCTGATGTTACATACTGCAAAACTAACACACAACTTAAGAAAAGGGGGGAAAAAAGACAGTTTTCCTCCAGCCATATCTCATCACTGGTGTGTCAACTATTCTTGCAGAGGGGGAGTTCTAGGAGCTTTGTGGAATGAAAGGATTTGTGCAGAAAAACATTTATTTATTTTGACATGAGAAGCAGCCTTTGTTGTCCATACAAAATAAAACTCAGGCAGAGTTTCTCTGCTCATCTTACCCAAAATCGGTTTTAGAGCAAGATTTCTTTGTACAAGATGACATCTGAAATTGTGTTATGCTGTGACAATGAGACCCCACTACCTGCACCATAAAAGCAGTGATTCCTGTGCAAGCACATTTCCAGCTGTGCAGGGGTGGCAGTCTGCAGAGATCCTTGGAGCCGCGGCAAGGGATGCGAGTGCACACATTTCTGTTCCCACTGAGATTTTAAATGCCTCCTAACAAATAAGCTTCTCAGAGGATTAATGGTTGGGCTTTTCTGCTACATGGAACGAGTTCAAGTGAGGCAGCCTGTAAAGTCCCTGAAAGTCTTGCGCTCCGGCATTCGTTTGTCAGGCAGGACGGGCAAACCTCAGTGGCACTTCCTGAGTACCAGTGTGGTTTACAGGAGTGAGCATGTTCCTTGTAGTCTGAATAGTGAGACCTAGAAATCAAAACTGTGGGGTGCTCCATCCCTCTATCCACTGGTGGGTTTTAGTGACAACTCCTGTTTGCCATTCCCTGGGACAATGGTTCTGATGATAGAAGATTAAACCAGAGCCGCTATTGAGTTCTGCAAGGTTCAGAGTGCTCACCCAAAAAAATTCTGAAGCATTTTTCTTGTTAATATGTCCAGTGAAATCAGCTTTGAAAAGTGAAGTACATCTTAAACTAAATTTTGACAGCAGGATTATATTCAACTCACAGAGTTACCATCGCCTTTTGAGCTTCCCTTTGGGAAGATAAAGTATTCCTAAGTACTGTTTGTTTGCTTCATACTTTCTATGTACAGTTATTTGTTCAGATTACCTCACCGTGGGCAAACCTATAATGTATGAAAACAAATATTTTTTGCTTCAATTCATAGATAAATTATATATTTATACAGGTACTTGCCAACACATAAGTGAGTTAGGTGCTCAGCTATGACTGAAGTTTTGTGTGCCGTGGACATAAAACTAATACCAGGGTCCCATGGAGATTCCTGATTTAGGAGTCTTCCAGAATTGAATTTACTGGGCATGTAACTTCTACTCTAAGAATTGTATTTTCAAAGCTGTCAATGTAAAGCTGACCAACACAAATAAATAAAGATTTGAGAAGTGCTGTAAGTGTGTTAGTGCTGCTGATTTATAGCAAAGAAAGCATGTGTGAAAATCAAAGGCTCATTACCGTCAGCTCCTTGCCAGGTTTTCCCAGATTCATTATATAGCAAGTTGGGTCAGGCAAATTATAATTTACTTGAAGGTATCTTTGGCATTGCAGTTTGTGAAAAGACAATACTTTGCAGGCCTAACATACTGACCTCAAGTAATGAAGCGGAAGAGATCTATTTATATAAATACCTGTATTTATGCAAATGCTTGATTTAAAAGAAAGAGTAGCAATGATCTTTCCTAACTTTTACTTTCACAAACTATTTAATCAATCAATAAACCTGCCAATATATATCTGTGTGTGTTTGGGGAGAGCTCGAGACATTTAAGCCAACTAGGAATACACAATTTAGCAGCTGTGGCGTTGCAAAACAGCGTGTACTCTACAAATTAAAAGAAAACAAGAAAAGAGCATTAGCTAAAGCAAGCAATCTCAGCCTTTTTGCTGGGAGTCTTAATTTAGAAAATCTACTCAGGAAGAATAATTGTTCCCATTCGTTATTTTGCTTGGATGACTTTTACAGAACTGTTTTTTGTCGTCAATTGGCAAATTCAGTGGAAGAAACAAATTACCCTATTATTAAAGCATATTTGCAGCAAACAATAGATATTCCATAGAAGCTGTGCTTATCCGGCCATTTTTCCTAACAACTTCTAAGAACATTATGCCTTCATCCCCAGATGCCTTTGTGTAGCTGGTGTTTAATGACAGGGTAGATCTCCAGCAGAACCTGGTTCTGCTCACTCCACGTGTACCCCACTGGGCTCCCTTCCAGGCCAGGGCAGCCTCACTGGCTGAAACTTGTGACCTTCCCAGAGGGTTTCCTGCATTGTTCACAGTTTCTCTGCAGCTTGATTCCAGCCTCTCTCACTCCTTCTGCCAGGGTTATTTTCTATCAGCATTCCTGTCACAGGCTGCCCCTGTTTGTACAGGTGGCAATATAAGAATGTTTGAAAGTTTCTTCTGGGCTAATATTTTGCTACTTTTCCGTATTAATGAGAGTTTGATTTTTACTTCACTTCAGTGTTTAATTAGTTTATAAGAAAAGCTGACTTGGGAATTGACCTGAGCATACATTTCAAAGCCAAATATTTAGAATTAAATTCATCTTGCTTAATTTTTGGCATGTGTTAGTTAGCTAAGATACTCTTGGTTACTTGTGTACAATCCCTCCACACTTAGTAGAAAAAAAAAGAAATTATCTTTTGGGCTTGCAGCTTTTTCTTCCACTGATGGTCACAGTAGTCAAGATTAAAGGAAAACATGAACATCTAAATATGGGGCTTTGAAAAATAGAGGGTTAAAATCCAAACCTGTAGTGTGTTCACCTCATTTATCTTGTTATCCTTCCAAAATCATATACATTTCATTAAACCTTCAATGGAGGTCTTGAAAGGCAAGTTGCAGCACAATCTTTGCTCCTCGCATTTGAAATGAAAAAGGTTTGTCAGATCAATAACCAATGGATTAATGAGTCACTGATGTTAATAACAGCAATTTACATCAGCAGCACCTATTATCAGGAGCAATCACAAAGCACTTGGGAAGCAGATTGACAAACTATTTCTGCTTCAGTGGTGCCAGAAGCCAACTTCCTTTGGAAGCCAGATGAAGGAGGATAGAAAATAATGACCATTACAGCAAATACTGAACTACAGTTGCCAAACAATTGTAGAAGACACGGTACATTGTTCACTTCAAGAATGTGAAAATAGCACTACTTCTCAGCTGTCTGAACATGGCTCTTCACGGTCAGAAACCAGGCTGGGCATTGAATTTTGACAAATTCAAATATGCCCCAAATGCCAACAAATGAGAGGTGTATGTTCCTAATTTGAAAGGCCCTCACATGGAAGATGTAAACCAGCCTCCACGTCCTAGGTCATGCCAAGCCTCATCAGCCGAAAAATGAGCCTTGCAGTCTTCAAGGATGCTTAACACTGCAAGCAAATAAGTACATAGCCTTTCCATAATGGTCTAAAACACCAAGAATTCTTATATTTCCCACCAGAAGCAGCAAAGAAAATGAGACAAAACAATGAAACACTGGCATGCATTTGAATTTTCTCTTTCTTTAGCATCTAATAATTTTTGGATCACCTTAGAAGATTAGATTTTCTCTTTATCTGTGAAACTGAAAGTCTCTCTGTTCTATTCTCCACCGTTTTTATGGTTTGCAGACCATTTTTCCCTACACACTGCATCCAGAATTAAGCTACAGTCCTTTTCTATGAAAGCACAGTGCTGTTATTTTCCATTTTTTGTATTTCTTTTATTTATGTGAAGGCAAGTTTCTTAGTTTTTCAAGTCCAGTGTATGTACCCGAACTCCTCATTCTGCTTTTTGGTAAATCCCCCAGTTCCAGTCCTCCTCAGCTATGGTCTCACTGCTATCCCTTCATGCCATTTTCACCTTTCCTTGGCCCTAGCCTGGAAGTGGCACCCCATGACCCCAGCTGCAGGCAGCTGACTATTGGAGCCCTGATAAACTCTGTAACACAGCAATTCTGTGAACACAGGTGGTATTCCCAAGATTCATTTAAATACCCTTCACACACAAATAAGCATTAGTCATCGCTGCTCATTATAACTGTGAACATATTCAAGATGCTAAGTTTGGCAACAAGTCATGATCAGAAAGGTAATGAGCTACCTTGACTGGGAATCATGGATAGTAAATTCTGTATGGTCAGGTCAACTAGGTCTTATGTCCTCTGACAGTCATTGACCATACGTGGCAGTGATCCTTACACTAAATTTTGTTTTTAAGTGGCTGAAGGTTAAAGAAATAGTCTCCTACATCCCTACATTTTATTTCCCCGTTTCCACTGTGAAATAATCTTGTTCACAGAGTCAAAGGGAATAAGAAATGCAAGTTCCCCTCCATAAAGCAAAGATACGAAAAAAGGGACAAATACAGGACAAAAAACAATGAACAAAATGTTGTGAAATGTGTAAACATTTATATGTCTGTCTAGTTTGAGAAAAAAATAAAAGCAAACAAACAAAATATTTGCAAGGAAGCCTTCCAAGCCATAGTTTTTTTCCAGAAACAGCATGACAGGCAAACTGTGACCTGTAGTGACATAAAGGTGTGGATGGACTGCAACCTAACAAACTGTGCTCACTGAAGTTAGCAGAAATTTTAACACTGAAATTAACTGAGTTTCATATATCCTTATAATGTAATTCACTTACATGGAAATGTAAGATACAAAGACATCTGCATAATTTTGTCTGTAATTCCACAGATCTTCAAGAAAACTGCCTCAGAAAAGACAATCTTTTAAATATAACCCCTTTGGAATTTCACAGGAGTGATTCTTACCTTCAGAATGTATTCACTTACCACCACCAAAGACTTAAATACAAAACAATAATGACAAGATGCCCATAAAAAAATAGCTTAAGGCCTGTAACACCATATAAGAAACAACTCTTAATTTCCCCTGTGGTTTTCTGTAATCTTTGACACTACATTTACATTCTGCATAGCTCTCCAATGTGTGCTGGAATCCCAGCACAGCAATATAAAAGTAAAACAGTTCCAAGGGGTTATATTAGGATACTAAGGATCTCAAAGACAAGACATTAGCTATTGACAAGTTTCATGAATAATTTTAGTGCATTTTTATTACTTTGTAGTAAAAATATCTGTACAAGATGCAACATCATTATCCTTCTTCCTCTACTTTCAAATGATTTTTTGATATATCTAAAAAAATTCCGTTTTCACTTACAGGTCTAAAAATTCACACTTCTAGTTTGAATCTGAAATGTAATTAAGATGCACATTTCTCTGTTAGAGCTGGATGGGCATGAAAATAAGAAATTTCTTTGGGCATGAAAAAACGAAGAAATTTCTTTTTACTCCCTTTCATAACTCAACATTGCTTTAATTTTTAAAAGGCCATTTTTTAAAAGCAAGAATATTTTACTTAATAATTTAGTTCTCACTTCAATTAGAATCGTTATTAAAACCTTCAATGACGTTGCAATTAAAAGTTTGAAAACAGTTCTATAGTTTCTAGCTTGATGCAATTTTCTGCTCTGAAAAGAAAGCTAATGCAAAATCACTTTTATAATTTTGGTACTGTTTCAATATGTCTTTAAAACTACCAAGGAGGACTCTTAACTGACAGTGTATTTCAATCTATCTGGAGATGCTCTGCATGCAATGGGTCAGCTTTTTCAATGGCTGTAAACTGATGCTACCCTATTGCCTGAAGAAAAGGCTCTTGCTCAGGATCTTGTTCATGCCACTCAGCAGAGAAGGGAAAGCTTGTCAACATAAGAAAACCTTTTTCTAATTTGTGTGCTCCATCTTAAAATAATTTACCATGAGGCCAATCATGTCCAATCACCTCAAAATGGTAAGCCCAGCATCACCTGCCTTAGGTAAGTCTGAGAACAGGACAGGACCAGATGCAGATGGAAGCAGGATTTCCCCATGCTCAGCATCCAGTTATGTACATTTTCTCAGGGTAAATGCCAACAAGAGATGTGATGTTGTTAAGAGGGAAGAGCAGCACTGAACAGACACTTTACAGAAATCTTCTGGATTAGACAAGGAGCCAGGCAGGAGAGAGGCTGACTTAGAGAGCAGCACAGCAGCTCTGACAGCTTTCAAAAAGCTAAGCCTGCCACCACTTTGATACAGAGTGAGCTGTGCTGAATATGTCTGAGGTACTCTTACCAAGGCAAGACAAGAATATTTCATGTATATTGCAGTGTTTAAACAGCTGCATGTACTAATCTAATTATACTAATGCCACTAATAATAGTAGCTACAATAACATACAAACCACACTCGGTCCCACAGTTCATTAAAAGGTTGTCTAGTGCTGCTTTTTAGCCCTTTATATCCGTACCTTGTTTTACATGATACTCTTAATTTAAATCTGCAAGATTTTGCTTGGCCATTTTGGACTGAAATTTCCCATGTCATTGTCTGTCCCACACTTCGTTTCTTCTTTGATGGAAAGGCTCAGCTAGCATAAAGTTAGTTATTCCTGAGAATGAAGCTGGGAAAAATTTTATTCTGAACTTTGAAAGGACTGGATGTCTCCACTGTGCTGAAGCTGTGTCACAAAGAGGGCAGGGAAGGCCTTGTTTTTTACTATGAATGAGAGTTCTTCAAAAGGTGCCAGGTTATCAGGGACCTTATACTTTGTAGAGACTTGAAGGCTAAAATCTCTTGACAATTTTCCTAGACTAAGTTTCTCCAGGCTTTGAGGTATTGAATTGGGACTTTCTCTGCAATTACGGGTCCAAGCTGCTGCCTGTGGGAAGCAGAACTGAGCAGATGAAGATTGTCCTCCTCCATTCCTTCAAATCAGTACAAACTGTGAAACCTCTAAATTACTCCCCAGATCTCAATGCATTCCTCAGCCATGGCCTGAGATGAAACAGATGAAAATTGGGAAGCAGAGCCTGTTTCCTGCTATTCACAGGAAGGAAATCTTTGTGCATGGGATCTAAGGGACTTTGGCATACTCTGGATTAAAACCCTGCTCTGTCTGACTGGCCAACCTGACATGGGGCTCACCTGCAGCCCTGGTGCCTGGCACAGTGTCAGAGGAGGGAAAAGGAGGAGGACAGCTAGAACTGGTAGGGACCCAAAACAATAAAATTGATGAGGAAGGTGTGAGTGAGGAACAGGGACTGATACTCGACCCTGTCAGGTTGAAAATTGAACAGAGTGGAGAAGATTGGACTTGGGGTGAATACAAGGAGTTAAGTCTCTGTAAAAAGGAGACCATGGGACTGAGAAACTGGAGAATGCATCACTTCATAGATTTTGAATCTTAACAGATGCATTAACTGATACAGTTAGATCTTACCATTAAATGGACAATCAGGGAATGAATGAGTCAAGGAAGACTGGAGAAGGCATCACAGCAGAACAGAAAGCTGGTTGACACCACTTCCACCTCCAGTGGCTGGGAAGTAAGGTTGGTAGAATGAGAGTGGAAGGGGGGACTGGGAATGGTTGTGTAAGGAGAAGAAGCTTCAGAAGAAGGGAGGATGGAAGAACAGAAGGAAGGTGAGTGTTAAGGTGGAGGGAACAAGGCAGAGGATGTTGTGCCTGGAGTGACCAGAGCAGAGGGCACAAAAGTTTGCAGAGTCTGGAGCAGGTTGCTGAGAGCAGCTGTGCCACCATGGCTTTCCCTGCCCAGAGATCCCTGCAGGAACTACCAGGGAATTGCTGCAGCCTTTGCCTGTGCACAGGCACCGGAGGAAAACCCTCTGCTGCTGTCAGCTCCTGTGCCCACCTGGTGTGCTGCTCCCAAAGCACTCGGTCTTCTTCCTGCTGATCCGGGGGCCAAAACACAGGTACTGAGGGAGGGAGTTTCCCCATGAGGTTTCTCTGTAAAGCACTGTAGAAAAACACACTTAGACTGAGGAAATGCAGGCACCCAAGAGTTGAGGAAAGCCACATTTCAGGTGTACCCTTCCATACTTGTTAAAACAGCATTCCTGTTCTGCAGCCATGAAGTGGACAAATAAATTAACTGAGTGGGACTTCTCCCTTATACTTGAAAAAATTTATTGAAAGAAATGGGCAGGAAATTTCAGGAGAAGCAAGGACATTCTCAAGGAAGTCAAATGTTGAATGGAAGAGCTGGCTTTTATTCCTGTCTGAGCCACAAAGTACTTCTCTGATGCTAATCAAGTCACTAAACCAATCAGATTTGTCATTATGCTTGATTTTATATGGTTTTAATGCACAGAAATGTTTAACCTTCCCAGATGCAATTGAAGCCTCTGGGTGCTAAGCCTTGAGCAAAAGTTGAAATACAACATGAAATACAACATGAAATACTCTGCAATATCAATTTCTACAGAGTCTCATCTAAAAGAAGTGTATAAATTCTTAGCTCAATGTCTCTATGTAATAGAAAAATTCAAATAATCTCATGCATATTTTGTGCAAATATAGGAATTGGTTTTTCTGCAGTTAGATGATGTGGTGATAAACCCTACAGAATTTCACTTTCAGTGCAGTTTCACTAATTTGATGTAAGGGGTATAGAGATATATTGAGAAATGAAAGTTAAAAGAAAAAAAATTATAAAAAATTATTCTCTGCCCTGGGTGGTTCAGGGCACGAGAAGAAAAAGGAGTGCAATTAAAACTTTACCAGCACCCAGTCATGAAAAAAGAGTTAAGCTACACTTGCACTGTTTACTTTAATTATAACACTTAGTTTCTTACCTTACACACTCAATAACATTTCCAGGTGCTCTTAGTTTGTGTTGATTACAATACATGCAACATTTTTTATACCTTGTGGAGTCTGCCACTGTTTGGATTTTTCCCCTTGAAAATAGAACTTTTTTAAAAAAAATCTGTTATGTTGCTTCCTTAGTTTCTCTTTACCCTTCCTTAGATGGAAAAACAGACCATTTCAGCATGGCCCTTAAATTCCTGGGCACATATCTGAACATCAGATAAAAGAACAGTGACTTGGCACTCTTCCACTGTATCACGAAAAAAAAGCCCAAAACAAAATGCTGAAAGCTTAAGCATTTGAAAACCTTTCTGTTCAGCTTTGAAATGAGATTTCCACTTATTTGGTCTGAATACAGAAATATAAAGTAGTTAAAGTCCCTGAAACAATAGTTAACCATGTGGTTTCCATAAAACACAATGGAAAATGTGAATTTCAGATGCTATATTAAGAGGTGTAGTACTCTTCCCCTGATCAGGGTCTGTTAGTCCAGGCTGCTCCAAGCTCCATCCAGCCTGGCCCTGAGCACTGCCAGGACTGGGGCATCTCATATGGAATATGGAGATAAGAATTATTTGCAAAAATTTAAACTGTTACAGGATGAGTTTCAAGCTACAGCACTGCAAAAGTGTTTTAAACTTCAGCATGAATTTTGCTCATGCCTTTGCAGAAAACAGCTGCTTCAGGCTTTTTAGGTTTGCCCTGACCCAGCATTATGTCCCCCATGGGAAGCCCCCTCGGACAGTGGCACTCTGCATAAGCACAAAAGTTTGCATACACCTCTTTTCAGGAGTGCAGGCTTAATTTAAGGACCACAAACATGAAAATGATGCACATTTTTTAATTTTAACATTTAATTGTACACAAAGGAGCAGAGCAATATGTACATAACACCAGAAATAAAACTTCCACATCTTTTTTTGCCACAAGTCACAAATGTGAGTTGAGGTTAGATCCTCTTGCTGGATTTTAGAGAAAGGCTGGAGAATGTTTTGGTAACTGATGAAATCTCTTAAGGAAACGAGAATTTGATATCTGTATTAAAATCTCTTATTTCACAGCTTCCGTCCAGGGGATCAGGAAGGAATATCCCATATCTTCAGAACATCTTGTGTGTTTGGTTTCCTCCATTGCAGATTTTTTTTCAACTTCTGCAGCTCTGCCAAATGCAGGCGTTTGGAACTGGAGCCCAGTGTCTGTGGGTGCTGCAGAGCTCTGCCTGGATGTTTTCTTCGTGCCCTGCAGCACACAGGGAAAGCAGAGAGCTGCTGGTGCAGCCAGACTTGCTGTGGCTTTCCCGTTCCATGGCACAGCTGCCTATTTGGCAACTTGGCCAGCATAAATTTTAACAGGTAGTGAACTAAACCCAGGGGCAATAGGCTTGCTCTATCATGCCAATGCTTTCTAGATTTTTATTTTCTAATGTACAGCTTTATAAATATTACATTACTGAATGCTTGCTTTCCCAAGCTGCCTATGGATGCTTTTATTTTCTTTATTTTTTGTTGCTAACTGAGACTGTCTCACAAACATATGACTATGAAACTGTGCTAATTATGGAATTAGTTCCAATTTAATGTCTGGTTTATCATGGACCTATTTATGGATAGGCCAAAAGCTGTTCTGGCAAATTAGCAGGAAATGGGAAAAAGAAATATCAGTATGAGCTTCATAACTGTTGGCACTAACTGTGCCTTACTTATGCTCTGCTTTAATGATGTTGTTTTATTTTTCTCAAAGAAAAAGCTGGTATAAGAGGCTTCTAAATTCGTAGAACTATTAAGTTCATGATGAAAATAACATTAAGCTAATGTTCCCTGCTTATTTCAGCAATAGAGAAGTGATGTTATTGCATCATTAAAATGTTTTAGTAAGTTTATCAAAGAAATAATGGTGGCAAAATATCTTTAATGCCTGTGGAATCTTCTTCACCATCTTTGAAAATCCCAAATTACAGCATCATCCCAGCCTGGAAAGCCCACAGCTTCCTTCTATATTGTAGATGCATTTTAAGACAGTAATTAAAGCTACCTGTGTATTTTAAATAATGAGTGAATTAGTATTATACAAGGTTTGGAAAAACTGATTTTCTTCCATAAGACATTTAGAATGCAGTTCTTATCTCTCATTTACTACTGTGTTGAGTAAAAGCAATTAAGAGTGGCAAACCTACCAGGGGCTAGATCATTTAGCATTTTGTTGCCAGCTGAGGCCAGAACTTGGTCACATAATTTTTGTTGGCTCCCATCAAGATAAAAAATCTTATCCATTTTCTATGCATTAATAGTAATGTTCACTCTTGTTTAGAACTGGCTATGTTTTGCTGAATTCTCTGTTGTATCCACAATGCAGACTAATTGTGCTCAGCTGCACTCTCCCTGCCTGCTGCCAGCCTGCATGCATGGCTTTGCATTTCATGCAGAGATGTGGGGGGACCTGTGCCAGGGTGTCAGTCAGGGTAGGTACCCAGATCTGGAACCTGCAGAGCTCTCCCAGGACCTGCCATCTACATAGGGCCTGCATGGACATTCTGATCAGATCTGAAATTGGGGAGGAAAAAAAAAATCACTAGCTCAAGACTTGAAACTCCAAAATAGTAAATAAATAAATTGACTACTCTTAAAAGCAAACATGTGGTTAGCTCTCTGCTTGAGGTATTTTAGGTATAGATTCAGAGGAATTCAGAGGTGGAAAACTGCCTTTATGCAGTATTTAAATGGCTTCCTTTGCTTTTCAAGTGGAAGCTGGCTGCAATGTATAATGTCTTTAGGGAAGGAAGAGTCATTCCCTGATGGCTGGCCAAGAAAAAAGGAAGACAGCAGCTGCAGAGGCAGCTGGAGTTACCACCCTCACAGATGGAGTGAAAGTGCTGGGTTGGAGCTGGAACAGGAGGGAATGAATGAAAACAGAAGGAAGGTAAAAATAGGGAAATAGCAAACCAGATAATGTGTCTTAATAAGATCAGAAGGTTTTCTGCATATTCTTGTGTAACACAGCCTGGAAGAATCCTAGGCTTTTAAAAAGGGCTGTAAGCACCACACACTGTAGAAAGGGCAGTTTCTCTGAACAGGACTGTAACAGAGACAGAAAATCTTTAATTATCCAAACTGGAAAAGGTTGTGGACGCCCTGTCCCAGGAAGTGATAAGCCTTTGCTAGGCTGAGTTCTAACAGCACAGCCTCTGTTGGATTAGATTAGAGAGAGACCAGTGGCTGCTCTCAGACTGTGGCCAGCAGCACAAACAGGAAGATACAAAATTATCTGGTCCCAAATGCAGTCTTCTTCAGCAACTTAAGTTATACTGGTCTTATATAACTTGTTCATTTTCCCTGGTATCCAGGATCTGACAAGATCTAAGCAGTATAACAGAGTGGAAATTGGAACCTCTTGACTTTTTTTTATTTTAGTGAAAACAGAAATAGAATGTATTTTAAGAAATCAGTTTTAAGCAGAAATTTGAACCAATAATTTGGGGTAGCTCATTAAGTAGAAATGGCTATTTGTGTAAGCTCAGATCTTTTCAACAGAAGGAAATAACCCATTGAATAAACATCAAAACAAGGATAGTCTTTTCCAGTTTAGACTTTCTTCATACTTTCTGAAAAATGCTGTGAGAAAGCAAATTTCATGCCAAAGAATTTAGGCCTAGCAATAGTAAGTACACATGCTTATGTGCCTATAAGAAAGCTGCTGAGGGAAAAGAAAAAAAAGAAAAATATTAATATGCAAGCACAAACCAAGAGAATATGCTTTTTTGGGGACAGAAAATATTAAAGAGAACATCAGAAATACAATTTCTGCATGTGGGCATAGCTAGGGTTTAAACATTTAGCCAAGGTTTGAATGCAAAGAGTTCTTTTCTTTCTTAGTTCACTGGTTTTCATGTCAGTAGGTCCTCCTCAAAAAAAAGTTTCAAACAAAAATCTATACATGGACTCACAAAATGAAATGCTTATTTAAGTAAGCAATGAAAATTATACCTTCTTCATGTAAGTGCATAAATTAAAAATTGTATTTGATCATGAGTGTCATGTTTTTAAATATAAACAATAATTCATCTTTTAAAATTAGAAGTGTTAGGGTTTTTTTCAAAGGACTCTAAAAAAAAATTACAAAATGCCCATTTTGGTGAACAAGGCTACATGAGAGTCAAGTGATCCCCCAAATGCTTTCAATTCACTGAAGGTGAAAATCCATTTCAGAGATCCAGAGCCTCACAACTGAGAGTGTTTTGTCTCATTATAGGACTGGACAGATAATCTGCATCTTCCAAACACCATCTGCAACCAAACTGACACCAGATGCCAAGCACTAAATCTTTATGAGTTGGGTGACCCTTGTTAGGAAAAATGTTACACAGACCTGGACCTGTGAAAAAATATATACTATGGAGGGACACTGTCTTAACTTCAAGGATTAATTAGTCACCAGCTGATACTTCCTAACTGCTATCATCAATCTCCAGGTTAATTTATTCCTAGAACTCCTGTTTTTCCATAGGGTTGATAATGGATATTAGCATTCTATGTTCCCACAAGAGAGCATTTGTCTTATGTGTTTAGTTCAGTTAGATTCAAATTTCTGTACATCAATCCTCAGTCAGGCTCTTATAAGAATTCTTAAATTTAGGGCATAGCTCTGTATAAAATGGATTGTGGATGAATGTCAGAGCTCACAAGGATATTCTCTTCCTATAGAGTGAAGCAGAAGGTTGACAGATATGTTTGAGCCCTTGGTCCCATATGAAAAATCACATGTTCCAGTGCTTCACTGTGTGGAGCTCATTCTCAGATCAGGTCTCCCAGATAGGAAACCTGTCAGGTTTACAGGTTGAGACAGGCAGAAAAGTCTGGAAGTTTGAAGTGAGATAGCCAAAACCTCCCTCTCATCCCCAGAGGTACAAATAGGCTTCAAAACCAGTCTTGAAGAAATAGGTAAACAGGAATTCCAGTGTGTTCATTGTTTTTTAAGGAGAAACAAAAGTGTGTATGGTTGTCTTTTCCAGACTTGCTCTAATACTAGATTAGAAGTTAATTTTAGGCTGTATTTACCTTAAGTAAAAAACAGGCCCTGGTAAATGAGAAAACAGGGATTTCATTCCCCTGGAATACTAAAGTACCAACCATGACAAAATGCAGTTACAGAGTGACAGTTAGACAGCCAGCAGAATCCATGGTATTTACAATTTTGTCAAATGAGTCCCCTTCTGCAAATGATTTGGCCTTTGCATATTTACATTCCTTGTGCCTGGTGCATTGATATGCCTCATGGAGCACAGCTTCTGCACTCTGTCACTGCTGCTCTTCCTGGTTTCCACTTGGCAGGTTTCCACTGCTCCTTTGTTTCCTTTTTGAATGCAATACACACTAATCTTACAGTAAATGCCAGTTTACATTAGCTCAGCTGTCCTCATGACATAATTTGAAGTTATGCAAATTACTTCTTTCCAGATACCTCTGATTAGCTGTAAAAAACACTCCCTAATTAGTCCAGAGATAATCAGGGAGAAATCACAGTTGATTACATATATTGAATTTGCTTCTCCAGTCTGAATTGCCCTGTTTCCTGCCACAGGACCTATGAGCATTCTATAGAGTTTGCACCTTCCCTTCCCTTGAAAAACACTTCAGCTACTCCCTCACAGTTCCATCAAATCAAACATTTCTTTTCATACTGACTCTAACCAGACAGAGAGAGATCCCTGCTGACAGCCCGAGAGAAATGCCAGCCAGGTGCAGAGCAAATTCTTCCTATTGCTGGAGATACAGACTAACAAATCTTACTGGAAATACACAGGTGTCAGGAAGTTTTACAACTGGCAGCAAAGAGAGAGAGCACAAAAGCAGATCTTCTGATAAAAATGACATTGCTAGCTGATATTAAAGTGACAATTTTAGAGGTCAGTAATTTCCAGTGGAGATTTGCTGGCTTGCCTCACGCTGAACTCTTGTCCCTTAGTGATGGCTCAGTAATTTATTCTAATCCATTTTTCAAATAAACAGGGACAAGTGAACTTCAGAAGGCTCAGCATTCAGATTCAATTTGAGTAAACAGATAAACATTCAAAGGTTTATTCAGAGTTTGTTTTCAATTACCTAATACATCTCAAGTCTTTGAGTTAGCAGGGCTGGTAACCTTTTCTGCATGATGCCTAAACTCTTTCCTATATAAAGTGCCTTGACAAGGTGAAGAATAGGTCATGTGCCTCTTAACAAAACCTTTTTTTTTCCAGAAACAAGGCCACAGGCTGATAGTCTCTGTAAGGAAAGGAGGAGCAATAGTTGAACTTCAGGTCATTTATTGCATAACAACTCTAGACACAAATGCAGATGAAAAAGAAACCAGATTTGGGGTTTAACTTGTGTAAGTTCTTCATGGTGCTAGGATTTCAGATTTGAATTTGAAGTTTCTAGAGCATCTCCCTCCACAAGGGATGTGATTTGAACTTTGGATTTGTATCTCTTTCAGTTGGAGTCTAAAGCTTCCCCTAAAGTGAGGTACTTTTTCAAAATTCAAGGAAATTGTAACAGCACAAGGGTGAAAATGGAGATATTTCAACTTAAAGTTGAAGTGAACTGCAGATTTCATGAGCTGGAGAGATCAAAAAAGGAATTTTCATCATGCAGCATGAGCAAGAAGAGGAGGATTTTGCCCCTTAATGAACCTTGCAATGCATGAAAGGAGATCTCTGCAAGACAAAAAGAAAGAAACCCAAAACTTTCAGTTAGTTCAAACTCCCTGACATCTATGGAATAAAGATATAGGACTAAGTTCTTCCCTGATTTATGACAATGTAAGTCTGAAGCAGTGATTCAAGTCTGAATCTTACATAAACCCAATACCAAGATGTTATCATACTACCAAAAAGAGTAGTAATACTTTTTTTCTTTTTGAGAAAAAAATTGGTGAAGTTTCTTTGGGCTACCAGTAGCAAATCTGTTCTTTCAGTGAGAAATTCCTTTGTCTCCTTGCTGCTGGGAGATGCTGTGGAGAAGCCAAGGCCTACCCTAAAGATTTCTGTGTCATAAAAGGCAAGACAAAGTGCCCAGAGTGGCACTATATCCTCCCACACACTGCCTCTGGGTTCTCATGGTCACTGCTCTGCAGAGAAAAGCAATGGCAAGGACAGAATACGACCATGAAATGGATTCCATAACAGTATGGAACATAATCATTCTGGGATTCTTTTGCACAATTTTTATTGCAACCATGAAACCACGGTAGTGTAAATAAAGGTATTCTGTAGATGCAGTAATTTCACATGGAAATAAAGTAAAATCTGAACAGGAAGAATTATCCAAGCAGGTATTTTGTTAATATTTGAGTTGGAATTTAAAGACATATACTAACACATCAAAATTATTCACATTTTTTACAATTTTTTTTTCATCTAAACTTTTGTCAACAGCCTTTTTACAGATTTTAAGACAAAAACATCCCATCAGAACAACCACCACAGCCAAAGTTTTACCTTTGCTCATTTTCTCAGAGGCAGCTGGGACATAGTCACAGAAGGGGGTGCAGGTCACACAAATCATTCTAGACATCCAGATGCCCTTCTTCTCCATGGCTAGATTTCCTGTCAGAATCAGAAGTAAACTTTTATGGCAAATTTCCTCACCTGGCAGGGCACGTGGAGTCATTGACAGTAATGATAAGTGACAGACAGTTTCTGTGACATTATGACAATCTAAATGTATGTAATACCAAACAACACCAAAATTATTACACTGTTACACTGTGATGGAGCCAACACTGCAACACTTGCTTTGTGTCCTTTCCTGTCAGAGCCTGCACAATAATTTCTGGTCCATTTCTCTGCTGTACAGCTCTCCTGTGCTTCTGCCAGAGCTGCTCTTTCTCATCTGCAGAGTCAGGGCACTGTTGGAGAGAAGGCTGAGCTCCCAGCCCCTTTGCACCACTCTGCTTTTCCTCCCTCTTCTCCCAGGGATGCTACAGCATATGTATGATTAGTGGAGAGGCTGTTCCAAGGAGAGGAGAAAAGACAGGGGAGTTACCCCATATCCATGGGATTAAAGAAGGAGAAAATGTTTCCAAAGCCCTTTGGTGTTTCAGAATCTATCTAAATTGAAGCCTTTCAGGCACACACCCTAGTCACACAAGAGAGATAATTGTGAAAGAAAGGTTAGGTGGGTACAAAAACAACAACAACAACAACAAATCTTATTTCCAGGCCCCACTGACTCTTTTCTAAAGTCTCCACATGTGGAGGTGCAATACAGATTTGGGTTTAGTATTAGAAATTTTTCAAGTGGAGTTGTCTCTCAGTGTGAGGTGGAACATCGTGGAGGCTCTGTAAAGCTGTGTCATGTCAATCCCAGTCACTTGCAGGTACAACACACACAGTCATCCTCCATGACAATGTTCAAACAGGTTCACTTTTGACAGTGAGAATCTGTATTTTCACAATAAAGTCCTAGTGATGCTTATGCATCTATACCCTGGTAACTAAATTTCCTCTGCAAGGGATTTCTTACTGTTTTCTTTGCTTTTCATGAAAGAGTGGAGGGAAGTTTGCTTTTGAATGAATTCATCTCCATGATGCATTTATTGTTAATATGGGGTTTCACGAAGGCCTCATTTGCAAGCAGATCAAATATAAAAGTTCTATGGCCTCAGATTTGAACTATACAAAGGAAATCCCACCCTGCCTTTTAAAAGCCACATTTGACCTTATCACAAAGTAATTCATTCTAATGACAGGGACATTTTCACAGCATAACAATCTGCTTTTTCAAAAAATCCAAGACCAAAGTATTTTTGCCTTATAGAAAAATGGTGAAGTAAAGCCAAAACACTTGATGTCAAGGCAAGAAATATCAATCTATGACAATGTTTTGCAATGTGATGACTTTAATGCCTGTATATTAAATGCTTTTGATGTAGTCATTATTTATGACAGATTTTTAGGGGAAGGAGAAGCATTCAATCATTGAAGTCTTGATTATATGGAAACTGAACCGCTGCTGAAATATAAAACTGCATGTTAATGCTCACTGAGGTCAACAGGAAAACTCAAATATATTTTAGTAATGCAGAATCAGGATTTCAGTGATGAAATGTTCTGGTTTTTTCTCCTGATGGATTGTTAAAGGCACTGCTTTGCATAATATTTGACTGGTTATTGAGTTACCAGGATAGAGACAGGAGCATAAGGAATGAGAAAATTCTCACGAGCAGAAATAGCCACCTTCCTCAGCATGGTCCTGAAACAGCCATCCATTCAAATGCAAACCTTTCCATTGGTTCTTTTTCTGTTCCTCACCTTTGTTGGCCATCTCTGGGCAATGATGACACAAGAACATCCACTATTTAATTTACCATCCACCCTTTTGTTACTTTCTTCACCTCTATCTTTACAAGCACTCTCTGGCTCCAGGCCTTGGGAACAAGAATCTGTCTTTAGAGATTGCAGTATCCTGAGCTCTTTGTAGGAATTTACAAAGTCCTGAAACACAGAAGATTTTTTTGCTCCTATGTCCCAAGCTGAAGGCTTATACTCCTCCATGAGACCTTTTTTACTTTCTTTATACACATTAGACTTTAGTCTTGTATTTCTAGGGCACATAGAGAATGTACAGTAAAATAGAGCTAAACTTCCAAACCAGTGAAAAGCTGCTGCTATTTTGAAGACTCCATAGCCACTTCTGGAAGTAGATCAGTACTACTGAGAAAGCTGACTGTAAATTATTTAATTCTTTTATTAAAGAAATGCAATGTGTATTTAGAACAATCAGAGCACTGGTTACCCAGAAGACTAGTTTTGGTTGCTATTTTTGTAACTTGAAAGTGCATGAAGGTGAAAAAGAGTACAATCTCTTTAGAAAGCACCTTTCAAAAAAATATAAAAAATGAACACTTTTACTAAAAGTGTTTGCTTTTGCCTCTATATTTCCTTTGTGGCTTTTGCTTTTCCCTCCCTTACGTTCTTCACAAATTCTCTTCTGATCAGCCTCTCTTAGGTGTTCTCTGCTCTGACAGTGAATTAGTTTCTTTTGATTTTATTTCCTCCCATCTCAAAAGCTGATCTCTGGTCTATCTCAAAGCTGAAGCCACTAATTTTTTCTTTCTTTTTTTTTTTTTTTTCAAAGTGAACATGCAATTAGTCTTTGAGCATATGTCCTTAAAAGTTACATTTTCTTTTTAGGGGTTTCTGCCTTTTTCTTATTCTTTCTCCTTATTGGACATAGAACTTCAGAGCTGGAAACAGCCTAAAACATCCATAACAGCCTGTGACTGAGGCAGAACTTCTTCAGAATGTGGGGTCCTCATGATGTGGTGGTGCTTTTCTCTTTCAGCTTGTTTGCTTGCTTGCTTTTTTCCTGGTAATTTGATTTTCATAATTTATGCTTTTAGTCTCTTTCAGTGGTAATATAGACACTACTAAATGATAGCAATATTACTGGCCACTTAAACTAATAGTCTTGGTGTTGGCACACTATACCCTTAAATAAAAGGAATTGACCAGACTGGCTTATTATTACAAAATGTGCACATTTTAATGATCACAATTATTTTCTGTTTAGGTCAGCATTGTTCCTGATTTGTTATCACCAATATTCATATCCACTAGCTAGTTATGTTTTAAGTGAGTTCCTAAATGGAATTACACCAGTATTTAAATGATTTTGTATAATGAGAAAAGAGTCATATAAAATCCAAACTGCTTCCCTCTTAAATAAAGCTTATAAGTATACAAAGTGTGAATTGGAGATATTAATAATCTGCATTTTCTGTTTATTTTTGACTGATTAGTAGGTTGATTGTTATAAGATGCAGTTAAATCTTTGCATGATCAGTGCATCATTTGATCAAAAGAAAGAGTAGAGGAAACACTGCTGTCACAAAGACTTTGCATGAAGTCACTGGAAGAAAAGACAATGTTGGTTTCCTAATTGTTAATTCATCTTCATATAAGCATTATTTGACTGGAGTTTTCCTCACTAATTTCAGTGCAAAAGTATGCAAGGGACAGGCCTGGTTGCTGTTGAACTTTGATGATGCCTTCGTATGATGGTGAAAGTTAGGGGATTTTTCTCTGTACCTCATAGTATCTGCTCATAATGTTTGATTTGTTTTGAGCAGCTGACAGAAGTTCAGCTTAGCCTTACACTCAGATGGAAGGACTGATTTGTTCATGAGACCGAGTTAAGTCCATGAGAAACACAGAAATAAAACAGGTTCTGTAGTGACCAACAAGCCTGGTCCATCAAGGCAGGTCAGCTCAAAGTCACTGGACTCATCAGGTACCTGACTTCAACAGATGCTGGAAGGATATTGAATTATGTGATCTTTTAAGCTGTTACCTAAGCTCCTGAAGGACTAGGAGCTGAAATTAAAGGTGGTAAGTTCAAGAAGGAGAAAAGAAAATTCCTCTTCTTGTCTGTAGGAAGAGGAATAGTTTTAGATTGGTGAAACAGACAAGAGGAAAGACATTTAAACAAGACCTCCTCTCTCCAGCATGTTGTAATACACATTAGGGAGCTGCAAAACCAGAGCAACTTCTTTAACAAGATTAATTTTTGATTGACTTCTACCAGAGAAATTAAAATAACCTGTGCTAAAATCATAAATTACTTGAGAGTTGGAAAAAGATTATCTGCTCTCAATCTTCATTTTCTACTTGATGAAATGAGAAACAAATAATTATAGAGACATTGAAATATTTCATAACAGTAAGATATTATTAAATGCAATTCTGAAGAAAGCCTTAGAGAATTCTGGATAAAGCTTGCAGATGAAAAACCTGATCCAAAGATGTCTATTTA
The DNA here is from genome assembly GCF_052056855.1 of Sturnus vulgaris. Lineage (NCBI taxonomy): Eukaryota > Metazoa > Chordata > Aves > Passeriformes > Sturnidae > Sturnus > Sturnus vulgaris. The sequence continues at coordinate 110,162,333 of NC_142244.1, forward strand.
GATCATTTGGTGAATTGATTCCAAAAACACAAGCATTTGATACAGCTAAAAGTAGTAATGTTATTGCAGCTGTTGTGGCTTAATTGTATAAAATGGAAGGTTTGTAAGAAGAGGCACTGTTTTTATATTGGATCAATGGGTTTAACTGGAAAAGCACTCCAACCCCAAATATCATGCACAAAGCCCTCTTTAGCTGAAGGACAGCTCTCAGTAAGAGACTGTAAAAAAAAGAGCAAGCTGGAAAGGAGAGAGAAAAGCTGCCACAGATCCCCCCAGTAATTAGATATGTCACCAAGGACATGAGAGATGCATCCCTTTCTGTTTTGAATTGTATGAGTGCCTTAGTCTGGACTTTTCAATATTCAGGCCCATATCTGTCTGATTTTGATCAGTTGTCACACAGAAATGAAGAGAACTCACATGCCCAAAGATTCTCTTTCCTTTTCCTTTTCTGAGCATATATGCTGATCTCAAAAGATATTTCTCCTTACAGAACTTGCCTGAAGTTAAGCTAAGTGCATTGTTTACACAGAGCCGAGCTAAAGGATAAAGTTTATCCTGAAAAGCAGCGATTCTGGAAAGGTACAGGGAGTTGTGGGTTTGGGGCTTTTTTTGTAGTTCCAAGCTGTGACAAGCAGGACTCTGGCACTCCTTGAATGTGAAACAGGAATGTTATCAGGAAGGAGGGAGTGGGTACAGTCTCAATACACAGGGCTGAAGAGGCCACCACTGGTGAGCTGTTCTGACGTGCTTCAAAGAGAATACTGCAAATTTAGCAGCCTCAGAAACGATTCAAAAAGATTATTGCAGAAATATATCTTGGAATGAAACTGTTTCCTACAGAGAAGGAGGAAATGTGATTTTGAAACAATCTGTATGTAGACTTGACAAAAGAAAACCAGCATTTACTTTTTAAAAAAAAATCAACAAAACACAGTAAGAGTTACTGACTGGCAGTTAGGGCTAGAGAAATTCAGGTATATCTTTAATAGCATACCATTAACCATTGGAATCATTGACAAAGAAAAAAAGAAAAAATATTCTATTGCTTTTATAAAATGTGTGTTTTTAAAAATATATCCTCTACTTCAGCTGTGAGGTGTTGGGCTTGGCAAAATAATTTTTAGACAAAATTACTTGGTCTGCTTTGTGCAGGAATTGTTCAGGCTTCAGAAACTGTTTATTTAGGAACTGTGCAACCGCATGCACACTGAAAATGGCATCTCATAATAGCATTCCTTTTGCAGGTTTTAACTCTGAAAGGCACTCAGCAACGAGTAGAAAACAAACCAACAAAAAATGAAACAAAAGAGGAAAGTTCACAGACTGATGAGCCAGGGAAGTGATGAAGGAGGAAGTGGCCCCAGCAATCCCTGGCCCCAAAGATGGGCACAGCACCAGGAGCAGCATCAGCTCAGCTCACTGAACTTCCCTGGGCAATGGTCAGAGCTGGAGGCCACAAACTGCATTCTGCAGGCTGTGACACAGAATTCAGGGTGGCACCTCCACACCCGTGCTCAAAATGGGTATCACAGAGTGATTAAATGTGTGATCTGTCAGACATTGCTGCATCCACCCTTATCAGGAAGAATTAGTAAGGATTGATACAGGGGATGGGGACTGAACTATGCAGCCACATGCTTTTCTGCTCCTTGTTACAGCTGTGCAGTTTCATTAGCCCTAAACTAACTTCATTAGTTTTGGTGTAAGGATAATAATTGGTATTACCCATAATGAAACTGAGCACCTGTTGACACTCTTTGCTGTATGAGTGTCATACAAATGAAGTTAGGCAGAAAGCAGCCGTGGTCAAAGGGACAGATAGAATAACAGCCTCAAGTCCCTTTCAGATTTTCATTTTTTTTTAAATTTTGGGGATTGCTGGAGCCCTGAGCTTTGTTTTTAGGAGACTTGGCTTAAATGTCCTTGCAGTTTACATGCCAAACTCTGCCTCCCCCTCAATGTTGCAATAAGAGCTGAAGCTGTACACTGTCTTTCCTATCTGAAGCCATTATTAGCACGTGGAATTTCCGCCTCCTCCTCTGCTTGAAATCCAAGAATTTATACTAGAGAAGAAAATCCCAGCCCCATCCTACAACAGTTCTTTGTTATTTAATCTCAACAGAGCTGTTTGCCAAGAACCCTTTCTTCCTTTTCTAATGTCTCCAGGCCAGCCTTAGCCTTCAATTCGCAGAGCCTGCTTTGATTTTATGACCAGGAGCTGCTCCAAAGGCATCATTCATTCCAATGCCTGTTGCCCCTCTTAGTCTCAGGAGCTTCCTTTGCTGTCTTCTGATGGTGCCTTATCCAGTGGAAGACAGTTTCTCACAAAACTCACAAAGATCTTAGACCTTTTGCACTGAAAATATTAGTAGTTTTTCTCTCTACATCTGTCTTTCACATATGACCTGATCTCATTATTATTATGTTTGATTGCTAAGTCCTTTGGTGTTTAGAAGTAAACAGTCCTTACACTTGGGGAACATTGAAAGTAATGCACTATGATAAAACATTTTTAAAAACTCCACTTCACTGAAGGTTATTTTGGCAATATAAACAATAGGAACAAAGAAACCCCCACAAATATTTAAGCAGAAGACTTCATATTTGTTCTCAATTTCAATGGCTCCTGAATAAGCCTAAGGGCACAATTCAAAGATTTTAGGTATTGAGCTGCCCAAAAATTAAGGATCTGGCCCCAGTAAGATCATTCAAAGAGTGGGTCAGGTGTCTTTGCTCTAAGCACTACTAATGGCTCTGAGCTCTAAAGTCTTCCCAAGGATAATGTAAAGGGACTGGTGAGAGTTTCATGCCCCAAAATGATAATAGAGCACTAATACACTGAGCAAGTTTCTGGAAAACTATAGAAACAGCATGAGAGGGTGCTGAGCTCTGGCCTTTTGCTGAAACTATGAATCCAAGGTTTATCCCTTCATGGGTCCATACACCCATAGAGACTTTTGAAGGGGATTCATCAGGGAGAAGGGTAAGCTACCTAGATAAATCTGTGACCTGATTCTTTATCTGCCATCAGCAGATCTTCATCTCATCTGCTTCATGTCTACAGCAAAGAGGAGTGGATTATGACTGGGCACAGATGCAGCCTTTGAAGTCAGCTCCCTATTCTCACATTCTCAGCCTTCTTCGACAGACTCCTAAATCCTCTGTATTTTCATAAATGCCTGTTTCTTACCATTGCTGTGAAATAATCTCTAGAAACCTTTAAGGTATCCTATTAGCTATATAGGAGGCCAGTTTGCTTCATTACAGATTTTTGCATCACCCCAGTAGAGACAAACACATTTTTGGGCATTGGGATGGCACAGCTAGGAAGGCCAAATTGATGTCTCTGAATTTCCTATGCTTTGATTATATGAGGAATTGTGATTTTGTTCTTCACGTGCTATTGTGATAATCATGTCAATAATTCTGATTAGATTGTCCATTTTCAAACAAGAACGGGGAAAAATGGATCGTTGAAATGAATTTTGAACTCTACAAGCATTGTGGTAATATAAAATATAAACTGTCCAAAAACTAAGACAACACAACAAAATTTCGCCTCTTCCACTGGTCTTAAACTAGAAGGAACAATCAAACAGAGCATTCACAATTCCTTCCACAGTAATAATAAATAATATATCTTCTTCATACCCAAAGTCCATTTTTATATACCTTCTCCATGAAAACAATGCAAGAATAAAATCCCACTGGATTCAGTCGTTCTCTTGCCTGCCTTCTCTAAAGCAACAAAAATCCTTGTACAGAAGGCTTACAGAAAGACAGGAGAAAAGTGGATAAAACAACAAAGCCATGGCAATGTCTAATTACTAATGTCAAGGTAGTACATTAGTAATTTTAGAATGAAGACAAGTGTATTGTCCTTTTGATAATTTACACCATTTGTAAGACATTGCAATTTTTTTTTTTTGGTGCCTCTCAGTACATAAACACTAGGCCTTCAATGCCACTTCTTTGAGCACTGAGAGTTATAAAAACAGATTTTCTTAACAGAAGATAGACCTCACTTAAGAGACCTTGTATGGAGTTATACTTTGGAATGGTAATCTTCATATTAATTAATCTCTCAGTAAAACAGGGAACGTGACTCATACTCACATTTATTCTACTGACATTAACAACTGAGAAAAAGTTCATTCATGATCCATTTGCATAACTCTGATTTTGGGTAATAACATAAAGTGTAATCTACAAAGGTAAATTATTTGATATTTGTACTGTACCAACAACAGCTGAAGAATTTAGACCCATCAATCCATTCTTGAAAGATATAGAGGGCAAAACCCTTTTTAATCATAATTTTCTTCAGCTTCACTTTTCCATATTCCCAATAGTATTCTTTCTTCCTAAGAACTTCCTTTTTTTCTATTATATTAATGTGTTCACAGGCAGCTGATATCATCTTGCAGTATGGTATCTGATGTTCTGAAGTTTGCTATTTATATAAAGTATTGCTAATGTACTTCCTTCATATTTAAAAGCATCTCAAAAGAGTGATGATTTCCTAAACTGCAGAAGGCACTGACACTGAAATTCAGTAGGATATGTATCTCCACAAAACATATTTGTCGTAAAATTTTTTCTTTGTTATCAACAATGAGGTTGCCACTAATTTTTGACCTGCATAATCCACAGAAAACCAAAGGCCCCAGATTCCCCTTATCTCTGCAGTGAAGTGTGAAGTGCATACATTGTAGTAATATTTGGGGTGTGCTCCTTCTCAAAAGCCACATGGTGCAAAGTTCTAGTCATCAGACTGATTAGAAGAGTCCTGCATAGACCAAAACAGAGGAGCACTGGAGGAACTCAGGGACCCTGCAGGGAGAATTAAGATATTTCATCCTTTCAGCTTCCTCGGTGAGACTTGCTCTACCAGCCTTGAGATTCTGCTCATACCACTTTGCAAACCAACGACCTTTGAATCTTTTTCATGCTGACAGACATTCCTAATGAAAGAGGCAAGCTTCATTCCAGAGAACTTATGTAGAGCCTCACAAAGGAATTGTGGCACTTCAATTTCATTTTAGGCTTCGTTCATGTACTTAACTCTGAAGGGATAAAAAAAAAAAAAAGCTGCTTTTCTGCTTGAGCATGCACAGGCACCAGAGTTTTCAACATAAAGCTTAAGTAGGTACTTGAAGTTTTGCTACTGTGCATGCTGAGATAGGCCACCAAGTTGGCTGAACTGTATGATTCAGTGCCTAAGGCTGTCAGGAATTCACAGCTTAGGCATCCCTCTACCAAAGTCCCCTGAGGTCTGGTCTGGTAAGCTTCACAGTACACCTAATACATCCTGAAAGCATGAAGGTCACACCAAAGCACAGGAACCACAGTTATTTCTATTCAAAAGAATTTATTATTTCAGGTTCCTTTCCTTTCCAGAACTGCTCAGTCTTTTGAGGAGCTTACCAATGAAGGGAACTGTGCTAGTTCAGGGATGGTCACTGATACACAACACAATTTCTGTCCAGTTTCGGGGATTCTGTGTACTTTAGAATTAAAGAAATGAACAAGTTAATCCAGTCCTGTCTGGCAAAAAGGATAAATTTAAAAAAATTCTCCAGTCCAAGTTGTAAGTTTATAAAAGGCACTTAATTTCCTGGCATTTCTGTATGACTTGGGTTACCTGTTAGGAAGTCATGTTGAAGAACATAATTCTCCCCAGTCTGTGTTGGTATATGCATACCTACATATGTAAGTTCCTTAATATGTGAACAGGTGTTGATTAAATCTTTAATTGTCAACAGTTCTTAATAGGATTTCTGAACCTGAACCTTCATGTCTCTTCCATGAATGGGAACAAAGATTGTGGTTGATATGTAGCCTCAAGGACCCTTTGCTTGTAATGGGGGTGAGATTTCATGATATTTCTTTCATTAAATATTAGGTCTGCAGTACTCAAGTCACATAACATTGGGCCACAAAAAATCTTTGAAATTAGACTTTGGTGAACTAAATGCAGATGTTGATCATTGGACTGACCCTACTACATACAGATATGTATAATTGTTTTCACTGGAAGGAGTCTGAAATTCTGATGTGCACAATGGCCTGTGAAGTTTATGCTTTGCTTCCACGGAATTGTTTGAAACCTGCTTTTGCAGTGATATCTTCTAACCATGCACAACTCTGTTTCTACCATAGCAGTCAGGCATCACTGAACATTTATGCTTGGAAAACACAAGATTCAGCTCACTTTGCAATCTCAGCTGAGCTGAAATTGTTATTATGTGAATTCAAACATACAGAGTCATACAGTCTCACTCTATTAGATGTTTTCAGCAATCTCTTCCTACCTGTTACCAGTTTTAGTACTCTCTCTAAATTTCATCATTTACCTTGCGTATTTTTTATTTATTTGGTGGTGCAGCTAACCCAACAGTAATTTTCATTTTTATCTAAAACTTTTTCTCAGGATATCTTGTACTGACTTTTCATAGTCTTACTCAGTGAAGTAGATGAGAGTCCTGCTTGCTCCTGCACACTGTCTACCTTTTAATTTAACTTCCTCTAGGACAGCATTAGCACAGAACAGCAGAGCCACAAAGACTAACTATTAAAAGTTTGTCTGTCATTGGTACCATAAAGAATAGAAAATAATTTGAAAAAATTATTTGCCTACTGTCACTACTTTCTCTAGAAAGACAGGATTCCTCTGTAAGATTTTCTTACACGTTGTTTACACTGAGAACAAAGAGTACACGATATGATTTGCTTTAGAAACTATTGAATGCTGAGTATAATCCTCTCCCCCATTCCCAGGCTTCAAGTAGTTCAGATGTAGGTCAGGCAGCACACAACAACAACATCTTTCAAACCATTCAGCATTATTACCCACAACTCAGCTGCTTGTTCATCAGACAGCCCTTTGTTGTCTGAAAACAACTTATCTGAGGTCTACAGGGAAAAAAATAATATTTTTTAAGGATATAATGAAAATGTCTCATGCACTGATTTATTTTTTTTTATATTTCAATACCTAGCTGTTTATACTGATTTATAGGAGGTCGGTAAGAACTGGGACATCGCAGACCACACATTCTTAAATTTGCATAATAAACTTGCATGTAAGTAATTTTAATCCCCAGGTATGCAGTGAGACCTGGCTAAAGAATTTAAGTAGGTGTAGCTTTTAAAATGTCATCCACTTACTTATTCCATATATACAGTCTTTGGATTTGCCCTTTTGCTGCCAGTAAATTGATTTTACCTGTCAAATGTTAATCCAGCACACATTTTTTTAAATGTACCAATCACATTAAAAGGAAAAATATACTTTTAAAGCTTCACAGTAGTGAAGCTCAATGACTTCAATAGTCATTCTTAACAAAATGTCTCTCTTTCTCCAAGGAGTGTGAGAGCTGGAGGGACTCCGGAATGTTCCCCTGTATTCCAAATGCAGACTGATAAATCTCACTTGTACAGAAATCATTCAGGGAAAACAATTAAAATAAAAAATCCACTGGTAGTAAAAGAATGTATTTACTGTGAGGTAAGGCTTCATCTTCCTAAGCTTGACTTAAGAATGATATCTTGCTTTCTGGAGAGTGGCAGATCAGTTAGGAAAATGTTGTTATTTTATTGTTTTCTGCCTTCCTTTGTTTAATACGTATCTTGATCTTCTGGTATTTGGTGTAATGTGCAATTATTTTTTATATGAGCCATAAAGACTTTTTCACAGATCACACCTTTATTTTAAAAAATAAAAGAAAAAAATAAGAAAGAAGAGAGAAATAGAAGCCACTAATTGGAAACAGCAGTTTGCAAAGTAATTGGGAGATGACCAAAAACTGAATCTCCAGAAGTTGCCCAAATGTCCCAGATCTTTATACAAAGGGCTGTCCCAGGTCTTGTCTCCACTCTGTTTCAGGGATAGGTGACGATTTTGGGGATTACCATTCTGATTTGTTTTCCCTGAGCTCCTGAAACCAAAATGAATGAACAGATTAAAAAAGAATAAAAAATGGAGTTACTTCCACTACAATTTCGATGTAGACTTCTCTGGTTTAGCACTGCTTAAATCAGTGATTTAGGATTAGTCCTTTTGAAACAGGAGTGGTGCTGGCCCACAAAATACTGCTGAATTCTGTAGACTCTTGCTGGAAGTCATGTAGAGACTGAAAAACTGTTTGAATGGTCTTATTTCTTCCACCAATTGTACACGGTGACGGCCCTTTGAAACAAAAAACAATATAAAATCAGCTGTCAAGCTGCTGCTATTTATCATGGGTGACCACAAAAATGAGTGGTCTGGAAACAGGACAGAGAGCTTAGGCTCAGGCTGGCAGTACATCTTTTCCCTTTGGGCTCAGTGGAAGGCTCCTTTTGCTATTTTCTTTGTTCTGCTGAAACAGTGCACAAAAACAAGAGATTGGGAGTTCTTCCATGACTGTGCCTTTGGAGAAATTCTTCTGCAGTCACATGATGCAATGTCGGGCAGTTAAATTGAGTTTGGGGCATGATTATTATACCATAGTGCTATCAGCAGTCAAAGCCCACACCTAGGTCTGGATTCTGCTTCAATTTATCAATTACCTTCAAAAATGCTTATATTAACTCTTTTCTGCTTCTCTACTATCATGTGAGTGGAAGGACATTCACTGTCTGATGTAGAGAAGGTTTTTTTCCACCAGATTGGATTATTTCCCCACTCCCCAAGGCAGCTTTCATCATAGCTTTCAGCAGAGGATCTGCCAGGATAAGGAAGAAAAGCATGGTCAGGAAAATGATGTGAAAGTGATGAGAATCAGTGGGGTTGCAGGGAGGGGTGTGTTACAAAACTGAGACTAGGTACAAGGAGGCTCAGAGAAGGTTTCCAGGAGGCTCAGAGAAGGTTTCCAGGAGGCAAAGAGAAGTTGTGATAAGCAGCTGCTCACATAGGTCACCCTTGCTGACACAAGACAAAAACATGAGTGTGAGAATGTGTGTAAATCAACATTCCAAACTGACTAAAAGCACATTTAGTCCCACACTAATCCTGTTAAAAGGAAAGCAATCATCAGTCAGATTAAACAGTAACCAAGTGTGCTGGCTACCAGCTTTTGCTGATGGAAGGGACAGTGCCAATGTGTGTGAGCACACACACGTCTGGGTGTGGTTGTGACTTTAAGACATTGGCTCTGGAGGGATATTTAGAAATGTGCAGGTGTATATCAACATTTGTATATGTCTAGAACTGTGTTATTGACCTTGGCCTTGTTATTGACATTCATTACATTCATGTCCTGACCTGTCATTAACAAATCAATAAATCACTTTGATCATAATTTGTTTTAAATCATGTGAACTGAGTTTTTTCCCTGAGACAGAGAGTAGGACTGGCAGCAGATGTGAGAGAGATAGAAGATGAACTGAACAGAGAACAAGGACAGATTTGGCAAGAAAACTGAGAAAATAATCAGAAAACACAAGGTGTACTGGGGGAAGGAGGTGGATAAAAGGTCAAAGGAGTTTGGGGGTGATGTGAAAGATTCTGTAACCTTTTTCCTTTTTCTGAAATAAAATCTTTGATTCTCAAAACTCATACCTGCTGTTTAAGAAAACATATATTTCATCCCATTTTGGTGTTGGTCCAGGAGGAAAAAATCCTGCTGCTGCTTCTGCTGCCCTTTACTTAGTTAATCATAGAGAAGAGAAACACTTAAGGTCCCAATTCTGTTTGTGCATGAAGTATGTGACAAGACCATGCCATTGATTTGATTTTGCTTCTACTACAGTCACACACCATTTCCTCTCAGAAGAATATGATTGCAGCTGTGAAGGTGCCAAAAATTAGAAATGGACAGAATCCAGGTTAGCAGTATGACCTTAATTTGGCCACCTTTTTCATATGGAATGTCGTTTTTAATTACAGGATCACACATTCAGTTCTCTCAAGAATATTCCTACTTAGTGCATCAAAAGGACTTAATTAGCAGCTGTTCAATATTTTTCTTAGCCTCATTGTTCAATATGTTGACCTGGGTCTTATTTTAAAAAAGCACTGTTCGAGCCCTGCTCTGAAAACAAAATTATTAATTTCCTCTGGGACCTTTCTATGATGCTCATCAGCCCAGAATCTGAGTGCTTTGCAGACAATTAATCCATTTTTGTAAAAACCATGTGAAATTTGAGGGCATTATCTCCATTTAGCAGACAGAGAGCTGAGATATAGGCAACCCACAGATACTGGGTGTCCAAAGTGAAATACTTCAGACTGCTAAAATGGTATTTTAGCATTACAGAAGAGCTTACATATTGATAGGTTAGTTCTCATGGACTTTTGCCAGCAACTGAATCTTTCAAGGTTTTTCAGAGCAGACCTGGAGGTACAGAGCAGGCAGTCAAAGATGAAGAACATATCAGTCTCAAATCATTTCATACAGAGTTCTCAGAAGGAACAGGAATAGAACTAAATTTCTTAGGAAAACAAGGTCACATTTCTGTTCCTACAGTTCCCTTCCTCAGCCACTATCCATCTGTCAACTCTGAAATGAACAAAGAAAAAGAATATATTAAAAAAAAAATCCCATTCTTCCCCTTCATTATTGAGGCATCTGTGTGATAGCTATGTCCAAAGTCCTGTAGAGGAAATATTAATTGATCTTTGGTTGAAATTTATAATATTCAGAAACAGAGTGACAGGGATGCATAGGGGCTGGGAGGTACAATGCCAATGGAGGTGTTCTGCCAGTTCAAATTTTAGACATTTCAGTTGTATTTCTTTATATAAATTAATGTACAAATGAGTTTATGGCCACTTACATATGCAATATAAAGTAGAAGCTTTTTGATTTACCAACACTGAAGAATATGAATTGTAACCAGGAAAAAGTCACCGCCAACTGCTCACTCTTTAGAGATAGAGAAAAGCTTTTGAGTATTTTGTATTTGATAAGCAGTAATATGCAAAGCTAAAGATCCATTTTCTATTGCTTTCAGGCATAATTAATCTTGAGCAGCCTGGACAGGCAGCTCTTCTGGATTACAGGAAAATATGAAAGCTCCTCAAACTTCTTGCTAAGGCTCTCTGTGCTATTCCAGCTGTGTTCTCAATAAGAACTTGAGCAAACTTTCTAGCCTGGCATTTGATTAAATTAGTTCTCACATATTTACAAGGAAAAAATACAATTTCTGTTTCCAGCTAAGCAATATAAACCTGCCTGGTTTTACTGTATCTCCTCAGTAATTGTTAAAATAATAATTAAGGACCATAAAGAAGTTATCCCACTGTTCTAATGCAGTGTATAGGTCCCCTAAGATAATTAAATTATAATAAGATAATTGGTGTTTTCAGCATCTGTCTTTTCCCAGGATACCTTCTATGTTGACAGACCTCAGTTTATTCATCCTTTGACATAGAAATTCTCTTCTCCAAAGTCTGTAGGAGAGATCTAATGTGCTTTCTTGATCCAATGGCCTAACTCAGCTAATTAATTTGCCAGCAATGAATTTAATATCACTATTGAAACAGCCTTTAAAGGGAATGGAGATCTCTATGAAGAGACTCAGTTCTCAGGTCTTTGGAGAAAATTGTAGAATTGAGGGAGCAGGAATCACTAACCATGCAATCTGTCTGTCTGGTCTAGCACAGATGCACACACTTCCTCACACACTGTCTACAAAGGTATTTCAAAACGAGGTTCCAGCCTTGTTCTCTCCAGGAAGGTAAAAACAGTCTCCTACACCCCCAGTGCTTCCTCAGAGTGTAAAACTGAGTAGGGAGCACCTCGTGTCCAGGTGTGCCCAAGCAAGCAGTGGGAAGGTGATTGCTCCTCCTGATTACAGACATTCCATGCACCCAGCAGTGCCCACACACACTGAACAACCTCACCTTGAATAACACTGGAATGGTTGAAATGCTTATTCCCAAATAAAGGAGTGACACCGACAGTGAGGCACCACAATAAATAATGCAACTTTCAAAAGTGCCATTTTCACAGTGTGTCTATGCCAAGCCAAGCTGAAGTCTGGAAAAGTCCTGTTAAAGGCAGCCCTTCAGACATTCCAACATTTAATTGCTTCATATAACATCAATCATAACTTTGACTTTGAATTTTGGGCTTTTCTGATGCAAGTTACCTCCAGTGAGCTGAAACAGTTATGGAAGAAATTAAGCAAAAAATTTAAGTGAAGGCTTCCAAATTATTGTCCATGCTTTGGATTTTCAACCAAAATGATTTCCTTGAAAAAAAATTCAGAATGTTTTTTCACGTGCTTCCTAATAGTCAATTTAAAATTCTGTTTATGGGTATATAAATTAAGATTATTACTAAAACAGCATTATTTTGCTAGTTTTTTCCTTATTTAGAACTCTTAAATTCTTTTACTTGAGTTGTTACTGTGTCTTTTTTCCTTGTTGTCACAACAGTGCAGGTCATGTCTTAGGCATTCAATATAACAGCTTAAAATATCTACCAGTTATAATTAATTTTTAAGAAAAACTGTGATGCCTTTTTGTCATTTCTTCAATTAATTATTCACAACTGTTACCAAATAAAAAGCACCCATGGTGCATTTGCTTGTTTCTCATTCAATTTTGACTGAATGCTTAGATGCCTCAGTTGATTAAACGAAGGGCAATCAACTAAGAAAGGCATTAATCTGCTTCATAAGACACTAGATCATAATTCTGTGCTCTGCCACAAACACTGTGTGTGTTCTGAGGTTGGTCATTTATCGTTCAATCTGATGGCTCCAAGATGAGGATTAAAACCCTCTCTAGTTCTCTGCTCCTGCTGGAAATGCAAACCCTGGATATCCAAACCCTTGGATGTACAAGCATGGCATTACAGTGCCCTGATGTCCCTGCACAAAGAGGAGGAGGAGGGTCCTGTCCTGGCACAGAGCTGAGCACAGCTCTGTCACTGCATGGAAACGTCACCACTGCTGCTGGGACTTTGTCCTGCTGTCCCTGCATGTGCAGTCACCTGTGCAGTGTTTTTGGTTCTGGTTAATAGCTGGTCTTGTGACTCATAAAGGTGTCAATTAGGCAGAACAGTGGGTGCAGGAGTGTTTGAAAGGCTATGAAGAGTACAAATTGTAGGAATCACTGTTTACCAAGAGCAGACAATCTGCAAAGCCCCTTTTTTTTCTGTTTGTTTTTTTCTGAGAAGCTGCCAAGTGGGGTGTACCAACACATTTCCAGAATTTTTAGCATCTTCTACTTCTGCTGAAGGTGAGAGAGCTGTGGCTGCTGACCCCCCAATAATGTATATTGTTTTATTGAGCCTTCCTTATGGCTTGTCCATTTTTCCACGTGTTGGTAAACCTTTTGGGAACAGGGAGACATGGAAGGTTTCCTAGCCTTGTGCTACCACAGTGTTGGATCAGCTATCTAATAAATTAATTCAATAGCAAATGTCCATAACTACTCAGATTTCCCACACAGCTTGACTCTCTCTGAAATTACCTTTGCAAGGGACCTAGATACATTTGCAAATAGTCTGAACATATGTTTTGTGAAGTGTATTTTTGAAGGAGTGTAAGTTACCAAGAACCTTAAATGTATTTTTGGCTAGTGATATGGAGAGCTAAAGTTAAATCTCAGTCTCTCAGAAGGATCTCACAATCACATTAAGCATAACTTAAAATTTACCCCTATTATTATTACAAATTGTTGCTACTTCCAGGGTAATTAATCTCATAGAAGTACCAAGCACTCCAGTTAACTCAAAGTGATCCTGCAGCTGCTCTTAGGCACTTTCTACTCATCAGCAAAACATATGACTGAGCCTTAAAAATATTGCTGGAGATACTGTTTCTGAATTCTATTTTATCTGGATTCCATTTATCCAGGAACTTCTACAGGCATTAAAAAACTGACCAGAGTGGCAACAGCAGGTATGGGGTTGATCATTGAGTCATAGAACCTCTATGCATGCAGGGGAAAAAAATACAACAACAAAACAAACTAACAAAACCAGAATGGAGAGTTGTTTCTTGAACATGTATGTCCAGAAATTTCTGGAACTGCTTCTGGCAGTAACACTGGCTGTGGTGGGCTAGCCTTGGCTAACCAATGTTCACCCTCCTGCTCACTCACTCCACTCTCTGGCATGATGGGAAGAAAACAGAAGGAAATTGAGAAGACATGTAGGTCAAAATAATGACTATTTAACAGGGAAAGCAAAAGCTGCATGCACGAGAAAAGATGAATTAGTTCAATGTTTCCCATTGGCAGGAGGATGTTTATCCACTTGCAAAGTTGGGCTTCAGCACATCCCATAGGGAAAAAGAACACCCTTTTCCCTCACCCTTTTCACTGAGCTTGCAGGACATGACCCCATCTGGTATGGAATATCTCTTTGTCAGTTTGGGCTGAATGTTCCAGCTGTGTCCCCTCCAAGCCCCTCATCCAGCCCCAGCCTATGCACTGCCTGTGCATAAGGAGAGCAGGGCAGAGGGGGAGACAGAGCCTTGCTGCTGTGCCAGCACATTTTGGCAGCAGCCAAAGCCTTGCTGTGGTGTCAGCCCAGCTCTGGCCACTCAGCCAGAGCACAGCACCTTATGGGCTGCAAGGAAGAAAGTTCTCTCCATCCCAGCCAGACCCATAGCCTCACAAAAGGTCTAAAAACCCTCTTCTAACTAAGCAAGACATTACTTACATTGAAGCCTGAATCATACTGAAAGAGTTGTTTGCTATTCCCTTTTGGTTTCAAGACATTTATAAATGTCAAATTTTGTTTGTAGGGACCAACCCTGTGGTGCACTGAGATGTTTCTGTTAGATAGAACTGAGATCTGAAAGCCCCATGGACAAAGGAACTGGCTGTATTGGAAGGAATAAGTGGGTCAAATATATAACTTTGTTACTGTTTCTGCTCATTATTATGGCTTATTTTACTTTTTTGGCCACAGAAATAAATTGAAACACTGGTCCTTTTCTTTTCTGGCTTAAATGCTACTCATATGTAATACAAAACATCCTGATTTCTGTAAAATATACAATTTCTAAGAAGGCTGAAGATAAGAAAATAATGCATTTTCTAGCTGAATAAAGAGAAACACAGTTTTCAAGATGCAGTGGATGAGTCAGAATAAAACGTAGTGTGAGAAGCTTATGCCTGCATCTCTGTGGGTCTGTACTATAGTGAAATATAGTGAAAGGGTGCTTTTAAATTGCTGCTGGTCTGCAACCTGAAGCCTTGCTAACAAGAAGAAGATTCTATAATGAGAAAATTAAAACTTTAAAGAAAATTGGGAGATGATCTTTTCATTGACATGACAAAGACCCTTCTTTAGATCTTCTTTGCAAGTTTAGGGGAAAGAACTAAGCAATCATTTCCCTGCCCTTTATCTAGATTATTAGGATGAGAAAAAAATTTAATGAGCATATAGAATTGAGAGTTTTATTTTGAATCCTATTTTGTCAAACCAGACACAGGCCAGAGGGTTCTGTGGCCAAGCTCTATGTCACTGCAATGAAAATCTTACAAAAAAATGAACTCTAATTACCTATTTCAGATGCTGAGATTAAAAGCATTTTAAGAATGCAATTTTTTTTAATCTCTGAAAAAAAAAAGTAAGTGCCTTCTTAACCTTTTCTTCCAAACTAAATGTTATTTGTTCTTCAGTTGATTGCCACGTAGTAAACAACTAAATGGCAACTACTGAGGTGTTTACTGACATGCACTAAAGCTATTCTAGAATATCAGTTATATAGCATAGCAAAAAACCAACTAAAAAAGACATGCAGAAGGTCCAATAAAACTAAAGAAAAATCCAGTATATTGCATAGAGAAGGAAGAACCCAGAACTAGTGTAGGAAGTAGCTATCAAAACCTTCAAGAAAAAGAAAATCCCATCTGTAACTGAGAAGGAATTTTGGCTGGTTGCTTGTTTGGGGACCCATGGGCAAAAAGGGGAAGCATTCCATTTCCTGCACCACTGTCCTCACACTTATTTTAATAAGGTACTGATCCCAGTCGATGAACTCATGCTTATATTTCATATTTAGGACTGACTTCACATGTAGGAATAGTCCCTCATGGGATTCCTGCAGTCCTGAGAGTGTTGCACTGGAATATCTGAGACCTGACTACAATCAAGAGCAGAACAAGCTGACCTGGGCTGTGTCTTACCCTACTTTCAAACATATGAAGCTAAAAAGAAATAATAGGACCATAACTCTATGATCCCAATGTTCCCCTATAGGTTACCCTCTCCCTTTATCAGTATCAAAGTCTATTCCAGCACTATTCCAGGCCCTTAAGTATGGTTTAGAAAGACTCAACCCTAAGACCTGAGCAGAAGATATATATCCCCCTCCAGGAATCCACCTGCAGAGCCATTTCAAAGCCTGGCTTTTATTGTTGAGCAAAGCTCGTGTTGCAGTGCAGAGTAAATCCTGTGTTCCCCCAGCCTGGGGCAGGGTGCCAATCAGGGATGCACCTGTATATCACTAGAGCAGAGGCCAGGAGAGGCAGCAGCCAGCCTGCTCCTTCTCTGGAATGTCACTGGTGGGCGAGGGTGCGAGGCTGAGGATGGGAACTGAGCTGACAGAGCCCTGGCTCACAGGCACGGAAGCTCCAAACTGAGCTGGAAGGGTAACAGAGCAGCTTTGTACAGCTGAAAAGAGCTGGAAAGGCATCATTTAAGGTTCAGCATATAACCAGCTCTGAAAAAGAGAGCTGAGAGAGGAATATTACAAGTAGGGCAAGGGATCAGGGACGCTATTTCTTTCATGTACATACGCTCACACAGTTAATAAACTATCAAGAGAAGACAGACACTAGAGCACAGCAGAAAATAAAAACCATAAGGAGAACATTATTTTTAATATACATATCTGCCAATCAAACACTGTACTGGTAGTTTCAAAAGGTGACCTGATTGCTTGGCCATTAGCACAGCAGACTGTCGTGTGGGGAAAATGAATCCAAGTCCAGTTGTCAAATATAATAGAAACTTGGCAGGGGAGATCTAATAATGACTATAACTGTGTTATGAAAAACAAGAGAGAAAAGAATACAGTCTTCCAGTCTATTTTGGAAGACCAGATGATTTTGTGTGCTTTAAAAAATGAATGCAGTGATCATATTTCTAAATTAGGACAAAAGACTATTGACATAAAAGGCTAAAATTATTGATGTGATCTTAGTGTCTTCCAATTTAACTATAGTTCAAAACATCTAGTACCAGTACGTGCCTTTGTTTTGCCCATTTATTGAACCCTTTGCACTGCTACTCCATGGCTGCAAAGCTCCTATGTACACCAGGCTGAAGTAAATATTCCACTGACGCAATCAAAATTAGGATTAAAATTGCAGTCTACATTCAAAGGATTTAGGTTGCTTTCTGATTTTAACAAAATTGTGCTATAAAGTCTTTCTTTTTATATGGCAGATGATAACATTAGGAGCTGACGAAGAAAAATGTCTTATAGACCAGAATAATGCCTTCATTAATTACATGAGGAACAAAAACATTAATTTCAAAAAAAAAAAAAAAAACTTCTTAAAGTGTACTTTTCTTTACCGTCAAGAGGATTGTGGGTGGAATATCTTGCTAATACTTTGCCTAGGTTAAAATAATTTTTTTTACTATGATTAGGTTTCCTAAATTTTCGTTCGTGGTTTTAACTCCTATGTTTTGACTGGAAAGAAGACTTTATAATTAATTTCTGATAAGAAAACACCATATGCTAATGTTACTGATGAAAGGTACAGAAAACACATTAAAAGTTATTTGCTTCTCAGTTTAATGTAATAAACTCAATTCTACTGTCTACATTGAATTCATGGGCTCAATAATATTCCTTAATTAAATTAAAAAACCCTTCATGCCAAAAGAAATGGGAACATCAAATAAACCAACTTCTTTTTTGTATTGGCTACATGGGAAAAATTCTGCTAAAACAAATATATTTAAAACAGCTCTCCTTTTGCTTTCCATTTAATGACCCTAGAAGTTTTACTACTAGAAAAGATTATCCAGCAACCCATACTGCTTGGACATTGTCACACTATTGAAGTTCTGGGCAGGTAGAGAATTATTTTTATAGACAAGATGTTAAATTCAATCGGGACACTGAATTTCTTTGGTATAACAGGACAATTACATTGAACTGTGCAACTCTTACCTCTGTCTCTTGGGCCTTAACCTCAAGCTTATATATGAACCCACTGAGTTTTTGTGACAAAGTTTTGAGGCAGCTCTAAGTGAACTGGAATGAAAATTATGAAATGAAGATGAAATGAAAATACTACAGACAACCTAGAATGTCAAATGTAAATCTTTTAGGCCATTTCAGTTTTCAAGCTCCAGAAGGGAAAAGAAATTAAATATATATGTATATTCATATCTATTAAACTGTTAAACCACACAGGCATCTGGATTTTAACTTCTAGCACAGCAATAGAGAACAGAGATTTCAGGAAGGCAGAGAGGCAGTTTAACCTTTATGAGCACAAGGCAGTACTTTCTAGATAAAACAGAGCCGACAGATTTGCTGGGACAATTGTGATTAGCTATGCATCACCTACCATTCAAACTGACAGAAAAAAATTATTCAGACTTAGTGAGGGGTTTGAGATGTTCAGTTTTTATTAGGTTTCTTTTGTGGGACTTTGGGTTTGGATGTTTGTTGGGTTGGTTGATGGTGGTATTTGGTTTATTTTGTGGGAGTTTTTTGCATTTGCTTTGTTTTGCTTTGTTTTGTTTTGTTTTGCTTTGTTTTGTTTTGTTTTTTTGTTTTGTTTTGCCTTGTTTTGTTATTAGCATCTAGACTCATCCTGGAGGCTATCAGGAGGTCATTAATGCTGCACCACTTGCTACTCAAAACATCAATCCTTCCTGCTTCAGGACATCCCTGTTCAGTGCAGGGTTTATAACAAGAGCTTGATAAGCACTTCAAAAGTTTAATAAGCAAGATAAACATTACAGAACTTATCTTACTGAAGACTAAAAAACAAGTTCCCCCTCTTTATTTTGTTCTGTCAATGTGGTTTAGAAATTAGACCACTGAGATATCCAAAAAACATGCAAAAGAGATGGAGAGTTGTAGAAGCAATAGCACCAGTAACCTGCTGGTGGTGCAGATCTAATTTCAGTGCCAACTTGAGTTGCTACAGCAAACTAGACACCATTCCCTGGTCATCTGCTGATCATAGGAATTGTTCACAATTTATTGCCTTCTCAGTGCCATAATCACCATCACTATGACTGCATGTTTGCAACACTCCATATTACTCTTTTAAAGGATCCATACGTATGCACCATGGTTGAAAATAGATTTGGTCTTTTATAGAGGATGAGGAACAGCAAAATATGGAAAATGTGATGGCGAACAACTGAAAACATAGAGAAGCTTGAGAAGAGAGAAAAAAAAATTGCCTGCATCAGACTTGGACAAGCAGGGAATCCTTGTAGAGCCAGACTCTCCTGGGCTGTGTATGAGTGCAGAGAGGAAAGGACTAAAGTGAAGAGCCCAAGCCACGGATTTCACTCACCTTGAAGAGCCAACATCCATGCAGGAGCTGTGAGCCCACAAGGGAGGAAATGCAGAGCTGGAGGACTTTGCAAGTGAGAGACAAGATGCAAAACACAAATTATAGGATTAGCTGTGCCCTTTCTTCCCATGAGGAGGAAGGGACCTATTATTAGAAATTCTATGACTTCTGTGAGATAAGGAAGAAAGGAAAAACCACAAGGGTTAACAGCTGAGAGTTGAAGTAATGAGGCATTGTGCCTGCTCTCTCCATGTCCATGACAGAGGAGACACAGTGCCACTGGAGTGGGGATAGTGCCACGTGGAAGGAATGGCAGCATTCACATGTCCCTGCTGGGCACACAACTGGCAGGCACCATAAAAGGGAAATTCTGCAAGATTGCAGCATAACTTTTAATTGTGACTCAGAGATTCTGGCACGAGGCCTGCCTGCCTTCTTCCTCCTCCTCTCCACCCCACATAATGAGAAAAATATTATTAGTCTATTAGCTAATAGCTCTCATTGTTACTCATGAGCCTTTTTTTCATTGCATCCCACTGTTTTCATGGGTATAATACATAGATTCCTCTCCCTCTGCAGCAGACTTCCCAGGGCAGAAATATGAACAATGTTTAGAATACTCTCAGAAAATTGCAGACATTAAAATCAGAGATTCATTGGTCATGAAGCCCATTTCTCTGCTAAGGGAGGCTTAGTCCCAAAAGCACATTTTCTAGAGTTTCATACAGAGTAGTGTTAAAAACACCTGCGGTGAATCATCCTCCAGGTAATCTCAGGAGGCAATTCCTCAGCAGAACACACTTCTGTGTTTTCTGGTTTTGGTTTGTTTCTTTGGCAGACTAGATTTTAATTTCTTTATTTTATTCTTAGCTGTGTCTTCCCATAAAAGCATTAAATACTTCTCTTTGCATGCAGCTTACAATCTTCACACTTTTCTCTCCCATCGAACTTTGGGCACTCACTGTAGGACTCATGCTGCTCCTTTTTCACTCTCCCTTGGCTGAGCTCTTGCTCTGGGGCCATTTGTGGTGCAGCATCAGAACCACAGGGAGCTCTGAGCAGGTGACAGGGGTGTCTCATCCTCTTTTATATGACCCATGTAGCACCACCTCAGACATTAAAACCTGAGCAAATCTGGGAGATTTATCTGAACACAATTTCTTGCTGTCCTTAATCATCACAGACCTAATTTAGTACCATTAATCCATCACCTAAATCCTCATTCTTCCCTTTAAATTAATTTGTTGTTCTTCACTAAATTCTCTCTAATTGATCAATATCTTTCTCGTTAGCATAGTGCTGAATGCTGCCCAGTATTTCATAAGAAAAGAACTGTTATTGTTTATTGGATCTGTGCCTGGCTATTTTTATCAGCTACTATTCTCTTAAAAATACTCAGGAATCTTTGCTTCAGCCCACTGAATTATGCCCATGTTCAGATTTTTAACAAACAGGTGCCTTGTATTACAGACAGGATGAGCAAATAACAGGTGAAGCCTCATGGTGAATGCTAAAACTTGCTTATATTGCTATAGTTATCTTGAGCGTGACTCAGAGAGGGCATTCTCACTTTATTGTCAGTACACAAAAGCACCAACTGCCTTCTGATCACTCGGTGCTTTTTGCTCCTTTAACTTTTTAAATTTTCTCCCACCACTTCCTCCACACACACCTTGGTGCTTACATTATTTAGGATTTCACGGAAGAAATTCAAGAATACTGTAACACAAAAATACACTATAAAACACAAAAATTTACTCTAAAATAGTAAAATTATACTATTTTTCCCCCCCTTGGTCCAGTTATATACGTGTTTATAAAAGGTAATATATCTTTATCATAGGTTTTCTCCTTTTTCTACATTAAAAATTACACAATTAATAGAAACACATGAATACCCAAATCTGGGTAGATAAGGAGGATATTGGACATCTGTCATTAATTACTGCCTCTAAACTGGAGGGTGTATTTTACAAATCACTGAAGCTCTTTTCCAGACATTCTTGCTGCTTGCTATAAATAGTTCCTATCTTGTACCACTCAGCTTTATTTACCCAGGGGTGTGTGTGCACATGCATACACACACATATTTATCCATCCTTGCATTCACATAAATACATTTGTCTATGTGTGTATCTCCATGTGCATGCATACATATTTAAATTCACAGTTTATGCTACCCAGGTATGTGTTACTTCTGCTATTTTTTCTGGGTAAATGATTCAAGTTTTAATTTTGAGCAATTTTCTTACAGCTTCAGGTGCTATGATTGTGATCTCACTCGAGAAGCTCATTTTTCAATCACAAGGATAAAAAAAACCAGTTTCTAACCCTTGTGGTGAAAACTTTGAAGACATGAAGCAAACCTGAAGACATGAAATAAATGAACATCAAATATAAAGTAAACCCCACACATAAGAATGTAGCATTTTTTTTAAATACCAGTTTTTTAATTCCCCATGTTTTTACCGACTTTTAAGTTTTATTAACACTTTGTTTCCTTGCATTCTGATTAGTGTCCATGATGTTCTTCTGAAACAGAAAGCTAGTCTCACATGGGGAACTTCCTTTGTTCCCACAAATGCAAAACCAGTTGTCATCAAATATAATGTAATCCACCTTGTCCTTTCTCCAACAGGCAGGGGTCTGATGTCTTCTGTGAATGATATACATGTAAAGTAGTGTACATTTACCTTGGTGAAATTTAGATCTATGAACCATGCCAAAAAGGTAATTATATTTTCTTTTTTAGATTAATTAATACCTGACTATCCAGTAATTTGGTATTTCTGCTATTTGAGGAATACCACATCTAAAAGTATGTCTGGAAAGGTACTCACCAAGTTTTTAAATAGTATAAATTAGTTTCCTGTGAACCAGGAATTTCATCAGCTGATGACCTTTAGGCAAACAAATTCATCAACTAAATCTACTTTCTAACAGAGCTGTCAAAATGGGACCTAGAGATCAGTCAAGTAAATTTAAAAATTATCTAATCAACTTTACAGATTTTTTTTCTCAGTCTAGAAAATCCTGTCCTTCCACAAGCCTCCCCACCTCCAATATTTTTCTGTTTACTTGGACTACCATACATTTATACATTTGCATATAGTAAACTATAGAGAAAATATAGAGAAGGAAGGCAACAAATTGCCTGCAATCAGAAAACAGCACTGAAAATTGCAAGTAGCACCACAGGGAATTTGAACTTGCTGGTTCAGAGGTTTGGGGAACGTGACTGTGAGATAAATCTTTGCATCGTTTCAAGGGAAATATTGCACAGTTGAACCAAGGTGTGCTGATCCCAATGTCCTGATCTTCCCACCCATCCCTGGGCCCAAGTCCATGGCTGAAGTGCAAGGACAGCACACAGCTGGCATGTCACCTCACCACCAAGGGACAGCTTCCTCTTACTCGTGTAGAAATATCACCAACACCTTGTTGTGTCAGGGGCTCCTTCACATGGAATGTGATGCTGTGACAAAATGTTCCATTCTGTTGTGGTTCAGCAAGGTGCTCAATAGCCCCCAGGGACATCTGAAGGTTCTCTGTGTGCTGGAAGCAGTAACTTGAGTAATAATGATAACAGTTGGTAAAGTCTATAGGATTTTTATTGTTTTGTGCTTTGGAATATTGAAATCTGTGACAGAGCATCAATGCTGAAGCCCTATGGCTATGGGCATTGAGAACTGAGGGTGATTAGGAGAAAATAGGAGAGTGCTCTGTACATTTTATGAGAGGTTTTCAAAAAATATTGCAAATAATCTGGAATTCTAGAATTCATAACCTTTACAAGGTGAAAAGAGAGTCTGACACAACATATTTCCACATGCTGAACTGGGAGCTGGACCAGAACAGATTAATTAGAAATTAAATAGAGAACACCTGCACTTAGTTATTTATATAATTTTGAGTTCAGCTAAAATCCAGGGCCCAATTTTTGATACTCTTATATTTTCCAAGTCATAGAATCATAGAGTCATTTAAGTTGCAAAAAGGCTGTTAAGATCTTCAAGTCCAATTTTTAACCCAGCACTCCCAAGTTCACCTCTAAACCAGGTCCCCAGGTGTCACATCTACACATCTCTTAAATAATTCCAAGGCTGGTAACTCAACCACTTCCCAGGGCAGCTGTTCATGTTTGACAATCCTGCCCATGAAAATATTTTTCCCAATATCCGATCTAAACCTCTCCTGCTGCAAACTGAGGCCTTTTCCTCTTGTCCTATTGTTTGTTACTTGGGAGAAGAGACCAATCCCCACCTCATTACAACCTCCTTTCAGGGAGCTGTTGGAGGGGAATGATTTCTCCTGAGCCTCATTTTCTCCACAATAAACAGGAGACACCCCCAGCTCCCTCAGTCGCTCCTCATAAAACAGGACTGGCCCCAAAGCCGAGCCCTGGGTGCCACCCCGGGGTCTGTCCCCAGCTGGATGTGCCTCCATTCCCCACCCCTCTCTGAGCCTGGCCCCACAGCCAGTGTTTTACCCATCCAAGCCATGAGCCATCTCCAGGAGAATGGTGTGGGAAACAGTGTCAAAGGCTTTACTGCACTCCAGGGGATCAGGACCCACAAACTCTCCCTCACCCATTGAGTCACCTCTCATGGAAGGAGACCAGGGCAGTCAGGCAGGACCTGCCTTTCATGAGCACATTCACAGCAGCAGACACAATCACACTGATGAACAACAGGAAAAGGAGCACAGTCAGAAGACAGCAGCAAAATTTTGTCCAAAAATATTTAAAATTTAGACAAAAGCGAATGCACTGACTGGGCAGACATCTCCAGTATCACAAAGAAGAAGGATTTTTTAATATGCGTATTAAACACTCAAAAGCCTCAGAGAAATGCTGACATCAATAACATCATGACATGTTTTGACAGTTTTTTGTAAAAATCAATGCAAAATGCTTGATGTAGGTTTCCTTTTTTTACAGCATTTGTACCGTGCTATTTGAGATAACATTAGATTGGGAATAGACTGGTAGGTTGACTGGTAGATCTGGGCACAAGAAAACATGATTACGAATACATTAACATTTGTGAAACCAATATATTGAATTACCAAGCACAACAGCTTGACATAGTAGACATCAGCAAAAATTAAAATGTTAGCAGAAATTAAAGCTAACCAGCTTTGGGGAAATAAACAATTTACCTGGTCTGCAGATGATACAAAACAAAAGAAAATCATGCTAATTTCTTTTTTTAGGCCAATAGCTGTATTTTCAATGTACACTTGGGCCTCCAGCACCAATTTTTTTCGGCTAAAATATCAAAAAAGTTTCCTCAGAATCAGGAAATATCATACACACAGATGTAAATTTCCCTTCCTATTCTCAGAACCGTCATGTATAGAAGAAACACTCATTTTACTGCAGTGCTGATATTTCTTTTTAGAAAACAAATCATAAAAGCTAAACATTTCAAATTTGTGGACTTAATTTCCATAGTTAGGAAATAACATAGATAAATAAAAATAAACATAGATGTGTATGTTTAGGTCTAATCTTTCTTGTAAAGAAAACTTTCAAAACAGCAAGTAGTCACTAATTTAACTCATAACTAAAGTTATGACTGCATCGATTTTTCTCTCCTTCTATTCCCCTCCCATGGACAGAAGAGACCACATTACTGAGATCCTCAAAAGCAAAGGTGCAGCTCCCATTCCTTTCTGATGTCAGAGGCAAAGTTTTGGATGCAGATTTTGAACCACGCTGCCTTAAGTAGGGGAAAGTCAGGCAGTACAGCAGCACCTCTGTAAAAAACCCTGACTATGACTCCTTGGTGTTGGAAAATGAACTGCACTTCTTTCTTTGTCTGTCATGGACATATCGATTTTTCTGAATGTGGTAGTGTTTATTATTCTGTGTTTTCCCAAAAAAATGGGGACAGTATCTTTGTGTTTTGAAGAGGAAAAAGTTCTTTCATGAACAGCTAGTCATTTTAACATCCTGCCTCCTTGTTGAAGAATGAAGTGAGATGCTGTCATATGTGAGCAAAAGAAAAAAATGAATAAATATATCATTACACACTCACATCACAAACACAGATATGAAGATGCCAAGCTGGAGAACAGTTAGAAAATTGACTTCTTTTTATTATAAGTGCTTATTTTATTAATTCGAATTATGTAACGTCAACTGATGTCTTTATGTGCTGTCGCCTCTTCCTGTCAATCATGCATAAAAACAAACAAAAAAGTATAATAAATAATTTTAGATAAATCATTTTATATTAATTAAAAACACATATAGAAAGTAGGTAAGTAGAGATAGTTCTGAGTTGTCTGGTCAAGGTCCTAATTTGTCTCCAAAGTTCCCCAAAGTTCAGAACTTGGTTTGTGGGAACATAAATCTGATGCATTTGCAGTTACAGCAGTTCTTTGCACTTGACCAATGCACCATGAATAGGCATAAATAATTAAAACTAAAGTAGTAAATAAACTGGGGGTGGATTCTGTGATACATTATCCTGAATTTTAAAATTGTAGCTGCTAATTTATAAGCTTAGTAGTAGATCAACCAATTATTACAATAAATTAGAGAGTTTTGGTTAATTAATGGCCACCAGATGTCTCCCATATTGTTTTCTCTATATTGTTTCTCTAATAGAAAAACACTCACAATCATGGAAAAATCAATGCAAACAAATGAGTAAGAGCTAGAGTGTTCAGCCAATGCATTCTCCTTGATTCATGCCCAAATCTACAGTATGTTCTTTAAAAATCAAACACAAATTACTGTGATTTATACTGTTCCTTGAACAAAAAAGCAACGGTTGCACATAATTACATTCTGTCAACACTGTATCTCTGAAAGGAGGCATCCATTGAAATATTTACTTTTAGAGCTACTAGCTTTTTTGGTCTCTGAAAAAAGTTCGATCCAGAATTATTGTCTATGTTTCTTTGGTCTCCGTGTCAGTAGCTAAGTATAAACCAATTTTTGGTGCTTTCTCAGGAATTTGTTTCTTTTGAAGTGAAGAATGAAGGGGACGTAGATTGTAGTCTTATTCTTGTTTTCTGTTCTGTGCACAAACGGGAGGTAGGATGAAGGGAGCAGATCTGTAGAATGAAGCTGCTGGCATGGAAGATCAAAGGCAAGTGAGAATCATTCATGTCTCCTTGAGACTGGCTCCAGCTTGATCCCACAGGCTCATTTCCCATTTGTAGTTAGCACTCATTTGGTGCTTTCCCAGAGTAGTAAATGTCATGTAAGTGCTCAGAAACCACTCAGTAGTACAAATCACATGAAGGTAAGCATGGTCAGTCAGGATATTAACTTCAGAAGAGTAAGGAACCAAACTGAAATACTCCTGTAGTTCCACATGTCCCTGTAGAGATCCTATAAACCCATGTTTAGCACAGAATGATTGTGTTCTTGGCATGTTCCAGGTGCATAACATAATTTGGGCTTGTGTTTAACCAGTCTGAGAACGTGAAAGAGCTGCAGAGCGTCCATCCAAAGCAGCCCATGATGGTTTGGCACTTCTGCTCCTCCTGTGGCTGGTTTCTCAGTGCTACTTGTGTGGGTGCAGGTGCATGGTCAGTTCATAAAGTGGTTGCTAACAGAGGAAGAGTGATAAACTTACCAAAAATGAAAATCACATTCTACCTTGGGGCTCTTCTGACCCAACCAGTGCTAAAAACAGAAGGGAAAGTTCACAGTTCTGCCAGTGCTGTCCAGCGTTTTGTTCTCAGCACTGCATTTTATCAGTCACAGCAGCTTGGCCAGGTGAGCTGACCTCTCCATTCAGAATGCCAAAAAAGTGATTTCTGGCTTTGGTCAGAAAGGAAAAGAGCTTCAGTATGAATACATAACATATTCTGACTCAAATGCCTGGGATGAATATCACCAGAACCTTAAGCTCTGAGGGAATTTTCTCTTCACCAGCACTGTTGCTACTTCAGAGAATTCCCTCAGGCCACAACCTCATATATCTTTGTATAATTTCTACTTCACCACTTTTTTAGCAGTAAGAACCTTTGTCTGCAGGTGATGGACATTCAGTTTCAGGAAAAAAAAAACCACAAGCAGCAAAGAGTTGCTGGACTTCTTAAGAAAAATGAGAAAATTTTCAGTGAAATATTTAAGTGCAAGAGTAAAATTGTTCAGTGTGCTTATTTTAAGTGGCAGCAGCAGCAGTATTTCTTTTAGCTTACAGAATGAACCCAAAGTTAACCTTTCCTTGGAGGTTGCTCTAAATCTGTTCAGCTCTTTTGTAATTAACAGATTCATTCCTGTCATCTGAATTTTGCTCCAGAAGCAGGTAACAGCTTAAGTAGGTACCGTGTAACTTGTCAAATTGCTGAGGTTAGAAAAAAACATTAAAAAGAATTTAATTAATTCATTCTGTGGTAAGCTGTATCTAATTATAAAAATATTAAAATTCAAATCAAGGGGAAAACTGGGAGAAAAATTGTTTCTCCATTGTAAATATTATCTACTGAATTTAAAGTAAATCCAAGATGCTGAACTACAAAGACAGCTTGATATTAAACTGTAATCAATGTTATGTTGTTGAATTTTAAACCAAATTGCAGTAGAGATTTGTTTTCTTTTTAAAATATATGTTTACATATTTTGAGCAAATTATACAAAATTAAAAAAAAAAAAATGAAGAATGTATATAACTAACTTAATGAAAAAAAAAAAAAATCTGTTTTCTCCAAGTAAGGAATATGGATTCCTCCAGTGTGTCTGCCTAACACATGAATTTCTGATAACATACTGAAGTTTTAATGAAGCTGAAAGTTCCTGGCATAATAATACCTACTGCTTGGCAGGCTTGCAAGAGGGTAAAAGCTAAAGCTTAATGCCCAAATTGATCTTGCCATGCACTACTGGAGCAGGAACACCCAGAGCAGTAGTTATTCTTTCCTCTTCAAATGACTTGCAGAATTCAAAGGCTTGGTTTAAAAAAAAATAAAAGGAGAAAAATAAAAAACCATAAACTAATATTATGAAGTGATGTTTGTGTAGAATGTAAGATAATCTAAATGTACCATTGAAAACAGAAATTAAATTAAATTTCAGTTAAAAATACAGCATACTATACTTGAAATAACCCTCTCCTGTAGATAGAATAATGTATCATAATTATTACAGCATCTTAATAAAACTGCAAAATTACCAGTGAAAATTTGCAGATAGGACAGGTTAAGTTCATGCCATTCCCTATTCATGTTATAGCCTCAGCATGGGGGTGGATTGACTGGAGAAAATCACAGGTTGTACTTTTCATCTCTCTCAGTTTGCACAAAAGAGTGGATTGTTTTCTGTCTCACAGCTTTCTTAGGGGTTTACAGTTGGTTTGTTTTCAAACTAGTAAGAAATAAACCTTTCCATTGCACTTCAGCAAAAGCTATAGATGGAAAAAAATATTCAATACTAAAATATCCACAATTTCAATATTAGAATTCCAGCATTTCAAGCATCATGTATCACATGGAAATCATGCATATCTGTATGTAGTCATAGCACAAACACAGGGTTAGGCACTGCAAATGGAATTATCCAGAGACTGTTTTCTCTTAGAAGAGGTGGGGTCTTATTTTCTTCTGGTGACTTTTGTTGCAATCTGATGTCCTCAATATCAGTATAAATGCATAGAAAATCATGGCAACTGAAGGCAGTACATTGCACTGATGGTTTCTTTTCATGTTTTGGGTTTTAATTGTGTAGGGTGATAGATCGGGGTGATTAAAGAGCAAAACATCTGCTTGAGACACCTACTTCACCCTAACTTAGAGTGAAAAAGGCTTTTTGTCCATTTCCATTTTCTAAAATGAGCCATGCTATGAACTTCAGTGTCTATAGCACTACTCAAATATAGAATCATAGAATCACAGAGTAGTTTGGGTTTGAAAGGTCCTTTAAAGATTCTGTAGTCCAACCTGGGCAGGGACATCAATCACTAGGTCAGGTTTTTCAGAGTCCCTTCCAATCTGGCCTTGAACACTTCCATCTACAACTCTGGGCAACCCATTCCAGTGTCTCAACACCCTCACCTTAAAAATTTCTTCTTCATGTCCAATCTATATCTGCCCACTTTCAGTTTAAAAGAATTATCCCTTGTGCTGTCAGTACAGACTTCGGTGAAATTCTTTCTCCATCTTTTTTATATGCCTCTTTAGGCATTGAAAGGCTGCTGTAAGGTCTCCCTCCAGCCTTCTGTGTCCAAGCTGAATAACCCCAGCTTCCTCAGCTCCTTTTCATAGGAGGTGTTCCATCCCTCTGACCATTTTTTTTTTTGCCTTCCTCTGGACCCTCTCTAACATTTCCATGTCTTGCTCTTGCTGGGGACACCAGACAGGGTACTCCAGGTGGGCACCTCACAAGAGCAGACAAGGGGCAGAAATAATCTCCCTTTTCCTGTAGATCACATCTGAGCTACAGTGATTGAGACCTAGGAGCAACAAATCATGGAACCCAGAAAATGTGAACATACAAATATGCATGGGCATAGAAAATGGCTGGGGAAATAGAAAACACTGGGAGACTGAACTAATTTATCCCCTTCCAACTAATGATTCCACACATACCAGTTTTAAGCATTAATGTAACTTGAGTTATCTCACTCTTATTCCTCAACTACAGATAGATTCAGCAAGTTTTCAATCTGCAAAATTGAGTCTTCATTTAGCTTTAAGAATATGTGTTTTCAGTTTATATATATATATATATATATATATATATATATATATATATATATGTATATGAAAACAGTATTTTTCATGTATTTTACAGACTGTCTCCAAAATAGCACATCTGCTTGCTATGCTAGCTGGGTTTTTATGCTTCATGTTTTCATGGAAAAAAAACCCGAAAATATGATCATTCATCCATTAATTAAGTTTATCTCATTAAAGGATAAACTAACATCAGCCATTTCCCATTTATCACCACTTATGACATCTTGCTAATCATTTGCTCTCTGGCCCAGGAGTGATCAGTACTAGCATGGAAAAGGAAAAGACTAAGACAGAGCTTAACTCTTCACATCCACACAAATCAGATTGCTACTGCTCTGGCACATACAACAGCTCTCCTTCAAATGATAAAAAATCCAGTCACAAACAATATTTCCCTGTTATTCCACCAAATAAATGGAGGAAAATATCAAAAAGACTCGTGCATATAAATATACTACAGTTTTCATGTTAGCATGGTATTTTGTCTCATTTAATTAAAGTCATGCTTGTATTCAATCCGCCACAGCAGAATTCTGTGCCTGCCCTCTGCCCTCAGGCTGCAAACAGACTAAGAAAACAGTAACTGTGGTCTCATCTGCAGGTGGCCTCTTCAAATTCTCTTCTCTGTACCAAAACCAAAAATCCCAGATAGAAACAGACTCAACAGCTATTGCAAGCAGTGGGAAAGAGCAGAATGGCCAGGGTTATATCTCCTGGGTCTTGTGTCTGATTGGCATAAACCCTTTTCATTAAACTGTCGTGTGAGCAGCCCCTCAGAGTATACGGTTTGAAAGAAAGTGGTTGGCCCCCTGCAGCAGTTATAAATAAAACTGAGAGGAAAAATAGATCTTTAAAAGTTACTGTTTTCTCATTGTTGCTGTCTTGGAGCCCTGCACCAGCTTCTAGTTTTTTATTTTGTAATTTTAAGTCATGGTAGGGCACTGAAAAAGTACGATTCATTATTTCTATCTGAATAAGTAGCTATGAGTGTAGCCAAAGTGATGGTCAATACAATCAATTGCCCAAGAGAAAAGCATCATGTTTTAATATAAAAGATAAAATATCCAGGTTTACTTGAGCCTACTGTGAAATTGTAGACTCAACAACACCTTGCAAAACCCAAAGAACTAGAGCCCTAGTGAGCCAAGATCAAGCTTACAGGATCATATGTATTGAATACAGCTTTGAGTTTTTCAGAATGGATTAAACTTTCCCCTTACAATGCGTCCTTCCCTATTAGAGCAGGTTTGCACAGAGCTCCATCTGAAGGAGCTTCCTCATTACTGAGTTCCTCTGAGCTGATCTTCTGCTATTTGGAACAGTCATGTCAGCAAGTGGACACTACTTATTAGCTGTCAATCTGAATATTTTTAAGAATAAGTGTGAAAGATCTATTTCAGGGTCTTCTAATTAGGCTTTAAGTGAGAGGGTTTCATTGGATGAAACAATCAGGGCTGCTTCTGCAGAACTGGAGGCATCACTGGCCTTACAATGGCCTTCAGCTACTTCTGCCTTCCTCAGAACCTGTAGAGTAAAATAACACCAGTAAAAGCTTAGAAGGGAGACTTATTTCATAACACCTGACAAGGGGACACAGGACCAGACGTCATGCTTCCCACTGCATGACAAAATTTCAACAGCTACTAAAGGTTGAAGCAAAGCATTGTTGGATTCATAGCAGCTCACTGTCACTCTGGATCTAAAAGCTTGAGGCAAATCACATCCATGTCAAAAAATAAGAGCACCATTAATGCAGAGATTTAGTTGTCAGTAATTTCAGTTTGTGGTTTCTGGCTAAACAAAACCTTATCCATCTCTTCCTTTGAACTTCCTTTGCATCATATATAATGTGCTCCCACAAAACCCCATAGGCAAGTCTCCCCACCAGCTCTCTGTTTTGAAGCACCAGTGATGTTAATTGCCACATGGCATCACATTTATTTTATGGCTTCTAGACACACTATGCATGCACTGACAATGTGTCAGGATTTCAGATACCACACAGGATGACAAGTGTAAGAATGCTATCAATAGAGTTATGTTACTGTGGGCTATCCCTGGCAGCTGGCTCTGTAAGTCTTGAGTCTCACTCCACAAGGCTGTGATCAGATGGTGAGCTGGAACTGCAGTTCTGTCCCAGGCTCACTTAAATGTACAGCTCTTAGTGACAGCAGAAGTTGTGATTTCAAGTTTGGCAGGGAAAGAACATTAATATTGATCTGGTATTGATGCCTAGAGAGGCTACCTAGAACAGAGGCTAGGCAGTGTTAAAGGAATAAAGTAGGTGTTTATTTAAAGGCCTTCAAAGGATACACCTTGGGTAGTACAAGAGCCTGGCCATGGTTACATCCAGGATGGATGACTGGTCATGAGTTTTCACAATTTTATAAGTTTTGGTCCATTTACATATTGGTGTTAATTATCCAATTACAGATTCAGGTTATGAAGTCCCATCCTCCCAGACTGCTCTCCTCAGTTTGATGTTTGCACTTTTTGGGCCTGAAGCTGTAATGGTGTCCTTGGTTCTCAGGCTGGAAAAGGATTGTTTTGTCTAACTAAACTGTGAAGAGAAGTTGCTAACACATTATATGAAGTTCAGCGATATATACTAATGCAGTACAGAATCTAAAAAATATGAAACTTAATGAATATGAAATATAAAACTTAAGGCAGCAGTATTCATGCCACCCAAGCACACAGGACTGGTACGAATGTGAAGGATCAGTTTTTGAGAGATGGAACCAAAATAAAGACAGTGATAATGATGCAAATAAAATGCTTTCAAAGTAGAGCTGAATGTGGCTTTGCTAGAACAGTGTTGCTTTGCTTTTCATACATCTAAATGAGCATTAGTTCTGAATCTCATCCTGCAGCCTTTAGATTCTACATGGATCTAAAGAGATTGTGTATAGCATAAAATATTTTCCATCTTTAAAGTCAGGCTTCTCTGCACTGCTATATCTAAACTGTGGGGGCTTTGTAGTTGAGGCATTGCATATATATGTGACTGGAGAGAGCACAGTTTAGTACCTCTCTCCCTATTGGAACAGCACAGCACTCAGCTGTGTCCCCTACAAGCAGCACCTCACATGTGAGCTAAGCCCAGGAGGGCAAGAAAATGAAGATGACAAGGGAAGCAAGGGAAAGCACAGACAGAAAAAAAAACAACATTAAAATCTTCTCTGTAGTTCATATTCTTTTCATATTCTTTTTTGTAACTAAAAACATACAAAATCTAGGAGGCAATGGGATGTTTTGCAGAATAACTTGAAGAGTACCAGGCTCTGCCATCAAACCAGGCAGAGCTACAGAGATGGCAAGTGAAGCACTGGCTCTACTGAGTCAACGGTAATTTCAACATAGTCCAAACTACCCTACATTTTATCAAATTAAGCTACTTGTTAGGATTTCAATTGACTTGCTTATTTCATTTGTTGAGATTAGAAATAGTGCTGGTGGAAATATAATTCCTGGGGAACATGTAGAATGAACTCCAGCACCCTGAGCATTACATTGCATTCTGGGGGCTATGGCAAGTATGGATTACACCTCCACACCAGAAAAGGCTCCCATCTCTTTTTATGCTGGGTTAGTCAATGTGAAAAGCAAATTACAGCCACCCATCTTCCCTGTTCTCCACTTTGCCTCCTAGACCTTCACGCATGGATTCATCTCCATTGGCTAAAGGAAAAGAGCAAGGAAATGATTAAAACCTTCCTCCCTGTCCAGCCACATGCTCTGCTCCCAAGCAGGCTGCATACAAACAGCATCTCTGTCAGGCATCAGTGGCAAGGAACAGCCAAGCCCTTTGACCTTGAATTCCAGACTTTTCAGCTCCTGCTTTTTAATTTTAGTTCTACTTTCCTTGTAGCTCTGATATGAAAACTGTAAAAATCTGAACTTGGGATTTTGAGTCAATACCTATTACTAAAGAGACAATAATTAATATTATTCAATTTGAATTTTCCTTTCATTTTTTCCTTGTGAAAAAATTTGCAAATAATTAAATAATTCTCATCATTTCTGGGTTTTGATTTACTTAACAGTAAATTGCTATTTACAGTTTACTAAAACAGTAGCTAATTGAGGTGACAGAATTGTGTCCATACTTGCTTTTGCTATCCTATTATTTATTTCGGACTTAATATGAAGTGTGAGAGTTGTTAATGCATTTTTCCCACTAAATATTTGCAGATTTTTCTTTAATCTTAATATAGTAGTCTTGCCTTTGTTCAAATTTTTTCTTGAACTTGATGAAAATTGCCATCAATCTAAAACCCAGGAGAAGTCAGGCAAGCTGTCTCAGTAACCTTCAACACTTTTTGAGTTGTCTTTCTTACTGAAATATAGGAGAAGGCAGTGATACTTGAAGTGTTATTTTAAGGCTAACAACTTGAAATTATGAATAGACATGACAGAATATGAAGAAAACTCTTCTGATTTGTTCCAGAAAAATATTTTTTCCTTGAATATTGCATTCACAGCAGTATTTTTGAGACCTCTACACATAAAAAAGTAAGGTATCCTTTGACTCTGAAACCTCTATGATTTCCTGTATTTATTTCATAGAATGGGCTTGTACAACATGTAGAAAATGGAAAAAGACTATCTGTTGTTTTTCACATGGCAGATATTTTCTAGTACTGGAAGAAATATAATAACAGAGCTATTAGAAAACGTTTTTTTGATTGCTATCTTTTTTATTGTTTTTGAGGGATTGTCTTTTAACAATCAATAACTAGCAAATTTTAATAAGTCGATGGTTCTGGCTTTCATTGTTTGTTTTCCCCTTCCTCAGCTATCTTTCAATAATATGAAAAAAGGCAGTTCCTTATAAATAGAGATTAAGAAAAATAAGTGGATGAAATTTAGACCTTCAATCTAAAAAAATTAAAAATAATTGTCTGTATTTCCTCATCTTGCAATGCAATAAAACATTTTGATATTCAAGAAGGTGCTTCCTAGTAAGGAAAAAATAAGTGCAGAAAAAAGGGGACAAATTACTTCTAGCAATGACTTAACAGCACTGGAACATCTGATGCTAATATCCCAAGCTCCCTCCAGATTACTAACTGGCAAACAATTGCTCTGAATTCAAATCAATTAATAAATATGAAAAAAACCATGGAGTTACTGGGCAGCCTAAGGAGGTTACCAGGAGTTTGTCTGTGTCACCTGATGGAGTAAAAACTTAGAAATTAAAAATATTGGTCCATCTATAGAATTTGCCAACATGTCTACTATAATAGCAATGTTAGGGCAGGTTACTTGCCTTTCATGTTTTCACACAATCTCTCTTTCCTCTGCCTGTTCACTAAATAAGTGATTTAGCCTCCACAATGATGCAGGCAATATGATTTGGGGCTAAAAAGTAGAGAAAATAGACTTATGAAAGGAGCAGTTGAAACTATGGCTCATAAATATAAAAAAATAATCTCCAAAAACTGTAGAGCTTATCAACAGCAATAGCATGCTGCCTGCTCTGGCTTAACTAATCTTGCCTAACTACTAATTTCTCCAGGAACTCTGAATATGTGCATGTTTAAAACTATTACTTAAAGAAATGCTGACTGACAAACAGAAGTATTTAGACACTGAAGGACACCCAGGTGCTGCAGGTTTGTCACCCTGATCCAAAAGGAGCTGGAGTGGGCTGAAAATTTAGTTCAAGTTCTTTATTTTTTTAAAATTTTTTATATTGTATGAATGCAATTTGACCTTAATGAAAAAAAAAACAAACTCATAATTCC
The DNA here is from genome assembly GCF_052056855.1 of Sturnus vulgaris. Lineage (NCBI taxonomy): Eukaryota > Metazoa > Chordata > Aves > Passeriformes > Sturnidae > Sturnus > Sturnus vulgaris. Next base: position 110,198,231 of record NC_142244.1, read on the forward strand.
TTCATAGTCGAGCTGGTTCATGTCTATAAATATTCCTCCAAGTAACTGAATGTCAGTGTGGGTAGGGTGCAGTGGTGATGGATGGTGGGGGTTTAGTTTGTGCACAGGGACGCTCAAGGGGTCCTTTAATGGGGCATTGCCCGCTGTGCTCTGGTTCTTTCATGATCCGTGAGCAGCACTAGTGAAGAATTCTGCTCTAGGATATAATGAAATGGGAACCAACTGAATAACCTGGAAAACATTCCAGGTTTAACAATCAGGTCTGTGGGATAAAATATTTATGGTATAAGGTAGGAAGAAGAGAGAGAGTCTGCAAAACTTGCATTCAAATTACAAAATTAAAATTAACTACTTATGTCATTCACATTAAATACAAACTCTTGTGATGGCATTGCTTTACTCCAGCATCTATTATTAGTATTATTTATTTGAACACCCCCAAAAGAGCTTGGTTTTTGATGGATAGAGACTAAAAAGTGTCTCTCTTTAAAAGATCTCACAAGGGAAGAAAATTCAGGGTGAATATTGCTTTAGAGTGCTTGCCTTTGAAACCTTGATGCTTTTTAACATAATAGGTTGTGTATAATAAAAAGCAAAGCTTGAAAATATGTTTCAGTGACTTCATTGAATGTCCTCAAAATATTATCCTCATTTTATGGTTAATATCCATAGAGAGAGCTGTACAGCTTCATATTAAAAATGCTAAATTGCAAGAAGCTGAGGTGTGGAATGAAATCATTAAGTATTCAGCAACTCCCAAATGACATCAAAATTCAACCCCCTCAATGTCTCACTGATTCAAAAAATTCACACAGCCCTAACTTTATGTCTGTATGGTCCTGTGAACCCTGTGAGTGGAACCCTGAAGTTTGTGCTGAATCACTCCAGGATCAATACTCAGCTGTAGCATCTGTAAACTAATGTGTTTTGGAAAGAAGGGAGAAAAAGGAACACTGATCAGGAAGTTAAGCAGGGAATATGAGAATTTGAAAAAACAAAGTGCTAGTTATCTCTGATTTCTAGTATCTCTGATTTCTGATATCTTTAGAGAGGTCATAGCAAGGAATTACTTTACAAGTATTTGTACAATATTCTCTTCAGAAAAGTGAGGTTTAACAGAGTCACAGAGGGGTTTGGCTTAGAGCAGACTTTCACAGGGTATCTATCCCAACCCTCCTGCTGTGGGCACCTTTCACTAGACTGAGTCACTGAAAGCTCCATCCAGCCTGAGCTGAAACACTTCCAGGGATGGGTCATCCACAACTTCTCTGGGCAACCTGTTCCAGTGTTTGAATACCCTCACCTTAAAAAAAAGTCTTCCTCATGGTCAGTCCAAATCTACTCTCTCTTTGTTTAAAAGCATTATCCCTTGTCCTGTTGCTGTTTGTTTACAGGCTTTGGTAAAAACTCTCTATCTTTCATATAATTCTCCTTTAAGTATAGAAAATCTGCAGTAGGGTTTTCCTTCATCCATCTCCTCTCCAGGCTGAATAACCCCAACTCTTTCAGTTTTAATTTGTAAGAGAGGTGCCCCAAGTCTCTGACCATTTTTGTGGCACTTCTCTGGACCTGCTCTTACAGGTCCATGACTGATTTATGGTGGGAACCCTCAACTCTGTCAAGGTCACTCTTGATGGCAACCTTTCCTCAAATGTGACAATCACACCATTCACTTGCTGTTTCTGGGACAATTTCTCAATTATTCTTCCAGGAGGGAAAAAATATAAGGAAATCCTCACTGTAAAATGGCCAGCTCGGAGCCATAATCTATTGCCAAGCTTCTGAGTATTTGCATTTGCTTTAGTGATTTCATATACATTTAATATTTACATTAAAAAGCTTATTGTACATTAACTGTGTTAGCATCAAAGACTACAGCCCATGAAATTCTGAGAAATGGCACTTATGCTCTGGCAATTTATTTCTAAGTATTTTTCCATTGCCTGTAGGAGAGAAGTGCAACGTGAGAATAATTCTCTGCCAGCATGCTTTGTAGTTTATCAAGCAAAGTAAATAATAGTGTGGGAGGTGAGTTGCATTAAATTTTCAAGGACTGACTAGCTGAAAAGGTGGAACACAGTACCAGTATAACTCAGCTTTTCAGTAAGCCTTGACTAGGTTTTCCATTTTTGACAAACCACCTAGGCAGGGCACTCCCTTGGGCTCCTTCTGTGCAGCCAAAGGTACTCACAAAAAGCTGCTCAGAATTTGCAGCCTAGTGAGGTGTTTTTTGAGAGTCTACCAAATGAATGCTAGAGTCAGAGCACAGCTCAACAGAGCTTAGTATTTTCTGTTAGAAAGAAATATGTACAGATGTTCCATACATAGCAGCTGCAGATTGCTCAGCTTGACTGAAAGTGGATATCATGCCCTATATTAGCAACCTATCAAAGGCTTAAGATATCTGAAGACAAATTGGAGACTGCAGAAAATAAATTATATTGCAATCCAGGACAGTGTTCCATAAAAATAATAAATTGAGTTATTTTTAGTCTTGACTTCTTGTCAGTCATTTTTCCTCATATTTTCTGGGGTTTTCCTATATATTGTAGATCAAAATAGGAAGAGGATTTATTATTTTTTAAATTACATTTGGAATATGTTAATAAAATGCATATAATGCTCTTACAACTTAACTGTAAATGACTTCAAAAGTTTAAAAATCATAGCATTTTTCTAAGAATTTTATATATAATACAAGGTTTATGATGCCATTTATAGGTAAAATGTTACATTATAGTAAAGCTAATAGCTTCATCTATGAAAATTGTTACAGAAACAAATGTACATGCTTCAGCTTTAGGAACAGTGTTTTATTAGTAAATCAACATTATTTCTCATGTTATCAGCTGCCTGTTCCCCTGGCATCTACACCATGCAATAACAAATATGCCATGCTTATTTTTGGCTTCAGGTATCAGTGGTCCCCTCTATGACAAGACATGCTCAAAAATGACAGAGGACAAAATAGCAATTATATCTTTGTAAAAAGTGTGTGTGCTTTTCCACAGCATAGGTTTGGCTTTTGCAGTTACCATTGATCCATTTTCCTGCACAATCAAACCAGTTCTTTATATCTTGTTTTCTGTCCAATGCCCAGACTTGCAACCACCGATTTTGTGTACATGTATGTGAGAAGATAACAAGACAGTATGTGACTCCTTTCGGTTCATTTCCCAAAACGAGACTGCTTTATTGGAAACTCTCCACCAGGAAGAGAGATTTCTCCATCTTTCTCCCCTTTCTCCCCTCCACTCAACACTGCTTCAGTCGAACTCCCTTCTGCTTTGCAGAAATTTAGTTCAAGAGTTAAGTTTCAGTTTTGGACCAAATGAATGAAGGAGACTCTTCCTCTTTGCTGCATCCAAACTGACAGAGAAACCAGGATTTGTCATTCCCTCAGCTTTGCCCCAGGGCTGCCTCTTCTCTTGTCTCATGATAAGGCTTCAGTCATTTCCTGAGCCTGGAAAGCAGGAAGAGGTGAGATGAGACCATCACCATCACTGAATTAACAGAATTAAGAGACACATTTAACCATCTTTATGTAATTTTAAAAGGCCTGCTTTTGTTTTATGTTAATCTTAGTCTTGAAGGCTCTTTCAGAGAGGCAGATTTCACTGAGCTTCATAACCTGGTTCTCACTGATGGACTGTATCACACAGCCTTTAAAAAGGGACATAACTTCAATGAACTTCCTATCTGCTCGCAATAACCCAAAAGTAGATAAAACCAAATTATTCTTCTCCATTATTACTGCAGAGACATCTTCTATGAATCAATACTGTGAGTCACACAGAAAAACTAAATGCACCTATTTAAATTTTCTCAATTAAGTTTATTAAGCAGAAAATCTAGCTTCAAGATTGTGTTAAGAGGTAAAAGTAGCAGCAGAGACACTTTCCAAAAACTCTCTAAGTGAATCCAGGATAGTACAAAAATAATTTTCTAGTGAAAATGAATTTTCATTAGACACAGAAGTCACAAAACAATCACCTGTCAATGGCATAAGACAATTATAATCAGTAGCAGCATGACAACTCAGTTTAGCAAATATGTGAAATTCTTGGTGTGAAATAATTAGAATCTCTGCTTCTGGCTGAAACACTTTCCTACATTCATATCTACCCATTTCCTTTTGATGGATTGAGACACACCACATCTGACACAAGAGTAATGTAATGTATTCCATTCAAGGCTTCTGATTATATGCACATGTGCACAGTGACAAACAATTAGTGTAATGATGCAGTGATTGCAAAGCTTATCACAACATTGTATAAGATCTCATGCACCAGAAATTACCCTGACCACCTTTTCACGCTTTCCATTCTACATTACTGTGAAACACAAATTTGTACATCGAACCTGAAAGGCTGCAAAGGGATTGATCCATATGAAGCTTGTGCTGAGGAAACGCTGACTTCCAGCAAATCTGGAAAACAAAAGTGATTAGGATGAAGGGATGGAAATACAGAGGCAGGGTTAAGAGCTGGTGCTGTGCTCAGTATTGATTGAAGCAAGATGTTTCCAAAGTGACCCCACTGCAGGAAGGCTGATGGAGTTTGTTTACCCCACATCACCGGGCACTGCTGCCTGCCCAGAATCCCCCTCCTCAGCCAGAGCCAGGCTCCATCCATGCCCAGAGGGCCAGCCTGCTGCTGGCACAGGCTCCTTCAGCCAGGGGCACTCACCAGCTTCACGTCACCCATTGACACGGGCTGTTCATGGTACTACAGCATCTCTGAATGTGCCATTTTACACTCCAACATCCTCCGGCGAAGCTGAGAGAGTAACAGAGCTCTTTGTGTGCTCATTTCTGTCTCCGGAGTAATGTGCAGAGGGATGTGAAGCAAGAGCTGTGAGGAATGTAAGCCAATTTCTCTCCTCTCCTCTCCTCTCCTCTCCTCTCCTCTCCTCTCCTCTCCTCTCCTCTCCTCTCCTCTCCTCTCCTCTCCTCTCCTCTTCTCTCCTCTCCTTCTCTCTCAGGACTGTGACCTGACAAAGCCAAAAAAGGTGGGGAGAAGTCTTTTCTCCTCACCCCCTGCTTGAGAAGGGCAGACAGATCACGGGGCACACGGGATGGCAGCAGAGGTGTGTGTCCACACACCAGGCTGCAGGACTCCCTGCCAGGGAGGAAGTACAACCAGGAACAAAAGGAATATCATAGTCATAGAATGGTCTGGGTTGGAAGGGACCTTAAAGGTCATCCAGCTCCAGCTCACCCAGGACAGGGACACCTGGCACTGGATGAGGATGCTCTGAGCTCCACACATCCTCTTGATGTGCCCACAATGGGAAAGAACACATGCAAATAAGGTCACAGCAGCACCCCACATATTCCAGACACGCATTTTTCCTTCTTTTCTTCTATAAATTCTCCCATTTAGCACTTGTCCCGTTCCTTCCTGAAGCTTTTTTACCTTTTGCTGAACTTTGTTTCTCATGCAGAGCGCAGCAGTGAAAATGAGCCCCGGTTGTAAGGGGCACAAGTCTCAGGGCTGATGCAGCTGGGAGCATCAGTGCTGCTCTGGGCAAGGGGTCATCTGCCCTGAGATGGTTGCAGCTGGTTGTAGCCAGCTCAGAGGCTGAGGCAAACCCCTCCCAGATTGGGGGAGCAAATCTGAGGAGCCTATGGCGCTCCTACACAAGCATATTTAGGAAAAAATGTCATCTGAAGGGAAGGGATTGGAGAGAGACAAGCAGAGCCAAAAGGGACAGGGAGTCCCCGAAGGGACTGCAGCTGTAGGCAACAGTGCTGATTCTAACTGGAATTGAGCTGATTTTTTCATAGTAGATTGTATGGGGCTGTGTTTTAGATTTGTGCTGAAAAGCTGTGATGTTATCACAGGGATGAGCTGAGCAGGACTAGCACAAAGCCAAGCCTTGGCCAAGCAGGCTGGGGGTGCACAAGAAACTGGGAGGGGACCCAGCAGGAGAGCTGACCCCAACTGATCACAGGGATACCCCAGAGCATATGGAATCCTGCTCAGCATACAGAGCTGGGGAAGGAGGAGGAAAAGGGGGATTGTTGGGCTCACAGCATTTTTCTTCCTAAGTCACCATTACATGTGATGGAGCCCTGCTGTCCTGGAGGTGGTTGACCTGCTTCCTTGGAAGTGGTGAATGAATTCCTTATTTTGCTTTGCTTGTGAGCAAAGGTTTTTGCATTATCTGCTAAACTGTCTTTGTCTCAACCCCTGAGTTTTTTTCACTTTTACCCTTTGTATTCTCTCTTGCATTCCAACATGGAGAGAGTGAGTGAGCAGCCATGTGGGGTGAGCTGTCAGCTGGGGTTAAACCAGGGCAGGGACACTAAGGAACAGTGTGGGAGGGATGTAAGGAAGAAGGAAAGAGTGGAAAATGCATCACAAGCACAACAATCTCAGTCTATTCACTATCTGTTTTCTCAGTGGGAATGAGCATGTGGTTTTGAGGATTGAGGTAGAGTGAATTGATGTGTAATCGTGCACTTCTTTCCTCACTAACTAAATTAGTGATCAGAAGTTTTATTTGGACTGGCTACAAATTGGGCTTCCTTCCTTTTTGTCCATCATAGTGCATAAGTATAATTTTTTTTGGACTATAAAGTGTATTATTGTGTTCCCCTGATATATTTAATAGCACACTTCATATTCTTCCTTTTGTTCTCCCCCCTCTCTTATGATTCTTTCCACAAGTCCTCTGGAAATGAATAATAAACCACCGCAGTTTCTTCTGGATCCAAAGTTTTTTGCAATGGAAGGACTGTGGGCAGTGACTCCTGGCCTGTAATTATATGAAAACACGACATGTTGCTTTTGTAGGGGTTTATTATTGAGAAATATCAGTTGTGGTTTTCTTTCCTTACTGAGTAAGCAAACAGAAGAGAGACAAACAATCTCTGCCTTCAAATATAAAGGTTCTGTGCCATCCTTGCCCTGCTCCAAGCTGCCAGTGCCTTCTGGAGCAGAACTGACACAGGTAGGATCAGAGTATGCATCAATGTTTGCACAAGCACCCCACCAGCTGCAAGCCCCTGTTTGTGTGTCAGAGATCTCAGCTCCTGAACCACCTCACTGCAGAACACAGCTCTGCTCTGTTGGAGGAAGGCTGGCTCCACAGCTGATGTGGCACTCAGTGCAGTCAAAAGAAAGGTCTAGTTCAGGAAATCTGTCCCTGATGTTTTCTTGCTAAAAGCATTTCTCAGTATATACAGCTCTCCTCTATCCCTGCATGGAAAAGCAGAGAACACTGGGCACAATGAGGTTATGATTTTAGATTCTCAACCATCATTCAGAGTTCAGGTATTACTTTTTGAAAAATATTGTATCGTACTCAGTCTATGATTCAGATAGAAAGTTATTTTCTCCCTGTCTAATAGGTAGGCCAATTGGCAGTGATGGGCAAACAGTTAAAATAAGTTCTTCATCATTCTGCCAAAGCAGAGATGGGCCAGCAGATGCTTTCAGACAGGCAGGGGAGGACAAGGTAAGAACAAGACATGCTTGGGCAGTATGACAGGACAGCTGTCTTTGTCAAATGTTTTGCATGCATATTTGGAAATGTGAATTTTAAAAGAATATGTTGCACACAGATCCTTGAAGATATTTACTATAAATCTCTTCTGAGAATCAGAAACTGAATAGGGGAAAACCCAACCAGCAATGATATTCAGGTATTAGCTGACATAAAGTGTCAGCTTGGAGGAGCAAAGGAGAGGCAACAGATCAATGATTGCCAAAGCAGAAGGGGCAGCTCCAGGCTGAGCACATCAGGGCTGTGCATATTGCAGGCATGGTAAAAGAAGAAAACCAAAAGTAGAAATGGGAAATAGGTGATGTGCCTTTGAATGGGACATCAAATGGGGGAGTGACAAGGTATTAACATTTATTTTTATCTGGGGATACTGTAATAGAATACTGGTGTGTTCTGCAGGAGGACAAGAACAGAACAATAGGTCTTGCTTCATCTCACTTCATTTTTAGGTTACTTTTCTGTCAGCGTTGTGATATATACAGATGGTGCTGTTTGAGGAGTATTTGTGTGGTTGGGTGAATTCTTAGATTAAAGCACTAGCTGAATTTTCTTTCTGAAAGCTCACTCAAAACTTCATTATTGCTGAAGTGACCACAGGAGTCATAGGTCTGAAAGAACTGTGCTCTGCACCTCACTGACATTATCTTCTATCTAGTTTCTACCTGCTCAGTAAGTTTAAGAAAAAAAACAACTAATAAACTAAAGGGCATATCATGTGGTAATGCCTAAATTGCTAGTAGTGCTATTTATAAATAATTCAAAATAAAATGAAAGCCACAGCAAACACAGCTGTAGTTTATTTGCTGTCACCCACCTGCTGGTGAATCTAGCATTGAGCTGTAGCAGTTGTTTCTCAGCTTCAAACAAACAAAAAAATCTATTATTGTTGTTATTATTGTCACTACTAAACCCTCACTTGGATACCTACAATTTGCAAAGCCTGGTTCTTGGCATGTTTTGGTGAAGTGTCACACCAGAATTTTCTCCACTGCAGTCAGGACACTCATCTGCAGTGTGACTCAAACCTTCCTGGCATTGCACATCTTTCAGAGGTTACCATGCCATGGAGTGTACACAGTTACTTTAGTAGAAAATATTAGGGATGACAATTCTTTAAATTCATCATGCATAGAGTATTCTTGTCTTTATGTGTCTCTGTGTTTGCCATCCTCTGAAAGACAAGCTTATGAAGATTATATATTTGACCATTTTCTGTGCCTCTCTGCCATTTCTTGACACCACTCATTAAACACAATAGTTCTACCAGTACCCCACCCATTTGTTGTTGAAATACTCCTGATAACATGATTTTTTTTCCTCATATTTCTGATCTGGATGGATTTGTAGGTAATATCCAGGTGGTTTTATTCCTTTTCTCACTAAACTCATTTTCTAACTATGTACTCTGGCTTTCTGCTTGACATCCTTGTAAATTCACCTCAGGATGTATGATGACTTCCTTGGCTGTGGAGTCAGTCACTATAAAGAGAGCATTCTTTGGTCCTATGGGACTTCTTAACCATATGCGCAGAATGAAAAAAAAAAATCCACTTTTCAACACAAAATAAAATGTTATGAAAGAGTATCTTGTCCAAAAGCAGGAATAAGTAAAGGATAAAGGAACTACCAGTGCAACTTTGACACCTGTTGTAAGGGCATAGGAAGTTTTAATAGCCAGGTCTGCTGTGCTGGTTGTCAAAGATGTCACTTTTCTGAGTATCACATCCTCACTCCACTGAAGAAGCCTAAACCACATCTAATCTATAAACCTTTCCTGCTGGCCTCTCCAGTTCTTCCTCCTGCAACTTCCTTTTCCTCAATCACAAAGGTTAGATCAATTATTTACATTGGCTACTTGATTTTAATTGGCTGCATACACAGAATTTCAAAGGAAAAGTTAAATTCAAGTGTGCTTTCCCCAGGTTCAAGTGTTAGAGAAGGAAAATGGGAGCAGGAAGGCTCTGCCATGCTGTGGGGGAGCTGTTCTGGAAACAGTCTTGGAATGGGTATAAAGATGAACAAATGTTAATGTTAAAAATAAAATATTCCAAGGAACAGCTTTAAAGAGCTGTGGAAGGAATTTGTTTTTCCCTTGCTTTTGTCCAAGAAGTTAAGAGACTAGGGGGAGGTGAGCTGCAATAAATCACACAAAGTGGTTTCCTATCTGAATGGCAGTGAACTCTGCCAACTGGTGGTAAAAGTTCACTCTTTACTCTGCTTATGGAACATATCTTGCTAATAGACCAAACAGAATAAACAGACTCTTTATACAAATAAGAAGTGTTTGGAAGGCCTGGGAAGGCGGAGTGCCAGGCAAAAGGGAAGTGAATTGGAGCCTTATATGCTTTTGAAGTCTTCTCTATTTATAATCACATCCAATTTAACTGAAATACTTGGCAAAAACGAAAGTAATTTTTAAAGAAAAACTGCATCTTTATCAGAAGTGTTTTCCCTGAGAAATCCTAGGAATATTTCTCCTATATCTCTTAAAACACAAAGACTTTCATTACTGTGCTAGCAGACCATGCCAGCATTATGAAATCAAAGCTCACTTTGAACAGTAAAATATACAGAATGCACAGTAGGATTGCCTGCTTTAGATCTATAGCTCCAAACAATAGAGTAACTTGCTATTACTTGACAGATCTCTGCAAGATATCTTCTTCCTCAGCATCAGAGAAGGGGAAGTGTTTGTTTAATGTGTCAGGGTCCTGACTCCAGGTTTTTTAGTTCTCTCTCTCTTATGAGCAATAATTGTCTCAACAATCACTGATTTCCCCCAACATCTCACATTAATATACTCAAATCCATTAAAAGTCCCCTCCAACTGTGCATGATTAAAAGAAAAAAAGCAGGATGTTTGAAGTGAGAGAACTAAATGTGTTAAAACACTTATATTGCTAAAAGAGCAACCAAGAAAAATTATCATTTTTTATTTATACTGATGTTAGATACCTTTCCAGATTTCAGGATACTTTTTAAAATATGAATTGATTATATTTTACTACAACCATTCCTATTTATTGAGTGCACTAGAAATATTATGAATTACTTTGTTTTGAACCATTTCCACACAACTTGCTGCTTGGCATTGGAAATGCATGTTTTATTTCAAAGGAAATTTCAAAGAGAATATTCCCTTCTACAGGGGAATTGGGAAGAAGAGGACTTTGGAGGGTTCCCTAGAGCTCAGAGGAAGGAGGGACCCTGTACAGTTGGATTTTCCTGGTGATCATTGATGGGACTAGGATGGCTACATCATGTTTATCAGGCTGGCTGCTTGGGGAATAGGAAGGTGGAGAGGGATCAAAGAATGGAGCTACAGGGATTCCAAGCAGGGCAGAGCAAAACGTTCAGTGAATTCTTCCAGAAGTAATGAAATGGACTTTTTACTACAACTCTGTGTGCATCATGATACTGAGAAACAGTAAGAGGAATGAAGAGGGATAGAGCAAAAAGAAGGCAGCTTCAATTCCCACAAAGTGCCAGGTGGTAACTTTATCAGGGAAGCTGGTGGTCTTAACATTCCATTTTAAAAACAGATCTCAGTGTTGCTGTGTCTGGGGTTGGTTTTTTTGGGAAATGTTCCTTTCCTCACTTTGCAGACTTTCAACAAATCACAGAGCTCTCCTGTAGTGAAAAAAGCCCTGCTGTTTGTGCTCTTATTCGTCCTTGTGGTTGTAAAGTGAAGATTCATGCTGTGCCACCGTTTGTTGTGCCCAGACTTTGTTAGTGCCCTCATCGTACAAACAAGATATCAAAATGCTCAAGGCACACACATCCCAGAGCAGCACCATCAATGCAGCACCACAAGCCCTTTGCACTGTGTGATTCACTCTGGGAATTCTGATGATCTGAACTGTCAGGTGTGAACCACTCCCACATTGTTAGGAGTTGAAGATTGCATAATTGAAGAGTAATTATTCCCCAGTATGCAATAAGATTCTGACTCAAATATTTAAAAGATTTTCTTTGCCTTTGAAACTGAAGTGTTGTTTCAAATAAAGCAATTTGCATTCCTAAATCATTTTGGATCTTGAGAAAAATCTATGTATGGAAATAATATGCCATTTTAGCTATGAAAATTTTTAACATACTCTCTTCCTAAAAAAATAAACCAAAAAAACCTCATTTATTTTTTAGCTTACATTTCTGTGATTGTCATTCATAATAACATCAGCAGTGTTCTTTGTACAGTTCTGAAAATGATCTGCAGTGTTCAGTTCCTGCGTCTACTTTTCTAGCTGTCTTCTGATGGAAATGAACATCCTGATGCTTCATTTTCATGACAAAGACCATAGCAGAAAATAATACAGACCAAGTCTTCTCCTGACATTGACTGAGGTAAGGAGATTGGGATGAATATAAGACATTCCTCACTCACATTTTCGCACTGTTATCAACAGGAATCCACAGATACTAGTTACAGAGGGGATATTGATATGCATCATCTTCAGCATTGCAAGTGTAGTATGAATTACATTTTAAGGGTTTTTCACTTCCTGCAGTACTGACATGTATTTCAGGCATCATCAAGAGTTCTTCTGCAGAGAACAATGAAATATGATTACATTTGTCATAACTGCAATATACCTTACCACCAAATGACAAATTAACTGGAAAGGTTCCTCGTGCTTTTTCCTTCTGTTGAATTCTTTGAAAGTGTCATTTTTACAGCAAAAAATTACTGTTGCAATCCTGTGTGCAAACCAGTTGTAACAGGTTCAAGTTCAGCCAATCCATTTTCAAGGTTGTGCTGCTGCTTTTACTTCTGTGAGGGCAGAGAGAAAGAATATGAGCTTTTCTACACTGCATTAATTATCTTTATTCAACAGTTTCAGGAAAGAAGCAAAAGTTTCAGTACCAAGTTGAGCTTATTTGTTGATTACTCTGTTTTTCTCTTTATCAGTCCCATTTTTTATGTTCAGTTAATAGTATGTGTTGCAAAGATTGTGGAGTTTTCTTCATTCTACAAACTAAGAATGATATTGAGTCTATAACTGCATTTTTTGTCACTAAATTTCTATGTACATGTAGAAACTCTAATGCATTTCCAAATAGGAAGATAGCTATATACTGATAAAGTATATAGTATATTAATGTCCATTAGAGATAATTTAAGGAATCTCTTAGAAGTAATAGAATTCTTTCAGTTCAGATTCTTTTTGGATATTCTTTCTCCTTACCTTTTCTCATAATTTCACCATGTCCCACATTTGGAATTTGTAGACAGGAAAAAGATTGTACAAGAAGGACACTAATCAGTGAAAGATATTTTAAATTTATATGAAAAGAAACCAACTTTCTCTTTAAGCAGGAAAGAATGAGCAAGTGAAGCAGAAGTGTTGCTGCCAAAATGGATATCAGCAGCCGTCAGGCAGGAAAGAAAAACCTTATAGCTGAGGCAACAGAGTAAATGGATGATAGCCCAGAAACAACAGAAGGATCTGGCAGTGGAGCAAATGTTGCAAACATCTGCCTGGTATATGTGGTGCATCAGGGCTCTGCAATGTTTTCATCAGTTCCTTTTATCTCCTGAGTACTGATCTTATGCTCTGTCACTCTGTGCCCACTAGGATCCTTCGTCCCTCCTATGCTTTTGTGTTTTGTGTGCTGCAGCCTAATTCTCTTCGCTTTGCTTTGCTCAGAAGGCACCACAAAGGCTTGTTCCTGTGTCCTAATGATTAGAAAATAGTTGGGAAAAAGGAGTCCTTCTCCGTGAGGCAAGAGGCAGATTAATGTCCCAAGAGGAGCTTGTTTGTTCTTCTGCACTTGCTGCAGCCCACTGGTGTTGGTAGTGCTCAGCCCTTTCAAGACTCCAGGCCATCAAGTGAGTCTGAAAGTCACACAGCGTTTGACCTCCAGATGAGGCAGTGACACTGAGAGAATCTGCAGCAGTGGAACAGTGACTTATGAAAGAAGGCAAAATTTGCATTCATCACAATGCCTACCTTTTAGTAGAAATCAACGTGCTATTCTCAACCTTCCTTGAGTGAGTTATCTTCTCTCATTACACTAGGAGATTGCTAAAGCAGTGCTCTAAATGTCTCTTATGTAGTTTACATAAGCTGAACACAAGTCTTTTGATATTTCTAAACATAAACACACAAGGTCAATCCACCTTCTTCAGCTGGCATTAGGATAAAGCCATTTCCAGAAGTGCTGCAACAAACTGGCAGTGCTCCAATTTGCTTTTTTTTTTTGTCTTCTGAAAGAAGTGTCAAGCAGTGGTTCTTGTTGATGGATCAAATAGGTCTTCGCAGTCTATGTACAATGAGAAATTCTTTCAGAGGGCTTTTCCATTCATACAAATTATTACTAATTGTTAAGCTTCATAGAAATAAGTATTCAGTGTGTTCTATTAAATCTGGATCTTCTCTTACCCTCATGTTGCAATTCCTCACCCAGTGATTCATGCATCTCTCTTCTGCATCTTCACATACTAAACTCAGCTAACAGAGTTAAGACTGCTAAACTTTAAGATTCAAGATTAGCACTACAAGAAAGCAAAAAAACAAATTAAAATCTTTTTACCTAACCTAGGTGTAGGCTTTCTTTTTGATGTGTACAGCACTGTCCTTTCTGCTAAGCAGCTAAGTTCCTTATAATCATCCAGATCAGTACCTGTTTAAAGCACATAATGGCGTTCCCCTTGAGCACTGGTTTAATGTACAAAAGAAGATTTGTGGAAGGAAACATGCTGCAAATCTGTGCCTTGTCCTCACAAAGAACAAGGATATGGCCCGAGCAAGTTTTCAGATTCAAGATCTGGGAATCACTTCTAGGAGCCATAAAGCAAAAGTAGCATCAGTATTGCACCTATAATTCACATCAGATGACCAACATGTAACATCTGTTGCCCAAAATGGATCCATAATTCTTTAGCATCTTGTGTAGAATATAAGCAATCAGGCTGAGTGAGCCAAGATCAAAGGGGTGGAGTACACTGCAGACTAATAGTAGAACAATATTCTCTGTAAAAGTCTTTCAAAGTAAAACAGCAGGCACTTGAAGTCTTGAGAGTATGTGGAGGAAGGGATGAAAATTTTTTTAATGCAGTTGATCCTAAGAACTGCAGAATTTCTAAGGGGAGGAAACATTTAACATTACCTTCCATGAAAGAAAAATCCAGTAAATATTTTGCAGTAAAAGAAGTTGAAGGACTTTTTTTTTTCCCCTAGGGAATAAATAATGCTGCTACTGAAGTTAGCATCTATTGGAACGTGGATACCAGAATGCAAAACACAGGGGTTTGAACAAGAAGGTTCCTGTACCACAGATTTGCTACACAGATATCCCACACCAATGTGTGTGAAATTCTTATTCAGGTAAAGCCTTATTAATGTGCTTTTGGATGGAATAAGGCTTGTGCTGAAATATGTTCCTCCTCTTTGGACAAATACGTTGTCACTCATGTCAGACTCAGGAATCAAATTGGATCCTTTTATGTCATCTTCCTCTAGCAGCCTGTGAGTTCCATCCCATTGGTTGGTCTCTATTTTTTGTAGAATTAACAGAAACCAAGCTGGCAAAACTTAGAAAAGGTCAGTGTTTGCAGTGGCCTTGCTAGTCAGGACCAAGAAACAAAATTCAGCTCTCACATAAGATGTCTGTTCAATGAAACCTAAAACTTTCATTTTACTTTCAGAAAATGGATCAAACCTTTTTTGCACAAGTGGGGAGGTCTGTGAGTTGAATAACCTTGGTGTTAAGTACTCTTCAACATTTGACATTTTTTGTAATCACTCTTACAGAAAAAAAATTCACATAGACTCTTGTGGAACCCTGGAATATGCAAGGACACTTTACTGGGTATTTTTGCTTCCTTCCACTCGTAGTCTTGAACTTCTAAAAATACTTGGAAGAATATAATTAAGAGACTTAATTCCCTAGTCAGGCACTTATGTGTTTGAGCACTTAATGATGTCACTGAGGAAGCCTCATTTGCTCAAGTTCCTTATCCTCATTTCAATTCACAGGCTGAATGAGGTATAATTTTTACATAAAAACATGCATTTTTTTATCTTTCTTGGTCTTCTGCTCATTTGGGACTGTTGAGATTATCAGATTCTGAAGAATCCACGAGACTAGCAAAAAGATTGATTCTGATTTACAGTTTGCATTTACTGCTGTGTTTTTAAATATTGAATAAGCAAAGTTTGTGCAACTTGATTGTTGCTGCAAAATAAATTACAATAATTTGTAGAAACACTTTTTTTCAGTGTCAACTTCATGGTGCCCTATGCCTGTAAGTCAGGCAGAAGACAAACAGCTGGCTTACCTGTGCAGGGCAGTGTGGCAGCTCTGGAAATGAGGCAGAGAGGCCCTGCTGGTTGGAAGGGGCAGGTTCACAGTAGATCCTACTCCTGGAGCTTTCTTTCTGCCATTCTCCTGCCTTGAACCAGATCAGATTAAAGGATAAGGAGAAGGAAATAAATTATCACCCTGACCATTACTTCCCCAGACCTTCCACTAGACCAGGGTACTCAAAAGCCTAAACCAGGTTGCTTCTCCCTACAGACGGGCAATGTTTTTCATTAAATTTAATTTCCCCCCTTATATCCTTTTCCCCTCACAAGAAGCAAGATCTTCCTGTAAATCAGTGGAATGCTGGCTTCTCTAGTGATCCATAGCACCACAAGGTAATCACTTGACCTGAGGGGTGACAGTGACTGTAAGGTCTGTTTTCTATTCCAGAGCAGATGGAAAGGAGGTCAAATAATGGCTGTAGTGGATTTCTAGAGAAGACATAAAATAATAAAAGCATGGTTGTGGCAATCCTTTCTCCATCAGACTTTGTTTACAACAATCTGTTGTTCAGTGGGCAGCCTGGACTTCTCGTTGGACTAAGATGGCATATTTCCTTCAAAAATCAGTGCAAATTTGTGCTTCCACATGTACTATACCCAACCCTAGTCACCATTTCAAAGCAATATACATTTATACTCATCAGTACACCCAATAGCCATGACTTACAAAAAAAGATTGCAGATTTCTAAGTGGTTTTAGGCAACCTGTGTGCTTGTATTGAGTAGGTGGAATCAAGAAATTCATACACCAAATTGCAATGTACAGTTTCCAGCTGTAGAAACCCACCTGTGTAAAGTAATATGAGGTGAGGGGAAAGACATAGTCTGGTATAATAAATCTGAACAGGGTCAGCAGTGAAGAGGGGAATAAAGAAAATCACTTTCCTGAAAAATGAACAGAAATCTGACCTTTTGATTTATTTTCTTCTTATTACAACAATCTGATTATAGTACTAGGTATCTGACACAATTCATTACAGGACAGTAAAGCAACTGACTATAGGTGCAGGAAGTGTGGAACTGAGTCTTCTGTGCTTGGGCTGCACTAAAACTTTGTGACTGACTTATTTGGCAGAAACACTCAGTTACATTCTGACAGCCATTGCAGAAGTGTTGGATCCCAGAAATCTGGGTTTGTGAGCTTTCTGTGCTTTCTGGCCCTGACCCCCTGGAGAACACTGCCTTTGACCTGAGGCCTTGGAGAAGGCTTCCAAATTTTAGTTATGGAGTTAAAATCACAGGTGTGTAGTTAAATAGAAGCGTGTGCTTTCACATGATGAAGGGTTTGAAATTTGAGGTTTTTACAGTATAGTAATAGGTATGGGATGAGATGGAGGATTTTGGGTGGTGCCTCTTTCAATGTTCATCTTCCTTCTTCTCCATAATTTCAGGTAGTAGTTTCTGGTTGGTCAGTCAGTGTCACACTGAGGGTCACGGGAAGTTAGTTATTGGGTTAAAGGTATAAATAATATAGGTGTTAATTCTCTATTGGACTGTTTAACTTTGCAGACCTTGTAGCAGCTGCATCTTCCTCCATTTTACTCACTTCTAGCAGTAGCTTGGAGTGTTGTTGAGCGTTCTGTACTTTTTGATAAGATTTAATAAACAAACAAGCCTGAACATGAGAAAATCTGTTTCCTTTGTGTATTTTTCAATCCTGGCTCTGAGTGAAGGCAGAAGAGACTGAGACAACCCAGTGAGGAAGTGGTACAAAACTCCCACCACTGTTACACAGAAGCACCCAAATTAGGGACAGGGCATAAGGGAAAGTTCTGCCCTTCATGTCCAGAAAAGACCACTCTGCTGTCTGACAAATCAAGTGGCTGACATGCTGAGGGGAATATGGGCTTCTGCTGCTCTGGGAGCCTGGAATCCAGAAAGGGAGAAATCTGGGCCGTGGTTGAACACCTGCTGCCACTACCAAACAATGACAGCTTAAAGATTGCAAAGATCAAAACTAAGGCACATGCACCATTGAACTTTCGGTGTTTCTTTTGGGTAAAGGAAAATCTTCTCATTATCATTAAAATACGAAGACCCCAGAATGCTCATCTTAGTCCAATTCATATCATAGCCACTTGAGCATAAATACATTGAAATCACTTGGTATTAAAATCATATTGGTATTAAATTCGCATGAGCAGTAATATTCGTTGTGTTTTTTTCTCTTTGTTTAACAGAATGAACAGCAAATATCCTGAAATCTTTCTGGGGAGAATCCTGTGCATATGTACTGTATTTCTTCCTTGTTACATTTTAAGAAAATATCTTAATTTCAACTGCTAGCAGATTCAAAAGTTTTCTCACTTGACCCAAACCAACAAAATCAAACACATCTAATTTATAAGATGCATTATGAAATCATTGGACTTCTCTCTCAGAAAGAAAAAAGTTTATGGGAAGGAGTCACATTTTCCACTTTTATAAGGCTTTCACAAGATACCATAAACAGTTTGAGGGTTGTGATTCTCCCTGTCTCCTCTGCCCTTGTGAGACAACCCTGGAGTGCTGTGCCCAGCTCTGGGGCTTCCCATACAAGAAAGGTGTGGAGCTTTTGGAATGAGTCCATAGGATGCCACAAGGATGATCAGAGGACCTGAGCAACTCCCCTGCAAGGACAGGCTCGGAGAGAGATGGGGATGTTCAGCCTGGAGAGACCTGAGAGCAGAATTCCAGCACTGAAAGGAGCCTTACAGGAAAGCTGAGTGGGACTCCTGACAAGGGCATGTAGTGGTTAGATAAAAAGGAATTGCTTTAAACTTAAAAAAAGCGAAATAGGTTTAGATCAAAAGTAAGGAAGAAATTCTTTACTGAGAAGCTGTTGAAGTTGCCCAGAGAACATGTGGCTGCCCCATCCCTGGAAATGTTCAAAGCCAGGCTGGATGGAGCTCTGAGCAGCCTGGTCTAGTGGGAGGTGTCTCTAACGTGTCCAAGACAGGGGCTGTTGGAACTAGATGATCTTTAAGATCCTTTCCAAACCAAACTCTTTCATAACTCTGTGAGTTAATTTGGCAGCAAGTGTCCATGGCTTTGCTGTCCTTTTGATGCTTCTCATAATTACTCCTTTCTGTGTCTTAAAATTCTGTAAGTAATACTTATATGAAATGGTTTGAGAAGACTTTAGTAGGTTTTTTTGTTTCATTCAGTCACTAAAGTTTTGGGTTTTTCCTTTTTCTTTTACCCCTGAGAGTGCCTTACATGTTTGAGCTCTGTTCCCTGCAGTAGTTCTGTGACTGCCTCCTGTCTAGACAGAAATATCAATATAATCTGGCCATAAAGGCCAGGAAAGAACAGTAGAAAGCAGAAGACAGAGAGTTCCGGGATTTGAGGAGGTCTCTCAGCAAATGTTCATACCGATATTTATTGTGTTTATCCAGATAAAAAAAAATCCTCCCAAGAGTGTTTTGGAAAGGATATACTGCTTACATAAATTTCTACTTTCCCTGGGTTTTATTATATTGTCTTTGCATTTTAGATGCTGGCCAGCATCAAACTCAGGATTTATGTAATTTCAAAGGATGAAAATGCAAACAACTAAAGAAAAATTAACACTGGTATGTACAAAACATTTCTATGTACAAAATAATAAAACAATCAAAGCTGAATGCAAAAAATATCACTAGACTACTTCCCCCACTACAACAGTTTGTAGGCTGAAAGTAGAGCTCCAGTGTAACTATGGTGTGGATATTCTTCATTGATATCTTCAAATAAATGTATGTTTTATACTTTCTTTTCATTAAATTCCGTACCATATTAACAAAACCGCCATTTGGGGAAAAAAAATCCTTATCATAAGTAAAAAAGGTTAATATTAGGAAATTTATTGAATCTCAAAGATATTCTATTTGTGTTTGTTTTACTTTTATTATATTGTACCTCTTGATTTTGAAATAATTTTATTTTGGAAACTATTCATGAGAAAAAAAAAAAAAGGGTGATGTGGATAAAAATTTGGCAACTATTACTGAGGCAATTTAGTAGTATCTGATATTCACAAAATATATGAAAATGCTCTTCAAGAGAATAGTAATTACTGACTTAAATTTGTATTGGCAGTCACGTTTATCTCTGTTTATATGTGCATTACTTTGTTTTGTAGTTCCTATGTGAAAAAAAGCATAAGAAGATTAGTTCTATTAAGTACTTTGAAGCAGAAATATTTCCAGGAAAACAGCGAAAAATTTAGAGGAAACAAAAATTTTGGAAATGCAAGAAGTCCACAGATAACAAGATTTGTTCTTTTTTAACTATTCATCTTTTTCTTTCTAAGAAAGTCAATCAAATGTTTGAAGAATTCACATTCCTAGAATTACAGTTTTCATTATTGGTTATATAGACCTCTGACACTTTCGAAATGGTGACAAACAATTGATTTAGCACTGAAAGATGGGTGTTAAAAGGTCACTGGGTGAATAGATGTCTGTATGTTGTAGCACATGTACTCATACTGAAATTATTTTTTTTCATCCCAGTACTACTATACTCTTTCATACAGAAAAAGTATCTCCTCTCTTATTCTAACTGTTGAAGAACTCACTTAAAGTCTTTGAGGAAGGTATTTGAAAAGAAAAATAAAAAAGTGTATGGACTTTAGGTTTTGCTCTGAGTAGAAGAATGGGTCTTAATTGATTCTCCCCATATAATTCCAGTGGGCTGGTTCAATCCATCCTTTTGCAAAGATCATCTTTCCTGCCCCTTCAGGTTTACTGCTACTTTTAAAATTCAAATCTTGGATTTTTCCTGAAATAATAATATTAATATTCCTCCCTCACAACTCCTGCTTTTGGAAGCTTGTTTTAAGTGCTGTGGCATCATCCTGCACCACCTGAAATTGCACAGCAGCCTGTTTAGACAGTTTAGCTTTGTGGGAATATTTATAGAGCTGTCTGTGCATTGAAATCCTGCCATGAACAAAACAAGCTCAAATCTTTTGGGGATCTACATGATCAAGTCAAATGCCAGCATTGACACTGGGTGTGATTAACCAGGCTGCTGTGTCTTTATAAACTGATTATACAGTGCTGCAGGCTGTTCTGATGGAGAGAGGTGGCATTAATGTTAACACTGAGCCTCAGAACATTTTTTTTGTCCTCAAAGGTCAGGTTTGCTCTGACACTGATGTCAAAGGGAGAGCTGACACTACCACAGATCCTCAAACTACAAGAACATAACACTACTAATTTAATCCCCCATAGCCTGTTGAAGTTGCCTGACATTCTGTGATACATCACAGAAAGAACCATCCTCAACCAGACCCTTTGTGCAACAGGAACAATGACAGTCATGGCAAGACTATTCAGGAAAATGAATTGAATTAATATTTTGTACCTGATGATGTCAACATTTATCTTGATGCTGGATGGACTACAGCTTCCTAAAAAGTAAAAGAGTGAAGAATGTCAAGGATTAGTCTAGGTTTTTATTAGGATTAAATGGTTTCTGATACTAATTACATAAAATTTCTTCTCATTGCATTTCTCAAGACATAAAAGTCATCTATTTGAGAAAAGCCTTTGAGGGGAAAAACTTGAAGTGAGAAATATTTTATGTTCAGGTCACAGGAGCAGGTCTGGTTTGCTTTATTTTTCTGACTTGCACAGCCTGTAAGCTCCTGGACACATAATTTCGATACTCCTCCATAAAATGTGTCCCTTTCCTACAGGTTTTTCTGTGCCTCTTTATTTCTCCTCTCCATCTTGCCTGGCTGATCATTTTCTGGAGTCCAGTAGCCACATCCTCCAAACATGGATTCAGCAGGTGGTCTGAGGAACCCAGAGACTTCACATGCAGGCTCTCAATACAAGACAAGTTGGTGATTTTTATTCAGTAACACCTGGGAGAATCAATAGCAGAGAAATCTCTGGGCCATTTACAGTGGTGCTATGGATCCTATGTACTCTGTGGGCTGCTGGGTCTGGCCTAAAGCATTTAAATATAACCCTTTTGTTTATTCAAACTCTCCTGCTACAAAAAACTCATGGTAATAGTGGTATTTAGTATGACTTGTCATATGGTGTTTACATATAATATAAATATATATAGTTTAACTTATCAAATGTGCAGAGAATGTGCAATCACTCTGATCAAAGTGTCTCATTTTATTAAAGTTTTGGCAGATGTTAAGACTACTCTTGAAATATGATATGGAGAGCTTGAAATGGAATTTTTAGGTAACTGTTAGTTCTGATGTAAAATTACGAAAATTAGGGTTTTGGGCTTTTATTGTTAAATTTAAATTGCAGTCCCACTGTAACAGGTCTTTTAGCTACTCTTGAATTACTGTACTTGAAAGTTATAAAATAACTTATACAGTTTCAAAACTTCTTCTATTAGCAGAGAGATTTCCAATTTAAAAAGTGAAGAAGTACAGAAAATTAATTAGTTATTGAACCTTTTAAATTTCAGGCAACTTATGTAATCAGGAACGAAAAGTTTTGTAAAATGCTTATGTTCTGTCATTTCCCCTTAAGAGAAAAAAAAATAGTATACATCTTCCTCCCTGCTTATCTTCAGCTATTTGGTAACCATAACTACATCCCAGCATTGGCTACTTAATAGAAAAAAATACTTCTATGGGACATCTGGTTTACATGCCTATTTTTCTTTTTTATCTTTGAATATATCTGTAAGAATTCTCTTATTTCTTACTGAAAAAAACTTACTTAAAATTAACAAAAAGGAAGTAATTTCCCAGTTCACAATTTTTGGCTTAATCACGTTCAGGTCAGGCCAAGGACCATTTCTAATAACTCCTTTTGTCCCCTGCAGACAAATACTGAATTCAGTGATCTTCCTGGGATGTCTGCAACAACAGGGCCTTAACACTGACCCAAACAGAGAATGGATACCTCTCCTTGCCACTGTGGTTTAAATCCTTTCTAATGTATCTCTGAATCACAGACGGTTGAGGTTAAACCTTGAGGGGTCATCCAGTCCAACCCAGATGTTCAAGAAGGGCTGCCCAGACATCTTCAGTCACCAAGCCATCACAAAATCAAGTCCAGCATGATCCTTTACATAAAGGCTTTCTCTGTTCCATGTGAGAAGCCAATTCAGTTTTCTAGTCAATACTGACTTGAAAATATTGACATTTTTAGGTGAGCAGATAAGTCTTAAAGGGATTTAAGTTTAAAAAAAACCAACAAATCTGAGTCCTTAGTCCTAGTAGTCTCATTTAGAGCAGGTTCCCAAGGATGAATCAAAGTGTCTATGCTAGAAACTTGTGGTATTACATCTACAGGCATCAAGGTTTTCATTTCTATGTGCTCATAACTCCCATAAAAACTGAGCTCACACATGCTCTTGAAAACTAAGTCCCCCATTTTCCATTTCTTTCTTAATATGCCCTTCATTTTAAACTAGCATAAACTGGGGTTTGACATTCTCCAGCTTAAAGGCAGCAAGAAACCTTCAAACTGATCTCTGATGTCTAATTCTTGTTCATTAGCCTAGCTACAAAAGTTTCAGTCTTGGTACAGGGATTTTTGATGCAGATGTCCAACTGTTCTGAAGTACGTCCAAGTGAAGTTTGTGTGAGGAATGTAATTCTGAATATTCCGTTTAGACAAATGAAGAAAGTCAGCTGTTAATTTAGCTGCATGCTGCTGTAACTGGCATCAACAGGAAACCAAGTCAGGCTCTTCCATCTTCATGTGCTCTCCAATGACAGCACCACTTTTTATTCCATTCAGCTTCTCCTTGTCTTTACTTCAACTCCCTATTCCACAAGTCTCTTCTGTCTGTAGAATGTCTCCCTTTTTCCTCCTGTGCTGCTCTAAACACATCTGTCTCTTTCACACTCCAGATTCAGCTCCTTTTTGACATTCCTGTCAGCCAAGAAAAGTAATCACAACCCATGGGGATGTGGTAGATGAGAAAACGTGCTATCAATTAAGATAAGGATCTGTGTCAGGAAGGAAAAGTTGATAAGAAGTCTTGTCTAAACAGCTGGGGGTGAGAATGACAGAAGATGTCTGAAATGTTTGAGAGCTGTATTGGTTTACACTTAAAATAGGAAAATCAAGTCTAGGAAAAATAAGAGGAAGGAGATGTGCATTGGGGGCTCATTGGGGTTGTTCACAGAAGAGGTAACTAGTAGAGTCATCACTGCTATTGTGACAGCCTTGCATTAGGACATTTGGGGGTTTAAAAACTTCTCTTTACATTACATGAGATTTAATCTCTAAGAAGGAAAATGGAGGAGAGGTAGGGGTTAATATTTATTTGCTCTATCCACAGATGTTCAAATTCCATTAACCAGCCAATATGTCCCAAACAAATTTGCATCAACAATAGATAACAGCAATGGACAATTTCTATGCTGTTTTTAACTTTTTTTTTTACATGGCAATGTTTGACTTAGTCAGGTTCTTAACTTACAGCACTATAGTTAAATGCTTATTGATGTTAAATGCAGAATGATTGCTGCAGAGCTGCTACTATTTTTACACCCTCATAGCAATTTTCTCAAGAATCACTGCGTCTGGGCTTGTTTTTTAGTGCCTGATTGTTAGCATAACAACATGATGATTAGTGCAACATTTACAGTAGTTTATTTCTTTGAGATAATTTAACAACCTTGGTTCAGGTCCTCAAGTCCATCGTTATATCAAAATAATAGTAACATATTTTCTTCAGAAAGTATTCAAACTATGTTGTTAATATTTGTCAGAGTACAGAAAACCTTCAGATAGATAGCCTGTAGTCGAGATTAAAATCCAAGTTTAAACATGAAAAACTCAAATTAATTCTAAATAAATGAGCTAGGAAATTTTAAATTTTCCCATTAAAGTCATACCCTTTTTTCAGGAGAGAGAGAAAACATTAGAAGTTAAATTTTCAAACATCCCTATATTGAGTAAACCATGAACACTATAAAGAACACTATATTAAGGAATATAATTTATTAATTAATTCAATCTTCAGTATTTTGGTTTAGAATATGATCACTTATTTTATATCACCACCTATACTGACTGAAGGAAGATTCACAAGGTTATTTCTCTGCAATCTATAGAATGTCTAACATTTTTATTTTTATTTAATTATGTTTTTAATTTACTTCTCCTTAGTAATACTTGCAATATTTTCATCCCTGCCAGACAAAGCAATCTCCTCTATTTGGCCTCATAGCAGCAACAGCTATACTTCTCCATTAGATACCTGTAAATGTTTCTTCTTCTCAGGGAGTTTTCTTGATGGCATCCTGAAAAGATCTTAGGATTGGAAAGTAATGGAAGTGTTTCCATAGGATTCCTTGACAAGATTGTTGCCTTCTTTTGACTTTTGCAGTGTCTGACTGGGCACAGCCCAGTCTCTGTGTATAATACCATAGCATTTTGGATGAAGCAAGATACAAATTTTTCAGAAACAAAATAGATATTTTCTTTTAAAAATACATACTCAGGAGTGTGCAGTGGCAAGCATATCTATCACTGTTCTGGGCTGTCATGATCCTAGCAATTGACAGAGTTTTTGCAAGTTTTTACATCAAGAAATTTCTTGATCAGCACTTCAAAAATTAAAATAATGCCAAATTGACAAGATTCATTCAAAAATTTGTGATGTTTTACATACTCCTTCACATACTCCTTGGCTGTCATTTGAAGCCTTCGTTTCCATCCCCCCAAGTGTTGGTACTTCTCTATGTCCTCAGAGAAATTCCAGCTACGAACAGTTTTTTCTCTTTGCTACTCTGCCACTCAAGTTAAAAGCTGATCTGTGGTTTCTAAAAATAGCTGTTAAGTGGTAATAAAACTGTGTCTAATATAGCTGCCATTCCACCACAAGTTTGTGAGCTTAGTGTTATTTTTACATGAAAGCCTGGCTGAGTCAGAAAGACACCAGTAATGAGGGAAAGATTTTTTTTTTTTGGCGACAAGATCAGTGAGAAAGCTTTCTATTGAACACATAATGATGTCCCTCATTAAATTCCTTCAATAGGATGCAGTAATAACTGCATCACATTTTGGAAAATGGGTTTTAAATAAATTTGTAGTATTTTTTAAAACTGTTGGAATCCTTCCAGAAATAGGGGGTTATGGGAGAATAAGGAACTGAAGTGAATAAAGGTTACTGGATTATTGTAAATAGAGTGCAGGCATTTTCAAATGGATTTGAGTCAAAAATCTATGGTTTGATAAAACGAAGATTCTTCACTAGTTGTATTAGCAAATATTATTCCAAGATTAGCAGCGATTTTGGATGTATATTAAGGCATGATGAATCACATGTTTAGTTTTGAAAATCTTTGCCTGAAACCTTGAAATCCTGAGTTTGTGCAGCACAATCATAATTAAGTGCAACTTCCTCAAAAATCTGTTGGAAGAGCATTTTGTTTTGCATCCACTTGACATTACTGCCACCTTTTCCATACTTTCATAGCATAAAATATGGCAACAGTTGCTTGATTTCCTAGTGCAACTCTTTAATAATTATTAGAGTTATATTAAGGATTTTTTTTGTGGATTTTTTTGCTTTCAATGCCTTCCTTAGCATAAAAGGTACCTGAACACTGCTGACACAAATAGGTGTCCATGACTAAGCACAGTGTGAGAAACAGGGAGATACAGATTGCTTCATGGAACTGAAACCCAAACACATTTCTAATGATTAGGAGAAATGGAAATTTCAGGAAGAAATTATATAGCAATGAAAAAGAATGGAAGCATCAACAAGAACTAATAATGTTCACCCATTAAAAATACCTTTAAAAAGTAAACACAGCCAAATCCACTCAATTTTACTTTCACTGTGAACTTCTGATAATTTCTGACTCTGGATTGAGGTTTACTGCTTGCTAAAATTATTATATTTTTTATTCTTTACTCCTATATATTATATAATCTTCTTTGTACTTATTGGTTATAGTCGGTATCTGTTTTCTTTAGAAATACATTCCATAGCTTATAAAAGAATTAAAATAAACCACATACTGAAGGTTTCCTTTGAAGAATATAATTCTTCATCTTTGTGGTCAATAGCAATTGCTCAAATTTTATTTGGGCATAATTAATATTTTTTTAGTATTTTCAAAATGCAAAACCTGCAAAATACATTAAACATTGGATTACACAAACAACTTTTCCCTTATATTAATGTTAAAGTAAGAAGGGACATGTTTGTTTATGTATAGTGTGATGTTATGATCAGTCGTTTTATTAGGAAAGTCTTAATTTTTTTCTCTGCCAGTATTAAAATTGCCTGTTAAGACAGAAAACAGGCTTATAAAATATATCCAAAACTTGATTTTCTCATCTTGATTGGGCAAGGATGTGTGTTAATATGACATTACTTGCAACACACAGAACTTCTCAGTCACAGGTCTAAACACAAGAAGAATGACTGCAAGGTGATTTCCCTAAAGCCATTTAACAAGCCTCTGGCAGTACTTAGAGAAGATCCAAAGTCTGCTGAAACACATCCCATGCTGCCCTGACTGACCAGGAATCTTCCTTTTGTGTAGAGAAATTAAACTTAAGGGGCATTATTCATTAAAAACAAATTGCAATATCCTTGCATGATGAAAGTGATTTATCTTTGTCAGTGAAGAAAATGGGTTTTCTTTGTCCACACAAGAAAATTCTTAAGTGGAACCTAGGCAATGCATTTCAAAAGTTATGAGAATCATCCTAAAATATTACAGACTGCTAAGATATGCACCATATGTGCACCTCACAATCACATCCTCTGTTCATGTGTTTAAAAGGAATTAGTCTCTTGATGAAATTCCCTCTTGCCTTCACTTCAAAATCCCTCTTAAACTTAAGTAACCACTGACTCAGTGCTTGCACTTGAGCTTTTAAGTCAAGTCAAAGGTCTCATTGGTATCAAAACCTCAGCTTTTGCCATTTAATTTTCTTCTTCTTGCATCTTTTCTCCTTTCACTGATTCTTCACACAAAAGTCCTCTCTCTTCTCTGTCTCCAATTTTTAGTACATAAGGATTTTTTACCATCACTGTCGTCATCATTGCTTCAGATCACATATGAATTTGTAGTTTTGTACCAAGACACTGTTGTCACTACATCCCTTTTCCTGGTCCTAAAAGACTAAATAAAACAAAGGAGGACAACAATTAAAAGAAACCTCACTGAGCTCCTACTGCAGGCTGGAGACAGCTCTGTAAAGGCAATATTAAGTAAGTAACTGGCTATGTTCTGTTTGTATGTAGGATTCCTCAGTACTGTGGGAATATCTGCATCTCATTTTGAGAACTTGAAGGCTGTCTCTTGACCAAAGTTGCTGAGATGTGCTCTTTGGAACATGAGGCAGAATTTCCCACACTCAAGTTTACTTTCAAAATAGCTCTTTGTAAGTGATAGGCACAGAGCAAACCATTTGATCTCCTTCAAGGGTAACAAAGACAGCTAAAACCAAGTGTTATTTTAATAATGACTGTAAGACCTAACACAGATGAAAGCCTTACAGTGCTAAGCGCTGAGCAGAGCTCTGATCTGTTACTGAAATGTGTGACAAGAACTTTTCATATCACCATTCTCTAGAAGAAGAAATAAAACATCAAGTCTAAAAGCTGGGCCCAGCCTCAAAATTCCTGCTTATAGGACCCAGTGTTTAGCCACAAAACTTTCTCCTAATCACATTATTTTAAAGGATGGAGTATTGTTTTCCTGATAAATATGTGCGTGTAAAAAATACTTTTTTATATATCACATATAAGATCTGTTAGGGATAGCTGTGACCTCTCACAAGAACTTAAGTCACATGGGGTTACTCTGGACTTCTCAACTCAATCCATCCCAGAGGACAAGTGTAATCTGAATCCCTTCCACACAAGCACTGTTATTACCTGCAATTCTCTGTTCACCATGAATAAGCTCTTGTAACCCCATGTAGTCCCCAAATTTTACCTGTGCAATAAAATGATGTGTCAAATAGCAAGAGTTAATTACCTTAACTATTGATTTGGTTCAGCTGCTGATAAAAAGTGTTAATTTTTCAGTGAGTCTCAGCACAGGTGATAAAACAGCACAGAGTTTTCAAAGTATTGATCATCTCTAAAACTCCATGTGCTTTAGTCCTGTAATTACGAAGAACAAACAAAACCTTTTGAAGGAGAATCATCATTTCCTTCTAGATTTTCTGAAAACTCATAACAGCCCAAAAGTCCATCATGTGCAGTAAAGCAGACATCGACAGGAGGATCAAAAGTTCCCACCATTACAGAATATATTTCTCTGAGGAACTTCAATAATTTTTGAAAATACTTCTGGAAATTTTCATCGCTGAAGTTTCTTTTTTGTTAAATGTAGATATTTTATTCCAGCGACTTTGAACCATAAAATTGTTAAGAGGTATCCTGTATGGAAAAAATCAATCATAATACAGTTCTGTAGTTTATAGTGTATTCTGTGTTCCAGCTTGCAGTGAGATATAAACAAATCTTGTCTGTAAGTAATTTTCAGAAACAAATCCACTTTTACTTGTCAAACTGGATTTCTACAGTAAATATTATCTCCAGAGCTCCAATTTCTACCTAGTTCATATCTTGTTTAGTAGTCTTAATAAAAAAAAAAGCCCACTGTTCTCTATCAAATGTGCTTTCATTGTCTTAGATAATATTTTAACAAATAGATGAACATCATTACTTATTTGGTAACTTATTTGGCAGATTTGGATCTACTGCTGAAAGGTGAAATTAGTCAATTAAAGCATAGAAGACTAATTAGAATTTGTAAATAAGTTTTACTGAATGCTTTAAAGGTCTCAGCTTGCCAACAATTAACACTCCTCACTGTTCCAAAGTAACCACTTTGTGCATTCCTGTTCCTTACCAACATCTCCTTCCTGTGGAAGCAAAGGAGACAACCTTTGAACGTCAGTTCAAAGATAGAATTCCTATTTGAAATCATACTGTGCAGCCCACACTTAGACCTTTGTTTCAGAACTGAGCACAGAATTCAGAAGCGAATCTGAAGGAAATTTATTTTAATGTGAGTTCATCCTTTCCAGAGGAACAATAATGAGAGTTTTAAAACTCTTCATTGTCACTGAGAGCTATATTGAGTAGATTAAAAAAGAAAAAAAAAAAGAAGAAAAGAAAAAAAAACCTAGGACATTAACATCCAACAATCCAACAACAGAGAATTTAAAAATTATATAATTATTCACTTAAAAGCAGAGGCAAAAAGATTGACATCACAATGAGAATCTGGAATAGGAAATGGGAATAGAACTTTAATTGTTTTCACTGACTGTGACTTTACAGATAGTCCTTCCTTCCTCCTAAAATGACATGCAACATATTAATTATGGAATAGATACAGTTTGAGAGCATTTATGCAGATTACTGCACATGAATTCTATTTCATGAGACCACTGTTCATAACTACATTTCCTCAAAATGAAAAGATACATTGAAAATTAATTTATTCTTTAAGTAAAATCTCTGAAGATGTGTTACTGAGAAGTTGCCCCAGAAATTTGGCTCATTCATACAGCGATGAGGGAAACAACAGAACAAAAGAAACCAAGAAATTCTGCAACTCTTGAAAAGGGAAACAAAACAAAACAAAAAAATAAGAGCACATCTACAGGAACACAGTTTTAAAAGAAAAACTAATCTGGAAAGCTAACAAAAAGGCAGAGTTTCTTTAATGAATGTACTGAAAGCAGCAAATGGTACATACATTGCCTAACAAACTCTTGCTGTTCTTGTTGAGAAAGATTCTTTCAGCACAGAGCCATGGCGTGGAAAAGCTTTGTACTGTGTTTACAGCTTCCCAACTTGGTTACTCATTTTGTTGTCTGTCACACTAATCTACAAAACTGTACCAAGGACTCCTCAGTTCCCCCTCACGAGAGACATTTCAGTGCCAGAGAGCTCTTTGGCTCTAGCAGTGTTTCCATTCCACAGAAGTTGCCAGTGTTGCTAATTGAACTGTCACTGCTCCTGCTGTTCAGATTATTTCATCCTGACCCTAAAAGCAGTGGGACAGGTTCTCCTTGTGCAATTTAACTATGAAGAATTGTTCTGCAAGTCAAAAGAAAGAAGCTAATGAAGAATTGAAAGAATTTGCTAATAATGGATAAAACTTGCTGAAACAAAACAGCAAAAAGCATTCAATGTTTTAACTGAAGAGTGCAGACTCTATTCACTTTTTCGTATTTGTGTTTGGCCTGTTTTATACAGACAAAGAATGTAAGAAAACCTGCAGTTTTTCCTGGAGTATTTGAAATAGTTTGTTCTTAAGTGAATAATGAGTGCTGCAGCTTCCCCCTAAAGAACAACACAACTTGTTCTGCCAACCCAGCCTTGCTCCCTTTTTCTGTGCTGTCAAACACTGCATTCACACATCCCATGAAAAAGATGAGACCTCCCTTTTATAACTGTTCTCTTCTCAGTTCCAACTTCAAGCCAAGCAGCTTTCTGGCAGAGTGGCATTTTAAAGATATTGCTTCTCCACCACCTTCCTGAACAGTAATTTCACACAATTATCCACCAGGAACCGGGGATCTGAACTAAGATTGCATCCCCACTGAAGAAGGGACAGACATTGACAGTAGCATGGGACATAAAGTCACACCAAGGTTCAAGGCTGGACTTTAAAATACATTTTTAGCAGCTGTTGGATGGGGTGTTAAGTCTTTTCCATTGTAACTAGAACAGACATCCCAAAATATATTAAACACATAAACATTTTTTAGTTCCACTAATGGAATTTTCCTGACAACCATCATGTGGAATCACCCTAAAATATGAGAGGAAAGAGTTTTTCTGACAGTGTGCTTACTGCAATTTGTTGATTCTTATTTGAATAAGAGATCTAGGAAGATGGCTCCTGGCTGTAATATTTTCCTGGAATATCAGACATGACATGATGGTATATTTAATTATCTCATATTTCCCCTAAGTATTTATAGAATCGTACAGGGCAAGCTGGTGCATATCAATTAATATCCATATCTATCTATCTATCTATCTATCTATCTATCTATCTATCTATTCACATACACCTATTTTATCATAAAGTAACTCAATAAATCACTTACCTAAGGATATCCCATAGGACTATCTAAGAGACTGAGCTGTGAATCAAGGACAAATGGTGAACTCAACTGAACTGAATAATAACTGAACGAAATGCTGAACAGAATGCTGAAACAGCAGCTGAAACTGAATACTCATGAGGCCAGGGTGGTGCATGGGAAGGAGGCCACTGCCAGGGGATCTGTCACCATGCACAGCTCCTGAAAGGGAATCTCTGCCTTCTGCTCTTAGTGTGGAAAAGTTTAGACAGCCTCTTAGGGAAAACATGTCATACTTATAAACTTGGTCCAGTTTAGAGGAGTGAATCATTTGCTACTTGCTGAGTAAAAGGTCCCCTTATAACACCGGGGCTAACCTGACAGTGTTTCTTTTCCTCAGGGAATAGAAGTAAGACAGAATCTTATCAAACTTGGCCTTTCTTAGACCAATAACAGCAAAGGGCATGATTACAAAAATGTTGTCTTCTGGGTTTCTTGCCAGCATTTATTTAATGTTTTGCCCTACCTATCTACAAAGTTCCTTTGCCTTCCCTTCACAAATCATAACAAAGAATAGATAATTTAAAGTATTTAAAATGCAAGTTGTCTAGACCTAGTTAGTTTAGGAGTGTTTGGCACTTTGCCAGAAGTGACAACCATGCCTGATTTCTGACAGGTGAAATAAAATTTTAAAAAATGGTGCTCATTGAAGCAAAACCTCACAACAGTGGATGTTTATTGGAAGGTGACCAGAAGGTGTGATCATCCAGTGTGACCTCTTGGATATTGCAGAATATTAAAGAACTAGATGTAATCCAGAATATCACATTCACCTAATTCCTCCATGTTCCCCACTGTTGTTTCACTAGCAAGTGGTAGTGTAAAAGAATGGTCCAGTCTTATTCCCGTGAATTAATGCAGGAAAAATGCAGTATTGATGAAAAGTAGCAAAGAAATCTAACTGCTTGAGCTGAAGCATGGAACAATGTGTGTAAAATGATCACCTTAAATAAAATGGGAGAGAGCAAAAATATTCCCAAATAATTTCACAGCAATAAAATCAAGATATTAATACAACATCACCAGTTCTTTCATCTACCCATCACTGAAAAAACTTTAAATGGTTCATCTTAGGTCTACAGTACAATGGTCATGGTAAAAAAAGCAGTCTTTGAGAAGCCTTCATTTCTTCAGATCTACTAGGAACAGTTTTCACTCGTGGTTCCTATAAGCACATCTTCTACCTGGAGGATTCCTTATGTTTGGATATTCAGTGCAAGTGTCAGCTAGATACCAGTGGAAAGTCATTCAAAGCTTCAAAAGGAAAATTTCCAGAGTAACATTCGAAAATAGTTTCTTCTCTTTGAGAGGATTGTTTAGGATGGCATGAAAACAGGCACTTAAGAAATATGGTGAGCAGGATGACATGATACAATGCTGGTCTTTGGCTAAGAAAACCAGGAAAAGGCAGAACATAAAAAATGTTCTTTGTAATGTGAGCATTTTGGACCAACGTGATTAATGGGTTTGTGGGGCTTCTTATGTTTCCTAGAGGCATCACACTCCACAAGAACACCATGTCTGTCAAACAAAGTTGCTATGAATCAGACCTCAACAAACAGAAAGAAAGACATAAATCTGCAGTTGCAGTTTTTCTATCATTTTTGTGATTTCTTTTGTGTCTGTGATAAATTAAGGTGTATACAAGAAAACGTATATATAATAAAAACACTGTTAGAAGAGATTTTTAAATCTGTTTAAAATTATTTCATCTGCTAAATAAATTACCAAGGTTTATCCATTGTTGCAGATCAGACACTGGAGTTTCCAAAATAACTTTGTACCAATTTGAGACAAAACCAGTTCAGCTTACTTTTTTCACAGTCCTTAAAGTATTGCCATAAAAAGATTTGCCTGAAAAATTGTGTCCAGCTGTTTCACAATCCCTGTTGTCACATAAATTAAGTGCAAATACTTCGAAATACCTTTTGCAGTTCTTCACTGCCTAGATATAGACTGTATTTCTGTGGAACTTAAAGATATATCTCCTCTACCTTTCCGAGTATTGTGAAAGCAAAGAACAGAATCTTTTATGTTTTCTGTTTCCAAAACCTTAAGCTTACAGCTCTCCATATTTGTTCCACTTACTGTGGCATAACTGCTTCTGCTAAGGAATGATCAAGGTATTTCTCAACAACATGTTTCTCTAACATGTTCTTTGTCCAGACATCACAGCAGGTTGATAATAATACTGAACAGGGAGATAAGAATTCCTTTTCAAAAAATTTGTCTGATTGATGTATGTAATGAAAAGAAAGAAAAGAATAACAGCTGAGCAGAGCAGTTCATGCTTTAAAGCATAAAATTTCATTAGTTTTGTAATATTTATAATTTCTTTCATGTTATAAGCTCAAATCCTACAAGTTCTTCAAATATCCAGCAATCCTATTTAACACCTTCTCAGAAAGGAAAAGCTTACTAAACTGGCACAGAAATATTGGAAATCATCTATCCTTTCAGCTTTTTTATTTACTTTTCTAATGCAATATCTATTAGTTTCACCATATTTTTGTGAATTATCAGGAAAAGAAACAAGTAAATTATCAAACACAATACTTCTCGAGAAATAAACCTTGAGAGACAGATAAATATTCTGCTACAGCAGGAGAATTTTCTGCCTGTTAAACTCCACTCACCACAAACAATAGTTTTGCACTTCAAGGTCACCTCCCTTCTCTCTTCAGGAGTCTCAAGTTTCTTCCAGTTAGTAGCTTGGCAACCCTGTCTATCTTCCTTTCCTTACTTACTGGCAATAAAGGCAGTGTTGGACAGTTAAAAATAAAAACCCAAAACCGAATCAAAACAAAGCACACAGGCCCCCCAAAAACACAGAAAATGTTGCTCAAAAGATAACTGCTATTTATTTCCGTAAGTCCTGGATATTTTTAAATGCCTGCTTCAAGGAGGATGAAATGCCTTTCTTTTGTTCTTCATCTTCTAATTAAAAACATTCAAAATTACTGGAAGCATTGGGAAAATCCCAAGTGTGATGTGTGGAGCAAGCCCCACCAGCTGGCTTTTTGGCCACTCTGTTGTCCTTAATTTTTAAGTGGATCTCATGATTAATTATGTTGCTAGATTTGCACACAATCTGTAACAGGAAGGCTGTCTGTTTTTTGGGAGGAGATCACCATTGCATTAGAATCTGGAGAGGGACTAATTGACAGGTAATATTGGGGAAAGAAAGCCTGAGAGAGAGAGCTCAGCCGACACGGCCAATTAATGTGAGACAAACTGGCAGTAGACCAGGGGATAGTACTTTGGGAGGTTTCATTTAAATTAATGAACAGTGTCCTATAAGAAGGGTCAAAAAAGGAAACTTGCTGTACTGTTTCTTCACTTGAAGCTCTTAAAAAGTTAGCTGACCTACAGATCTCCACTGCTGAGATGAATTGCAACTTCCTATATTTTCACTGTTTCTCTGCTTTTTCTGTGTCTGGCCTATTGGCTTAGTTGTTGATACATCTAATTTTTTTTCCTTTTTTTTTTTTTTCTGTTTGCTTCTTAAAAACTACCCTAATTAATTTTTATCCTTTCTGCTCTGAACTTTGCAATCCTTGGCCCATTTTTTCCACTTCCTGGCTCTGGATCACACATGTTTCTTTTCTGTCATGCAAACAGCCATGGGAATAGACAACTCAGACTGGTTATGCCCTATCTAAATGTCCCAACACACGAACTACTCCAGCAGCTGCCTGCACGGAGTGGGACTGTGGAATCAGGATTATGGTAGGTGACTTTCAGGGAGCAAGTGATAGCTCTGCCAGCAGCTGCTGGAGCACATTACAGGGCAGTAGCTGGAATGTGTCCAGGGTCATGCAGACTTATCCACTCCCATGGCATTTCTCCACTGCTCTGCACATTACTCTCATCTTTCAACCCTCCCTGGGAATGCTGAACCAGCTTGGGGAGAAAGATATTAAACATATATTTAGTGGCTCTGGAAGTGAAAATTACAAATGGGATGTTCATTTCTTCACAAGTGCATTTTGTTCAAGCTTTGCTAAAATTTTGCAGGGAAAAAAACCCCAAACAAAAACAGTTTAAACCTTCCTGTATCTTTATGCAAAGTAATAAATGGATTTTATATGCATTCCATACTTGTGCACTATGGATTTATACATACACATGCTCATATACACATATCTGTATGGATCACTTAGTCACTGAAACACAGGCAGTTGTGTAATAGAGCACAACAGCTCTTTAACAGTTCTGAAACACTTTGAAATTATATTTTAGAATAGAAAACTAAGGCAGAAGTGAAACTGCTAAGAGAGCTACAGGCAGAACGCCTCCATTTTGTTATCTAACTTGAAATCAGTGAAGGGTGTGAAGAGCAGCATCTCTGCTCTTAGGAATGGTGGCCTTTTAAAAGAGAAACACTAAAGAAAATATGAAACCAAATTCATTAAGAAAGAAACAAAACTCCTGCAATTCTCTCTCTTTATTCTATTTATTTAGTTTCAATTTCTAATTGAAAATAAAGTGAGGCAAAACTTGAGCAAAATAATAGGAGTGAAAAAGGGTAATCCATGAGATTGGAAAGCAGAGGGAGAAGGCAGGAAGCTTTTCACACATATATATGGACGGGGAAAATAAAAGTGGTTAACATTCTAAACCCATAGCCTATTGCATAATCAGTTTTTCCATTCAGCTATCTACAGTGACTGCAAGGTGAAATGCAAATTAACACCACTTGTATCTCCTACCTCATCATTACTGATGTGCTGGAAAGAGACAGGACAATAACTACACCTGTCCTAGGGTAGGAATCCTGTGCTGTCACACACAGATGCTCCCTGCATCTTTGGTCTTAATCAGCAACACACACTGATGCAAGTGTCAACATCTGCAATGCATTAATTGCACTTCTGTTCCTCACAGAAGTTTCTGTATATTAAGCTGCTTCTTGTATATCTCCCTTTTCCCTCTAGCAATTTCCATGCTCGCTTTTAAAGTTTTCCCTGCAAAATTTTATCCTATCTTCCATTTATATTTTAAAATTTATAGGCAATAAATTTAATGGATTTCCTTAACTGTCATTAAATAAATGTCTTTTCAGATGTGCTTTAGTTAAGGGAGAGGGGTAGAACAGTTCAAAAAATGCAGTCACTCTGCAAAGGCCATATAGAACATAGGACGGTGCCAGCATCAAGGTGCAAGTGAGCTAGAGGATGATAGATTTGAAAAATAGTAGGGTGGAAATAATGTAAGACAGCTGTGGTGAAGTTGAAAAAGTTCATCCAGCATTCAGGAGAGGAAAAAATGCAGGCTGATATAATTAGCAATGGTAACTGGGATTCTGTCCTAAGACACTGGGAGTACTGTTTTTGTATATGGCATCAAATTATTTAAATGTTATTGGATTTGGGTTTGTTTTTTTTTCAGGAAATAAACTAAGTTGATTTAAATGAAGTTGATTATCAAAATAAATTGACAAAATTTGACATATCTTTTTCTGCCCTTAGGAATAGAAACAAAAATAAGTTTGACAAAATACTCATTATGTCAATGGTTTGGGCAGGAAATGAGACAGAAGTTACATCTATTGTTGCTTCAAATGAAAATGTGTAGATGAAAAGAAAATTTAAATTATAGTAAATAGAAAAATAAAAAGACATTTCTTAATACCACTCACTTTGCAGCACATATAAAACTAGTGCACAATCCCATTACATCTCAAGAAGATTTATCAGGGACCTATTAACTATAGTAAGAGTCTTATTATCCTGCATGAAGATATTGAAATGGATAGGTTTGAAAATTGTAGTTTCTAATTTCGAAGGAAATTAAGGTTTTGGGCAGAATTCCATCAAGAAAGAATGATAACATGAAATGCAGAGGAGGATGGTATGACTGTTAACAGTAGAGAAATTAAAGTAACTACTGAGTAGGGGTTGAGGAAACATGCCTAAATGTGCTTGGTTGCAGGATCTTCCTACTTAGGCAACCCAGTAATCAATTATATTTCTATATTTATGGGTTTTTTAAAAATCCTTCAAACCATTTCTTTGGACTATATGTAGCAATAATATTGCTACTGCTAATAATAAAAAGTGAAGCCAATATAAAAAATGAATATATATGTTACATGCATATGTTAGAATGTAGGTTATTGAGAAAGTATGCTTGGTATCCAATGTGTGGAATTACACGTTAAGGTGATATACTCCAGTTTTAAATTACTGAAGTAAAATTTAATAATTTTATTTTTCTCCAAAGATTAGTATTTCATAGCCTTTTTATAGTACAGGGAATGATTATATGGGAAGAAAAATATTTCTAATGTCAAAAGGAGTCAATCTCCATGACTTGTAGCTCCACTGGCATTCCCCCTCAATCTTCTTGCTTCTCCAGATGATTATAGATCAATGTTTGGATTTGTGAATAATTTCCACGTATAAAACTCTATTCATTATTGGATTTTGGTCGCCAGTGATGCATCACCTAATTCCACCTTTACTACATGAACAATAGTGTACAAACCCTCCATGCTGTATTTCTAGAACAACAAAAAATAAACTAGAAAGTCTATAAATATTGATTTTCATGCATTATCCCCAGTTCTGTGATTATTTATAATTTATAATTATCTATAATTTCCCTCATTTCACACAAATCAAATAAAGATACATATCTTTAAATAAAATATTTCTCTACTTAGACTGAAAAAAAAAATGGAATAAGGCTGGTGATTTTTATCAACTTTTTTCTGAAAGATTCAGCAAAACATTAATCAAAGGCTGGCAAACTGGTAACTCTCCCTTAACTTTTTACAAGTTCCTTCATTATTTCTGGTTCCTGAGCCGAGCAATGAAATAGAACACATCTTCCCCAGGCTTCATTTCACTTCTCTGCTCTAATAAGCCCTAGCCTAAGTCACCATCTTCCTTATATTACTGTGATTTGCTTATAATTTCCACTACAGGTAGGCTGAATTTAGCAATCTGGTGCAAATGTGTGGATCAATGGATCAAAGCAGTATGTGCTGAGCACTCTCTCCCACACTGAGGCACTGGCAGTTTATTCCCAATTGGATTTCTTCTTCCTAGGGAAACATTTCAACTACTCATGAGGGAAAACTTTCTGAAGGAAAGAGGCATTGGCCCACACCAGGGGCCAAAGTCAGAGCAAAACCCCCACCCAAGGTTTGGGTCTAAAGTTCCTCTCTAAGCATAGCAGCACTTTTTGAAAAGAGCTTCTGTTGATTTTCCTCCAAAACGAACTGAGATCTGGCATTAAAAAAACACAAAAACAAACTACAATGGAAGCCAAGGCTGCTGTCAGAAAAAGGGTTTAATTTCTAAGCAGCATCACTGATGAACCAGCTCACCAATGGAAATCCAGATAAAGTCTACACAAAGACCCTTTGAAAGAATTCCTGCCAAGGCCATAAATGAGACCCAAACTTGAGTGGAATATCTCTTTCCTTACCAATACCCCAATCTTCTTTTCCCTTTCATATGATTCTGTGATTCTTTGATAGGGCAGCATCCACCCTCAGTATCTGTTCAGACAGCACAGAATTAGGCAGGGTGCTTGACAGAGCATATGAGTGTCCTGCCATTGAAAGAGCCTCTCACAGACCAGAAAAATGGGCCAGCACAAATCTCACAAAGGTGAGCACAGGGAACTGCCAAGTCTTGCATCATTTTTCCTTTGTAGTTACGATCAGAAATCAAATGCTCCATATATAATTTTAAAGTAAACAAATAAATGGAATTAAATTTGAGTTTATACATATTTAAGAACTGCATTAGAAAAAAAAGGAAGTTATAGAGTTTGATTTTTTTTTAGTCTTATGTATCTTAAGCAAAATAAAAGATAGGATATAAAAAACAACTCTTATAAGATACTGTGATTAAAATATAACTAGGTACTCCAATTTGTCCCGGACAGAAGCAGTCCAACAAGTTCAAGGTCAGCAGGAGGGAGATGGTGAAGGGCAGAAAACACTCTAAACCACTCTAATGATTTCCTGTGGTAATTGGTAAATTTTAATCAATAATTTTAAAACGTCTTCCTGAAATGAAAATGAAATGAAAAATATTTAGGTATCTTTTGAGACGAGGTCGACACCACTCTACTGATTTTTCACAAAATGAACACAGTTATATTTCTCCTGTTATTTCCAGATGCAGATCACGCACAAAAAGTCAAATATGCCATGTATGATGCATGATTACAGCAAGTTTAACAGATCCCCTTATATGATAAAAGGTACTAATGAAACACCATCTTTGAAAGGGGCTGTAAAATTATCCATTACTGAAGGAATGGAGAAAGGAAAAAACAAGGATGGCTTTTAATGAACTGGAATAAACAGTTCTGGCATGGCTTTCAGCTGCAGGTGGGTCTCAGAGTGGGCAAGTTTATCAGTGATTATATCAGGCACAACTGAATCAAATGAAAGGCAGGAGAAAATAACTGGCATGTCAGAGATCAGACTTGATAAAGCCATCCCAAAATCTGGAGAAAGACAGGAAAAGTGGGGAGTGTTTTAGAATAATTTTTAAGGAACATGAAGCCTAAGTCAGAAACAATTATTTCACTGCATAGCATGACCTTCTTCGTGGCTCAGATTGCCAGTGTCTTGCACTTCTTATGAGGTCTGTACATAAAGTAATGGTACAAAATTTAGAGATTGCTTTCCATCAAAGCAGATAAATATGTTTGATGAGCAAGACTGATTTCAAAACACACTTCTATGAAGCAATGGAAATGTACAGATGTAGACACACTTCAAGGTAACCTGACCCCAGGCTCCCTTTCATATGTTTTGCTGTACTCTCTCTGAAAGCAGCACTGCAATAAGGTTTTCACTAAACTTACCAATTAGTGTGATAACATGTCTCCAGATCTTGTACCTTTGTCCATCAAAACCAGCACATAGTCAGAGTGGGCTCTCATGTGGAATGTATCCCCCTTTTCCCTTAGCATGGAAACAGGAGTGAAACAGAAGAGCCAGCATGTGTCAAGTCTTGCCTGATATGATGGCATGGAGTGGCCGAGGACAGCAGTAAGATCATCACAAAGCACTCTTTGGCTGTGTTTTATGGACACAGTGGAAGAGACTTGTTTGTTCTCCCTGGAATTTTTCACTTTCACAAACAGAATATGTCCTGTCCAATCTTATTCCAGAAAGTCCTTGAAAGTTCATATCTGAAATAGAATATCATGAAAAAATACCATGCAACAGCCAGCTGACTTGGACATGTCACTGATGCCCCAAGCTGTGCTGTATGTGCTGTATGTCACCTTGATATGTTCATGAAGCAGTGGCCTCCCAGTTTCTCATGGGCTCCCACCCATACAATAGTTCTTTCCATACAATAGTTAACTAAACAATTGCAGATCTGGTTGGTGAGGCTTTCACCACTGCTATTACCTGGTGGGGTTTTTCTAATGCTCTTTGATGCTCTGAATTAACATGTTTCCTCTGCAGCATCCTTAAGAGTCAGAACCTAATAGACTGTAACTCTTGTCACCACCATACTAAAAGCCTACCTAGTTTCAGCACTTGCATGTGTAATTAGGACTATCAGTCTCTTTAATTGCCCTCCACTAAATAACCCCTTCTCACTTGAGCTAGTATTTTTCTTCTGGGACTTTCTGCCTTCTGGTATTGACAATGTGCAGCCATTTCATCAGGCTGACGTACCTGGGCTGCAGGAGTATCACTGGTGACTGTCATTTCATGCTTCATTACAGCTGTGCATCTGAAATCATAACACTAATTAGCAAACAAGTCTCTTCTACACCTGCCTGCATGATGCAGAATAAGATCACTGGCAGGCTGAGCACAGCCAAATTAAAGCACTTTACCTTACAGCTGAATGGTCAGTACAGTGGCCTTATTCCGCCTATAACTTTGCTCTTGTAAACTCATCTTTTTAGATGATGTTAAGACAAGATTTATCCTGCTCCTGTTTTACCCTAAAAACATATTTGCAACAGATAATTCTACATATTAATTGGTTATTAGTTATTGTAACTTGATCTGTTCAACAACTTGCTCCTATAGTCATGTATTTACCAATATCTATGCATTTTCACTAGTTATTAAGTCAAAAGCAGTTCAAATAAGGCCACAAGTATCTCATGTGTGTCTATTCATACACTAGAGAAGGAAACAACTTAAAATATCTTTACCTTGTACATTCACTGGAGATGAATAAGGAACTTTCTCCACATTTGTATATATTAAAAGTGATATCCCTGTTAATTCCATTACCCAATAATAAAAAAAAAATGAAATGTATCCTACATATATAATATAATGTATAATATATAATATAATTTAACCTCAGCATGGCTGCAGAAAATTGCACAAGTCATCACTGTCATTTTTCATGTTAGCATTGGGGTACAGAGAGTCTATGATTTGCCTTAGGTATCAAAGTCAGCTCTGAGACAGAGCTGGGAATAGACCTTAGATTTACAGTCTCATAGCCAGTGCTCTGACTGAATAAATCTCTACTTCTGCTTTATCCAGTGTAGAGAAGACTACAGTGCCCTAGCCTACAAAAGGAACTTTCAGGAAAAGATGTCTCTATTAATTATTATCTGTTAGGTGGGGGATTTTTGCAACATCTGTGGTTAGAAGTCATTTCTGTTATGAGCACATTCACAAAAGACTACTTCTAGAAACCTCTTGGTCCCACAGTGCTTATAATGAGGATACTAAAAAGGAAACAGGTGAACCTAAAACACCAAATCTTTCCAAAGTCTAATTTCCTTGACTTCAGAAGAAATATGTTCATCACAGCAAATACATGAATAGTTATCATGTAGTCCTGGAAAAAAAAAAATCATTACAAGTGAAATAATTGTTGGATTTCCTTTAATATTAAAAAAAAAAAGTCCCCGTCACCAACCAAAACAAACAAACACAACAAAACTAAATTCTGAAGAAATTACAATTTTCTGCAGAACCTGAAGACTGAGAAATTTGTCCATCCTCCTCAATATTTTACATTTGGGCATCCTCCCTGCTAGGTACATTACATTAAAGCCAATGGACTTCCATAGACAGGTGCTTTTCTACTGAACTCAAAGAAAGCAAAAGTTTTGGAGGCTACAACGTCCTCATGCTGTACAATCTAAAGAAACAGGCCAGCTATAAAAAATGAAGGAGACTTTATGCCTCCAAAACACTAATGGAATGCTTTCCAGTAGCCTTTGAAAGGACACACTTCTTTCTCTGTACCTCCATGGAGTTTTCTTGCCCTACAGAGAAGAAGAAGCTGCAGTTTTGCCCTCCTCTACCCTCTGGAGCTGCTGCTCTCATCTGTGGCAGGACTCAGCCACACCAACATATCTGCCCTGCCTCAGTGCACAAGACAACAGAGGGAAGCAAAGTCTTTGTATGAACTCCTAAGACCCCACAGAGCAAACACAAGAGCTCTGTCACAGGGCTGAGGTTGCAGCAATGGACACTGTCAGGAAATTGCCCTGCTGTAACTTCTGGCTGCCCTGAGACGAGGGCATGTGGTTTCATCATTCCATCACCCTAAGATTGCTGACATTGTTGAAACTAAGCAAAAAAGTCCCACATTTTAGAAAAAGCAGACTTCTCATTCATGAAGTCAATTTCCAACCAGAGAAATCCATGCACTTTACTAAGGGATATATCAGGAAAGCAATGAGTTATGGAGGAATTTGGTGTCTTTTTATACTTTTAAAGGGAAAGATATCCATATTTGTACACCATGGATGCACTCAAATTTGTATCTACATTAGCCAGAAAAAGTAAATTATGAAAATAAAGGAGCTGGAAGTGAATATTTATGAAGGAAGTCAATCCACAAGTCAAATTATTTAAGACAGACCATCCCTCTCTTAACTGGATTTTCTCCTTAAAAGACATTTGATGGCATAGTCGTCTTCTATTTCAGAAATACCAAAGGAAAGTTGTTCAAAACCCAAGCCCCTCATTTCACAAAAGCCATACTACATCATAGCAAGGGAAGATGGGGATTTGCCTGCTAATGGGGCACTTTGAGATTTTAGTGGAAGCCACAAGGGAACTTGTTTTCCTGGAGGTCTCTGGCAGCCTGGCCCTGGCTCAGGTGGTTTTGCCTCTCAGTGAAATCACTGCAAATCCCTGGGATGTGGTGAAGTACATTCCTGCCACCACACCAGTGAATCAAACACTCAAGGATGTCTCACAGCTCGTGTATCCCCACTCCCCTTCTCTGGGTCAGGGCAGTGACAGTCTGAGCAGCCAGGACAGCACAACTCTGTGCCCAGGACTCTGCCACACGACCACAGCATGACTGCAGGGGCCAGCACTGGGAAATTAGGGAAGTTATTATTCTTTGGCAGTTTTTATCAACACTTTTCTTCCCTTTTTTACCCAGCACAACAGCTGGATCCAGCCAAACAATATTTAAGGTGGGCAGACCCACAGTCCTGGTGCACCAAGGTGACATTGGGTGCTTTAGCTGTCTTCATAACTCCTCTACTCTCCAGGAAAATGTGTGTTGTCAGAATATGACAGCAATAACAACTTCACCCTAAGGTTTTCAATATGAGGACACCTCCACTAATGTGATACAAGAAGGAATTTATTATCTTCAGTGTGC
Source organism: Sturnus vulgaris (assembly GCF_052056855.1). NCBI lineage: Eukaryota > Metazoa > Chordata > Aves > Passeriformes > Sturnidae > Sturnus > Sturnus vulgaris. The sequence continues at coordinate 110,242,694 of NC_142244.1, forward strand.
TGTTTGGGGGGCCAGAGAGCCCAGTGCTGGGGGCTCTCTCTGCTCAAGCTGTGAGCAGAGAGGAGCAGCAGCATTTTACACTTGCCCTGCCTCATCCTGCCCTGGGAAACATCCACGGGAGGCTGGGGAATCAATCCCCGTAAATATGTCTTTGAGAAGAGCTACATTTGGGCGTTTAATGCTAAAAAAGCTTGATTTTCCTATGCTATACAAAGTTTAATCCTTCATTCAACAGTCTTGGTCTACTCACCTGTAACACAAAAAGTGCCAGCTAATGCAGTGGTGCCTGACAAATGATGACAGCGATTAGATTGCTCACAGATTTGTTCTCCTGAGGAGCTCTGATGCTGCAATCGACTCTCTCCTTGAGATCTCTTTGTAGAAAGCCAACTTGCCAGACTAAATCAAATCTATTGATTATCTGCAGCAATATAATAAATGAAATTTAAAATAACTTGACTCTAAGAGAAACAAGAAAAAGAAAGCTAAGTAAAATATTTCTATTGCAAATGTTTTTTTAATTTCCTGCAGATGCAAGAAAATTTGGTCTAAACTTTAGATTTTTGACCAAAACATTGTTTGTTTCTAAATGACATTATATTATTTTCGGCTTCTATCATTTTTAAATTGTCTCACTATCACTGAAGCTGAAATAAGATATACGATATTTTGGTGTTCCTTAGTTTCTGGGATGTCTTTAATGAGTCAAATATATTGCAAAGATTTTAGGGAAGCAAGGCAGCCCTTTCTATCCACAGATCATTTACCAGAGTTATTCAGTGTATTCTATACTTTGAAAATAAAAGGTCACTGCTGGATAAAGAAATGGTGCTCAAACGGTTTAGCTGATTCTGAGACATGGTCACAAATGTCATCAGTTAGATTGTGAAATGGTTTCTAAGGGATTTTAAATCTGTGAATGTAGAAAAAATTTATATACCAAACATCTCTAATTGACTCAATATTCATTCATTTCTGGTTATATATAACGAATGTAGCACAAAACTACTGAAAAGTGAAAACCTGTTTTATTTTAAAGGAAGCCCACATATTAAAAAAAACCCTATGCTTATATAAGGAATATATAAGAAATTTTATATTTGCAGAAAAAAGTTGCTTTTGTAACTTGTGAAAAGGAAGTAAGCTATTTCCTAAAGCAGAATTCATCAATGTTGTTTGTGCAATTTCCATACACAGGCAACTTTGAGACTTTGGAAGCAGAAAAAATTTAGACTTGTTTCTTTAATACTTTATCTTTTTGTTTCCATTTGCCTGATCTCGTGTTTATTAAAGTCTTTGAAGAAGTTTTCCTATAAAAAACTGATTCAAATTTCTTTAAAACTGTCCGTAGGTCCATTCCAGTAAATGTCAGGTTTGCTGATTTGTGGATCTATAAGATGAAGGTTCTGACAGAAGGAATGAGTTCATTCATCCTGTGATATGCAAGGCAAAGCCTCTGGATGCTGGAGGAATGCAATCCATGCCCCATTCTACAGAATCTCCAGCTCATCTCAACAGAGTGAGTTAAGGATATTGTTTATTTAATAACTCACTGCTTTAATTGCACTGAGCATTTCATATTTCATGCAGTATGGATTTTAACTTGGGGTTTTGTTTCCATGCTCACGCTACCAGCACATCAAGATCTGTACAAAAACTGAGTAGGAAATGTCAGGTGCTACCTATCAGCTATTTGTTAATACCTAGCCTGTGCTTCTCCTCCATTTGCCTGCTCTCCTATAGAGCTTTATTCACTGAAGCAGAAGCAAATAAGACCTATTAGGGCACTCATAAATAAAATCAGCACTCCAGTGACTGGACAAGCTGCTGGAAATTTTTTTTCACCAGAGTATGTATGAAAATTTTTATCAAGGGAAAATATTTCAGAACATGAATTCATTTTTCCTTAGGTCAGTAGCACTGGGTTCTCCCCTATCTTCCCAGCCCTGCATTTAATAGCTTCAGTGGATCTGGGACAGGTCCCCAGTGCACAAGTGCTGTATCCTGATGTGGGGCTGCTTCAGCTGCTTGCTGTACATTTGTCTCTGAATTGTGCCTGTCACCTTGTCACTCTTTACTCTAGTTACATTCTTTATGATTACTCTATACTCATCTTCAGTCCCAAAGACCCTTTTTTGTTTCTCAAAACTTGCATACATGTAATTGGAACTTAGAATGCTCAGAATGGAATAGTAAAAGTGCATCTCTCAGGAAAATATCTTTACTATTTTCAGCAAACAGCTACTTCTCCTTGTTGACTCAACAACTGACTGTCAGGCAATATTTTTGAATGAGCACCATATCTGTTGGCTCATATCTATGGATATATATTTTTGGGTTTTGTCTTTCTTTATTCCCCCTCTCCCAGAAAAATAACAATATTCTCTGAAAGGGATGGAAAGTGAGTTCAGATTTTTAATATTTTTATCTAGATAAGTTCTTCACATGGCACATGGTAATACTTTGAAAAACTGTTGTAAGCAAATGTTTTATTGAAGTGCTTTTGTATAAGTTATGCAAAGATAAAGTGGCAAGTCTTAGGAAGGAAAATGAAATACTAGACTAAATCCATTTGTTGCTTCTTAACAGATACAACAAACTTTTTAGGTGCAAACCAGTCTTGGCTTTTCCCCACAGAATATTTCAGTTTGCATGCCTGTTTTCATTCTTTTGTTTTGGTCATCTCTTTTCTCCTTCATAAATTTTTGCATTATTCCATAAAAATACTCATCTGGATGCCCAAGATGTCTTACTTTTCTAACTCATCAACTCACACTTCACAAATAATGGTTTTCAGCTCCATCGGTCATGCTGAATTGCTGTAAGCCTACAATGTTCATGGCTGTGGCATCAAAATATATTTGCTCATTTGTTATATATTTCATGAAATAAATTAGACTGCTGCATAATGCAATGTATCTGTTTTATGCATCATTGTGTTCTTTATACAGATTGAACTTGTCTGAATATGGAGAGATTTGGCAAGTTAACAGCCTCAGCATCTGAAAGCCTGCAAACTCATTTTTATACACTGAAATAATATGAAATGGCAATGAGCAGAAAAAGAACGGGGTACAGTTCTAAGAGAAATTAATTAATTTCTGAGAGTTTTTTGAATCAATAAATGCAGACTTTAGAGTTTGATTTTTTTTCCTTCTTTTCTGCTTTCTGAAAATGGCAATATGGGGTTTCTTGAATCTGTGGAAACTTATATTGCTGCAGATCTGTTTTAATATTTGTGAGGGGACAGCTCTACCCAACACATGACAGTCTCAAAGGTTCATTTAACAACACTATAGCAACCAGTAAATAATTAAACACAGTGCTCTGTCTCGAACACCAAAGCTAAAGAGACAGGGATAATGAGAGGGTCCTTGGGCAAAGGACACAGGTTACATTAAATCATTGTATATTATTTTCCAAGTGGATTTCTTACTTTCTTTCATTTCAGCTGTTCTCTTATACTTAAGGCACAGAGACACACACGTGGAAGGTACATCCTAATGTAAATTAAATAAGAGAGGCAGAATTCTGCATGCAGAGAGATATTGAGCATTGACACAGCTGGGGGAAGTTTGAGGGCAGACATGGCAAGGCTGGCTCAGCTGACAGGTGGAAAATGTTTTAGCTGAACTGTCTAAATTGATTCTGTGCAAAATTAACCCTGTAGATGATCCCCTGCAAGCATGATCCTTTGCTGCTGTGAGAGGACAAGGGCTACATACATACCTGGAGTAACTCCCTGTATCTGAATTGCCTTCTGTTGACCTGGTGATACCAGACACAATAATTTGCCTTGTCTATAGAATCCATGGCAGTGAATCAGAAGGAAAATGCATTTTGGTCGGGTCTTTGGCCCCATTCTTTGTGGAGACTGAGTGCAATCACATAAGTTGGTTTACTTCAAGAGGGCATTTGGCAGCTCATGAATGCAGAGGTTTCTCCTCGAGGCCATCCAGTGAAGTGCCACTGGGAACACCATGAGAGCTTGCAGCTGTCCTGAAGGCAGGGTACCTTCTCTGCACCTACCTGGCAAGAGAGGGTATGGATAGCACCAACACCTAGAATGATGCTTTAGAAGGAAATTTTAAAAGAACTGAGCAATTATTAAATATTCAAAAAGTTTTCCCAGTGTTTTTTACCCTACCTAGACATGCTATTACAATGTTATCAAGAAAGGTAGAGGTGAGGGGATTGAGTTCCTAACTACACAGGGTGTCGGGCAATGAAGATAAGTGCTGCTGACAGCAAGAGAGGTGAGTCACAAAGATGCAGCTGAGAAGATTTTTAGAAAGAAGATATAAAGATTTGTAAGGTACATGACTTTTACATCTAACAGGCTGAATTAGACAAGAGAAAAAAAATTTAAAAGCGATCTAATTCTTATTTTTCTCACAAATATCTGCCAAAAAAATAAAAGGTATGATTTTCTCTAAAACATTTGGCCTGCAGGACCAAATTTTTCATTCAGCAAACCAAAAATAAAATCAAAATAAGAGACAGGATAAAGCTTTTTAAAATTACTCTATAAGGACAGGCTATTAAGGTTTACAGCAGGCTCACACAATTTTTTTCCATAGATTATCTATTTTCCCTCAATGGATAAAATTTGCCAAACATTTGCAGTGAGATGAGATGCTCTGACTATGTCAAGAATCCAGAAAGAGTGTAAAGCAGAATTCTGGTTTTTTTCCCCCACGGGAATTGGAAAGGGGTGATGGACTCTGCCTTCAGAGGCACATGCTATTTGCCATAAACAACTGAGCATCCTGCCTGTGTACTGAGGGTTTGAGATGATGAAGAAGGTGCTCTCCTGCTGCTGAAGGAACAAAGCAGCTATCCTTGTTTATGGATAACAACCAACAACTTATCCACTACGTTAGAATCTTGCTCCTCTGGAAAAACCTGTTATAGTGGCTGCTGACTTCTGATTTCCTGTAAATTACTTCACCAAAATCTGACAGATTGATTGCATAGCATTGGTTATTAACTTTTACAATTCCAGCAGCTGTCATGGACAGTCATTTAGCTCAGAAATTTTGAATACTTCAAGGTTCTTTTGGTCTTTGAGGGAAGAAAAAGCATATATAACTTGTCCCATAAGTTAATGATATGTTAACAGTGTGACATCTCACCCCTGAGTGCAGGATGTAATGGATGGGACTGGCATTCTTAACATGGTCATTGTGGGAGCACTGATGTCTCTGAAAAGAAGTCCATCTAACCACACAGAAATGAAAGGCGTTTCCAGAATTACCTGTCCATCCTGGTAATTTATAAGTGAGGCTTCCTACTGATGGCAAGAACTGCATTGTCTCCTCTGTTTACAAATGTTACAGTAACCTGAGCCCTGGAGTTTAACTAAACCTGATTTAGTAGAGTTGAACTTCAAAAGTAAGACATTACACATCTGTTCCTGCTATTCAGAAGGTCTTTATTACGCTTAAATGTTGTTGATTCTTTTGTTTTTTCAGACTTTACAAGAATCCTAGCAAGTTGAAGGGATGCAGGGGAACATTGCTGAAATGAAGAGATTCACTCTAGAAGCTTCCTGAACTACCAAAGGCTAGGTATTAACAGCCAAATTGGAGAATATTTCCTCTCAGATTTCATGCCTTGGTCTCACCTTGTTTTTCAATTCCTTTTTTTTATTATATAAAGTGATTTTTTCCTATTTGTTTTCCTTTTGGGTAATTCATGAGCAGTTTGTCTTTGCTCTGCAGATAGAAAGACCAATATGCTGCACACAATGAAATAAGCAACACATCAGGAAAAATGTAGACTAAACATGGATGAAAAACCTAAGGGAAAACTTGTCTACTGTGAAGTATTCCCACCAGATATAGTTAAACTGTACAATACAAATCTCTTTTACGAGCCTTGCAATGTGGAATATGCTTAAAAAAGAAGAGCTAACATTTTCTTAGATTAAGATCTTATCTAAATCTTAAAGTCTGTGCTCAGGGTATGCAGCTGTCTAGTCATTCAGGTGCCTGCAATGAAAGTCTTGATCACAGTGGGGAATAGTGAAACAAAATGAGAGGAGGAATGAAATATTTAAGATGATCTTCACTAAAAAATTGAATTAATTCTTCATTATATTATTAATTCACTACTGAACATAATTAATTTATTGGCCGTTAATGCTGCTATTTGCATTACCATTGGGTTCTCTGGATAAAAGCACAATGTGACTTTCCTAACACATTTCAAATGCTGTAATCAGACAGTGAATTGCTCTTCAACAGCACTAGATTTAGCCACAGATATATTTGGTCTCTCTAAACTGCTTTCTGAGGCTGTTAATAACTTGAGAGACTGCATGAATTATTTTGAACAGCTCTGATACAGGACAATAGCACAAAAAAAAAATCGTATACTAAACACGTGTTTATAGGATACCTGAGGCTGTCTTTAAGTCATTTGCCCTTTCTCCATTGTTACTCTACTTCGAAGACCCCACACTAAAATACCCCTTAAGCTCTATGTTCACTGTTCAAGATGTGGACAGATTTGTGGGGGGACCTCTTAACACAGACAAAGTCCTCACTTAGAGAAGAAAAACAAATTGTAATTAATGCAGAAAAGTTTGAGAACCTGCACTTGTTTGACAACACCTTTTCTCAACACTTATGTTACTATTTTCATTATCATTACAATTATGGCATTTCACAAGATCTCCTGTTGTTGCAAGGATTTCCATATGTGCAGTAGGAGGTGGAAGGAGAGAAATTCCAACGAGAAGAACTTTCAGTTTGGGTCTCGAATATTTACTTGTGCTCTTTCTTTCCCCAGATAGTAATAAAGCACTCTCAAGTCTGAAATATAGTCACTGTTGTTCTCTCGATATTGGAGTATGCTAATATTACACCTCTACAGTCTTATCTAAATGAGCTCACTGAATTACATAAATAATATTGGCAATGATGTGTAAGGAAAAAAATCAAGTTCACTCTCTCTAATCAATGCTTGCTTGGCAAGTCCAATGAGTGAAACAAACAATCAATGAAAAAGGCTGATCTATGTCACTGCAATCAGGGATAAACTGCATCTGAATCAGAAAACTTAATTTTTACATTGTTTCTTTTGAAGTGACAATCTCCACAGGTAATCTTCAGAGGACATTGCTGAAGAAATCCAGACAGAGCAGAATTCCATCAACAGAAAGTTTTACAACATAATTTCCTTGAATTACATTAACCAAAAAAAAACCAAACCTTTTCCAAGAAATTGCTAAGTTCTGTTGAAGGAGGAAGTCTAGTTAATTATTTTTAGTTCTGTTAACCATTTCAAAAGAGAGGAAAGGTATTTTTTCCATAGTCCAGAACTTTAATAATAAGTACTCCCATTTTTAAAATCTTAAGGTGTGGTGGACACAGTTTCATAGGAGAAGGCAACCAGGCCACAATAAGAGCAAAAATGTGGGGGAGAAATAAGTTTAGCTTATAAATAGTTGTATTTTTCTTTAAAACTTTGTTGCTGCTAAAGCTATTTTATTATTGTGGCGTACATCCTTTAACTATGTTGCATTAGATGCCAAAAGGCCGAGTTAGAGACCAAATGGAAGCTGTCAGGTGAGCTTAACCTGTCTTTCAGTGTCTGGCTCAACTCTGTTACTTTAAGATATAAAAGCATTTGAGAAATATGACCATAAACATTTGACAAAATATCTAAAATGACAGACTAAAATTGCTTGTGCTTGTTTTCCAGCTTCCCTTTGAATGCACACATCTTCAAGAAATAAGAGTAGACTTCTTCCCCCAAGGATTTTCTTCAAGTGTTGCTTTTATGCTATGACAGAATGCAAGAAAAAATGAAAGATTCCTCCCAGGACCAAGACCATTAATGAGACAGGGAAGCACTCAACTCTGAGTCACTTTTGGAAACACCACACAGAATCAGGGCTCAAGTTTTTCTACAAAACTGATGCTCATTCCCTGACACTCATGAAATGAGGCTCTGGCTCAGCCCAGCAAGCTGCTGTGGTGTGCATCAGGTAACTTTTGACACAGGGTCTGATCCTACAGCTCACCTGCCTGCTTTTAGGGGTGCCTTCATTCCCCTTCCAGACCAGAGGCCTGATGCACACTGTGATCATAAGTGACATGCTTTGTCTGTAGTCTTTTGAAGGAAAATATTCATCCAAACCTGAGGGAAATGAAAGTTATGCTTGAAAGACTTGTGAAGGCAATGCACAGCTACAACTCTACAATCATAAAAACATCTAATATTAGCACTGCCATTGTAGGGGCCTTTGCTCTTTTGACCCATCCTTTCCTACACAGCAAATCTACTCCTGGATTAGACTAATTGTAGCTCACATTGATGGAAGATGTCTGCTCTGCAGATGACCATGGACACTCTAGACTGCAGCTAGAATACTTTCTCTAGTACTGAATCAAATTTTGGTCTAGAAGAATGATATTTTCATATACAGAGCAGCCAACCCAGTATCCCATTTTCAGCTGCTCGGAAAGAAACAGCTGATACACAAGCCTTTTTATGTAGTGGCAGATCATATCAGCAGTCCTAGGAAGGGCCACAAAAACACATTTTGCCCATGAATGGACAAAGAGGAGGAAAAACAGGCTTTGCACATATTCCAGACATGAAAAAAAGTAGAAATGTAAAGGGTAAAAGAGCATAAATGATAAAGGGAGCAGGAAAAATCACATAGGGAATAAGAATTAATAGGAAAACAATGTAGCAATGATACAATGAGTGAGAGAAAGACAAAAGGAGGAGCCAGAGGGAGCTGAAATAATGAGAACTTAGTAAGTCAGAGCTAAAAAGATGGATAAGAGAAGAAAAGCAGCAATGAGATGTAAGACAGGATCCCACCAGAAGCACAGTAATGTGTAAACACTGAATGACTTTAAATAAGTTACAAACTGAGTTCCAGGTCTTTCTCTTCCTATGTTCAGCAAGCAGGCATGGACCCCAAAGGCTAACTGTGCATGGCTCCAGTGGTGATGATAATGATGAATCCAGAAAATCCACTTTGATTATATTGCAAATTACCAACTTTGTATCATTAAACTAATAATCACAGCTGGAGAAGGAAAGAGAATTTACAGAATTTGGAGGATTTCTTATGTGAGGTGAAATAATGGATAAGTTTAGGAAATCATTTTCAGGTACAAGCTGAGAAACAATCTTAGGGCTACTAAGTCAAGGATTCAGATGATACGTCATATATCCAAGCTGTAAATTATTCAATGGTATTTATTTATATGATCACAAAATACTTTTCTCTTCCATTTTATCCATACCTTCTCCAGAAGCCAAGCGTGCTTTTCTCAACATAATGAAACAAAAAAGCTCTCCTGGGTCAGATGAGCAATCTGTCATGCTGAGCCTTGGACACACTGGGTGCCACTGAGATAAGAAGCAGAAGGAAAGTTCTGAGCCAGGTCACCCTCCAGTCCCCTTCACTTCATCTTCCCCCTTTGCTTGGTGCACTAGAGATAGCTGGGGACACATCCTTGCCTTTCCTATTTAATATTCAGGTATGGAGCTGCTGTCCACAGAGTGGAATAGACATCTGGAAGTCATCTGTCTCTGTCTGAGGGCAGGATTAGCTATCCTTGACAGATACATATCCAATGTATTCAAAAAATCCCTGGTGAAGAGCTCTCCTGAGCCTTTTCAAATATGATCTACTTGCTCTGCTTACCTTCAGAAATATTTTCTTCATATTTAATCTAACCCTCCTTTCTTGTATTTTAAGTCAATATTTCTTAACCTTCACAGCATCAACACAGCAGCAAACTTTTCTGCCTTTCCCAGAACTCCTATGGAAGTAATTTGCAGCAAGCTAAATAAACTGTCTTAGTGTAATAGCTGAAGTGAGCATCAGCAACAACAACAAAAAACCCCTGTTCTTTAAGCTGTCTGCACCATTGGCACTGTGCCTATAATGACGGGAGTGTACCATGGAATGTTCTCTGGCACTGGGGCCAGCAGCATGGAATGGCCTGGGTGTGCTAAACACATTCTCTACAGCATCATGGCCAGCAGCAAAAACAGTGCTGCCTACTGCTGTAATACCTGATCAGCACAGGGAGTCACGTTTCTTGCCCTGGTGGTCTAACCTGTGCAAATCAAAATAGAATAAGGAGGCCAGCAGTGATACAGCCCACTGAAGTATTGAATTTTTAAATTTTTAGTTTACTTTATTGATTACAGATACACATACTAGGCCTCCAAGTACCTCATGGAAAAAGTAGCATCATTACATATGCATAAATATAAACTTTGATTTGTGTGCTTTCTTTTCTCCCAGTTCATTACTCACAACACAGCCTTTATCTGTGCCTCCAGTCTCCCTTTGTTTTTGAACTCGTTTTCCATCACCTTGCAGTCCCAACCTCATACAATTTTTATTTCTTATTTTTCAGTTTCTAAGAATTTATCTTTTATCTGACCTTCCCACTGAATCCATGCAACATGCCTATACAACTTCCACAGTGGACTTTTTACCCCTTGATATCCTCTGAAATGCAGCAGCATATACAGTCTGAAAGCTGTTTTCAACAGTACTGCACAGTTTTCTGGCTGAACACAAGTCCAGTTTGTCCCAGCAGCCTCATTTAATGTTTCCTGTTCCAGTGGCACAGGAGTCTGTATGTGGTTATCTTCTGTTTCTTTTGGAGTTCATAGAAAATCCTTTATATCAATGGCAGTCCTCTACCCTTTTCCATTCGCTTGCTCTACCAAAAGCAATTTCCTTTTCCAATCATCAGATAATATTTATGCATTCAAAATTGTGATCAATAATAGAACTATCCCATTTCAAAAACAGAGAGGCCAAACAGACAAAATTAAGCTGTTTCACTTGATGGGAACTTCTTTCTGTACTGTCTTGTCCTTCAAATATCATTGCAGCCCTAGTTTAGCTTTTCTCACTGAGCAAAGAGTTTTTCTATCAACTGATAACGTGAAAGTTTGAAACTTCTCATATCCAGCCCAGATGGTACCTTATAAGCCAGTCCCTTGGCTTATAGGAAGAAAACATCAATAGAAATGCAATTTATCTTGTGCTCATCACCCAGAGGCGTTGTCAAGCACTCTGGAGCAGATCTGCAGCTCCCTCGTGGGCAGAGCACGGGCACACAGCCCAAGCACTGGGCACTGCCCAGTCTGGGTGTGTGTCTGTAGGGAGAGGGATTGGTCAGGCACAGACACACACATCCTCTTCTCCAGTTTAAATCTCCAGTTTAGATTTAAACTTCTATTCTGGCAGAATATTTTAATCAGGGCAAAAGTCAAGGAAATGTGTCATTGCCTCCCCCTTGCCTGGACTATTGTGTTTGTAAGCAAAGATCTCTGAAAGGTCTTATTTGCTGGAATCTCCTAATCTGTGGCCCCCTCTGCCCCCCTCTCTGCTCAAGCCCACTGAGCTCAGGGGTCCAGCTGACACTTATCACTCCTTATCAGGCTCGAGGTAGCATGGGCATTTCTTCTCATCATTTACACAGATTTAAGAAGCAAACTAGATCACATTCCACTTTCATGTTTCCTCCCTGATGCAAGTTATTTCATTAACACTCTCGTGTCCACTTCAGAAGATTTCACAGGCCAAAATACTCTTACACATCAAAGTAAAATTCTCCAGGCTGCTCATAAATAACTCCACAAGCATAGGCAGCCATATTATGCCACGATGAAAACACTTTTTCTGTCCAAAATCTTCAGAAGATTAACATCCTTTCATATTTGTTTCATCTTTTGTATCTCACAGAAGATGATCTAGGAGCACGGACATGTTTATGATGTGGAAAATGCAGGAAAAGTTTCTCTTGGCTGATCAGGTTACCAAGGCACTATTAGGTATGAGGAGGAATTGATTCAGAGGAATCGATTTTGCTGGAAAAGGTTATATATGTATTGAGAAGTAAAATAAAAGGAAGAGGTGGGGAAATCACAATACAGACAAAAATAGCTTTCGATAAACTGCCTTGGTTGCCATAGTTCCTTACTTGCCTTGTCAATACAAATTATGAATAATAATACCTATATGAAAGTCAGACATAACCACACTTCTACTGCTGCCCTCACAAACATACAGAAATTGTTACTCCTACACTATATTGATTCTTTCTCCCTGAGCAGAGCATGATGCCACACTGGAACCATTTCAATCAGGTCTTGAAGTTCCCAAACACTTTGGCACCTCAGAGTACAAAGCTGTGGGACCCCTTTCCCCCCATACTCAGTGATGTTCTTCCTCTGTCCCCTCCAGAGGCCACATGGTGTCTGTCACTCAGCACAGGTCCCCTCTCAGGGCTGTGTCCCCAGTGCTCCCACAGGAGCTCTCCATAGACTTTCCCTGCAGGGATGTAGCACACACATAGAAAGAACAAGAAAAAAATGGTTGAAAATTGTCCTCCTTAGGATAAAATTTGCTGTGGCAGAAGAAAGGGACACAGAAAATGCTCCTTTTCTGGGGCAAGCACCTGAGGCTGTCACACCTGGTCAGACACTCATCTCTACCTGCATTGCAGTGAGTCCACACCCCAGCATTCTCAAGAACAGGTTCCTAGCTGCTAGATTCCAGCTGCTTCAGAAATTAATAGACATAAGAAAAGCACTTTCTTGGTGGTGGGAAATTGTGTCTACCACTAATCCAGGGCTCCTTTCCTTCACACACCCCTACACACCCACCCCCTCCAATTTTTGCCAGCTTTCTACTCACAGGTTAAGCAGGTGTGACCTCAGAGCAGGTGTCATGCTCAGCAGTATCTTGCCTTTGGCATAAACTCACATTTTCCATTGAGTTCTGAGCTACAAAAGATCCAGAAGTCACTCCATTGCAAGCAGGTGAAACTAACTTAAACCTTTGAGAAGGTACATACTGTACCTTTGAGAAGTACATACCTGCTAAAGGTACTGCTTTTTGAATGTCAAATTACCCTTTTTTTAAAATGGAAATTTATTAATGAAATAAGTAAGCACTCATAGGCTATGTTTGCCTTCTGGAAATATTTATTTGGAATTGTATATAATTTTTAAATAATGAAATAGTGAAATATTCCCCCAGAATACCAAAGAATTCCAGACTGCTCTGCAAAGATCTCAAAAAGCTTTGTAAGGCAAGATACTAAGGGAATACTTATAGACTTGACTACCAGACTCAAACTAGAAAGTATTTTCTTTGGTAAATTTAGATGAATTTGGGATTTTCCACAGTAACTGGTGATATTTTATTGCCTGTTTTTGCAATTTCTGTTTGTTTGGGTTTTGGTTTTTTGTTGGTTTTGGTTTTTTATTTTGTTTTGTTTTGGTTTGGGTTTTTTTTGCAAATATTTGATGACTTCATTCTCTAAAAGCAGTGTGCTTTAAGAGAACTGTAGTTTAAGCATTTGTAAAATTAAAATGTGCCCCTTTCCAATTTTGTTTTGCAAGAGAAGGCTCTTCCCATCTTACACCACACAGAGCAAGGAATTATTTTAGTATAGCATAGGAAAGAAAAGACTGAGACAAAACCCAAACATTATGGATGAAGCAATTCAAAGCCTTTGATCCTGAACAGGTTTTAGACATTGTCAGTTGCACATTTATGAGAGGAGATGGGAGCAGGAGAGATTAGAAGAGCAAAATATTGGGATAGAAAAAACATGATGTGTTCTGCTTATGCTTTAACAACATAACCACTCTCATTCTGATTTATATACTCCCTTGAATTGCAAGATGCATTGAAAGTGGCAGCCAACCACCAAAAAGTTGTTGTTTTTCAGAAATTTTCAGACAGCTTAGGAACATGTACCTCTATAAGAACTTGGATCTATACTCAGTATCAGATTTTTTGATACTCATCACACTCTCCTTAATATTTAGTTTCATTGTGATTACTCTAATTGCAATACTAATAATTAATAGTTTACTTTATATCTTGCTTGCAAAGTACTCAGGGGAATGTAACACAATAAGCACAAATACAACATAGAAGCATATGCTTTCAAATTCTTAATCAGAGGAAAATGATACATAATTTAGTATTTGAAGTATATTATTAGAAAGATGAGATCACCAGCTTGTTTCCAGATCACAGAGCTCTTACTTCAGGAACAAAAGTGCTAGATAGGCACTCAACTAGATGTGAATTTTTAAAGAAATACTCAAGATTATCATTCCCCACAGCTGATAAGGAAACAAGGACATCATGCACACTCTGAGGTAAAAAGAGCTGCTCCTCTGTTTTTCCAGATGAAGAATTTTACTTCATCTATCTGTTTTCTAATTGTCAGAAAATGCAGAAAAATATATTTATTTACACTTAATCTGTTCTAAAAGCTTGGCTTCTAAGGTATTCTTTATAACCTGGTTTTTCAGCACAAGGTTTTTTATACTTCATGTGTTTTTTCCTACTCCAGAAAGTTTTTTTATCAAATACCTGAAATAAAAATCACGTCAGGATCAGTTGAAAAAGAAAGCACAACAAAAGTGGACACCAGATAACCTGCCAAAGTCTATATTTCTGCCCTTTGACTTTATCTATTCCAATATAGCATTGTACTTTTTGTGTATGACAGGGAGTTGTTTTTACACTGGGAAGCAGTGTTCTTCACTGTCATCTTAAATTGTTACTATATAGGTATGGCTTTTTAAGATTTTTAGGGCCTTTATTGAGTATGTGTGCCTTTTTTTGCTCCACTTATAGCAAAAGAGCCTACTGGAGAACAATTTGTTGCATAGTACACATCACATATTGAATTGCATTCCAGTTTATCAGAATTTTTTAAAGCTGTAGCCATCCATACTATAAGCTTCTTGTTGGTATTTTGTTTCTGACCTTGTGCTGGCAGAAGTCTTACAAATAAAAATCTCTCCAATATGTTGTTATGGCCAGGTTACTGCCACCCCTGCACTCCTCTGATGCCATTGTGTGTGCTCTCTTTGCATTGCAGTTGCCTACCAGATGGAAAACTATGCACTCATTGAGAGTTCTTCTTGGCAATCCATCTTCAGTAAGAAAAACAGACCCTGATATTTCTGCTATAACTGAAATTAAAGGAAGCCTCAGCAACCAGAAGTAGTGACAGAACTGCACAATACAATGTTCATTGGAAAACTGGGGAGTTTGATGGCTATGTTATTTTTCTCCTGCAGCAGATTTTCAGGTTATGCACAATGAGGAATAAGAACTTTGAAGGGAAGGAGGATAGCATATTACCCCCAGGAAGTTTGTAGAAAGCAAATTCAAATTACTGTAGTAATTTCTAATAATAAATCACATTTCTGTGGTATTCTAGGGAACTTGCACAATTTGCTAGAAACAATCCTTTCTATTATACCAGGTGTTGACCTAACTGTGTCATCAAAGATAGTAATTTTTCCCATCCTCCTTGCATGCAACAAATTCAGATCCTAAATAATTTCTTTCTACTAAACCTCGTATTGAAGAGACAAAAGTGCACTGAAATTTATTTTCTATATTTATATAAACTTCAAATTGTCTATACAGGCATCAGACCAAGACAGTAAAGCAGCAGCTCACAGATAGCAGAATGAGACAAAGGAAAAAACACAGGTTTCTTCTGAAGGGATGTGCACATGTTCTTCATGTAATAATTCATTTTTGTGTAATACATTTAAATACTAAATAGTTAAACTGCAAAAAAAAATTAAATCAGAGGCAGGCTTTAAAAAAAATATGAATAACTCTTCAGTTATGGAGTCAAGATTATGACCTTCATATTGCAAAGGGGGTATATTCATTTCTGTTCCTTTAGTAATTAATTTTTTTCTACTTGTAGAAGCTAAAATGGCATTAACAGCAAAATCTTGTGTATTCTCTTCTTCACGACTTTCAGGGCATAGTGCACAGAATGCAAGCTACCATCTTCTGGGAAATGTACAAAATATGGGATGGAACAAGCAAGAAGAAATTTAATCACAGGTGATTATTTTTTGAATGCTCAGAAAAAAAAAATCCTGAATTCACGTTTATATACGGCCTTGGGCATATGGATTCAATACAATCAGCTGAAATGAGTTTTGAGCAGGAGAGTCACATCTTGCAAGACATCTCCAGTTTTGCAGCATGCAGGTCAAACAGGAGCAGCACACCTTTTCTGTAGAGTGCTGCTGAATCAACCCCACCCTGAAATGCAGCTGGCTGTGCTGCACCTCTGCAAGGAGAGGAATTTGCATGAGCAATAAATCCCAAGTGATAGAATAATAAAATGCACTTACTGCAGAAGACTGGCTTTCTGTCACACCTCCAAACATGGGGCTTTAGAATCTCGAGGGATCACACTGAGGAAGGAACTATAAGAAATATGCAGCAGAAATTGTGTGGGAATCTTATTAGGTAGCACTCTAGTGTCTTATGTCCTGAGAGAAGAGGATTAATATCCTTTTTCAAACACCATCATCATACTCTTGATACCTATATACCTTTACTGATTGCTTCAGGAGAGGCTGTGGCCTTAATTTCCTGTGGTAATGGTTCCCCACTCTAGTTGCATACTGTATGGAGATGAGTTTGCTTTATCATGCTGAAATTTCCTGCTTCTCATCGAACAGTCTTTCACCTTTTTTTGTATAGCAAAAGCAGAAGAAAGGAAGCCCCTACTTTCCTTTCACCATGTCATTTGTCATTCTATATGTATTTTTTCAGGCTTGTTATTGGGTTTTTTTCCAAGTAATCAATCCTAATCTAAAACTCCTCTCTGGCTGTTTTCATTGACTCATTTTTCATTTTCTTTGACATGCACAAATGTACTCCAATTCTGCTATATTATTTTCCAGGTGGAAAAGCAGCAGTGAATGCATGAACAAAGACTGCACCACTGATTTATCTAACATTTCTGAGCTTATCTAATGTGCTCCTTTTTCTTGTACTTAAAGGTTTCTTCTTCTCTGCACACTGGAAGGTGTACATAGTACCAATGCTCATATAAAACCCAAGGTCTCCAGCTGAACCCTGACACTCACAGAGGAAGAGGGAGCCCTTTGTGCAAAAGCTGGGAAGGCGAAAACAAGGCAAAGAGCAATCAATTGATTTATTAACATTACCAGTTTAGGTTACAGTGCACTGTCCATTAGATTTCAATAATGCTTACATATGTTCCATACACCTGCACAATTGCTAACAGAGCTGCACATTTCTGAGATACAGTTTGTGGAATGGCACAACCCTTAGGGCATTCCTAATGACACCAGAGATTAAACAAGGTATTACACCAGACACGTATCAGTATATTTATATTGTGCTGTACAGCTGAAGCTGTGCCAGATTTAATGTCCTATTGCACAACACCATCAGATATTGATTTTATAAATACAGTAACCTGCAAGCTTTATTAGCAAGCAGATTGATGAAAAAAATGTTTAGAGCTGAGTTTGGGCTGTGTGTATTCAAGATTATAACAAAAGTGGCATATAAAAGATGTCTTGATGAATTCTCTGAGATGTAAAGACATCACAATGAAAATAGATTGTCTCTGAATCTGGGCCATTTGATCGCTTTATATTCACCATGTTTTCTATGGGGAAAAAAAATGTAATGTGAAACAAGAGGAATGCAGGCAATGTGGACCAGACTTGTAACTACTTAAGGGATTAACTTCCAGTGATTTTGGTACAGAATCTGAGAATCTGGGCTTAACTCCTCTTTTATTTGGTATTTCAACAAAATGCATCCAAGATGGTGAGAGTAAAAAATAGCAGGGAGAACTGGAAGCATATGCAAAGGCAGAGGAAGAATTGCAGAAAGCCTGCAGTGCCTGTCATCCAAGCTAGAGAAGACAACTCCTGTATCACTTACTTCAGAAAACGTCACACTTCAATTTTGATTTATGTTATCTTATATTTCAATGCAAAGAGAATATGAGGAAATTATCAAACTTATGAAGTGGTATTATCTATATCAGAAACTTTCCATTTATTTAATCTGCATATTTCTCAGTTACTGTAATGGAGATGTACAAGTTCCTTTAAGAAATTCAGATCTGTTGATTATACAGAATACACGAGCTTTCCCCTTTCTGAATCTCTGCATAAGTGGGATAAGACATGCCAAAGGCCCACAGACCTCTCTTCTCAGAGAACAGCACTGCAAGAAACCACTTTATATTAGGAACTAGGTCAAGATGCAAACTGAGATGTCATACTCATTCATTATGTTTAATTACTTTCAGTGACTTGCTGAGCATTGTAATGTGTTTAGTACAAAGTTTGGTTCAGGATTTCTTGAACAGAAGAGCATGACAATGGCAAATGCCATGAGCATGTCCATTAGAAACCAATATTCTGTTACTTCCTCACTGTGTTCCATTTAATTTGCTTTGTCAGTAAAGTTGTTCACTTCAGGTTTCTACTGTCTCACGTCAAGTTTGCTTTTTCTCTTTATTTTTTACAAAGATTACAGATCTTTGGTAAAGACTTGTAAAAGAAACACTTTTAACAAACTTAGAGACTCATCAAGGCTATACTTATATTAGGAAATCATCAGCCTCACAGGAATGAATTAGCAAACAGAAGATGTTGGCATTGAGAACACTACATCATCACTACACACAGTCTTCCAAATTTTACTTCAGACTAGGTTTAGTTTGGCCATCAGGACTGAATGTCCTCTCTGCATGCATCAGTCAAGCAGTCCACAGTAGCAGTGGTTGAAACCTTTATATCTAAAAGAGGGCCATGCAGTGGAAAGAAATGCAGTGAGATTCACACCTAAGACAGGGGTTGTTTAGTTTCCTCTGCATTCCCAGGCACCAAGAGAGCAAAGCAAGAATTGAGGACAGCCAAGGAGTTTGCTTTGAAACTGCACTGCCACTTTAAAGGAAAATGTGGATTCAGTCAGGTATTCTGTGCTAAACATGACATCTGCCTGAATATGTTCCAGGTTTAAGAGCTGAGTAATCCCTCTGTTTGAAATTCTGCACTAGTGCTGGTGACAAGGCTAACTGATGCACGCTCCAGGTCTTGCAGGTTCATGTCATAATATGTTCCTACATTCAGTAGAATTATAGAAGGTGTTTATTCACTCTATCAGAGGAGGTTTTCCTTGACAGCATTGGATTTTTATCTAGGCATGCCAAAGTCAGGTTTTAGCATTGTACCAATGCCTGAAATACATTTTAAAAAGCATTTTTAAAAGATCAGGTTAACAAATAATAGAGAATTACCAAGAAATATGCTAATTTGGAATAGTCTTCAAGCTTTTAAGCCTGAAAGAAGAGGTAACTAATCCAAGGAACCAGAAGAACAAAGACACAATACTGCTCACAACTATTTTCCATTTATATGAGCAATAGGCAGAACTGCTTCTGTAGGTTCCACTATAAAAACAAAACATTGTCATATTTTAAAGCAATGGCTCAAGATTATAGAGCTGCATAAGCACAGAGCAGCTTTCTGCAGTGTTTCAAGCTATTTCTGTAATATTTTCATAAGCGATTAAGAGTTGTCTCTTACCCTACTTCAGTCAATAAGAAATTTGCATTCACAAGGATTAAGAACATAGGCCCCAAATCAAAGCTCTTAAGAATTTCTAAGTCTCATTGAGGTCAGTGTAAAGCAAGCTTGCACTCGAGTGCTTTGCTGGGAGGAGGAAAAATGCTCAGTGTTTTTATATTTTGCCTGTTTGTCTAAGTAAACAAAAAAGGCAGCGGAAGCTGATTTTTAATTTCTGCCATCACAGCTCTGAAACTGAATGGCTCAGCTGGAAAACAAGAAAATTAGCCTATGGCAGGAAGCTATAGAGACACAACACCAAGTGAAAAACAGCACAGTATTTATCTTCCTTATAAGTTAATGTTCTACTTCTGGCAGTGAGTAGATGTCAGCTGACTCCAGAGCATTTAAATATACTGGCAGCATAAAGACCTTTATGCATCAATACTTTTTAAATGCAAAGTTGTCTTTACCCAGACCCTGATAAATGATGACACATGTCAGTCTACCAAACCTAACATGGAAAAATGTTAGAATGTCCTTATGAATGAGAAAAATTTCAATTAGAGAGTCAACAGAAACTGTTCCATTCTTACTGGCAGATGAAGATAAATAAAAAGTTCTGCAGCAGAGAAAACATACCAGTCCCTGATTCTTGTAAGAGAAAGGTCAACATCATTATAAATCTCCATCTTTTATTGGATGGGGGGAAGAAATAGTGACAAAAGGTGAGGATGAGGTACTTAATGTTGTCTTTGCCTCACTATTCAATAGTAAAACCAATTGTCCTCTGGGTGCCCAGCCACCCTGACCTGGAAGACAGGGATGGGGAGTGGAATAAACCTCCATTATCCCAGGGGAAGTGGCCAGTAACCTGCTTTGACCTTTCAGTAACTACTTAGACACACCCAAGTCTATGGGGCCAGATGGGATCCACCCAAGGGTACCAAGTGACCTGGCAGAAGAGCTCACTGAGCCACTTTCCATCATTTACCAGCACTCCTGGCTAAGCAGAGAGGCCCCAGGTGACAGGAATTCAACAAATGGGATGGCCATCCACAAGAAGGAGAATCCAGGGAACTAAGCCCTGTCTGTCTGACCTTGGTGCCAGAGAAGGTCATGGAGCAGATCATCCTGAGTGTCATCACCAACAACAAGTAGGGGACAACCAGGGGATCAGGCCCAGCCAGCATGGATTTGGGAAGGGCAGGTCCTGCTAACCAACCTGATATCATTCTGAGACAAGGCGACCTGGTTACTGGATGAGGAAAAGGCAGTGGATGTCTTATACAGAGATTTTAGTGAAGCCTCTGACACCATTTCCTACAACATTCTCCTGGAGAATCCAACTGCTCGTGGCTTGGGCAGGTGTGTTCTTGGCTGGGTGGAAACCTGTCTGCATGTCCAGGTCCAGAGAGGAGTGGGGAATGGGGTCACATCCAGCTGGGGCTGGACACCAGGGGTGTCCCCCAGGCTCAGCACTGGGACTGCTCCTGTTTTATGAGCAGTGACTGAGGGAGTTGGAGGTGTTGTTTTGGGACAGGAGACTCAGGGGAGACCTTAACTGCTTTCTACAGCTCCCTGGAAGGAGGGTGTGGCTGGGTGGGGATTGGGCTGCTTTCTCAATCAACAATTAACAAGGCAAGAGGAAATGGCCTCAAATTGCACCAAGGGAAGTTTAGATCAGATATTGCAAAAAATTCCTTTCATGAAAAGAGTTGTCAAGCACTGGCACAGGCTGCCCAGGGAAGTGGTTGAGTCACCATCCCCAAAGGTTTTTAAAAGATGTGTACTTGTGGTGCTTAGGGACATGGGCTAGTGGTGAACTAGGCAGTATCAAGCAAACAGTTTGGACCTGATGATCTAAAATGTCTTTTCTACCCTAAATTATTCTACAATTATAAAGATTAAAACTGAAGTTTCTATATTACAATGTAAAAATATTTTATGTGATAATGCAATGACCTAAAATGTGATAACGTAGAATACCTGCCTTGGGCTGTACATTGATCTTTACATTTATCATAAATCCATTCCATATCTTTCCCTGATAAGGACATTTCCTCACTGCTCATCTTGGACTCAGAATAAGAATGCTTGCATTTCTTCTGTTTACAACAGGACCACAAGAGAGGCTATACCAAATTTATGATATTTTCCTTTAAAAACATATTATTGTGAAATATCATTGGAATTATATTGGCAGATCATTTCATTTTGAGTCAGTTTACCCTTACAATTTTGTGCATTTGATCTTTAGAGAGTGAAAGTCTTATCAGGAGAGTAAATCAGGACCCAATTCTCAGTCCAGACTTTCAACAGAAGATAACATGCTCCTGAGAAGACACAGGCACTTCTTAAGCTTTGATAGAAATGGAAAAAGTGAGATTGTATGGAATTAATTACTGTACTTCAAAGCAATCTTCTATTTCTGGACTCATTGACTGACTTGGATTTTACTGATTGCAAACCTTCAAACGCTTAGCACTACTTAAACTTTTACCTGCTGTGTTAATGCCTGTGTGCACAGCCTGAGGAACTGACCAAGGCTCCTTGTAGAACACAGCAGTGGCAAGTCAATTCCATTAAGAAATGAAAAAGAAAAAAAGAAAGAAAAAAACCCCAAAAAAACACCAGGAAAGGAAAATTTACACAAAACGAAAGAGGCTAAAAGACCTAAGTGGGGATTTTCTTCTGCTTTGCAATCAAATAGTTTGTAAAATGCAAACACAATAATTTTTTAACTGAAAGTAGTTTCTTCTTGCTATTAAAAAGCTTGTTGGAATTTCTCTGAAAATGTATGTTCCATGTGAAAGTGAATTTCCTGATCAGTACATACACATCAGCAAGCTATCCTGATCATATGAATACTGAAACAGTTATTGCTGACAAAGGAACTACTGTAAAATTAATTTATCATTCTCCTGAAAGATTTTTCAGAGATAAAAACATGTAAATGCAATTTATATACCTGCTGCCCAAGTTATCTTAGGGGACAGGAGAAGGAGCTATGAAAGAAATCTGGCCTATGCATAGGATATCAGATTACTACCTAAAATTTCTCCAAAACAAATCGTGAATAGCTTGTTGACTTCTGACAAGTAGACTGGGCTACAGAATTGCACAGATGTGAAAAACTAGATTGCACAGAGACAAAGCAAGGACTAGCAGCAAAATACAGCATTTCATTTCTCCATTCTCTGCAGGAGAGCCTTTCATTCTTTTTGTCCATTTCAGCATAAGGAACTCTTTTCAATCACAATTCTAACCCATTCCAATATATATTCTACCAATCTGCTGCAAAAACAAAGCATTGTCTTATTACAGAACTCAAAAATCTCATTCTTCTCTCCATTAACCAACCCATTTCCTAGGGTGGTGAAGAAAGCAGTTCCCCATACAAATTTGTTATCATATTTCTGCTCCCCAAATACCAAACAATTTTACTCGTCAGGCACATCAAGAAAACTTGAAGAGCTCCCTTAAAAACACGAGCAAAATTTCTGAGTTTTGTTGTAAACTCCTGAGGAACTGATTCTCTCAAGCAGAGCCAGAGAACCAAGGAATGAGGGAATGCAGTGGACACAAGATATTCCCACAAGCAAAGGCAGAGAACCCAGAACTGACTCTTGCTGGCCACATCCACACCATCTCAACAACCTTCTGCAAAGCTTTCCATTTCTATACAGCCTTTATTTCTCCTGTATTTAAAATCCTCCAGCTGGTGTCAAAGCTGGTTTTGGCAGGATCTTGGCCACCCACTGTGGGTGCAGGATCTGAAGCTTTCTCAATGCCCTCCTATCCCATGTTTTCCACCTTCAGGCTCCCATCCTACCTCCTCCAAAGCAAAAGATGGATTTGCATTTCCTGCTTTTGGGCAGAAACACCCATTCTTTAGGCTACTTTCCCTCTTTGGCACTCTTACCAAGGATCCTACTGGCTCAAAAAAGCAAACACCAGAATCCCCATCATTTACTCAGAGCAATAGCCTGCAGCAGCCGTTCTGACCAACTGCAAATCCACACAGTGAAATGCTGTCTACCACTTCAAGTCAAGAGAACCTCTCATGTTTACAGAACAAGGACAAAAGTGCACTCAGGTGTAGTAGCAGCCACAGAAGGGCTGGTCTCCAAGGAATTTGGAATCATCCATACCTCCTTTTAATTGCCAACCTAGCTCAAGTGAACAAGTTGACTGACAGTAGGTGCTAATTTACTTTAAAGGATGAATATTTTATTTAACTTCCAAGCAAATCAATCCATACACCAGCAATTTTTCACAAAGATAATTCTGTATTCACCACAAAGCCAAAAACCTGGATTCTGCCACCATATATTTAAGTCACATGAGTTTACAAAGGAAACTGATGGTGCCACAATGTAAAAAATCCTCACACCAGAGGTTTAAACATAAATGCAACATGAATCCCTAGATCTGCTGGACTGAAGGGAACTCCTCTCTTTTGCCAAAGCCATACTGCCTGTAAATGCTCAAGAGACATATGCTAGCTTAATATTTTTGTGTGCAAATCACTGCTTAGGCCAATTCCAAAGCAAAAAAAGGCTACTAGGTATGAACCAGATCCAGCACAATCCCCTCTCCCTCCAGACAATTACACAGTCCAGGAAACTATTGCGTACATAACTTAAAATTATTTCCACCTCCTATTCCCTTCCTCCATTATCTCATATCTCCTCACCTTTCTTACCTCCTGTTTTTTTCTCAGAAGTCAATAAATTGCTTCACAGCAATTTTACTATATCTTCTACTATTCCCTTGTTTCTTTAGCAACCATAAATAACTCTGCTTATTCTGAAAGTGTCCTACAGAGGCCGATCACACAGGCTCGGGTTGGAGTTTCACTCCAGTCTTAAAATCTGGAGGTCTATAGCCACATTATCTCTGTTCTGGAGAAAAGTGCTGTGGTGCTTCTTTCTCCCATGATTTAGGGAAGCAATATAGGGTAGGATTGTTCAGTAATGAAACCCAGGGAAAAGCTAAAACATTCATCTTAATAATAGCAATAAAAAAGGGTGATACTCACAAGTAACTTTCTCTGATTCCAAAGTCATTGCCCCAGATTTGCATCTGTATAGATGAAGTTCATTTCTCAGTCTTGTGATTTTTTATGGTGCTCATTGTATTACTCATGCAATGATTGCAGGTTGTAGATATCTAAGTAGGACAAATATTTTAATTTCTCTGGCTATATTAACCAAACATCAGAGCTGTATATAGAGGTATATTTTTAATAAACTAAATTTGATTGAAAAATGTTACTAAATTTTGAGCAGCTTTTAAAAATGAGTATTCCATTCACCCGAGCTGTTATATATAACTGACTCATTAATCTAGTGGTCCTGAAATAGCTTAAGTAATTTTAAAATACAGCAGCAGATGTAGGCTTCAATGTAACATAAAGCTCTGCATAGAAAGTGTTAGAGAACTTTGAACATACTTTATTTTGAGCTATTTCCCCCACTCCTGTGCAGCTATATATTTTCCTACAGTTTTTGAAGTAAAAGTAGTGGAGATTTCTTAGTTCTGTTTTTATAACATTGCCTATTAGCACTCTGTGGAGGCAAGAAAAGGCAACTTTTCTTCCAGCAGACTGAAATGACCTCATGATGAGCAGAGAAAAATGCATGTAAGAGAAGCACGAAAGAAAAGCCTATTTTTAAGCCCACACCTTGTTTAGAAGACTTACAAAATAGCAATGTCTAGCCCACACTTACTGGTGGCTTTATGCTGTTTTGGGGGGGGGGGTTTCTGTGCTGCACAATAAAGTTATTTACTTTTGAGAAATACTGGTCTATGTCAGCTCCAGCCTAAGAGACCAACAACTTAGTCTGTCCTTGGCAACACGACAGGACCTGCCACTATATCATCCTGAGCTGTTCCTGAATGTCTCCAGCATATTATGTGCAAATGTGCTTTCCTCTAGTTCTGGGTCTGTAACCTTTCTTGGCTCCTCTTTTGTTATCCCTGAAACGCCACACTATTCTTGTACCCCACAGACAGTACCAAGATTGCTTTCATAGAAAATGGGATCATTACTCTGACAGCTGATGAAGTTTTGGGCCATATTCTCTCTCAGTAATAACTGCAAATATTTTATTTTCTCCTGATTTCCTACAAAAATGATTTACAGTGGCAGGAGGGACAAGGATACACAGTTAACTAAATCCAGCTTTAACCAACTTTTGTTTAATTGCTGAGACTTTGAGCACACAGAGCTCCTGCATTCATCTCTGAATAGTGTTTGTGTTTCTGGGAATGGTAAGTTGGCAGTGGGAAGGTGCCAGCAATGTCTCAGTAGTGCTGCATTTGCAGACACATTTAGAGCACAATCACATTTGAGAAATCTCCTGCCTTTCTCTGTCTGATATATCCTGGAGCATTAACCTGGACAGCCACAATGGCACAGGGAAATCTTCCAGCAGCAAGTGGGATGTCTGGAAAGATGAGGAAAAATCCGGTAGGAAAAATTGGAAGGAAAGTTGGCGGACTTGGGAGGGCTTACTGTCCTACTGTTTGTGGGTCTCTCTACCTACTCCAAGGTGTGGGAGTGGTCCACACCTGGCCTCCTTACATTCCCTTCTCCCACCTAACACTTTCCTTTCTATCAAGTGACAATATGCAGAGATGTGGCAAACTTCAGCCATGTCCTTCAGGCAGAGAAGAGAAGCTGAAAAACCTGGAGCATCCAATTGTAATGTGCAAATGCAGTGTTATTTCTATTTTTGGTACTCATCTGCTCAGCTCTCACAGGCAGAGGAGCTCACCTCTGTGTGCCCCTTCTTCAGTCTGCCTTTCTGTGCCATTCACTTTAAGAGCTGAGACAACTGTGCATATATATATACACACACATATATAAATATACACATATATATATGTGTGTGTGTATGCAAGTATGTGTTCAAATGCACAGATGCACATGTAGAACTTCACACAATGGACACCAACCCCTGCTGAGACTGCTGGGTACCACTTCAGTGCAAAATCTCATGATTTGGAGAGGGGAAGGATGTTCCAGATTTTTAATTTTTTCAATGTTGTTATTTTAGAAAGCAGTGTTAGCTTTTAAGGATGGCCTATGGCTGCATACAGGGGTGTTTCTAGCACTTTTTTAACTGGTGAGAACCATCTCAGACATGGTGAGGGTTATTGCATGGACACTGCATGCTGCATCCTGTTTCAGTGTGTAATTCTGGATCTATTTGTGCTCACATCAAGCACAATGTGAACCTCGGCACCACCCACGCTCAAGGTAGGAGAAAAACAATATTCTGAAAGTGTTTTCAGATAGTTTAAAATTCTGATGGATCTAGACTCAGACTATCCCAAGGTCTGTGTGGAAAAAGGAATAAACAATAGAGTGAAGCACTTGGAACACCCAGCAAGCTCAGGGGAGTTTTTCCTGTGTCTGCATTCCTCTAGCATTTTTCTCTGCAGTTTTTAAACAACAATTAAAGGAAATCTCTTTGGAGCAAGGACACTGTTAAAATGAGCATTTGTTTAGGTCTTTGGGTCCACAGTGCTGAAAGGAAATTTGAAGTGTTATGATGTATTTAAATATATGCTGTTGCAAGAGCTGAAGTTACCCATTTAACAGCCTGTGTTGTATTGTTTGCAGCATCCTTTCAGGATGAAACTCTTTCATAATTGGGCTTTTTGTCTAAACATGTATATCCATGTGTGTGTATGTATGTATATGTGTGTGTGTATATATATATATAGATATACACACACACACACACACACACATATATATATATATATATATATATATATATATATATATATAGGGTTTGTGCATGGGTAACTTTTTTTATACATTGTTTCTTCACAAAACCATTTTTTCTGAAAAATTCTCAAGTAACTATATTTACCAATAGAAATTTTTCAGGGAGATAAACCCCATGCAGAAAGATGCTTGAGCTTTCCAGTGAAAAATCATCACAGCTGAAACAGGGAGAAGGCTTAAAATCAGGTTTTGAATGGTTAACAATAAGAAGGGATGGATGATATTTTAACAATATTCATAAAAAAAGGCAGCTTTACTGAGGCTGACAACCAAAGAGCTTCACTGCACAGTAAGAGTGTGAGCATCTCACTGTGAGAACAGACGTGGCTCATTCAGTAGTGCCTCTTTCTCTTCTAATGGAGTGAGTCTGACCCCTGTGCATTGAACAGGTTGCACAATGGAAGACAAAAGAGTGTCTGTCATGACAATTTCTCCTCTGTTTTGAGGTGACAATGCAGCAGCCATCTTTTTTTTTTTCTCTGTAGTCATTATAAAACACAAGACGTGATTTTTTTCCCATTCTTTCTTTCATAAATACATTTTAAATTAATATGATAGATTGGGGACAAAAAATCTTTGCTTCCCAAACTGACTCTAATATGAGTATTGGATATGGCTGGGGAAAGAGGCAGTATTTCAGCCCTCAGGTGAAATGTTTAGATAAGAACTATATTTAATATCTGCTTAGTATGATGAACTTCAGCCTTGGTTTGCTTCCAAAGCTGGCTGGTGGGAACCTCACGAGTCATCAGTAATTATCATGTTGAATTTGCAAAAGATGGGTGAATGCCAGACCCTTAAAGAAGGAAAATGCAGTGCCCATACTTTTGAAAGGAGGGGGGAAGAGCCAGAGAGTTGCAGAGGTGTCAGCTTAGTTTCAATTTCAGAAAAATTATAGGGAAAGAAATCATCAAGCCAACTATTTTTAGGCACCCAGAATTAGAGAGGGGGGGGGAAAAAGCAAAAGGAAGCATGGGTTAGTCTGACAAGTCTTTCTTTTTCCAATCCTAATTGCCTCAGGTGACATGGAAACACTTTGGTAGAAGAGAAGCAAAAGATGTCAAATCTTGGCTTCTTGCAGTGTTTTGAATGACATGCTCATCATCCAACTGGGAGCCACAGGAGGCTGAGAGTAAAGATAGCTGGAAGAGGGTAATCAAACCACAGTTATTCATGAGCCATTGCCAAAAGGAAAGACTCTTGAGCAGACTCTTTGGAGTCTGGAAATACTTAATATTTTCTTTACTCTTCTAGATGTCTCAGCAGGGTATTCAAATTAAATTTGCAGACAGTACCGAAAAAAAAGGATTAATGGGACTAAATGGGGACCAGCCACTCTCCTGAATGCAAGATTTAGAGATCAAAATGTCCTTGAGACTTTTATATGAAAAAGTATGATTCAGGGTCTTATATTTTGAGAAAATAGCTACATAAATACACATAAGGGATTTGCAAAATGGTAGGATTTGGTGAATTTTTACTCAAATTCTGTCTGATCTGCAACCTCAGGTTGCTGCAATAGCAGACTGGGATGCAGAGAAAATGTCAAGTTGGCATGTCAGGTGAAATGAGTCTCCTGGTACTGATACAGCCACAGCTCAGATATTTCAGGTTTTCAGCTTCACATTTCTGAGCAGTTGTCCACAGATTAGAGGAGAGATTAAGAAGAGTTGAAGAAGGCTTGCTCTGAGTAAAGAAGAAAAATCACAGGAGGGACAGAAGTTTTTATAGGTGCAAAAGGCAGCTTCAGAGGAGTGGGACATCACCTCCACATTCAGATGGGAAGGTAAATGAGCTTAAATGGCAATGGGATGTGTTCCCAAGTGAAAGAGGACATGCTCCCAAGCAGCACTAGGGAAGGTTTCTAAGGGTGAAATTTAGAACCAGTTGCTTGAGAAAGTTGTGGAAACTCCTTTAAAAGAATTGGTGAGACAATTGTCCATAATAACAATACTCCTGCCAGGAGTAACAGAGGCCTTGCTGATTTGGGCAGCAGGAGGGTCTGTGAGTTTAGGCAGGCCCAGTGGGACTGTCAGCAACCACTGATCCCACCTGGCCCTTCCTGGGGGATGTCCCTGCCCTGTGCTCCCTGCCTGCAGCCCCTGCTCTGTGCAGGGATGGGCAGAGCTCTGCTGGTGAGTCTCAGAAGGGCAACAGAGCAGAGATGCCAACATTGCAGCTTGCCATTGCTTTCATCCAGGATGAGTCTCTCAAACGGGATTTTACCTGGTAAAACTTTGTGTGTGCTCTTTGTGTGTCTCTCCTTTTTCCTGACTCATATTTATTCAACTGCTTAAATCAAGTTCTTTGGGTTCTTCCATTCCTAAGATAAATAACACTTATTGCTTTCTGACTTCAATAGCCAAGCTAATAAAAATCCAGTTGGTAGACTTAATTCTTTTTAAGCTTTTATGAACTGAAACAGGAGAGCAGACGGTTTTATGCTGATGCACAGTCACTGGTGGTATATGAACATAACCTGTACCACATCCTGCCAGACGATGCTTTATTGTTGTTATTGTCATTTATTGTTCAGACTAACTGGAAGTGCTGCCATTGTTTGTTTAAAATCAAATTTAGTAATTCTGCATTGATCTGGAAGAAAACTGTTTAGAAGAAAAACATGGCATTTACAGCAACAGTAAAGAACTTTAAAGCTATGCTAACAACCTTGCCTAGACTATGCCACTTCCAATGCTGTTATTTAGTTACATTATTTTATTGTAACACACACGCAGAAACTATTCTGAAGCTTAAAAGAAAACTCTAAAGTATCATTAAAAATACCACTCCGAGGTATCATTGCATATATCTACTCGTAACCAAAGGAATAAAAAATGTAGATGGTTACCAGAAGCTTAAAGTCTAGCAGCTATATAACTTCTTAGATAAACAAAAGTCAGCAGCATATGGCTCAGAGTGATAATTCTTAGAAACCAGCACCTCCTTGCATCACTAATACCAATTTAAGTTTAAAAGCAGCATTTCTGGTATGAGAATCTCCCAATCAGCCTACTCTTTATTGCTCTCTCTACATTGTGGCAAAAACATAGAGACCATCCACGCTTTGCTTGCATTCTCCAAATTAATTTTCTTGGAAGCCCTAAAGCTACACCAAAACTTTGCCCAAACCAAGAAGAGTTTAGTGGATCTGTCCTGCTGCCATTCCAGACCAAGGTCTTAGACCTTCTTATCCGAAATGTGGATGACTTCATGTTAACCTGGGAGGATGTTCCATCCATTTGAATATTGGACCTAGGGAATGTGAGCAAGTATAGAGGGAAAGAGGAAAACATTCTACCCTGCTATAGCCATAATTCCCAATACCCTTCCCAGTGAGAAAAGCATTAGTAGCTCCACAGCCTCAAATGCCAGAGGGCTTCAGAGTCACAGTAGAGGGCTGGGGAACATTTAATAATATGTTAAATTTTCTAGCATTATCATGCACCTTCATCAAATAAGTCCCTTAGCCTGTAGCCAATGTACCTCTGTCTTTTTAGATCTTGTGAGACTGCAAGATCTTTGGGGTAGAAATTTTGTCTCCTTGGTAAAATATCCGGCACACTTTAACATATGATTTTAAAAAAAATGATATGGCCAAAGGAATTCAGTGTCTTCTCAGCTGAGCGCATTTAAAACAACTAAGTTTTAACTGACATTGTTCAAAGCAGAATTTAATCCACATTTCACATTCCTATTTTGGGAAAGCTTAAGGGCTATTGCAGAAAAGTATGGCTAGTTAATTATGAATCTAGTTGTCACATAGAAAAAAGGAACACTATATATCTTCTGGCTGATGAAGACAAGTAACATTGCTAGGGAGATCAAGAAACTTTTAATACAGGGGAGGGCAATGGGTGCAAGGTTAGGTCTCTAGCAGCCTCTGGTGGCTGTTCAAATAGGAATTTATTATTTTTTTAAAGTTCATGGTTATGCAAACTTTTTTATTTGATTATTTTTCAATTTTGATTTCATGCAGTAATAAAACAACTTTAGTGTTGCGAAAAAAAGTGCCTTTACTTGTAAACTCTTTGGTTATCACTGAAGGTCTGTTGTTTTGTTGGCAGCTTTTTAATAGAAGAGGTCACCTAAATACATTGGTGTATTTAGCTAGCAGCATCTAGGTGAGAGGGAGTCATTGTAAGTGGCTAATTACAAAGGTTAATTCAAATGGTTTTGAACACAGATTTTTGGGTTGACTACTATCAATGTAACCTATATCAACACAGTGCCTTGTAAATTAATAGCCCTGCCTTTTAATTTTATTGAATAATATTGTTTCATAATAGCAGTAAAACACTACAGGCTGTAGATTCCTACAGGATTATTTATCAGCTTTATGTCTCATGTCACCTTTGGAAAATGCAGTAATTTTTGTCAGGCTGTATTTCTTAAACATTGAAGCTGTCATCCACTGCAACTGCTGTAGTAAAGACTGCAAACCACTAAGAATTGTGGCTCCTGTTTTCACAGACTCCTAATTTCCTAGCACAGTCTTGTTTTAGTGGTCAAATTTTCCATGTTTGGTCTATGCACACAGGAGTGAGTGTCTGGAACAGAACAACACCCCATTAAGATGGGTTTTTTTCCCAAGAAAAAGACCCTAGAAAAGGTTACAACACTCTTTTGTGCATGTAAACTGATCCAAGTGTTTAGACACATAATTGCTTGCACAAAACTCTGCCAGTGACTGCTGAGTGCTGCCCCACGTCATTCACACTGGTGCACTGCTCATTTCAAGGGAAATTAGAAAGGTGAAAGTCTGTTTACCACTAAAATTTTGCCTTTCTGTATCTTGAAATGTCATCTAAATCCTACCTGGAGTGGGATGCTTGCAGGGCTGGGTCGAGACAATGTGGCAAGGGTCATGTCCTTTTCATCTCAGCCCTAAAACCTAACCCTAACACGTGGTCTAATTCCTCCTCTGTCCTCTGAAAGAGACATCTGTCATTCCTCCATACAAACTGAATTTGTTCTGCTCCGGTTTTCTACCAAGGTATAAAGAGTGGCTTATGTTTTGTTGACTAAGTCAATCTGACTGCAAGGTTAGAATTTTATAATCAATTATTTCAATGAATAATTCTCCCTAAAGCTATACATCAGATGATTAGTAAAGAGGACTTTAAAGAGTTTTTAATACCATCTTCTGATCTGGTTTTACTTTTTCTTTGCCTCCAAAGATAGGGTTTTTTTAAAAGTGGCCAAACATTTCAAATTGACCTTTTCTTTACATTCACAGGTCATTGAACAGTAGGCACGTCAGACAATCCTCAAAATACTTGTTTGTAAAACAGAAAGGTTGTGTCACTTAGAAAACATGCATTGCATATGCATAGAAGAAAGCCATGTATGATTTTAAAGAGGAACCATAAATACAAATTTACCTGCTGATATTTATTCTTAAAATTTCTGCTAACATAGATAACGACAGTCAAAAAACATCATTAGAAGTCAGGAAGATTAGAGCTCTGCAACATGGAGCTAGAGAGACTCAAACCTCCCTTTCTGTAACATGACCCAAGAGGAATTCCACTTTACAGAGCAGTGTGGAATTTATCACTCTTTCACAAGATTGTAAGAGCAGGTGTATAACCACAGTGAGACAGAAACAGCCTTTAGCACCCCAGATTAGAAGAAAATGACCTGCCTGGTTTCACGTTGGAAATGTTTAACCTATGGGTATGCCTGCAGCATCACTGCAATGGCACGTGGAAGGGAAAGCTTGGAATATTATCCTGGGGCTGACATATCATTTATTAAAGGAACTTTCATTTTTAGACACTGGTGGAGGATAAAATTTCCAATGAGAGTCTGTAATGAGTTTTACATACACAAGGTCACCTTGTGTGCTTTGCACTGCTGGAGAATTCAGGGCAGAGGTGTTTGCATAGGGGGGAAGGACAGTGAAACTACAGTAGACATCTTTGGGCAGGACAAAGGCCAGAGTTAGCACCAGCTGGGTACCAGAAAGAAGCCATTATTTTCAGAGCTACTGAAGTATTTTACTCTTGCTTACTAACCTAGGTTATATAATGGGGATCTGTGGTGATCTAGCGGTCACAGCCTTACAAGAAAACCACTAATCCTACACCTTACTCCTACTCATACAACCTGTGTGTCATTGTTCAGCATCCAAAAGCTACTTTTATTGTTGCTTTGAGCCTATGAAAATTGTGTTCTGTTTTCTTTTGTTTCTTTAATGAAGAAAAATAGAGACCACTGACTTCTTAGTCCTATGAATGGCTTGTCTGATGGAGGATATGAAAACATTGCTTAAAATATGTATGTGCATAGGAGCATTTTGTTTTGAAACAGCTTGATTTTAAGTGTGACCTGAGAAAAGAGTCTTAGCAATTAAACATCATGGAGCATAACTGTGGGAACAACAAAATTACATTTCGCAACAGGAAAATTTGTCATCAAAAGCATGTTTACCCACTCAAAATATAAGCTAGAAGTGTGAAAACCACTGGCTGGCAGCTGTGGGTGTTGTAAAGATCTGTGCACAAAGGACCTGCTCTCGTTGCAGCCTTGTCCTGCCAGTCAGTAAAATCAGTGTTCACAGGATGCAGCCCCTCCAGAAGATTGTCACAAAAGGCCTTGCTGTGCAAGCAAACATGAGTGAGCTTGTCTGCTCTGCCATCTGTTACTGAGACCGCCTGTGACTGCTGAATCATTTGCTTCCCTCGGCTTATTTCAGGTTCTTAGCTGGCATCTTCAGAAATGAGGGTTTGCTCATCTCTCTGTCTTGGCTCGGAGTGTGAGTGAGGATTACAGATTGGCATTTTCTGTCACAGGTCAGGCTGGAAGAGAGATACAAGAAGACAAATGTGTCAAGCCTTGGTTGTTGAAAGTTTGGGATGGAGAAAGAAGAGTCTGAATTTAATGTGAATCTTAGTTTTGAAGAAGAGGAGGAATAGGAGCAAGGATTGAAAACCTCCAGCCCGTTGTTCTGCAGGCAGAGAGGAAAATCTAAGCAGCAGCTGATTGAGACAGCTGAGTAAAGAAGCTACAAGGTAAAAATAGCAGCAGGCTGTCAATTAATCTGGCAGTGCTGGGCATGAGTGAGAAAGCAGCAGGAGGCTTTGGGAGAAGCCGAGTCAGGGATGCTGCGTGGGGAAGGGGAGGCAGCTCTGCTGTGAGCCAGGAGCAGGAGCTCACAGAGGAGGAGCAGGGTTTGTACACTCACATACAATCCTGGAGAGACAACTCAAGTCTCACTTTATCACAACCTCAAACTGAATATTTGTGTGAATGGGACCCTTTTATCACTGAGATATCCAGTTATTTTCTACACTTCCTTAGAAGGGACACTTGTAGATTTCTGAAGACCCTCTGGAGCACAGAGTCTGTCTACCCCGAGGAACAGGGATGTCACCCACCACTGCCCCACCACAGCCACTGAAACACATCACTTCTAAATGAGATGTGCAGCACAGGAGGTGCTAAACCCCCTGGAGCCCTGTCAGTGCCATAGGGCTGGGTGTCATGGATTTTTCTGTAAATGTTTTTACTCATTGAGTAATGACTGCAGTGCACAGGCATATCTGATGGATGGCCTGCCCAGCATGCTGATGGGCCAAGGATGGAGCTCTGTCTGTGTTTTGTTTGTTCTTTCATGAATGCCAATGCTAGTGAAGGGTTTTGCAGGGAGAGTCTCAAGCTGTTTATTTACGCAGTAAGAATAACATAAATATTTTGAAGTGTGGCTCAAACCAGCATTCAGCAGAGACAGTAGATAGGCTCAGCAGAAAAAGCTTGGTATGAGCAACTAGGGTATCATCTGTTATTGACTCCAATTGCAGCTGCTGTGAACTGGGGTGTTTGAACCTGTGATCTTAATTG
The DNA here is from genome assembly GCF_052056855.1 of Sturnus vulgaris. Taxonomy (NCBI): domain Eukaryota; kingdom Metazoa; phylum Chordata; class Aves; order Passeriformes; family Sturnidae; genus Sturnus; species Sturnus vulgaris. The sequence continues at coordinate 110,277,753 of NC_142244.1, forward strand.
TGCCACACACATTCTTGGATAAAAAGTGCTATAAAAATGCCAGGAGTGGCTATTCCGTATTTTTAATAGTATTTTATCTATATCTTTTCACTTTCACTGTTCCTGAACTGCCTGAGGTGAAAAAGTCAGCCTGTGCCTGTTCAAAGACAAAGGTACAGCTGTGGTTGCTGAGCTCCAGTTCATAATTTAAGAGCAGGATGCAGGGATGGAGTGGGCAGGTCATTCCTAAGCCTGCAGCTCTGCACATGCACTGCCTTTGTGGCTCAGTGTTCACTAATTCACTGTGCAGCAGTTTGGCTCAGACTGGCTCTGCACCAGCTTCTTTAAACCCCCAGCCCACCCCATCCCCACTGGAGCAGAGCCAGCCTGGCACCAACACTGGATTCTGGGTTCATATGGAATGTGGGTACCTACCCACAGCACAACATCCACAGATGAGAGCTGGGCATGGCAATCCCCTGTTCTGCAGCAGGCAGAAAGGGCTCCCAGAAAAGAGGCCCTGAGCCCCCAGGCAGGGTGGGTCTGACAGCACACCCCAGGAAAGCAGCTATTCCAGTGCTGCCAGACATCCTGCAGGGGTGCTGAGGATTGGGCTCAGAAGGAAAGCAGCAGCATCACACCTCAGCCTGCAGGCAGGGCATGTTTAGCTCAGCTCTCCTGGTAGCACCAGCTCTGCTCTGCCCATGACTTCTGCAGCCAGGAGCTGGGGACTGGCTTAGCAGGAGTCTCCTCCTTCCATGCAAACCCACCTATCTTATTCCTTTGGGAGAGGGATTAATTTCTGCTGTTGAAAAGGAAGAAGCAAAAGCAGGCGCTGCTGGGTTGTGAAGATGGACAGATTTAGAGATATCTGCAAGAACAAAATCCATGTCACCCAAAACAGCTGAGACACTGTGGCCAAGCAAGGCAGCATGGTCTCCTCCCTTCAGAAACCTTGCAGCACAGAGAGGGGAGCACATTTCTCCAGTCCAGAGATCAAAGCAGTTTTCATTTCTCCTTGTGATTTTATTCCATGGCTATTTAAGAGCTGGGCCAAGTTGCCATCATTTGCATGTTGCCTTTGCTGTTTAGGGATCCAGCTCAGAGGTGTGGAGAGCTTGCCTTAGGCTGGCTGTCAGAGGGAGGTACCAAAATCTCTCCCTTCCTGGCCTGTGCCCAGCTGCCTTCACAGGAGAGCTGATCTATTGATGGAGTGTCTCCTGGACTTGGTAGAGAACAGCTTGCAAAACACAGCAGTCAGTGGCCAAGTTATCCCAAAAGTTATCCCAAGTTATCAAGCTCTGATACCCAAAATCCTTGCAGCACTGCAGGGAGTGCTCACTACATTTGTGTATTCTGGCTGTCTCATGGGCTGTGTATGAAAACTAGAGAGATTTAAGTATTAAACATTTAGGTAATTAGGCATAAATCACATTTTTTTCACTGTCTCATTGCAATAATCTCAAAAAAGAGTTCTTCCTGTCTCTTACTCATCCTTATGGAAAACCTATAAGGTGAAACTTGAGCTATTTCTATTTCTCATTAATTAGAAGTTCCAAATCCAGAGGAAAGATGCCCCGAGCTTAGAGATGACTCCCTGTGGCTTCCCTGGGAAGGGAATGGTCCCAGACACCCCAATTATCTCAATGACACACATACCCTGTCAGAAACCTCTCATCACCAATGTGTTAGGGTCAGCTGCTCTTGGAAACACTTAATAATATAATCTGTTACATCAAGGGTACATATGGAGTGGCTGCTCTGCTATTAAAATTGGTGTGGCCACCATGGCTTAAAATCTAGGAGTTTTGGTTGCACTTCAGAGCACATCTTTGTCTTGAACTTTGAAAGCCACAGTGTCCATGATCCTTGTTCAACCCTGCATAAAGATTCATGCAAAGACATGCCAGAAAGATGAGGGCCTCAGCTGGTGTTAAATTACCAGTGCAGAGTGCCCCATCTGCCACTGAAATGCAGCTGCATGGTGCAAAGTGACAAGCACTTGGTGGCTGCTTCCTCTCACAAATGTCCACAGGATTTCAATCACAAAAAGGAAATTTGTCCTGTCCATATGGCTACAATTCATTGGTCATTAATCTCCCAGTGTTTACATGTTGATTCCTCCAGAGTCTAATCTCAGCCTGTAGCTGTCAAGCCACTGCTTGGAGATAAAACAAGGCTGATCCTGCCCTCCAAGGACTCTCAATCTGTAGGCAATAAACAAGTGTGAGGCCATAAGTCAGACATGTTGTCAAGTCATAGGAACTGTGTCATTTTTACCAGCTTCCCACATGTCTGCCTTGGCACCCAAAGGGATCCTCACAGCAGCTCTTCCTCTGCTTCACTTGTAGTTGCCACTTAACAGGGTCTGGAAAGGAAGAGCTTCCAGCTCTACCCCATTTATCTCCTTCACAATCAGGTAGTTAACTGAAACACAGGGACATGCAGGGGTTTTTTTCTGATAAGGAGAAGTCGATGATGAAAAGGGCATCTGTGACATGAAATCCAATTTTCCTGAAGACAATAAGAGAGAGAATATCAGGTTCTCACTCCCTGTTTCAGCCAGAACTCCCATCCCCAAAGACTCACCCCACATTGCCCAGCCAACCAAGCTCTCAGATCAGCATTTGCCATGTCATGCTTTTGACTTCTTGAGTTGTGCCAAAGAAGGCTCAGATTAGATATTTGGAAAAATTTCTTCACCAAAAGGGTAGTCAAGTATTCCAACAGCCTGCAGCTGGGCAGTTGATTTACCATCCCTAGAGGTATTTCAAAGACATGAGGGACATGGTTTAGTGGTGGACTTGGTAGTGTTGGGTTAATGATTCCAACCTAAATGATTCTGTGATTCTCCATGGTTTACATGGGCTCTTCTCAGCCAGGTGTGCCTTTAGTGTGAAAACCCTTTACACAGAGTCATGGTTACACTGCAGAAAATAAAGTTTTTTTACAGTTACTTCATAAATGAAGGATAATGGTTCTTCCTGTCCCCTGAATTCCACTTTTAAGAGGTCCTAAAATAACCCATTTTTTCTCATTTGCTGTCAGGTGTTGGTCAGTCATTAGAGCACAGCAGTCACAGCCCAGCCTCTATTGCCTCACTGGGGTTTTGTAGGAGGGAACCACATATGCACAACCCCTTTCTGCCTCGCTGTTCTCAGAACTCTTCCACTTTTCTCCTCAGCCTCTTCAGAAGCCTTAATTTCGTTTTGCTTTTCTAATTTAAAATTTCCTTTTCAAAATGGAAATTATTCGGGGATTGTAAGGGGGAAAGTGGGCAGAGACTCACTTACACTTAGACCTGTCTTTTTTCTACATTGCTGGTTAGTTTGCTAGCTGAACAATTGCATTTCAGATGCTTGGAAATATTTCTAGTTTGCCAGAAGAGCTGATCAGCATGGCTGTACATGTGACTCTGTGCTTTTCCCAGCAGGAAAAATCAGGTGTAGCTTAGGCCTGTTCTTAACACATAATAGGCTGTGTCACCAAAGGTGTTTTACCAACAAGCAAAATGTAATTATCACTTTTCCAAAGCTGAAATGCTTTTTTGGCATAGTTTGACCTTCTAATGAGAATAAATATGTTAGTAAACGTTGCATTCTTTAGTGATAACAGTCAAAATATTAAGCATTTGTTGGTGAGAGTAAATTTAAGCACTTGCAAAGGGGGTCTCTCTATTCTTAGTGTCAGTGGTTTTTACGTTCATGACAATTTATTTTATAATTAAATTATATTAGGTTATGGTGTTATTTTTTCTTATGTGTCTGAAATTCAGTCACATATTCACTGAAAAGTGAATCACTCATCAAATCCTACAGAAATCTGGGTACTGAATTCTGACAAACTCCAGGGTGGTTTCATTTCTTTTCTCTAGTGTGAAATCATACCTGTGATCTGCACCCCCCTCAAGTAGAAACTACAGCAAGATGACTCTAGCCATGCTGACCTCTAACACCCACAGATAATCATCATCTCCACTAAGCACATTAATTAGTTACTAAAGTAATTAACTGGAAGTCACATAATCAATGCCAGATGTTTTGGAGTTGTTTCATTTTGGATTCCAACTGCTGCTGGGTTCCCAAACTTATAATCCTGAATGTTTTTCCCAAAGAAGGCCAAACTTCATCAGCAGCTGCTTGAATTCTTCCAGCCCAAAGCTGGGGCTGTGACCTCACACCCCTACACCATCAATTCTGGTTGGACACACATGAGTTTGGGTGAGACTGGAAACTATTGGTTAACTTTCTATTTCCCTGTGCATCTTCCTCAAAGAGATGTCTCTGCCTTGGGAAGAAGCAAAGCAATATGTCAGAGTTGGTGTATTTACATGCTAATGTTTAGATCCATGTGATATTTATAAAGGAGAACAGTGAGGGATAAAAGGAGAGATTTGTGTCAGTACTGTGGTGGCTTTCTGGGAAGGAAGTGGCTTCTTCAGGTTTTACTGAACATTGCAGAGGGGAGATTTCTCTTTTTTCACTTATTTAAATGACAATCATTGTCTACCCACAAGTTCAACACCAGGTTTTTGTTTTTTTAATGTTACCTTCAGACTATATTAAAAATAGTATATTTTCACTGGTCTTGAACTATTTTTCACAGACATATTTATATAATGTACCAAGATGCTAAATTTATCCTCATATAGGCTTTAATTACGTTGTATACTTACTGCAAATTAACCAGATGCAGTGGAATTTTGTTGGGGAACTGCTTTCTTCTTAACACCCTGACTGTCTATAGTCCATCAAAGACATTGAAAGAAGTTTATCAGATACAGGTGTGATTGATTTAATGGGGAGGGGGAGCATTTATTATTTTAATTGCATCTCTTCAACATTGTGACTGCAGTGTGGTTTCTTTTGAGCCAGCAGCTGGAGGTGTCACTCTGTTAATGTGCTTTTCCTCTTAGAAAAGAACCAATGGCTCTTGCACCCTCATCCTTCCTGGCCTCCCCCCTGCCAAATGGTCTCTCGAGCTATTTTTATGGAACTGCCATGGCATTGCACTGCATTTAAGGAATATTCTGTTTTCTCTACTTTACAGCCAGAATTGCAACACCCCTCTCAAGGTACTGTTCCTTGGTGATAATGGTTTTAATTTTGTTTCTTTCTATCAGTCCTATTTGAAGTGTTTAGTATTTATTTTTTTTTATTGTTGGACAATTTCTTGGCTGATTTTCCTTGATGGATTGCTGGGATCTGCACTGTTTCTTCCCCTAGTTTTACCATTTTTCATACTTCTTACATTGTGACAGAGACACTGTCATAGGGCTGACAGTCCTGGCAGATGTCTGTGACTAGCTCAAGTGTTCCTCAACACCTGCTGAATTTTCTCTTCCTGTTTGTAATTTAAATAATCCCCCATAACCTTGTCAATTTTCTGTGCCAGTTGACTTGTCCTACTTTATTTAAGGTGGAACTATTCCTCACTTACAAACTCTCTCCTCCCAAATAATTCTAGCCATCACATTCATGTTTTTTCTTCTTCATGTTGCTTTTAATTCATTAATTCAGACACCGATAATTCTACCTGATTAGGTTGATGATCCTCTCTGTTAATAATCAAGTAATTTATTTTCTTTTATATTTTGAAAAGTGATAGGAGCTGCATCCAAGCATTACTTTCAGTGCACTAGATGATAGGTAAAATCTTCCAAGAGCAACATCACAATTCACTATCAGCTATCATGAGCAAGACAAGTAAGCTAAATGCAAATTTCCTCTTTGTAATTTATTCCTTTTAATACAATTCTGGGGGGGAAGGTGCAGAGATTATTTACAGCCTGCTCTGAAAATTAAGATAAGGGTTATATCAAACCATGAATTGATTATATTTAAAGCTATGGGACCCCCAGAGGCAATATCCCCCAGCTGTTTCCTCTTATTTACAGCAGCACAGCTCTGGCTTCAGCACTGCAGATGATCTTGGCAGCTGAATCCTCACAGCACAAGGGGAGAGTGAAGGGGAGGGAGCTCCAGGCAGCTTCAGTGCAGCCTTTTGTGCTCCATGGTCCAAGGGAGGAGTTCCTAATGGGGGGGCTCCTAATTCCAGCCACCTCCCACCATGGAACTCGGGCACTTTGACTTCTGTCACCTGCAAATGACCAAACAACTCTTACAGATGTTGAACTCCTCATTAATGACAGTTTTTAATAAGCAAATCGAATGTTTCTGCAGCTGGTTAGCATGTCAGTACAGTGACATGTCATCTAGCAATTAATTCCTCATATGGCTGTGAGCACAGGCACTGTGTGTAGATGCTGGTCTCTAAAGGGCAGGAAGCTTCCTTAGAAAATATTTCTATACTGTAAGACTTCTTTATCATGAGGATTTAATTTCGTAGCTATGAGCTTGCTTGTCTCTGTCTCCCCTTCATACTATCTCCTCTGTGTAATTTAGATACAGGTTCAGTAAGAACTGCTTTAAAATGAATAACTGGTAGCTGAGCACAGGAAGGCTCAGACCTAGGCAGGCTAGCCTTGTTTTTGGTTTGGTGCTGCCTTTCTTTTTTCCCTTTTATTTTGTTTATTTTTTTTTTTTAATAGCAAATATTAAGACAGAAATAAGACAATGATAAATGGAACTGAAGTACCAATTAAGGCTAGCCAGGTGGCTGCATGGCTCAGAAAAGCATTTTAAAGTCACAAGTTTTACATTTGAATGTAACAGTTCATGCCAGGAGCAATGTAAGGCTGCTGAGTCAGTGCTGTTCACACATTTACCATGCATTTAACCCAATATTCACAGGTATGCTCTGCATTCAGAAGCACACACCTGACTGCCTGCACATTCAGCTTGACATTCTAGGTGCAGAGTTATGCAAATATGCATTTATTTTAAATTTCAAGGAATAAAAATAATCACTATTTAATTCTTATTTTACATATATATATCTGTTAACTCTGTAATATATCATACACTGCAGAGAGCTATTCCTAAATGGAGTTAGTGTTTTGGCAGTACAACTTCTTGACATAGTGGTTTTGGGTTTGTTTTCTTCATTGATATTAAAGAGCCAAAACTATTTCACACTGTTGACAGGAGTCCCCAGTACACTAAATGCTGTATCCCATTATATTTTTGGGGAATTGGTCGATTGTCCAGCTCTGGAGACCTGTTGGTGTGAGTCTGGAGGAGGGCCACAAAAATGACCAGAGGAATGAAATATTTCTCAGGTAGAGAAAGTCTGAGGAGCTGGGGCTGTTCCACATGGAAAAGGCTCCAGGGAGACTTTATTGAAGCCTTCCAGTATTTAAAGGGCACTTCCATGAAAGATGGGGACAGACTTTTTAACAGAGCCTGTTGCAATAGGATAATGGTTTTGAACTAAAAGATATTTAGACTAGACAAAGGGAAGGAATCTTTTACAGAAACGGTGGTGAAACATCAAATGGGGTTATCCAGAGAGGTGGCAGATTACTGAACCTGGAAACACTCAAGGTCGGGTTAAATGAGGCTGTGAGCAAACTGATCTAGTTGAAGATGTCCTTGTTGATCAAAGGGAGTTTGAACTAAATGACCGTTAATGTCCCTTCCAACCCAAACTGTTCTATGATTCTATGATACTTAAACCTAAACAATACTAGAAAAATGCAGTCTATACTCATCAAAGAATGTGGAAGTTTCACACCTCACCCTGAAGTCTGTCTGTTTACCAGATCATCAGGAATCTTTTTTTTTCATAGGCTAGTTTCCTCGAAATTAAAACCTCCTGAGGTGCTTGTTTTAGAGAAGCTTGTGTATGTAGGTGAAGGAAATTGTTTCTTATGCTTTTGTGGGGTTTTTTTGAGCGACAACTGCAGGTTTCATTGATATGCAATATATATTTTGCACTTCAGTGTGACATATATGAAAACACTGAGGACTGAAGGAGATGTGGAGTCAGGACACAGCCACCCTTCCCACCTCACACTGACAATATCAGGTCTGTGGGCTACAGAAAAGGCACCCTGGATACCTGTTACAGTGAATGGGAAAACCGGGCCTTTGATTTTTGTACAGATTGGTAAATTGGATCTCATCTGATGAACATCAACACTCTCCATTTAATAAGAAGAATGATTTCACTTTGTTGCCTTACCCTTCTTGATACCTCTGATTTTATTTTGTCACTTAAGACTTGTGCCAGACTGGTTTGTTGGCATCTGCTGTGTACTGCTATGGTGGGATGAGCAGTGAGTTGCCAGGTTTTACACTGACAGATTTATTTAATTTATTTTTTTTTTACCAGGAGAAGCTGGATACTTTGCAGAAAGGAAGTTAATAATGGAATAATGAGGGAAATAAAAGGTCAAAGATTGTTCTTGCCGCATGTCTTTATTTCCCTAGCCACCAAGCAGTGATTTTTAAACACATTTCTCTGCAGTAACCTTGACATCAATTCCTGCCATGACTTCACCACATTGTCATCATGCCATGGTCTCAAAATGTAAAATACCCTACTACAGGAAATCTGACACTACCAATATTACAATAATTGCAGGAAAGTAAACTGCAGAAAAATATGTTTCATGACAGGGGAAGCAGAAAAACTGCTAGATGAATTGGATTCCTTTTTAGATGAATCTTCTATGGATCAGTAGGTTTATTCAGAGTTACTTAAAAAGCAGTTAACATTCCATTAGCAACAAACTGTGATCTGTGTCAGCAGTAAAGCACTGTTCAGTCATTTATTTTAGAATGAGCAGTCACTGCAGGGAGAAATAAAATTATGAAACGCCTCACAAGCAAATAAATAGTAAGGCAAAGCCAGGGATTTTCTTTCTTATTCTCCTCCTAGGAATATCTCTTAATATAGAGCAATTTTTTCCCCCAATGTTTGCTATGTGCAGGGTGAGTCAGAACTATCTATTTCTTGGTAGTTTGGGTTTGTGATCAAAGAGGAAAAAAGTGCATGCTCAGATTTGGCTGCTGCCATGGTATTTCACCAAAGTAAGAGCATTGTTGGTTCAGCATTTTGCCCTCTGCTAACCTGGCTTCAGTCCCGAAAAGCTGCAATGAAAGAATCCCTTTCCTTGCAGCAGGAATGGATTTGGCACAGTGCCCCTGTGGACTCTTCACCTGATCATGATTCCCTCCTGTGCTTAAAGCAGCCTTTATCTCCCCATTCTCCTGACTCAGACAAAACCTGCACTGGCACAGGAGTTAATGTTTGGCTCCTATGTTATTTTTGATGGGCAGCTTTGATACTTCCAAACCTTTTTATATCTTGTGAGAGACATCAGGTAAAAAACAGCCTTCGAGTGTCACTGATATCATGGAGAGCCAGACATGGGTGGAAGAAGCATTACTGAAATCTGTGCAAAACCCTCTCCCAGCTGAGCTGCTACTGGCAGGCATCCCAAAGACAGCTCCACGTTACCCTCGTGTCATTCTCCTGTGTGCATTGTGCCAAACAATCAGCCAAACATCAAACAATTAGAAGGTCTTTGCCTTGTACTGCTCTGAAGCCACTGCTCTGACTGTACAATCCTGCAGCCCCTGATGGCAGATTGTCCCTACTGCTGGACATGTCACATAAAACCAGGAGCTCAACAGCTGCAAAAGCTCTGCCTGATTTTAACAAATATAAATGTAGAACTCATTCCCAAAGTAACAAGTTCTGTGTTACACAATAACATTGCCTCATAAAGTTTTAGTCCTTGTTTTAATTACTCTGATAGATGGATCATTATAGTGATGCATAGAGAAGAGAGGAAGAAATATAAATAAACACATGGAGACTACACTGGTTAGACAATCAGCATTTCTGCTAAGCCACTAACAAGGAATGCACAGCTGACTTGTGTGTGGTAAGACGATGATTAAAACATTTGGCCATAAATGCCATATTAACTTGTGTTTTATTAATTAGGTATTTCTATAACTCAAAACATATAACTGGGGCCAGTAGAAGTAATTTTAGATCACTAATTGATATTAGCATTGAGAAATTAGGAGCCATTATTTACAGGAATAACCAGTACCTCCTCATCTCCTGAGATTCTGCTGTGCCTAGACAGATAAATGTGACGGGAAAAACTCCTTCTTTCATCCTTTTCAAAAGAAAAGGATCCTGATGGGTATTCTAATGTGGAGAAACAAAGTTTTGGGATTTTTTTTCTACCAGTTTCTAATAGTGGCTGTTCTGATGTGGCATGGGGGAACAGAAATGATTGTGAGGGCATCTTCAAAAGCCATAACTCCAGGCTGTGCTCATTCTCTCCTATTGCTTTTTAAGATTATGATAATGAATAGTAATTTAGAATTAATTCAAATTAAATTAAATTATTTGGGCTGCTTTTTTCCAGACCTGAGCCCTGACTGCAATAATTGTGTTTAGCTCTAGCTCCAATAACTGAATTCCTCTGCAGATTACATTTTTAGGGTGCAGAGATATGGTGAGCAGCTTGCCCAGCTCTTCTGAAGCTCACATTTAATGGTGAGTCCAAAAGCTTTGAAGTGAAATCTTTAACTAAAAAACCCCAGCATTTTGTAATCTTTTCCCATGTCAGGCCTTTCCTTCCAGGAGCTGAAACATTAATTTTCAAAATGGCTCAGTAATTCTAGTAAAAAGGAGGAAGCAAGTAATGAATACAAGTTATCATTCTGGAATTCTTCCAGTGCTGCTGTTTAGAAACTGTTTTTTAAGAGATATGCTTGGAATTAGTCCTTGCATTACAAATAATACAGTCACCTCAGTGATGGAAGTGCAAATTATCAAGCTAAGAAGCAAAAATGAGTTTATTTTTATCAGTTTATATAGTCACTGTAATCCATAAATGCACACAGATATTATTTAAAACACTGTGTATGTTACAAACACACAGTTAAATGGTCTTTCTTTAAATCATCTTTGCAAGTGTATTCTTAATATCAGAGCATGCTTAGTTCTGCCTAAACTGTAAGAAATTAGAAAAATGTATTTTTATATTAGGTCCAAATTCAACTGACAATGACATATCTTGCATAGCTCAGAAGTGACCTTGTACACATTGAAGAAAACCACATAATTTTGTCCTGTAAGCACAGATTATACATTCATCCCTTTTAAATTTGATAATACAAATGGTTCCTTTGAAAACATCCCTCTGGTACTATTTTATTGCAAATTTTCCCATGGATGTTTAAAATCCTCAGATGTATGACAGAATGTGAAATCTACTACATATAGCAGCAAGTGCAGGCAAGTAAATTGGGCATAAAATTTCTGGAGTGAACACCATGTAATTTTTAAGTGATTCACCTCTACACCACCTGCTAATCCATTTCTGGGAGAAATACAAAATTTTGTGCATCTTGCAAAAAGTGCCATTTTAAGTAGGAGAGCACAACTTTAAAGGAGTGAAACAAGGATAAAAAAGCTTTTACAAAAAGATGTTGTCAATGAAATATTTCCTGAACACTGATCATTAGCTATGAAACCATTGCTTATCCATAAACTCTGATTTCTTATGGTCAGAGAAACACTTGCTTCATTTATATATGCAGATAGAGCCTTCCTTTGAAATCCAGCTGCATTTGTGGTCTCAGCAGCATTTAAGATAAATATTTCAACAGCTTCTTTCTCAATGTCTTCTAGAGATATCAGTATAGACAGTATCTTTCCAGTGTTGTGCACTGAATTTATAAAGCTGATTCTACTCTCACTTCAGATTACCTGATTTCTGACCAAATTGGAGCACCCTGCATTTAGAAGGAGGTATTAAACAGCACCATTGCTGTTTTATGTGTTCCCAACATTTTCTGTAATAGCTTCTCTAAAAATGTGTGGCATAAACAAAATCCTCAAGCACATTGCAGTAAAAGGGTTTTATTGGTGCTCATTTGCACTGACCTACATAGGTTGTTCTCAGGCTCCCCATTCCTGAGCAGTGATGCTCGTTCTGTATTGGAGCCAAGAAGGCACTTAATCTGTGCCAAGCCATCTTTTTGTCAAAGTACCATTTTGCCATCAAAATAAAGGCACAAAAACAATTTATGTTCTGTTAGTAAAACCAGGAAAAACAATCTCCATGAAGAAAGGAGTCAGGAGTTACCCCTCCAATGATCTTACAAAGCATGTCTGCATAGATCTAATTTTCCACATTATATCAAGAGCAGAGGAAGCCTGAATTCCTATCTAAAGAATGGAAATAGAAACACACTAGGAATAGCACCTCCTCTGATTTATTTCTTCTAAGAAAAAAAGGACAATCTGTCTTCATTCCTCACTGACTTCTCATAGCCTTCTATATGTTAATATTCTAAAGCACTCTATAAAATATAACTGACATAAAATTACTGCAGCAGGACATTTTATTTCACTTCTGTGCTATATATGATTATCAAAGATTTGAAATGTTATGGAATGAATAAAACAGTATTGTTGTTTTATACACAGCAAGGATGTCCCAATTAATGCAATTTGCCAAAGCAAGAAAAGGTAAGGATTTTCTTGTGAAAGACAACAGGGATTGTTTTTTCTTGCTTGGTTTGCATGAGTGTAATGTGCTGAACATCACACAGAATGTTACTTGAAACTTCTTATTACAATCTTATTAAAGCAACATCCTTTAGAAAGCAAAGCATAAGGTTGAGTGACCCAATCTTCAGATATATTTATTTAAACTCAAGTTTTTTCTCTAAACTTGCTGACATCTGTATGACATAAATAAATTTTATCGTATCCAAAATCCCTTACAGAAAAACAGGAATATTACAAGGGTTCAGGTGCTCTGAATCTTCCATATAGAACATACAATCCATGCATACCATATCTGCTTTAAAAAAAATTAACAAACAGTATTTTCTTTTTATCTGCAGAATTTATTTGTTCTCTCACCAAAAATTAACAGATATAGCTACTTCTGTTTTTTCCTAAGGACTAAAGGTGCTCCTTTGATTGGTGAGGATGCTCCAGTGGTTATAAGTTTCAGATTTTCACGTATAAAATTGCGCTGTCGGACTGTGAATGATCCTATGTAGCTGCTGGTGCAAACTACTTTGGCTGCCACTGTAGGTGGTACAGTCTGTGGAAGAAGTCCATTGATTACATATGTCCACTGCATGGATTGTGTCTGAAAATAATGAACAGAGAAAGGGAAAAAAAGAAACCAATGATCAAATACTCTGAAAATTTGTCAGTGATTTGAGATGCAACATTGAATTAAAAAGGTATTTGTCCTTTTCCATGTAATGCACTGGAATAACACAGAATGAGAATTGCACTCCTGGGACAGAGAACTGAAATCACATTCAGCTTTATTCTGGACCAGGCATAACAAAGATGAGAACTGTACTATCCCTGGCTGATCTAAAATTCCTTTTTTATTTAAAAATGCCAGAGGTCTGTGCATTTTTCAAAGAGCTCTATGTGTTTTTAAAAGATGACTATTCCATACTACAAAATAAATGCCTCAAGTTTATACCACAGAATTCACTTGCAATTCTGCTATCTGTAACAATGGTATTATCAAATGGTGGGATTTTCTCATTGAGACAATGAACAAAACTAAGAGAAAAGGATTCAGAGTATGCACAAGAGAATTGAAGCTTCACGTTGGAATCTCTAGTTTGAGGCATATTTATGTGGATTGAAAATGACACTCTTCATTTGCTCTCTGTTTAAAATTGGTCTCTAGGAATGGAACATATGTTTCCATGTCATGTCTTCTAATGCTTGAATACTTGATTCTTCCTGAGTACATGGTCTTTATTCTTACTACACATCTCATCCATCCATGCTTAAAGACTTTTATTTTCACAAATATTAGGGTATACTGCTATACCATATACTGAGACCTCCCATGCTTCATTTGTGACCTGAAACAAAATTTGGGTTGTTAAAAACTTGTGAAATTTTTGCAGATCTTCCAATAATTTTCCTTTCATAACCTATCACTTTAATTTCTGAAAGCAGGTCTTTATTCCAAGTCTCTAGCCCTTTCCTATCATTACATCTGGAAAAAAGGTATATTCCTGGGTTTTAGTTTTCTAATCTTCTTTTCTTTAAACACACCCTCCCCTCCCCCCCTCTCCAAACTACTAGCAACAGAAATATTACAAACCCAAAAGATATTACAAAACCTCAAATGATGTGTCATTGTGTCCAGTCTGTACTGTGCAAAAGGACAAAGCATTGCATGTCCACTTTAGGCATAGACTGTCATCAATTCCCTCACAGTGACTGAAAATTCCAGGTGTTTAGTTTGGGGCTTCTTTTCTCCTTCTGAGATAAAACTAATTGAGGAAGACAGAGTAAAAAATATGGCATGTCTAAGTCTATTAAAATATATTCATACAAGTGAAATTTGGCTTTTATACAGAACACAGAGCATGAACACTGTACACGGAACACACCAGGCTCTGACTTTGCAGCCTCAGAGCAGAGGAGTCACGTGAAATGGGTGAGTGGTATTTCCAAATTCCCAAGGTCTGCCTTTCCACAGGACACAGCTGTGCTGGCTGTGGTTCCAGAGTAGGTTTTTGGTGCTCTCCTGCTGTGTTGAACTCCAGGGACACAGCTCATAGGGTCACCTTTCCCTGCTGCTTCCAGTCACCCACTTTTATCATTACAGCAAGACTTGTACTTCAAGGAATTAATCTCCCATTTAAAACTAACTTAATCCTTAGAACAATCCATTCTAGATAGAAACATTACACCTAACACCAGTGTCATTCTTCATCTGAGGAAATAAAAGGTCAGAAAGGCTGATATGTTCTCAAATTGCTCTGGGAAACAGTGCTACAGTCACCCCTCAAAGCTGATGAGTGTTGTCCTCAGCTGGCAGTGCAGCCTCCCCCATGGCTGGGTTTGTGGCCATTTGCTCATTCCAGTGTTTGCTCTCTGCTCCTGCTCTGCTGCTGCCCATGTCAGTACTCCAGCCAGATTTGGTCTACAGAGAGGTGCCACAATACCCACACAAACTGTGACAGATTTTCACACGCCATAAATGCTATCAACCATCTCTAAAGCACAGTGTCTATATTTGTCTTGTTATTTATTGCATTCTGTCATTTAATTATGGTCTAGATAAAGCACTACAAAAGTCACAGAGATGAGCAGTGAACCTTCTCCACCTTCAACTTTTTGTACAGTTATCCCATATTTACAGCAACATACAGAAGAGGAGAAAAAAGCATGATAAAATGTATCTTTGACTTTACTAAGTTTTGTTACATCAGTTTTATACTTGTCACTGAAAAAGTTTGAATCTATTCTGTTCATCTTTGTTATCTTTCATTTGCTTCTTCCTACCACTCTTATTGCCACCCCGTTCAGTGATAAATTATATTTAAGGAGTATCATTGCAAGTTTTGAATTTATAATGCAGATATTCAACAAAAAGAGTTTCACAACATTAAACCATAAACTCTTTGGCTCAGGCTTTGTTCTCTGCTGTGCACTTATACAGCATTTATATTATTATACAGATATACTGCATACACTTACAGCTCTGAAATGCCATTATCATATGACTCTCTAATTGTAGTTTTAACCAGCATTTTGGCAACTGAATTATACTTTTCTGCATCAATGCTGAAAGAATAGATGAGTGTTTTTTGCTGTGTATTTTTAAAGAAACCTCTACCTGAAAATTGGCAGCACTGATTTTACATGGTGTCTGCTGAATGACTCACCTTATTCCAGTAAGATTAGTAAATGAGAACTCAGTAGATATTTCACCATGCATGCATAGTTTTTCAAAATTTTTATTACTATCCTACTAAAATCAAAACGTAATTTAAATTGAATATTATTCTATGTAAAACAGGCAGATTAACTCATCATTATTCTCAATTCTATTTAATACTGTGAAATGAGCTAGTAACTACTGTCTGTAAAGGTAACAGCCAGCAAAAGCAGGTATGACATGAACCAGCATCAATATCTTATGTCCAAAGATAAAGCTGTCATTTAAGAGAAGTGTCTCTCCAAAGCTAGCTCATTATTTTATTAACTTCAGTACAAAATGAAATAGTTGATCTTTCTTTTATTAAGCAGATGAACAATTTAGTTTAAAGGTAATTAAACCTCATGGTCATATTCACTGCGTGCAAGTCTCATGGATTATTTCAAGGTCAGAGAAAAGATCTGAAAGATGTTTCAGCCAGTGATTTAAACTGAGTAGCAAGTTACTGAAAAAAATAATTTTTGTTGATGAAATCCACACATATTGTGACTTGACTGTCTATAGTATTAGTGGGATTTAAACAAAAATAGTGGGCTATGCCATCTCTCAATTTCACTTATCATCAGCATCAAACAATAGATACAGACTCCTGGCTACTAATAACCTTTTATTAATTTCCTGTTTGCCATAGAAATATCCTGGACTGTGTGACCAGTGGAAAAAATAAAGGCTGTGGCTTGTGGAAAAAAGCTGCCTATTCTGTTGCTGTGTCAGGTGTTCAGTAGCAGGTGACATTGCAACTCCATCTAACGTCTCATCTTGAACTATGGTAGTTCAGCTATTGTAAATCAGGTGTCATCATCCAAGACTACAGGAAACAAACATTGAGAAAAAAATGTGCATTTATATACACATTAAGTGAAAAAAATACTGTTGTGTAATGTAAGCTCAGCATTTTCTGCCAAAAGGGGAATGAGCGTCACACACATGAAAAAGTTACTGTAATTGTCAACACAACTTGGGGTTCTTTGTTTAGCATTAGAACCACTCAGAAATCAGTAATTTTCAAGGCAACCTATATTTAAGTAATTTTCAGTAAACCTTAGGTAACCACAAATTTCTATTTTACTACACTACCTAATTTGCAAGGGCACAATTTTAGTTGCTCAAGCCATAAGTATTTTTTGGAGGAAAAGTCTGTAAAGCTTAACTGCAGTAATTATTCTAACCAATATGAAAACTGCAGCAAAAGCAAGTCTGTCATCTTCAAAATTCATGCAAGTGCCTCCAGCTGCTGCTTTGGGTTTCCAAGCCAGACATGTCACAGAAAAGGAAAAAACAGATCATCAGAGTTTCAGACTTTTCTGGAATGGTGGAGAGGAGAAAGAGAGACTTTCAAAGGTCATCCACACATCACCATAGAATTATGATAGAATATTTGATTTACAAGCAGTATTAACTTGCGTCAAAAGCAGGCCAAAATTTCCCAAACCAGAGGAATCTTTCTTCCTATTTTTAAGACAATGCAGTTTATTGTTTCAAATTTGGAATAATTCCAATACTACCTCTAATAATCACAAAGTCTAAAGATGAAGGTACCAAATCTGCTGCAATCTGTACTATGACTAGAACAGAATTACAAAAGAGAATCTCTGTTAAGAAGATAGATTTGATATAAACATAGCTGGTTAAGAATCCAGGCTCCCTGTGATGCATATCTAGGCCTATTTCACACGCAATTTTAGAAGAGAGACCAGATCATATTCTGAATGTCCTTGACAATCTGAAGAAGGATTTCTTGTTGAAATTAATAACCTTTTTTCAAAACCTCAATATTCCTGAATCAAAATGTGAAGTGAATAACAATTTGGCTCACCTGACTGGACTAATGGCCATCTACTGAGATAAATCTCTCTGAAAAATATTTTTAACAATTAAAAAATGAGACACAAAGTGCCACTTCTTATTACATAAGTTATTCAAGTAAGTCATTCAATCATCTTGATGGCTGAGTAATGTTCACAAAGCAAATTATTCAGCCAATACTGGTAACAGTCACCAAATAGTTTATATAAAACTTGATTTGTTTGGTATCCAACCCATTTTTATTGATGCCTCATGATTCATAGGATTAATCCGCAAAACACAGATTATCCATGGGTGCTCACTCTAGGCTGGAAGTGCCACTGAAGTACATGGTAAATACTGCCAAACCAATCTGTGTTAGGAAAGTGGATTGGGAGCAAGGATCAGGAATTTCAAGGAATATTGTATTCCAGTTAGTTTCCAAATAGTGCTAACTCAGAAAAATCAAAACAAAATTCTCAAGACATCTTAAAAAGTTAAACTACAGGAAATCACAGGTAGTGCACCCAACCTTTCCTGGCCATTAATTTATACTGCAATGCAAACAAAAAAACGGGCCAATTACAATCAGTGTATACAGAATGAAATTAAAGCAAACCTTTATGTGAACTGTATAACAGAAGAGCAAAGGCGAGAAAACTCATGAATCAAGATAATGATAGTTTAGTAAATGAAGGAAAGAAGAGGAAAAAATCCAAAGCGATAAAAAACACCTCCCACAACCAGAAAAATGCCCATCCAGGCTCTGACCAGTTTCTAATAAAGATAGATAAAAATAATTTTTTTAGCTTAACGACCACTTCCAGATATAATTAAAATTTACTTAATTGATTTCTGCACTTCAAATATTAGGTGTTTCTCAACATTGCTTAGACATTACACAATCAAAATCCTCCAGGACTGACAATGGCCTGAATACCTTTTTACAGCAATGGTTCCCACA
Source organism: Sturnus vulgaris (assembly GCF_052056855.1). Classification (NCBI taxonomy): domain Eukaryota; kingdom Metazoa; phylum Chordata; class Aves; order Passeriformes; family Sturnidae; genus Sturnus; species Sturnus vulgaris. The sequence continues at coordinate 110,296,139 of NC_142244.1, forward strand.
TTATTGTCACCTTTTGCCATTATCAGAACTGTAAGTCTCAATAAGCAAAGTACCTTTATTCATGCTTGTGAATCAAAAATTTTGAATACTGATTCTGCACTCTGCTTCTAATCCTAAAACTCAAGCCAACACCAACACGTACTTTATCTAATGGGAAATTATTTCAATTATTCTAGTAAGTTAGTTCCATTTTTCCTTGTTCATTCTTTTCAAGAGATACAATTTAAAATAACATTAGACTATGGTAATTAAGAAATCCACCAGGAACAAGGCACTTTCAGCAAGCTGCTGAATATGTAACAGTACTGTTTGCTCTTAAGATATGCAAGTTCGCATAGACAAGTTTAGAGAAGCCACACCTGGGTACTGTGGCTGGCACACTGCATCATTTATTTGCAGAACAGCATGACAAATGGTTTTGATATGCTATCTTCCATAGGCTAAGTTAGTGATTATTCAGTAATAAAGGTGCACAAGCCTGACTTCTGGAGGGCTTGATAATGTTACCTGCAATCTGGTTCACTCTGACACCTATTTTATCATTTAAGACTTATTGTGTGTGCCTTCTGCTTTAGAATATCTCAGAAGTCTCACACATGAATTACAAAGCAATTGCTCTGGTCTCCAGCTGAATTCAGCACAGTGAAAGGAAATTAACTGCAAGCCAACAGGAATCTGCCCCTTGCCAAGGATTCCCAGCCTCCAGGCTGCTCCACCTTGTGCCTGCCTGGAATTCCTGCCCCAGCTGCACCTTGACATCCCTCAGCTCTGCTTTCTGTTCAGCCTGCCTGGCACATCACAGCTCTGGGATGTCACTTTGGCTCAGGAAGTCCCTTCTGTCCTCACAGCACTTTACAGCTTATCTAAGATGTGTGCTCTCTTCACTTATTTATCATCAGAGGCAATTTTTTTATTTTAAGTCAGAACTGCACTGTTTATGAAGGCAATTCTAAACTTAGAAGTTTGATTATGGAAAAATATCTACTTAAAAATGCTGTTCGGGCACAGTTCCATTGTTTCTTACCTGTAGCTCAGTTAGGTTGTGATGTCCTCATTCAAAGCTACAAGCTCTTTCAAAGAAATGAGCATGATTATTTTCCTTACTGACTTTTTGTACTAGTTCATTCTTTGATCTACATAATCTTTTAAAGTAATTTTCTATGTCACTTCTGCAAAATTAAGATTCCTAGCAGCTATTTAAATAATTATCTAACTTCAATTATTTTGATAGGTAGTTGACTGAGAACAGAAGTTTTAATGATAGTTAAAGAACTTTAACTGCTTCAGCAAAGTAATTAAGGTTTCCTGCCATTAATAAAATCTACTGTAAGTATTCATAAATATTAAGTCTTAAAGAGTCCATACCATATCCCACGATTTGTGGGCGGAAACATAAACTAGTCAACATTATTTCAATTTAAATATATATATATACACATTCAGTTAATAAAATGTACACACTAAATTCTGGTAGAGACAGACTGTTACATTTATGTTAATTCTAATTAGCTTCTCAGAATTGGGTTCTCAGCAGGGTAATAAAACAAAAAAAAAAGGTACATACAATATTTGGGTCTAGCATTTAAAACAAATGAAAAAAAAGATGACTGTAGGATCTTTCTCCATAATCCTAACCTCCCATTATCCTTTACAACACAATTGTAATGATGAACATAAACCAAAGAACTTACACTGCTATCTGCTACTTTACAGCTTAATTATCACTGTTCATTGAAACACACAAAAATCACAAATCTGCTACTCACTGTTCAAAGAATTTAATAATAAAAATATGTTAGTGTTAGGACTATGACTTTACCCTTGGAAATGCAAAAGACATTTTAAACCAAGAGCACTGTAATCCTTTATTACAGCAGCAGCAGAAGAGAGGCACTGCAAAAGAAAAGAAGCTTTTTCAACATTTCTAAAAATAGCCCAGAGCCTCAGCCAATATATTGGCTAGAGAGGATACATGCAAGAAAGGTTCTTCAGTGTTAGGTCAAACACTAATTGCATTTCACTACCTCCATTGTTATTCCCCAAATAAGAATGATTTAATAGTGCTTTTATTTAATATATCTAACTAAGTCTGTCTCCCTCAGGTCACTAATGAAAATGATTTCAACAAACACAAAAGGCAGAAGAGAGTATCAGGTATTCTCAACATGTCATCAAACCTTATTTCAGGTCAGTGCTGAGAGCACACAGCTGAATCACACACAGCCACAGATGCTCTGCCTTTCATTAGAACTGCAGGAATTAAAGCTTGTCTGGAGTAGAAAGGGGGAAGTCTGGAGTACAGAAAAGACTACCAAAAAGAGCAAAGAGAACACAAGCCTCATCAAAACATTACTGAAACCATTTAATTCTGCAATTTGAGTAAGAATATTAGAAACATCTCTAACAGACTGTGATGGAATTTTATTGATCCAAAATGTGCTTATGAGCATCAAGAATCCTTGATGCATTTTTAAATGTCCAGGAATAGATACAAGAAGATGGATGCGATCTGATCTATATATGTAATATGTATGAATGACTGACTTACTGCAGCCACACACAGTACCAAAGGTGGAGATGTAAAGAGCTCTCTGCCTAGATCATAACCAGAGACTGAGATGTGAGTGCATAGAGCTTAAAAATCCAATTAGTCGCAGGCCATCTATACTGATGAATTCCTAAAAGGAAACTCTGGATTACTTCCTGAGTTCTTAAAAAGCTAATAATAAGCTCTGATTATTGTGCTTGTCCCATTCCAGACAGATTTATGGTCAGTGATGAAAGCTAAGCCAAGGACAAGCATAGCTAGTGCATTTGTATGTGACATGCCTAAAAACAGGAGTTCAGTTCCAAAACTTCATTGGAAGTTTCTGAGCTCTGCAGCTGTGTCATACAGCACTTTGTAAACACAAAATAGCACAGAATATATTCAGTAAGCTATCTGATTTTTCAAATGGAAGAGTGATAAGCATCATTGCTGTTTATGTAAAGAGATCGTATTAATCAAACATCTAATACAGTAAAAGAAAACAAGTAGGAGGGATTGAGGGACCTTGTTTTTTTCCGGGATTTGAGTTTCTTATTCACTGTTATACAAGCTGTCACTTATAGAGATAAACACTATAGTAATTTGCCATGCATCCTTTTATCAACTTTGTTTTGACCATCTTATTTCTTAAATCAATACTGCTGTTTCACTCCTAATATAGTAGTCTGAAAACACTACCAGCATGCAGTGAATAGACTGAAAGTATAAACCATGATTTATAGAGAATGTGGGGTATTTGCCCCTGCTGTGTGTTTTCAACAGATTCCTTCTAAAGGATAACTTAAAACTTGAAAATTGGTTTCTGAGAGCATTTTTAGTGCTGAAGGAATGCATGTCTTCAAATGTTTCCTGACCTTCACACTTACACAGGCTATTTGGTTACAAATAATTTTTGTTTATTTTGCATCTTGCTTCAAAAGAGCTATTCCTGGCTTTGTGCTCTGAAATTCTCTCTTCCACAGTTTAGCACCTGCCTTCTTGGAGCCTTTGATCATATAAGATGTATAATACAATTAAAATCAATAACCTAGGCTTCACATCTTCAATTACTTTTATATTCTCCACCAGTTCTTAACAGGATTATTTTTATTCTCTGTGAAAGTCATTTTGTCTATGGAGTTGGGGCAAACATATCAAGATTAAGTATCTGCCTCTGGTGCTGATGGCAAAAGGATAATTTAGAAATACAGTGTAAAATACAGTATGTTTTACCAGCTTGACATCAGTCAATTCTCCACATTTATTTTTGTTCTTGTCCATTGTGAGGAGTAGTAAAACCATCCCAGCACATGCACTTTGGTGCAGGATTTCTCTTCCTGCTGGCACTCCTGGAGCTGGATTTGTGGATTGCCCTGGGGAAGGCTTACCTCAATGACCAGCGTTGCTGTGTGCTTCTTGCCATACATCCTTGGCTTGTATCCCACTGTTATATGGGTTCCCACAGTGCCTGCTGGGAGAAGTTCTCCAGCTTTTGGCATCACAAAGAAATCGGGGTCGCTGCCCGCCAAGAAGTGTGCAGTGAATGGCTCTGGGTCCCTGCAGAAAAGCACAGGACACTGTTGTGCATCTTAACAGAACTGATCTGCAATCTAACACTTAGGCCACCATGTGGCACGACTCAGGAAACATGGCATGGAATGAATATGGAATATTAACAACATTCTTATAGAATAATTATTCTGTAGTAATTCTTTATTTGTACACAGGTACCTGCATACTGGTATTCAACTTCAAACACATTTACATGCTATTATAAATATTATATTAACTATGGAATAATGATAGCATTTGCCACTAGGAAAAAAAAAGCATCTTTTCACTTCTAAAGATATCATATGGTGATAGAAGTAAATTCCATATCAGAGTGAAAATCTATTTTTCCTATTAAGAGTACTCCCTTTTCCAATCTCTAAAAAAATAAAATTGACACACTACCCATTTTATTAAGGTTTATGACTGAATTTGCATTCTGGCAGCATGTTACCAGACTAGGAGGGAGTTCTGAAAGGCTTGAAATGAAAATATGAAAAATAATAATTTTTTATCACTGTTTCACATTTTTCATATCCCATAAACTGAACATTTTAAGATTTTGCAGTAACATAATTAGGTTCCTCTATTGATAATATTGTGTATCCCTTATCTCAAAGAATTTCTGTCGCAGGTACTGCAGATCTTGTCTAATGCCTTGGTTCACAGCAGTGTTGTTGGACCCAAAGAAAATCCCTAGTTCTGGTAAAGACAGTGGTTGAGCTCTGTAAAACAATCTTAGGCCAATCCCAAACTAAAGCCTGTCCATCACAGCTCCTCAGGGACTCCTTGCCATAAACATCGTCATGAAAAGAATGTGCATTTTTGTATTTTCTGGTGAGGCATTCTCCTTTTAGTCTTTATGTGTGTTGCTGAGTACAGCTCTATCACTCTCTGGACAGAAGGAGAACACAGGAAATTGAAAGTAGAAATACAAAGGGATGGTCAAGAATTAATCCACAACACCCTGGCACCGTACAGCAGGGCAAGTATTGTGCACGCTTAGAGGGAACACATTTTTTGTTGATAAAACCTGAAGAATGAAAAGCTAACAGCATCTCAAAGAAAAGCTGTTCAAATCTGTTTATTCATGGACTGTCACACCAGAAATAACACTTTTCAAAGAAAATACCCACAAAGAAATGAAATTTAATATTTTATGGCAAGTCATATCTCTGCGGAAATGTTCCACATTTCATGGGCAAGCGCTATCCTGTGGGTGGCACGCTGGGCCTATGTCATTTTGTTTAAAAATAGCCTTCTTTTGGAATATGGTCTCATGAAAGATTGTATTCAAAATGCTCTCCTGAAAAAAAAAGGCATGACACCAGTTTATAGAAAGAGTGAGAGTGCAGAAAACAGAAACTGAAAAGCTTCTGTTGCCTCCAAAAAATTAACTGATATTTAGCAGTGATGTTGGACTTGGGTGCATCAGCAGACTTAGCCTAGCTTTTCTTTTAGGTGAAAGAAAGCAAGGTGGGCAAAAGCACTAAATGTCTGAAAATACATTTCCAGTCTTCCAATCTTGACATCAAACTTATGCTGACAATCTCTTTGTGGTGCCTAAAGCTGTGCAGCTGAGTTTATAGCCCTGGGCTATCAGCACTAATCCTGCTGAGCCTGAGCTCCCATCCAGATAAGCCTTGAATTTTCACATCTTTGTTTCCCACAAGGAGTGCTCAGCTGTGACTGCCCAGAGCAAACCTACTGCACACAGACAGCAGGTATGGAATCAAAAAGAAGTGATGGATCTAGACTGAGCAGCAGAGCAGAGCACTCATCAAAAATGCCTGAGATAAATATTGAAACCCTCATTCTGAAAACAGAGACCTGGACACAGGTCTTCATCTCCAGCATCACTGCTCCACTGACTAGGCTCAGGAACATTTTAAGGCAGCACTTTCTGTATCCCCCGTGCTCAGTCCCTTTTCCAGTGAATAGTTATGGATGACAACTCCTAGTAAGTGCTGGTGTCCTTGTAAGACATCCAAGAGCATGACTTGGACTACAAATGTGATGATGAAATGCTGGGGGAGATGAGGCAGGGGACAGGCTGCTCACACAGCAGACACAGGAAAATACAGATTTCATTCCTGCAGAAATTGCCTCTTAGCAGGGAGTTATACAACAGTAGCTTGTTTTGGAGTTTTTCAGAGACATCAAAGCAGTCAGAAAACACAAAGGAGAAAAAGCTACAGTTTTTGTCCAGACAAGGGGACCATGAAGTTTAAAGTGAAACTGTCAAAAACCTCGTCCGTAATTATGCACAAGATATGTACCAAGTCAGAGAAAAATAATGTTATTACATCACCCTTGTCAAATTTTAATTTTTATAAAGAAAAATCGAAATAAAAAAATAATAATAAAGTTTTAAATAAAATCTGCACGCTTCTTGACAGCATTATCACAAGGTACTAGAGGTAATTTTAATTTTTGTCATGTTGAGTAAAATAAGGCATACAAACTTGCATGAACACATATAATCACAGCTAAAATCTCCCTGTTCCCAAAGCCTGTCAGCTTTAAACAGAAGAGTAATGGTTTCTACTGGATGCAAATGTTTGTCAGAGTAGAAACTATGTCCAAGTAAGGAAAATAGAAATCCTGACAAATTAAATGTATAGCCATAATATGATAGGCCAGCAGGGATTCTGGTGAAGATGGTACAAAAAACAGCAATTAAAAAATTACACATAATCAGAAGCAGAAACCATTCACTGATAAATCTTGCATTGTTTTAAAAATAAATCTAAAGATGCCCGCTGAGACAAAACAAGCAGTGCTTTCACTGCTGTTCACATTAGGGAGATGAACTGGCACACTGGGTACCTCACAAGCATAAGTAAATTGCTTTCTCTTTCTCATCTTTTATAATAAAGAAAAATCTGGAGATGAAATCCCCAGAATGGCACCTGAATTTCAGTTATTATAATTTTCTGTGTCTGTATATTTAGTGTATAATTAAAAATTAATAATTATGGTTTTTTAAATGATTAAAATTTAATTCCTCCTTTTTGATTACTCCTTCAGGTGAAAGAGCTCTGGAGTCAATGTTTGGCTTGTCATTTCTCAGCCATGAAGGTCGGCTGGGAGGCAGACTGCACTTTCTCAAGAAAGGTGTCAGGTATTAAAATACTTTATAATGCTTAGTGACGTGTAGAGTTTTGAAAACACATATGAACCAAGCACAAATTAATTAGAAAATATAAGGGCAGAGGCCTTACAAACCAAAGAAAGTAAATGTGTTTTCGCATCTGTCTTTCCTTAACTCCTCTCACAATGGTTTGATACTGCCATCAGACAACAAGAATATGTCCTTACTCAAATAATGAACAAAAGTAAACACTAATTTGAATTTAAATAATAATTGGACAATCAAATCATGGCAACCTGGAAAAGAGGAAATTGAGCTGGTCTTTAATGGACATTTTTATAATTACTCCTTTAATCTTGTCCTTAAATAGAATGCTTATCAGTGTTCTCACGCTACACAATTTTCAAATTATTAAACTAAAATATAATAGCATCTTCAGCTTAAGAAGAAATTAAAATTTATATCCCTGTAGAGACCACACTCCAAATCTTATAGAATACTAGTCAAAACTAAAAATATTTATTAAATTGTATTAAGTTATGGTTTAAAATAGGTTTAATGTTTCTCTTCCCAAAACTACTGAAGCAGTAAATTACTCCTGCAGAAATGTATTCCTTTGCAATACCCAGCATTTTGAAAAGCCATGCATGGAAATACTTGCACGTAGTCCTTTTGATCAAATGCTTGGGTATTTTTTGCTAATAAAAGAAGAGTAACAAAATGTCTTAATCTCTAAAGAATGTAACTGCTTCAAGAAATAAGGGATATGAAAATGTTACAATAATTCAAGGGGTTCACACAACAGTTAATCATAACTAAATTTATTTCTTGTAATTTGTAATTAACATCTGTTGGATGACACGAGAAATTTCAGTTATTACACAGTCAAGTCCTTTAAACTTATTTACTGTACACATTTGTCAAATTCTATAGAATTATTAGTGATACTTAGTATGAATCAGATAATTTCTTATCAACAAAAAAATTACAACGGAAAAATAATTTAGTAACTCATTATTATTTTTAAAAATTGGTTAAGTATCATATCCAAACCAATTTTGGTTTAATTGACCACTCTAAATCCTGAACTCTGGCCACCAGAAAAGTTTTATAACTCTGGCTATCACTTCTGTGGCTTTGGAAAGGCTCTTTAGAATTGAAGTACTTTCAAAAAATAAGAGCAAACACTGCATGACAAATGCCTGTCAGGAAATGCTTTACCCTAAGATGACTTTTTGTAGTGTACATGTTGTAAAACTAAAGCAGGAGTTAGAGGTTCTCTCTTCACAAGATGATTTCTGCCTCATCCCTCTTCTACCCAGGGGTGCTGTATCTGCAGATTGACTGATGACTGCACATAGGTCCTGGCTAAACATGTGACATGTCAAGTACTGCATTGTTAGGAAGGATGATCATAACTTTTTGAAAGGTCCGCTGAATATTTACATTATCAATATTTTCCACTGGTCTCCATTCAAGCTCCAAAAAATGGAGCCCAGTCAACATTTGCGCTTTGCAGCTGCCACTGTGTGGGAAGTGCTAAGACGAAGTATTCTAATTACATCCTGAAGATTAGTGGTAGAATTTTGCAGAACTGCTAAAAATGAGATTGGCAGAGGAATCCAGGCCTGTAATATACACAGCAATGTGTGAGAGAGTGAAGGAGGGGATACATGAACTGAGAATTTACCAAATGCATTTTCTTGCTGCATACTTAATCCTGGCTCGTGGTAGTTCTAATGAAATACAGCAGTAATTAGAGTAAAATAGAAATGGTTCTTAAAATTGCAATTGTAAACATTTTTTTTGTTGTTGTTTTCCCTTCAAAATAAGGGAGGGTACAGAAACAAAATGGGTTACCCACTAATTCCTCAGAATTAAAATGAATTTTGTGTGACCAAGGAATGTTTTTAATTGAACATTTATTCTCTGCAGTATGAAATGTGCATAGAAGAAATAACAAAAATCTCCAATGAAAAGTAGGCTAAGAAAAAGAAACCTGCATATGCAGACATTTTAAAGCCTAATTTCATCTTTATTTTCATCTCCCCAGCCCACCAGTTTGGGGCTTTTTTCCTCTTTATTCCATCTCTGTTTCCATGATCAGGTAGAGCCCTGGATTTTGCAGATGCCCCCCAGTGGAGTTCACGTCAACATGAGGCTGTTTGCTTTTGTCACAACACGTGCTCCATTTTTCAGAGGGGCAGTTTCCTTAATGTAACAAATATCCTGCTTGTGATAAACACAGGATTGGAGCGAAAAAGCAAGATAGAAAGATGGAAAAAATTCTACTGTATATGGGAAGCCAAATATGATTGTAACAATCACTAACAGGTACATGGGAAGACAGAACTAAATTGGTATAAGTAAACTCTGTGAATGAGAAGGAAGCAGACATCAAAAATAGGAGAAAATTATCCCTCAGCTTGAATTAACCTTCAAATGTACTGCAGTGTACAAAAGATTTATAAGTGAATATAGTGTTCCCAAATATCTATCTATCCCACACATCACATGTCAACATCTTTATGTTGGCTGTGAAGTATTTGCCCTGGAAAACATAAGTAACATTCTGCTGTAGCTAGACATCAGTATTTTAATGTGAAGAAATAAATCCAACCATCAAAATAACTCTGTGCAGGAAGATAGAGCAGTAAATAAGCTCCAAGACCCACTTCTGTATTAGTACAAATGTCCTGATCCCAAACTTAATTGATTAAAAATACATTAAGTTATCTTCAGTATGCCAAATATAGACATGGCTAGTTTTCTTAAGCAAAGTATCACTTTAAGAGTTTTTATGTTTCAATTACAGAATTCAACATAAAATAATAGACCAATAATTTAAGACAGATATCAAATAAATTTCTGTAAGTTTTATTTCCAAGGATAATATCCTATCCTTTTTGGTTACTACTGCTGTCATTCTGTAAACCATTGGCATTCAATTATGCGTTTGGTATTAAAACAAGCACTAATATTATCTCAAACATTAGATGTCTGTACTAAAACAAATTACTCCAGTGGAAATGCTGCCAATGATTTCAGCTGGTGTTGAATTAAGCCTACATTTATGATAAAACCTGAAAAAGGTCATCTATGAATGTTAAGAAGTGGTAGATTTTTCTTATTTAGGAAATGAAATCTGCTGATTTGACTCTAATCAAGCTTAATGCCAATACAAGAAACACTTCAACAACATGACCCTTTGGAATTTTTAAAGCTGAAAGTAAAATATTGCTCTATTCTATCCCAAGTGACATATGTGCAGTTTTAAAAAATAAATTTGTTTTCTTCATGCAATAAAACAGTTTAGCTGCATTCTCAGTGTCTTGCATTATTTTCTGGAGCAGATATTGGGCCATTTCTCATTGTGTTACCTTTACATGTATTGAAAGGGTGCATTACATATTTCCATGAGCTGCTGGAGCTTTAATTATTGCAGATCATCATGAAGAGTGTAGCAATGACCTCCCATTTGTAATTGATCATCCTTCCTGAAGCAACTACACCAAAATCGTTAATTCATTCTGAGATATCCTGTACACACTGAGGATTTTGGGGAAGGGGGGAGGGAGGGGATGAATGTGGAATTTAAGGCAGAAGGCCACATTTGAGTTGCACTACCTGTAAAGAAAAAGAAAGCTAAACCCATTGATCTCATTGGCTTATTGTGGAGCACTGCAGATCCTCATTGAATGTGGTATATATAATATATATATAATATATATATATATCCTAACCTGTACTTAATAAGTTCCTGACCTTTTCTTTATGGCCTGTGGTTCTCAAATACCATTTGTTGCATCACTATGCACCCTGCTAGCTCTAAAAGATGCATAGGTGTTCTCAGTGATGCTGTGCAACCCCTCTCTCCTGGCAGTAGCAGGAGAAACAGACACATCTGCAGAGTCCCTCCCTAGCAGGTTACTCAGAAATGTACCCATTTCCCCCACAGTTTCTCCCAAAGCAGCAGTGCCATGAGCTACTGTCCAGCATAAGAAGACATCTACAGGAGACATATTTATATATGCAAGAAGAAAAAAACAAACATATCTCTTAAAGTAGCAGAACTGATTCTCTATGGATTGTGCTGCTAATTGATTACTAAGAAAATTCCAAAGGGTTGATTTTTTTTCAGGGAGAGTCTATAAGATGACACTGTATTCTATTCAACAATTTGAAACCATGTTTTAGTATTTCACTGTTTTATTTTTAATCTAAGTAATTTGTGTTATTCAGGCATTAAATTATACCTGTAATATATGTTTTTCTTATGTAATTGCTTTTAATCTGCAATTATTTTCAATTATAGTGCAACCACTATACTATGTGTTGGTTGGCTGAGTGTTCTATTTCTATGCAAAACCTCCACCACCAAAATCTCCAAAGCAAATCACAGGTAAGAAAAAGCAATATATAACTTATAGAGCAGATCAGAGAATGGGTTAGGATGGAAGGGACCACAGAGGGTCACCAGGTCCAGCCTCCCTACTCAAGTGGGGTCATTCAGAATACACAGCACAGGAATGTGTCCAGACACTTCTTGGATATCTCCACTGGGAGAGACTCCACACCCTCTCTGGACAATCTGTTCCAGTGTTTGGTAACTAAACAGGAAAAAAATTCTACCTCATGTTCAGGTCATCAGTTCCTGCCTGTTCCTGCTGTCCCATTGCTGGGAGCAGGGAGCAGAGCCTGGTCCATGCTCTGGCCCCTCCCTGCAGACACTGACAGACAGGGATGGGGGCCCCTCTCAGCCCTCTCTTCTCCAGGCTGAACAGCCCCAGCTCCCTCAGCCTTTCCTCACTGAGATGCTCCAGTCCCTCCATCATCTTTGTCAGGCGATCCTCACAGGGCTGAGCAGAGGGGCAGGATCACCTCCCTGACCTGCTGCCAGTGCTCTTCCAAAGGCACCCTAATGGCCCGAGTTCCTGGTACTGTTTATAACACAGAGCATTTTAAGTACATGCAGACATTACATATTGCATTTGAAATGTATGGGGGCAACACGTGCTATATAAAATAAAGTTGGAATTTGTTTAAGGGCAAAAGAGAATTTATCTTCCATCATGACTCTCCCTTTATATAACTATAATGACTCAGGTTTTATAAAACCTTTCTGGAGAGCATCAGGTATCTCCACTACTATCAGACACCTACCAGGAGATTACAGTATTGCCAGAGCAATTGCTTCACTTTTCCTGAAACAGCCATTCTATCGAAGCTGTTAACTTGAACATTGTGATAGAAGCCTTTCTCAGAGTCCTCAATAATTAACATCACTGACAGACATCTAAAACCTGGAACAACTGTCCATCTTAGAGACACAGCTTCTGGAGATAAGCTTTAAAAAAATCAGTTGTAACCAAATACACCTCCTGTTGAGGAGGAAACCAAAGGATGTATCCACAATGAAAGTTTCAATCTGCATATCTGGCACCTTTCTAGATATATAGTAAAAATAGTTAATTTAAAAGAAAATAAATTTTAAAACTTCCATAAGCTACATGGATTGTGAACACTATGATTCATTCAGATTCCCTGATTAATATTTTAAAACTTATCAATCATTATCACACAATTTATTCCTTGACTTCTTGCTGTATATAAATGACATTGTAAGTTTGCTATAACATTTTAAAAATCTAGAAAAATAATTGAAATATGTAAAAATTACATATTAACAGAGGTTTCTGCAGGACTTTCAAAAAAGGAGAGTAACAAAATACTGCAGAATTACACCATTATTTTAGCAAGTGGAAGTAGAGATTAATTCATAGCACGCTTACATAATACAACAGGAGTACTTTAAAAAGAATGGCACATTTAAAAATTTTTAAAGCACAATGTGAGGGAATGTTTTTAACTTGGTGTAAGCATAAAGTATCTTGGAAAAAATCTATTAGCAAAAGCACTAGCTTTTAAAGCTTTACTAGTGAACCTTTAATATCACAAAAACATCTTCCTTAACATTGTATTACACATTTTAACATCCTCCCAAGCCTTTTAGGGCAAAAATGTCATAATATAAACATCTAGATCTATTCCACAGATTTTCTCTTAAGCCAAAGCCTAAATGTAGAATGCTTCTGTTTTCTACAACCAAGATTCAAAATCACATTTGTTATTTAAACAATGCAACTCTTGAAAATAATGTTGAAATAGCTGCATCCCAGTTATGTGTCTGTTGCTCAAATTTATTCTAACCAATGTGTTTGAGTAGGAGTTGTACCCTCAGAAAGCTGCATAAATTCTTGAGCATAAGTGTTTTTACCTTGTCTGGCTTGTGAGCTTAAAGCCAACTATGGATTCCTTATTCAGGCCAACTGCTTCAATGTTGATCACATCATCCACTTCTGGCTCCGTGGCAATGAACACCAATGGAAACTTCCAAAGGCCTCCTGCAGTACACTGAATGGTGACAGTTGCCTCGTTCCTTAAAATTTCAGATAAAAACAGTCAATACATAGAAAAACATTATACAACATGAACTGATTAATCTACAAAAATCCTTTGAGTGTATAGAAGTAAACTACAGTAAAATGAAAATAAAAATTACTTTAAACCTGAATATATCCCTAATTTTGCATGGTGTATATAAAGAAAACTTGACTGGAATGTAGATTAAATAGTGCTAGATATTTACAGCCAATTACAAGAACATAATATGAAAGTAACATTCCTGGCACAGCCATGAGATTTTATTCTTCTTCTGCTTGGTCTCTTTTGAATTTAAAAAAAAAACAAAAAACAAACAAACAAAAAAACCAAACAAACAAACAAAAAAAACCTGAAGTTTTTTTTACTCATTATTCTTTATTTACTGTGATGTTAGAGGAGAATTTTGTCCAGAACATATTAGCAGTTCATATTAGGATCAAATTGATCTGACAAAGGTCTATGTACTTAAGAAAAATGCTACACTCTGATGCCTTTGGCCTGTCTAAGAGAGTTGGTGCTGGAGACACTGAAGATAACAAAACTAATTAATTGCAGTCACTGAGTCCTCTGCATGAAGACTAATCCTCAAGTACACAAACATAAAAAAATCCAAACCAAATTAAAAAAAAGTAAACTAAAAATGAGAGAGTAGAAATGGAAAGGCTTTCTAAATTCACCTCCCTCTGGCACAATGACACTGAATCAGGTGGGTGGATCATTCGTCTTAAAGGTTTGCTCTTTGTTTATTTCATTGACCTTCTGGACTACTGCAAATAGAGAGCAACCTCCTGCCTCCTAAGGTAATTTTCTTCCTGCAATCCATGAAACTCAGCAGTCACTGCTCCCTAACACTCCTGGTAATGTTGGGACTCTGGATTTACTTCATGCCTGCAGGTCACTACAGCTTCTTTTCAGCCTCCTCCTGACCCACATTTGACTGTACCCAAAGGAAGGGGCAAAAGGATCTCCCTTCAACAGGTTCCTCTTAAAGAAGGGAGATGTTCTTATGTAAATCAAAGCACATACATCATTTTCCCCATCACAATTACAAAAAAGGTGAATAATTTTCTGTGGATCATTGTTACTGGGGCAGTAGGAACTAATTTCAAATTCAAACCGGTCAAAGTTGCACACAAATATGCACACATGCTTGTCCAGGAAAAGTTTTCCAATACTAATAGACCATTTTGATTGTATGTTCTTTTTATGAATTATGAGAACAAATAATTTTCATTGGAAGTCTTTCAATACTCCAGTGTTTAGAAGTAAAACGATGTACACACAGACTATGGAAGTAACTCAACAGAACCATCTCACAGGCACTGAAAAGAAACACTCAGTTTTAACACCAAAAATATCATGCAGAGAAGCAGCAAGGGAGAAAATTTAAATTAGTAAGTAGATCTCAGAGGTAAAAACAAAGTGAGGAAAATAATTCAGGGAAATTATTATGGAAGTAAGAGTGACCAGACAAGATTTCATTACATTTTCCTTTGGTAGTAAGGAACAGAATCTTACCTCATTGGTTTGCTGGGTGCAAACACTACATTAAAGATCAGTGTTACAATTCTGGATTCTGTATCCCATTCTTTTTCAACCAGCTGCATACCAACCAAAGATTCAAGCTGAGATCTAATTTCATCTGATTGATATTGCAATTCATACAGAAACTCCAGTGTTGCAGGGGAACCTAAATGATACAGGAGAAAAATATCAGCCTGTGTGTGCTATAATTTCACACGGTTGGCTCAGTGTTACAATTCTTCCATTTTTTACTAAAAATGACAAATAAATAAAACTAGCAATTATCTAAAACTTAAGTGATTTCTTTCTGACTGCATAACAAAAGCTTCCCATTTCATATGAAAGGCTTTACGGTTTCCAGCAAAATAGAAGCTGGAAAACTTATCTGGGATATGTGAATCATAATAGTAATGTTGCCCTGGCTGGTGAGATATTTCCAGTTCATCAGCCAAATGAAAATTTCATAATACTCTTTTTGAGTAATGCCATTGGGACAATTGAAAAAAAAAATCATTAAGGACATCAATGCCATTGATGGCTGCAAGCCTGAGAAACAGAATAGAGAGAAATAGTGAAGAAGTCACCAGCAGCCTCTTCTCTTATTCCCTGAAGCAGCTATGAAAAGGCCAAGTAGTAATGACATAAAAATAAACAGCTGAGCTTCTTGAATCAAATGTCTCCTCCAGCTGTAATAAAGGAAACTGAGATATTCAGTATACAATAGTAATTTAGGCACAGAAGGGAACATTTCTATGAGGAAAAGAATCTCAAGCTGCTAATCCATTTAAAAGTTTTACACATTTTATGGATGAGAAGTGTTTTAACACAAGCACTAACTCCTACAGGAGATTTCACTTTACTATGGCCACCTATCTCAGGGCACATTTTGAATTTGCACAGCTGAGTACAAATGTACAGAACTGCTGTGTGTACATCCCTGTCCACATATCCTGGCTGCATAGTGCCAGGCAGCTGCAGAGTTAATTCCCAAGGCCTTCTCACTCAGAATTCTAAAATACAGATGACAGATTTGTTTATATAAAAAGTCCAAGATACAACGTTAGAGGAAAGCTTAGTTTGGTACTGCCAATCTGTAAAACCACCCAAATTTAAGTGAGTATGGAGATGTCTTCCCACACGTTTAGTCCTTTGTCCTTCTCTGAAATGCACAATTTCCTCTTCCCACTTCAGCAGCTAACAGGTGGCATGAACTTTTGCTTCATTTTTATAACACAAAGATTAACTCTGAGAAATGTAGCAGCTTATACTGAAACATTTGTAACTCTTTAAAGTAGATTGTTCACAGACCTCTGTACAATATATACCAGATTAGAGTCACGCAGATTTAAGCAAAGTATCATGACCAGCATATGGGATTATCAATCATAGTAGATTATATACACACTGAGTACCAAAATACAGGATTTCCATTTATTGATCCATGTATACAGGGACTTCATTTTAAGAAATATAATCTGTTAAAATGAAATTCAACATGAAAACTTTTTCCTACAGTCTAGAATATTTAGAACCATCCTGCATTGTTTCATGCTTGCTGTTTTTCCATTTGAAAAATGTAATGTTTACGTCATGCATTCAGATTTCAACACAGCCCAAGGCTTTTAGGAGTCATCCTTGACAAATGCTAGAACATGAAGATTCAGATGCTGACAATCAATGGAAGACAAAGGACGACAAAATCTGGAGCATTTCACAGTGAAAAAAAAAAAATTGCAGTTGTTGAGCAGATGCTTCTTTCAGCAGTTATATCACAGAATGCTACTCAGAAAAGCTTATTTTATAGTTCAGGTGCCAGGAAGAACTGCATACTGCTTTTAATATCCAGACATTTGGGTTTGGTTTGACATATATATATATAACTTCTTAGTCAGAAGCAATTAAATATTTTTTTTTTCTGTTCCAGGCTGTTTGGCAACCTGTTCTATGCTTATATTAAGTAATTAGTTAAAAATATTTTATACTTCCAACATTTAAAGAAAAAATTATGCTTTTATGAATGCCAATATTTGGAACCTTGTTATATTGGTCCCTTCAGCTCATTTTGATCTAGACTGCTGATCTAGTTTAGCACTGCTGAAAAATGTGAAACATAGTTATATTTTTCATCACAGCTGCCCTGAAGACTCCTATATTATCATGCTATGGGAATTCTCTGTGAAATGTTAATATTTTATTCTAGGAATCCTGTAATACATGTGCTGCCTAAATAAACTGGCAGAACCTAGAAGAAAAAAAAAGGTATTAAACAGATAGGAAATTATTCAATTTGTGAAATATTCAGAGTTCTCTTGACTCTTAGAATTTCTGGTTTCAATTAAAATGGCTGAAGATATAAAACATGGAGATAGCACTAACACTTTCTTTAAAGCAAAGTCAAATACAATATAACATACTGCTCAAATAGGCCTTGACCCTTTAGGCCCAGCTCTTTGTACTCTTTCATTCAGTTTTCTCTTCATTTCAGTTCCGTTTTCTTTTTAAAAAACATCATTTTTAATACAGGTAAAATTCTTGTTTTATCTAATGCAAGATGTAAAATACACATGCAAATATAAAAGTATACCCCAATTAATCCACTCATGTTCTGTAAATAGAGAGCAGCAGGGAGAGTTTTAGCCATATCTGAATCAACACAGAGATATTTATCAATCCAAACACTGGGAAGATATAGGCATGCTGTTTATATTCAGCTAGTTAAATCTAGGGAATAGAAATTCTGATTATAAAAATATATTACTTCTGCCTATTTTCTCAGTAATATTTTGCCCTTTTTAAGTAAGAAAAGAAAATATATTCTGAGGTAATTATTCCAAGACATTTTTTTTTTTAATCATTAAACATTTCTTCTTTTGAAAGGCAATTAATCTCTGTCTTCAAGTGTTTTCTTTTGTGTAAATAAATATTTCTAAAAAGGTAGTATGCATTTAAGCAACACTTGTGTATGCAGAGCTACTGAAGCACTTATGTTTAAAAGGAAACCAAGATTTTCAGCTATACTGTACTATGACTTGCCTGTCATTTATTTACAAGTGCCAGTAAGGACACTGCTTCAGAAGCTCTGGAATAAAAGTGTTGGGGTTAGTTTAAATAGCCTCAAGAAGATGAAAAGATATAGACCACTTTTTAAAAAATATATTTGATGACTCCTAAGACTTACAGCATGAAAACTCCAAGGATTTTACACTCTGGGCATACAAATTGGTGAAGTGTTAATTTCTGTGACTGCTAGATTTACTGTAAAACTAATGAATAGATGCATGAATCTAAAATTAATGCATGTAAAATTTAAAGAACTATTCCAACAGGTTCACAAAATAGGAATCTTAGAAATTTAAATACCATTTTAGTGGAAAAAAACCTGTTTTCAAAGTTCAAAATAATTAATAACAAAGAGATTTGTAGATGGGCCTATTACCTACAGAAAGGCCCACTGGGTATTTCTGACCTCAGAGTTTCACGGTGTCAGGAGAGAAGCATTTGTACCTCCCTCCTGTTTCTGAAAAGTGAGCGTTTGATTTCACTGAGGACCAGCTCATTATACACTGCATTTCCTGATGATCAAATCTCATGGCCAGTGTCCTGGGAGGCTGCAGTCCCTGTGGATACCCAGGGGGATCTGCCTGTCTGAGCTCCCCACAAAGCGCTCAACCCGCGGCACGCCTGGTGACATGACCATGGCAAAGGGGAGCATCTCCCCCAGGGACCCCTTTACTTCCACACTGTCTCCCATTTCCAATGAGGCAGATGGAAATTAAAACTGTGATGGAAACATGCTCAGACTGCAAAAGTGCCTGTCCTCATTGCAGATGCTTTTCCTTGGATGGATGCAGTAAAACAGAGATGCAAGTGAATTCACTTAACTGCTCTTATTTGCAGTCATTTCATAAAGCAGGGAAGCACAATCACCAAATACAAACATGTAATTAAGCCCAGGCACTCATAAATTTGCAGTTTCATGCTTTGCATAAACCAGATTAATTATTTTCACTTGGTGCTGAATGTAACATACTGCACTCTGATTTTTTTGCTGGTTCTGATAATTTTCCAAGGCTGTGACCATTGTGGCCATGACACCTAAGAAAGATTTCCTCCTCTCTTGATTTAATAGTCCCCAAACTGCTAACACAGAAACTACAAAAACAGGAGTTAACTACTCATTTCTACCAGGCATCTGGCATCTAATCTTCACCTTCCAAATCTTTTGAAATATCTTCCTTCATAGCCCCTATCAAGTCTCGTCTGACATTTGTCCTTTTGCTGTTTCTCCACTGTCTTCCAGGAGTTTTCACATAGACACTGCTGGAACTCAGCAGGCACTGGGGTATGAACATTAAATATGTAGTTCTGCCTCTCCAGCAAAAGTAGAGGCAGAAAGAAGACATAATTGTACAGCAGATTAAATAATTTTAATCCTGTTTTCAAGTAAATATTCAAATAAACAGCAAAAAGTGAATTTCAAGAGTAATAAATGAAAAAAGTAAAAAAGTTTAGTGGTCAAGAACATCCTAACACTTAAGTAGACATGAGGCAGGTAGTAAGACATGAGATCTCAACTGAAAATTATATATCTGTGTATATATGTATGTATGTATATGTATGTATGTGCATCTCAGTGTAAAATATCACAACTAAAGGATAATAGCAGCAGAATAAACAAATTGCATAAAAGCCCCCAAAGACCTGGCTGTAGTTAAATATGCCTTTCACCAGATTTCTCCATTATATATGGAGCTTATATTACAAATATAAGCAAAGACAACATAACTTTACTAAATCCCAGACACCAAATTAAACTCATAGAAATGAATGGATAAAAAAGCTGATCTCCTTCTGTTGATAATGAAACTATTGATCCTCATAGGAATTTAATGAAGTTGTCAACATAGTTCTGCATCTATGTCTTTATATCTCTTCTCTGCAAGTTTTTCTCTTTCTATATCCAGCTAAAAACTTTCATCCGTATCTTCAAGGCTCTGCAAAATTCCACTCTTATCCACATCTTTTTTTACCCTGCATCCCACTGCCTAATTCCTTAGCAACCGACAGGAATGCTTCTCTCCTAAATTTTCTCTTACATTCAATTTTTCTGTTTCCTAACTTTTTCAAAACACTTCTTTAAAAGAGTTTCCTACTTCTAAACCAAGTTTCTACTGTAAAGAAGCAGCAAAAAGCATTCCCCCCAGTTTTTTCTTTTTTTTTTTTTTTTTTTGAGAATGTGTTACTTCAAAACACTGCATAGTTTAGTGAATTAAATGGAAACTTGTGAATCCATTTCATGTATATGAAAAACATGGTGTGCATCTAGTATTGTTCCTTGCAGCTTGTTTCCATATATTCTCTCTCTCTCTGAATCCTTTTTTCACCAATTCTCTTTTTACTCTGCCTCCATACATCCCTTTCAATGCTTACTTTATTCTCATATTACTTGCATAGTAAGTTGAAACGAAAACCTCAGAAAAATCAAAAGGATTCTTTTCAGCCCAAAGTATCTCACCTTATTTGCTTTCATCTTTCTATTCAGATTTGTACACTATCCTATAAATTCCTGCTGTAAAGGAAATACAATTTATTTCTTCATAACCATTATAATCCTTTTTCAACAAGTTCCCTTTTTAATTTAACCATGTCTTCATTTAGACAGAAACTTTGGCAGATAAAGATCACATCTGTACGTTGGCACAGAAACATCAAAGCAGCTTCTTCAGGAACATCTCATTATTTAGTCTTAATTCACACAGATATTATTTTTTCCATGGTATCCAGAGTAATTTGCCTCACTTTCAATGTTGCCCATAGAAATCAGTAACAACTCAAGTTGACTTTTAACCTAACCAGTCTATTTGAATTGGCACACACAGAGGCTAAATTGAAAACCCATGTCACCATTTTTTCAATAGTTCTTGACAGTTTTACACTGTACTATGGTCTATCACAAAAGCATGCACTTTTTATCTTCTGGCTTTTTTTTAATATACAAAAGTGAGCCACAGAGAGTGGAATACAGCACTTGATCACCAAGGTCACATTCATTTGCCTCCTTTTCCTTACCCAACAGATTGAATTCAGTTACACGTAAAACAGAACATCTATCACACAGGGTAGTGTAAATTCCTCTACTATAAGACATTTCATCTCGTGGGAGGTACCCACTTGTGCTATTTTTTGGATACAAATCAAGTTTTAGAATTAATAAAAGTTTTGCATAGTAAATTTCTGAGGTTTCCCTCTTGTCTTCCACAGCTGGCTTGAAGAAAGAGGGATGGTTCAAGGTTATCACTTCATTCAAAGTTCTGTGGTGATTCTATGTAACTTCTATTTACTTGTCTTATACTTTCAATATCTACCTGTATCTCCAAAGCTTCACATCAAATTGTTCTTAAACTGTCAAAACAACACGCCTGAGGCAGTAATTTATAAAGACATAAAGTTTTGCACATTCTACAAAACAATAGGAGAAGTTTGTTGGGGAATTTTTTTGTCATGTTCTGTTGGAAATGTGTAGCGTGGAAGAGATGAAGGAGATCTTAGCGATAATAACTTCATTTTCTGTAAGAACCACAAAACTTGAACAATGCAACTTCAGAGACAGAAGACAAGGACAAAGAATTTTATCACAGAAATGACAATGGGCTGCAATAACCTGGAAATGGAAGAGCATTTGGGATAGGCTTGTTGCATGCATATGGTGTTTTACTACAGTGGCCGTCAGATAAATTTTCTGAGGCAAATTTAAGTGCATAAATCCTCTGCTTTTCTATGACAAAAAGCATTCAAACACAGCTGAGGGATAGAAGACCACTGTCCCAGAAAAAAACTAAGAAGTTTGCATCTTAAGGGGTTTGACTAGCAATGCTTTGTTGGTGTCCCATAAATAATGAGAAAATCATTCAGAAAAAAGTGGGAATTAATGCAGACAGATCATTGTTAGGTGTTATGATGTTCCAGAAGAACAGTTAAGGTCCTATAGAGCTGTGTTGGCCATGGATCTGATTTACAGAAGCTTCCCCAAAATATCTTTACAAAACAAGGGTGTAGTGGTTCTGTTTCTATTGGAGGTAAGGCTTCCTGATCACCCAACCAAAGAGATTACAGGAAATTCTGTGAGCAAGAAAGGGGAGAAACGGCAATCACAAATATATAGAATTAAAATAATTAATACACTCTCCTAGCTAACTATATTGACTAAGTATTTCTTATCCACTAGCTCAAATAA
This sequence comes from Sturnus vulgaris, assembly GCF_052056855.1. NCBI lineage: Eukaryota > Metazoa > Chordata > Aves > Passeriformes > Sturnidae > Sturnus > Sturnus vulgaris. Next base: position 110,318,513 of record NC_142244.1, read on the forward strand.
TTTTAAGGGATATCTATTTGTGTGTTCTTGTTTCAGACATTACTGGGGTTATTCAATCAGTTCTTTTGGACTTCTCATGTTTCCTGGATCTACATCATACTGAAGAGTAGAACCTGGAAGAATTTAATTATTTCTGGGTTTATATTATTTATTGTTTTGGCAATTTTGTGAAGCTTAAAAAATAACTTCAGATCAGTTTATAACTTACCTGGTTCCCTTTAAGTGTTGAATATTTAAAGTAAGCATGATTTTGCATAAGTATCAGAAAATAATTTTAATTACTTTGATGATGATGATGATGACAATTCTCATTCCTAAGGCTTACAGATTTTAACATTTTATAAAATGGCAAGGAAACAGAAATGAGTGACTACTGTAAACAAAAATAAAAGCAGTTCCCAACTGCCTGCTCACAATTCACGAGTTCTTTTTTTTGCCAGTATTTGTTGCTATTGTTCTAGTTACATTAAGAAATGGAAGTAGGAGGGTTTACTCATGAGATAAAAAATTGTGCTGTATTTTTTTCTCTTTTTTAATGGACCCAGTGATAGCCTTGTGTACCAACAAGAACTATTTCACCTTCTTCATTAAAATGCCTTGCATTATTTCAGTTCAATAATGGAAATAAACAATACATCAAATCTTTCCCATGCTTCACTCATAAATAAAGAAGCAAGCAGGCATATGCAAACAAAAATTATGTAGTTGACAAAATAATCCATCTAAGACTTTCAGTTCTCTTCTGATGCTTTATACTTTGAATTTTAGTTTTCTGGTTTCCATCAGGATTGTCACCCCTAACAACAAAGCAATAATACATAACAAAGTGTCTCAGTTGTTGGTTCACCTCCTTGTCAACAGTTTCATTTTACCATCGATCACTACTTTCATCAACTCTTAATCCAAAACAAACACTTTGTTATCCCTTCTTTTATTTCTTGCATAGGAAAAAAAATCTAATTTATATAGCTATAATTTTCCCATCCTCAAGGATAATTTCAAAAATAATGCCACAGTTATTCTGACAATAAAGAAATGGCTTAAGTAGGATATAGGGCCATCTTCATCATTATTATCCTCTTCATACTGCTTTCAATATTAACCTGCTACACTTTATCAGCAATCACATTAACATCTCTGGATAAGAGATCAAGTCTATAAAGACACCTTGTCTCCAAAGATTTGTTTGGTCATACCCAATTTTATTGACCTTTTATCTTAAAGGTGAGCTCTTGATCCAGATCCATCACATTAAATGGGAATTTAGTGTAATCCATACCACTGGCTAACACAAAATCCTGCTGGGGATGGAAAAAAGCTTTTTAATATGTTTGGATATGTTTTTATTCTTTGCTGGTTTCAAAGAGATGCTTTAATGAAATGAAAGAAAATAGAGCCTTTTGCATAATCTGTAGAGTTTCAGGAATATTAAGTAGTTGCTATAAAGGTTTTATAAACAGTGAAACAAAGGGTACAGATACACTCTGTATAATGGATGCCAATGTACATTATGGATTAGCACATCTGGAAAATGTTATTTCACTCTCAGGAGCAGTTGAACTGTCCATCTGTTTAGTCTGAGTTCAGAATGTCTCTAAAACTTGGTCATAACATAAACCAAGCTCATACCTGTGCTACCCCACAGAACCTGGGCAGCACTATTCCCCTTCAAGGTAACTGTCATGAAACCTTCCCAGAAATAAGAACCCAGGAGCAAGTAGCTAAGATCAGCTGCTGGGCTCTGAGGAGAGCTATGAATTAATAAAGATGAGGGAAGTTAATGAGAAACACTCAGCCCTCATGGTTGGCTTATGAGATTAACTAAAGCAATTGAAAGGGAAAGGTTACACAAGGATCACTACAAACACACGAAGTTGTGAATGTCAAATGTCAGTCAAACATCCATAACTGATTTGCCAATGTTTTAATTTTTTTTAGAAGATTGTGGAAAATTAAACATGTTTGTATTCTCCGCTGAATAGTCAAAACTAGGAAAAAAGCAAACTTAACACTTGTTTGGATGAATCTCAGCTCTTAAATTTCCTTTACTGCAAAAGATATCTTTATAGCCATATGTAAGAAAACAGATGAAAAATACATTTAGGGTGAAAATATGCATTTAATGCAACTGAAAATTATTTTTTAAAAGGGATATACTGTATTTGCTATATCTCAAATATTAAGCTTTCATTATTTGATCCTGGAACTTTACTGACATCTGAACAAGAAACTATGTCATTGAGGCTAAGTATTTAGATTGCACCCTCTTTCTTAAGAAATTGTAGTAGCTTTCTGTGTTAAAAGCACTTCTCTGCATTGGATGAAATTGAAGTTTTTATGTAAAAGATGTGCTTGGATATTTTTCACTTTACATGAATTTATACTTGTCCAAATAATTTAGATACTGAAGCACAGTATTAGCTGCTTAAATCTGATCTGCCAGTAATTATCATCATTTATCCCTGGGTGTAAAAACTGCTTACTACACATCACACAGGCACTCTGATGAATCACTCTTTCAGAAGAGAAAAAAATGAAGAACAGTGTGCCAGACTGTTATCTTAAAGGTTTAGTCTTTTATTTATGTTATTACTGGTAGACTGCAGAAAGCTCAGATAGTACCATTTAACTTGCTTCGTAAGAGGCCTCAAATTCATCTATCAATAATGGCATTAAAATGTCACTGAAAACTATGAAAAGCACAGTGTTAAAAATGATCTTACTACCTATGGTGTAAAGCACTTCGTTACCAGACTTCTTACTTAAAAAGATGCAATGCCCCAAATCAATGTCTTGTAGCATGTGCAGAAGCCAGTGTTAATAAATTATTCCTATGAATAAAACAAGAACTAGACATCATGAATCTGCAAGACTTTCAAAATGCTGTCTCAGCTTGCTCACTGCACGTTCTTCTTGTCAATTCAGACACCACCATTTTGGAGGGAAATAGCCCAGGTGTGTTTAAGGCAGCCCACTCATGTGCAATCAGCCAAAAATGAGCTAAATCTGTTACTCTATGATTAAAAAAAAAAAAAAAAAGGGCCTTTGTATCTTAATGGACAGCTGTTCTCAAAAGGCTGAACAAAGTCTTATAATAGTATTTACAGTTTTCCAAAGAGGAAAGAATGTACACTATGTACACTGACAACTCCACATCTTTTTGCTTTACTGAATTTACCACTATGACTTTGTAATATGGGAGTGTAAGATGATAATATGCCCAGTTATCTTTGTCACTGCAATATAAGTAAATATAAAATGTTAAAAAGTAATTATTAATATTAGCCAATCAGTAAACATACACTATGCAAGCTGTTTTTGACAGTTCAACTTCAGATCTCCTTCTATTTTAAAAGCTTTCAGAAATAAAATCTGTTTAAAGATCTGGACAGTAATTGCTGATATGAGATTACATTGATCAGTGTGCAGAGTATGTGCATGTTTGCATGAAAATTTGCCTTCTAGGAAGAGTGTAATGCATCTTGATTTACCTTTTACAGCTATTCACTTTTTCTGCTGTTTGGCAGGATATTTTCTGTAATGTGGTATTCCTGCAAAGCCTTTGTTGGAACAGACTGTAAATGGCAGAAATGGGACACAAAAGCCAAGTTTGCCTGCCCTTCCAACTGATTACATGATAGACTGCAATTATTTTCTGTAAACTCATCTTTTACCACTTTGAACAAAGCCAGAGTACAGGTGAAATCCCTTCTCTCATCTACAGCTAAATTAAACACACATTAGTCTGTCTCATGTGTCATAATTTTTAAATAACATTCTCCTTATAAAGGAGGATGACTTTGAACCCAAAATGGAATGTTAAGTTTCCAAGGTGCAAAATTTTCAAATTTGTTGTAGTGAGTATAACTGATAACAGAAATGCTGATGATATAGCAGTAACAAGCATTCTTTCCTTACTACTTCTTTGGTGCACCATTCTGTTTCAAGGAGAGGTATATTTTGAAAAGCTGCTGTATCTGAATAAATTGATTTTCACTGTATTCTCAGCAGATTAACAGTAAGTGGAAGCTATCTTTTTACAAAGCTTTATCACTTCTTTCAAAAAGTCCTCCTTCTTCAATCCATTCTGATACCAATATTGACCTGCTGATGGGAATGCATCTTATAAACCTGCAGATAAATGTCTCCTGGCAATGCTTACACAGACGTATTTTTTCTAACTGAAGACTTTGGGCTCTCTTTTAAAGGAGAAGTTGTGTATATGCAAGCCTCACATGTAGGCTAAATTTTAAAAATGGGAAGGTTTAGGTTCACTGATGCCTACAGCTGCAGACTAAAAGTTAAACAAATAAATACCCTATACTTGCAAATTCTAGAAATATCGACTGGGAAAATTTGCCTAAACCTCTTATTGTCATGGCAGAGCTGCACTTCTGCTGATGTACTTATTTGAAATTTTCCTAAAATAGTATGATATCAAAACTATTCTTACCATCAGTGACTTCTGGGGCGTTGGACGACTCATCCTTATCAGCCACAGCAGAATTCCCTGCCTCAAGCCCAGCAGTGGCATCAGGCAATATTCCAATCAGCAGCAGCTCCACTCTCTGCTCCAGTCTCTGCCTGGCCTGACAGCGTATCACAACTACAGAAAAGCAAAAACATCTCATTTGCAAAGTGCTGGCATCTTGATTTTAACAAAGCAATTAAACACAGAAGCTAAATGTGCTTAGAGAAAGACAGAATTCCAGTAAGGAGCAAGACAACTGAAAGACTTTCCCAACCTCCACTTTTTATTGTTTTGTTGTGGTGAAGTAGTATAAAATATTGCTAGACAAACAGAAATCTGTTCAATTTGCTCCCAACAGCACTTGCAAATTTCTCTCTTGTCTTTAATCATGAAATTTCTAGAGATCTCTTAGAATTTCCATGAGGGAGAGTTACTGAAATAGTTAAACACACATCTTTTTGTTTAAATGTATGACCGTATATTTTAAAATAGATTAAATTTTCTGTATTTCACTAGTTTACCAAATGTTTCATATTAGTGTGCATATTGTGTCATTTTCTGTTCTACAGTTCATCTTGCTACCAAAATTGATTTTACATTTTCTCTTTCCTAAATGGCTAAGTAATATTTACAAATAAAATTCAGATGTATCTAGGATTTGACTGGACAAGTCCCTGAGCAAGCTACCCTTGAGCAGGTGCTTGGATTGATGACCTCCAGTGGTCTCCTCCAATTAAAATTGCTGTATGCTTCTCTGACTCTACACTCTACAGGAATTAAAAGAATATTCCAGATGATCCTCCATTTGTAATCACTTTTATAAGATAGCCAAGGTATCATCTACTTAACATGTACTACATGGGTTGTGACCACTGATCATTTTAATTAGTCTCATGAGATAGAAAGCCAAGTGACTTCTAGAAGTTTAAGTATATTAAGATGCAAATAAGAATGACCCTAAAATGAACTTCCTAATATACCAGCCAAGCAGTTTGTGGTTTTGACACAGAAACTTGTAGCCTCCAGGCAATTCTAATAAATGTCTGCATTAAAAGAGATTATGATACTCTTTTGGTCATTATTTAAAATATTTTTTTAAGTAGATATCTTGTTATTACCTGCTTTGGATTTACACATTACAATGTAAGTTTTCTAAATGCTCATTTTTAACTGAAAACCATAGGCTTTCAGAATCAAGGTAGGAATGAAAAATTCCATAAACACAAACACCTATTTCTGTTTTCTGGGACATTCTTGAAAGACCTAGTTTTTCCTTGGGGAAAAAATATTACCTCAACATAACATGCTGATGGCCAAAGAAAAATATGTATTCAAAATTAATTCAATGCTTTTTTATGTATTACAAACATTTATTGAACATAAACTAATGGATAACATAAATATGCTACAATTTAGTTTTGCTGCTTTAAAAAAGCATTTAGGAATTTAGAACCACCTGGAAGGAGGGTGTAGCCAGGTGGGGGTCAGTTTCATCTCCCTGTAATAAGTGACAGGACAAGAAGAAATGGCCTCAAGTTGTGCCAAGGGAGGTTTAGATTGGATATTGGGAAACATTTCTTCATGGAAAGGGTGGCCAGGTGATGGAAAAAAGCGCCCAGAGAACTGGGGGAATCATCACACCTGAAAATATTCAGACAGGAGAGATGTGGAGGTGCTGGGTTAATGGTAGGACTCAGTGACCTTAGAGGTCTTTTCCAGCTTTAATGATTCTGTGATTTCAATGAAAGCAACAGCCCAATAAAAGGGAGATTTATCTTGAAGAGTGCCAGTGAATTACACAACAGCTTTAAATAACACAACAAACATGCACATTAATATACATTGTTCTAATGCTAATGAGACTCATTAAAGCCATCGTTTTGGGCAACAGTTGATTACATGATAATATTCTCTTTCATTCCTTAAGGTATTAAAGTGCAAATTGAAGAGATGAAAGTTCTAATTAATACCACATCATTGGCATTTGTCTACAAGTAGAGTCCTTAAGCAATATAAATTAATGACAGTACAAATATCTATTTCTATGTTTTTTCCAGAAATTTTTTGTGTCTTGATACCTTTAATGTAGAAAGGTATTATATTCACTTATTCAGTCAACAATAGGTAAGCTGAAAGGACAAGCTGGTATAGAACTGGTCCCACCTCTACACATCAGGCTGTAGTTTCAGGGTTATAGATTTAAAAAGCTGTTTACAACTTCCTGTTTCATAGATCTGGAATTATATCACACCTTAAAAATACAGATGGCCAAATATATAAGCATTTACTATCCCCAAAATAAGCAAGAAACCTCCAAGAATGTCACTCAACTTTTAATGCAACTTTACTACTCAGGAGGAAGGGGAAAACTTACTGCTATTCACACTACTTTATATTCTGGTTTTGATTAAGACATGAAATTCAAGGCTGAGAGAAGCAGCAAACATCTGCTCCAATATTTTGCACCCTGTAGACTCTTCAGAAGGGTGTTCTGGGTGTCCAAGAAGAAGTCTACCCTTGAGTCACTACTTTGTTCAGCTTACCTTCAGTTCTCAAACTCGGGATTAATTGGGACACTGAAGGGCATAGGCCTTAAGATTTACAACTGTCCCCAACTCCTTTTATCCACAGTAAGAACAAAGTAACAATCTAGATATGCTTTGGAAGTGGGAGAAGATTTTATTTTTAATATGTGATTTTATCTTTTTTTAAGATATAGCCAAGTACAGCTGCAAATTCTTCTGATCAAGCAGGTGAGAATACAAATGACTATTTGATTTTCTTAAATATATTGTTCAAGGTTTTTTCAAGAATTACCTACCTGATTTCTGCTGTGGTGCTTCAGACGTTCCATTAATCGGATAGATCCAGAGTATTCCCTGAGTTTTCCCATTCTCTGCTACAGTAACATTTCTAGAAAAATAAGAGTATCACTTAGACTGATGAAAATTCTCCTTCCAAATTAATCTAGACTTAAGAGTTTTTGGGAAGGTTAGACTCTATATGCTGTAATTCTAACCATATCTGAGAAAAATATTAAATTAAATTCAGCTAAATATATCAGCTATAAATTATACCGGGTATAATTTGGATCCACTTAGTGTATTTGAATATTATAGATCTGAAAATATTTGGCCTGATCTGCATAACGTCAGGTTCTGCAGTTTATGAATTTCATAAAAACATTAGGATGTTAGAATGAGAATCACTATCCCAAATATCTTGAAAAAACAGAGGTACCTAAGAGATTTCATTCGCCCAATATCCATAGCTGCACCTGCAGCCAGTTCTTTACATTTTCTTTATTTAAAGCAAGAATAGGTAGGTATTAAAACAGACAGAAATCCTACCCTGGATCTGCATACTTTGCAGGGTACATTAAAAGCTTTTGATGGATACCCACTGCCCTCAAAATCAGACACTGGACTGCCCTTGGGAGCTACACATGAATAGTCAATGGGATAAATGATGATAGGATTGAGCATCCTCAACTACTTTTTCTTTTCCTATTAGAATAAATTACCTGTTTAAGTGTGCATTTGATTTAGCAGTAACCACATAAGGCCAGTTTTCACCATTTTCCCTCATTACATGAATTACCACCACTGCTTTATAAAATTTCATTTCAGTTGGCATGAATAATACAGGGATTTCCAGTTTTTCTTTTGGAGCTAATCGGATTCCTGCAAGATGGAACAGATTATTATGACATTTTGAAAGTTTTCAAAATATTTTCTGTCATTTTACTTGCATCTTTCCCTTTTTCTTTTTTAATCACTGTTTAACTTTTTATAATATTGTATGGTTTTCCCAGTAAAAGAAATCAATTTTACCCTGCCTTTGCTACAAAAAAAATCCAAAACAAAAACCACAACTAAGTGAATGTCCCACATTTAATATTCAGAGATCATGTGTAACATATGCATGTCTATACCATAATTTTGTAGGGCTTAAGTCATGTTATTTTCAGCTGTGGGTTACATCTGTGAGTAATAGTGCATAAAAAAGATCAATCCAAAAACAAATGCTTACATTCAAGACAACTGAAATATATTTAAAAGAGCCTTCATTATTATTATACAAACCATGTCTTTTATGTATGATTTCTTATCTGATTGATTTTGCTGTTAAAATAAAAAACAAACTAATTAAATTTATGTTGTCTGTAAGGAAGGTAGCCTGATATTTTGAATCTTTAAGGGCCTTTTTCCAGTGACTTGTCAGTCTGCCAAGTGTTAGAACATCTACCTCACTTACTCAGAAATAATCGAAAGATTACACAGAATAGAACAAGTAAATCAGTCTTTTAGCTATAAAGCTCTTTGTTTGAAAAGAATTCTTGGAATTTGCCAGAAATGACACCTCAGGGTTAGGGTTTCAGCTTTAATTCTATCTGCAGAAAATGCTTAGTTATGAAGAACTACTCCTACATTAGGCTTTGAATCAGTTTTTGTGATAGTATTTCACACTTTCTACAATGAATACGAGGTGATGCAGTTCTGTGGGTATAATTCCCTGAGAATGACTGGATCAGCTGGAGTCACCCTGCCTGGGACCTGCAGCACCCTCCTGGGATTGCTTCTTTGATCACCACACGTGGATTTGTGCTCAAAAATTGTCAGCAGGGAAATGTCACCTGGTGCTACAAATGGTCACCTTCCTACAGCCAAAATTCCTCGAGGGTGAAGACCTCAGTGCTGAGAGTTGTAGAAGAGTGAGTGGTAGGGGAATTATAATGCACTCTTGGGAAGGACAAAATGAAAAAAAGGTGGATGCACAGAAGTTTGGAAATGAGGGTGGAAGTGCAAAGAGACTGAGTAAAATTATCTCAGAGGGGAACACTGAAATGGCCAGAAAGACAAAAAAAAAGGGAAGGAGAGAAAGGTTTGAAAAACAGCTCCCCAAAACATAGAGCAAGGGTCTGGACTCCTCATCTGCACTAATTCACCACCATCATTTAATCATAAAGTCTACGGGTATTAAGCTTTTTGATAGAAGCTGTCTTGAATTAAAATAAACTAACCAAGTTAAGATGGGAAAATCAATCTTAAATTAGGAAAGTTGGGAATATTTAAAACCACACAACTCTGCAGGATTTCTACCTCTCCCAGTCAAAAATGCCTCAGAACATCAAATATAGACCACTGCCTCACTTTACTATGAATGTGAAAAGCTGTAGGAAATTCTTACCTAAATATACCTGAATTTCCATATGTAAGAGGTTTATCATATACTAATTATGAAAATTAACCAACTACTTTGCATTTGTGATTGCTTCATTCTTGTGTATTTGTAGAAGTTCATCATGGCAAGAGCAATTTACCTTTGAAATAATTACTTGAAAAGTTTTGTATCATGAAAGAGCTTGAAAATATCCTAATTAAAAATCTATACAATGTTAATAGCTAAATGAAAAAAATAAATTATTTTCTTTCTCATTTTGACAACGTTTAAGATTTTTCTTTAGATCTTTAAGGCATTATCTATCAAGCCCATAGCCAAATATATACATATAATGTTGGCAACCATATGGTTGAAGAGAAAATCTTTTAAAATTAGCAACTCATTTTTAATCCAGTATCTGAAATAAATAAGCTGCATAGTTGCAATACCCCTGAAGACATCTGAACTGGGATCCATCCCTCTGGATCAGAAACCCACTACAGCACTGACAAACTATTCTCCCCCAGTGAGAGTCAGTTCTCTGCTGGGATTTGCCCAATTTGGGCTTACTCTGATCTAGTTGAGACAAAGGCATGTAATATCTTTAAAACAGAAGAGTATACTTCAGGATAAATTTGCAATTAGATTGCCTTGAATCCACATATACATGGATATCAAAATAATGTAAACACTTTGTAACACCATTACAGCAAATCCTTAAGTTTCTTTTGCAAAGCTTTTAACAGATGGCAAATAGAATAGACTGTAAACTTATAACTAGTTATATACATTACATAGATATTTTGAACTGTAGCATAATTATGCCTGTTACAGGACAGAGCCCCTTGGGGTTTTTTAAATAGATTTTAATACAGAATACATATGATAGCATTCTGGGTCATTCTGGCAGAAAATTTGTTATTAAAGATCATGAAAAGACAAATTTTATAATATTGCTGTTGAAACAGACTGCATTCACATTTTTAATAAAAAATCTTCCTAATAGGAGATGTTCATAATAAGGGTAATTTTATATCACCAAGCTTGCCTGAAGCTGTCAACTAACCAACTGATCATTAACTGCTAATACAGATTTATTTCATTATGATTTTGGCTAGTTAATAAGATAAATAAAATAGGCCTAATGGCAAAAATAATTTGCTTTTATTTTTTCTTTCCCATTTAGAGAATGTGGGCTAGCACACAGAAAATAGCTCTGTGTACAACTTTAATAAAAATCAGTGTTACCTGCTCCTATTTGCCTGGGGACCTCAAGTACTCTGCCAGGGATACCAAAAATTAATACCAATGGCTGATCCCTTGTCTTTGTGTAATTATTTTACTGCAATGAGTATCCACAAATTCTTTTCTGAGAAATCCGCAGCAAGCCCCTTTTCTGAACGCATGCACATCACATTTGGTAAAAAGCTTTGGATCAGATTTTGATAATATCTCACTCCTCTTTCACTGTCCTACAGCCCATTAGGAAAAAGCAAAAGTTAGCAGAGTAAGCTCAGCTGACCCTTTAAAGACTGAAGGCATCTGACTCAAACCAAGGGCTGCAATTGAGCCAAGTGCCTTACAAAGAGTGTATGGAGCTCTGCACACTCCCTCATTTCATTTTTAGGTAACCTTTTGTTAAGCCTTGCCTCTAGCTTTCCCAGAGGCTGCTGGAGAACACTGCTGGAGAACACTGATTCTGTAAAAGATTCCTCAGGCACTGAGCCTAGAACACAGAACTGGATTAGATAATAAATCAAAATGAGTGTATTTCAAATTCCTGGCTACAATTCTTTGGGACATTGCACTGTGGTTGAGTTTGTGTAACTTCTGTGTCAGCCCTAGAAAGCTCAGCACTGTGAGAGCTAAAATTAAAGCAGCAGTGGATGCCCATAGCTGGGATGTTATTTGGAAGAAATACAGATGGGTAAAGAAGCATTTTTTGCCTCTACAGTTGGTTAGGAAAAATGTTAAGAGCAAAAATACCAGGCAGTGCCGTGGTGATAAAATTGTGATGGAAGGGAACAAAATATTCGCAATATGTCAGCCTCCCATTGAACTTAACCTAAAGCCATATATTTTTTTCATATTAGTAAGGTGCTTTGCAGGTAAAATTTCTAGATGTTGAAGTGCATCTCCCTAATGCACTGCTCTTAATTCTGTAGCATCTGAGTGCCTCCCATTGATTTTACCCTGAAGAAAAGCACTCAGTTCAGTCTCCTTTAATTGAAAAAGAGATGAGACAGAGCTCAGAATATCTTGTTGAAGTCTCATGAAGAATCATTTAGAGGGGGCACTTTTATTTGTTTGTTTGTTTGTTTGTTTTCTTGATAGTTTCTCCATAAAAATTACTATAGCAGCATTTCGATTAAGCCCACAGACAGCTCTGCTAAAATTAGCACTGGCCATGTAAATGTCAACCCAGAATAATTAGGTCTGTTTCCTCACATTATCCTCAGAATCTGGAAAGGGCAAGCTCCAAAATATTCATAGACAGCAGCTGGGGAATTATTGCTAATTCCTTCTCAAGGAACTCATTGAGAAAAGGAGAATTGATATCAGATAGTAAAAAGTGCGATATTGCCAGTGCACCAGTATCTGAAATGCATAAAAAAAGTCAGGCCTAGGTATTAATTTATTGTCATCTGCTGGAAGAGATAAAATCCTGGGTCACATACGAAAACTAAGATCTTTTATAGAAGCTCTCCCAGAAGTGTTTCATTGCTAAATCCCAAGAGTTTAATAAAGAACAGACAACATATCTGCCTTGACTCTTATTAAGGGTGGGTTCATTTTTGTTTGCATATTTTTCTTTTTTTTTAGTGCTTCCAATGAGGCTGCTTGAATTTTTTATTCCCTTTCATTAAAACACAATCACAATCCCTTGTTATGGATGCTAATTAAAAAACTGTGAGAGTAGAAGCCTGTGCTAGTTTTGCTACATCAGTATTATAATCATCAGTCTCAATGAGTAAATACAAATAAAATTTTCTAAACGGGTAATCATCAGACAATAGCCAAGAGCCTCCATCTGTGGAGATATTCAAAATTTGACTGGATATGGTCCTGGACAACCTGATGGAGATGAGCTTGCTTGAGCCACAGAGGGTTAGGATGGAAAAAAATTATCTCAAGAGGTTCCTTACCACCTAAACAGGTCTGTGGTTCTGGAATTCTAAGGTCATAATAGATTACTAGGCTTTGTCTTGTTTCTGTTTTTAAGAATTCATATAAAATGCATCCTTGTTTGCAAAACCAGACACAGATATTTTTCTCAGTGAATTGTAGGTGATATGAAAAACAGTGCACCCTGCAAAGTGAAAGCATGAAGGCAAGAACAAGATATCACCCTGACATAATTTGATTTTGGGTGCAATTAAAGACAAAAAAGCAGGATACTCCTATTTGCATCTTGTCTGGGACAAATAAAATGGAACATAATGCACTTCAAGATATTTCAAGGTCCATATAAATAGCTAAGTAAAAGAACTAATAAATTAACCATGCATAATGCCAAAAATTAAATTTACCTTATCCCATATTTTGATATTTACATCATCATTTTCCTCCCCTCAGTAAAGTTCATTTAGGTAGGTGGGGTGCAAGAGAGGTTCCTTTCACAGATGGTCCACAATGATTGCATTTCTAGGGCACTCTCTGCTGCATGAATTATGGATACTTACACCAAGAGATAAAATCATTTTTTCCCTTTCCTCTGGCAGTTTTACAAAATTCCAGAATACTTGAAGCTGGAATGGACCTCTGACAGATAAATGGTCCAATACCTCTCTCCAAGCAAAGTCACCTACCTGCACCATGTCCAAAAAGGTTTTGAACATTTCCAAGGATGAAGACTCTATAATTTTTCTGGGCAACCTGTTCCAGTACTCAATCTTCCTTGCAGTAAAAAAAGCATTCTCTTTGTTCAGATGAGAATTTCTGTGTTGTCTGTCATTGGGCACCACTGAAAAGAGCTCTTTTTCCATTCTTTTTGCACCCTCCCTTCTAGTACTTATGCAGAATAACAAAATTCCTCTGAGCTGATAAATTACTTAGTTGTAAAAGTTAAGTCATGAATATGCAGCTCAAATGCTAATAAACAATTTCACAAATGACTGGTTTAAACTTTATAAGTTGCTTTAAGAAAGACATGGCACAAATAAAGGCTTCACAACATCACTACCATAAGCACACAATAAAATGTATTAGAACATGTTTATAAGATTTGTTCACCATTTTATGGATCTTCTGTTAATAGTATTTTGCATACTTCTGGCAGAGACCTGGATTATTTAATTAAGAGATTTCATTTAGAATTTCTTTCTGGTATAAAACAATGGGTACAAGTTAAACACTTGCTATTTAGATTAAAATAAATGGATTGAGAACAGGGCTCAGTAATTAAATATGTTATTTAATGTAATTTATTTTGTTTTTTAAATGAAGCATGTCTTAAAGGCCAAGTATAAAGTTTTCCTTCCATTTATAAAATTATCCTTCTCTAACTAGTAGCTTACAGTGCAGTTTCAGTAAAAATCAAAACAATTATTTTGACAGAAACACCTATTATATATATTTCTTGTTGAAGTGCAGTAGCAACTATGCTTACAATGGTGAAACACATTGAGGAAAAAAATGTTGCCAAGTACAGTAATTCATTTCTCTGCTGACAACCAAAACAAGCAAAATCACATTTAAGATCTTTAACTTTGAGAAAACTTAAAAAAATACATTTAACAGAGATCATGAAAGCCACATTCTCTTATTGAGACTAAATAAAAAAGATTTTTAAATCCCAACATAAAATTACCACGTCATATATTTCACAACAAAGTCTCCATCACTTCTCAATCACATCTGATTATAATTTTTGATGTAATAATCTTCTGCAGTAATACAAAAAATCATGTAAAATCCTAAACTGATTTATCATAGACCACCCCTCTTATCTCTGAGCTCTGACACCTGCAGTTTTGCCTTCAGGTAGGTATTACAGACCTGTCTAAAAATCAAATAAAAAATGGACCACCATTCATATAGGTGCCACATTCAATTATATTTTACATCTCTGCACTTGTCTTGACACCATGAGATATCCCTGTAATTTTCCTTCAGAGGTGCTGGGGTGATGGGCTGGGGTTCATTCTACAGAAATCCAGTCGGGTGGCACATCAGGAAAGACACATCCTAATGAAGGATATGAGAACAGGAAGGAAGCAAGGCTGAAACCAGCAGTACAGAGAAACACGGGGCAAATGTCAGGGAAAGAAAATCATCGTAAAGCCAGGGAATAGTTCAGCAATAGGGATGGAAAAATGAACAAACCAAGCACCTGAGGAACAGCAAAAGGGTTACAGGCATAGATAGTAACTCCCAAAATGAAGCCACAGAAGCCAAATGAAGCAGAGAGCAGCACGTGTGGAGAAGGCCAGACTGTTATAGTAAAGTCATTTGGCAGAGGCAATGCTGAAGAGATAAGAGTAAGGAGTGAACAATTATCAGGAATGAAAGTAGTAAGCTTCCTATTTATCCTATTGTCCAACATCTGTTCTAAAACTTCATGATGGACTGACAGGTTCTCTTGCTTTCTCCTTCCAAATCTTTTCTTTCCTAAGAAATAATCTGACAGTTGGTAGATCTACCCCATCCTCCTTTGATCAGTTCATATATTTAAAAATTGTTTATCATCCTTATTTTCCTGATGACAATTTTATGTTGATAAAACTCTGTAGATCATCCTGGCATCCAAAACCTAAATGTCTGCAACATACTAATGTCTTAGGTCCACAGTCACTGAAAGCAGGAGGCAAATTTGAAAGTCAAAGATGCAAAACCTCCTCCAAATCAGCACTGTAAAAGATGCAATACTACACCTCTTCTCTGAGTGATTCTATTTGTGACAGAATAAACAATTGAAAAGTAAAAACTCAGCTATGGCAGGTCAAATACAGCTAAATATTCTTTCTAGTTCTTTACATTTGTAAGTATAATTGACATTCTCAAGAGAGATTGATAGATAAGGAGTTATATAGAAGAAAGACCATAAACTCAGTGTGGATGGAGAGTGCTGAGCTGAGTGGAGTGATAAGGTGGCCATAATTTTAAAAACAGTATCTTACATTTTCTACTTTGGTAACAGAAAATCTACACCCACACCACCTCTCTTGCCCCTCTGGTACAGTGCTTCAGTTCTGTGTATATCAAAACACCCTAACCACAACCTGCCTAAAATCTCAACAAAGTAGAACATCACCACACACATATTTTGAAAATGCCAGAGACATACAAGAAATGGCATATGCATCTTAAACAAATGTGACTTTCAATTTAGTACCTAGTCATAAAAAATCTCACCAAACTTTGTACTTTCTCTTTTAAGAAAAGTTAATGCTACCCTAAGATAAAGTACTAGCAAGTAAATTAAGACTATGACAACTTCCCTATTTCTTAATCTTTTTCTAGATTGAAACATACACCGAAGTGTCTTGAGTTCATGCCTGAAAGGAAACTGTAATTGCTTCAGTTCAGATGTAATTGAATTTCTGACATATGTCAAATATCTGATTACTTTTGACAGATGTGTTTTTACTTTCACTTTAAACTTCACGGATATATGTATCTCTTAGTCTGATCTCTGAAAGAACAGTCAAATTCTGAAGCTATAGCAGATTTTAATCAAAATCTGCAAAGTGTTGTGAAATCACTAATGACACCAGTGCTGTTACATCCTTCTACATGTTACTTACAACCAAAAATTGTGCTGCTTCCTACAAGAATTCAGAAGACATATCACACTTCATACAGCAGACAGTAACTGGAAACAGTGTGACTGTGAATCATACATATATATATGTATGTGTGTGTGTGTGTAAATGGACTCTTCATCATTTGAGGTTTTACAAGTTTCTGTAGTAAGCCAGAATTCATTTCTGTACTATTTTTTTTTTGTGTCTTCATACTCTAAAGAATAGATAAAGATGTTTAGAGGAACCCCCCTTTAAAAGTAATGTTTGCCTGTTAATTTGACTTGTGTCATAAAACAGTAGTCCAGTGAATGACAGAACCCAAAATATGCTACATGTATTTCATAACTATGAACAGCAGTATTATTGTAAGTGGACTAACAGTAACTTCTTCTTAGCCTATGAAATTATTATAAAAATATCAGATATTTTTATTGCTCCTCTTTTGTATCCTTTGACCTTTGTATCCTTTTGACCCACTTTGCTTTGTGTGCAACAGCTAAAATCCAACACACGGCAATGCCAGCCTCAATGCTAAATCATGACACTTGTCAGCAGGTAATCTCCAGATTCCAAAATTCTGAAGAAATTAGTTACATTTATTATTCTATCTGAAAATAGATCTGGTTTAAATGAGAATATACATCAAGCTCCTACCTACAAAGAAGAAGAGCAAATAAAACACAAAAGGAAATTCTTTTATTTCCTTAAAAGTCTTTAGGCAGAGCACCAGTTTTTAGAGCTGCAGGTTCAGTCTTAAACTATTCTAAAAGTTGGCCCCTCAAATGAAACATTTTTCCTATTCACACTTTTTCAGATAGAGTTCTTTGTCCTTGTCCTTACAGGTAAAATATTCAAAGGTCAGTTAGGATATTGATGCAATGTAACTGAAGCATTTGGGGCTTAGCTAGGAGCTGATGTCTTCAGAGAATGTGGACTTCACACAGAAATAGCCTAAGACATTACCAACAGCAATGGACAACTTGGTATTTAAACCAAGCATTCTTCTCTTCCTAATGCCAGTTACGAGTTCAAGATGTTTCCTGTAGTCTATGGAAGTAAAAAGATAAAAATCATGTGCTCTGAAAACAAGGTTTCAGGACTCAATTTATAAAACTTTATGTAAGAAAAGTACATCCCTGAGAGCAGGATGACAATTTATAGAATACATCTCGTGTTCTGACTGCTCTCATTCACATGCAAAACCTGCTCCAGAGTTTATCAAGACCATCACAGAACAATAATTTGTCCCTAGAGGAAGTACAGAAAAAAACCATCAGCAATATTCTCTAGCAAGAAACTCTGTTGAGCTGTCAAGTGCCTTTCTACTTCAGAGACATTTTTGATTTTTATGGACAAACTGGTAACTCACATTGACTTGTTCTTTTTTTAACAAGTAATGATTTCTGACAGAATCCATTTTTACAAACTCTGAAAATTCGCATGTCTACACAATATCAGCCTTTATTGTCAGCATGAGCTCATATGCTGGTTATGTACATTCCTGCTACTCAATCATTGCACCACATTAAGACACATCAGTTTAGAAATATCCAGAAATATTTTAACCCTGCTAAATAGATCTGGAAGATGTTGGATCAGTGAATGTGACACATGGCTGCTCACCCGTCAGACTCAAGTACAGCTACAGATCATATTTAAATTTCACTAAGAGTTCATTCAAGTATCACAATACTGAACCCTTGAATTTCTGTGGTTAATATGATAATTATTACAATTCTTCTGGTTCCCTGAGGGGCAGTTGAAATGTGGTTTGAGTTCCCAGCCATAAGGACAATTAGCAGTTCAAGGCTGAGGGCTGTGCATTGATTCCTGTTGTGTGAACAAGGTTAAAATCACCCCTGCAGCTGTAATTTAGAGCAAACAGTAATCAGTATTCCAAAAATCCAATAAATATATAAGCCAATGACCACTGAAATTCAGAGATTAATATAGAGAGATATACTTGAGTGCCTCATGAAAAAGAACAAAATGTTCAGAAGCAAACATGTAGGAAATTAACTAGATTTAAAAAACAAAATTAAGCCTAAAAGTGGGAATTAATAGTAAGATGTTCTGGAAGACATTGAGGACCCAAATTACTTGACAGTGTCAGGATGATTCTGAATCACATAAAAGACAGGCTTTAGATGACTCAATGGTAATTGGGAGCTGCAGTGTTTCTGAAGAGGGGCAGCTGCTGCAGATCCTGTACCTCAGTGTGAACCCAGAAATGGAAACCATACACTGTCAACCACAATTCAGGAGGCAAGATAACGACTTCATTTTCACATTAAATACAAAACAAATATCTAAAATTTAGTTTTTACTTACTATTCTGCACAAACTGTTTGAGTTCCCAGTAAGAGACA
Organism: Sturnus vulgaris; assembly: GCF_052056855.1. Lineage (NCBI taxonomy): Eukaryota > Metazoa > Chordata > Aves > Passeriformes > Sturnidae > Sturnus > Sturnus vulgaris. The sequence goes on from NC_142244.1 coordinate 110,337,262, forward strand.
GTTTCCTTTTGATTCAGGAAAGAAGAAAACAGATAATTTCTGATTCTTTTCTAAAACTTAGTTAAAATATAGCCATACATGAAACTACAATACCTTTCTGGAATAGAAAGGAGACATTTTAGGTTGGTAACTGTAACCTCCTCTGACAATAACTTGTGGTGAGGTAACTGGGAATGAAAATTTTTATGCAAGTAACTTAATCAATCAAGATAATCTATTTTAAATCTATCAAAACAAGAAGCTGACAGATTTCAAATCTAAGACATTTTTTTCCTCCATATGGTTTAGTCTCTAAAGGGCTCAAGGCACAAGTGATTTGCAGTCAAACACTGAACAAATGTAGGGACAAATGTATTTCCCAACAGCTGTTTGTCATAGGTGTTAACTGAAGAAAAGGCAGAGGAAAAAGAATCCGGTGTGTAAAGATGACAAGGAACAGATCTTTACACACTGTCATTTGGCATCAACCTAAAGGAAAAAAAAAAAGTTTATTTATGATACATAGCAGCAAGGAGTTGGAGAAGAGTAGAAAAAAAAGAGTTTAAAAATAGTAGTTAATTTTCCTACAATCTATAGCTTTTTCTGGTTGAATATATTTGGTCTCAAAATTTAATTTAATTTTTTATATTTTCCTTTTGTATCTAGACTAATGACCAAAAAGTTAAAGTTAAAATGCTGATTCTTTAGAGGCAATAGGCCACAATGGCAAAGAAAAGAAAGCTTGTACAGTTTGTATCTATTGATGGTACTTGACTTCTTGACCCTGTTTTCATCCTGAGGTAGTAAAAGAACAAGAAAATTCTGTAATGGAAATTCTGAAAATATTAATTCAGAAACTTCAAAGTATTTTTTTTTCTATTTTGGGTTGTATTATTAAAGTACGTTTAAAGCATATTTGCTTATCCAGAACTCTGCAGAGACGTTTTTTCATTTCTTCACTGCTAAACATTTCAGTCATTACAATCACCTAACTTGACTTAAATATATAGGATTTCTCAGAACTCATTTGAAAAAATCAAGGTTCAGTCTCAATTACTCTTCTTGAACAAGAGAATTTAATTAGAAAAAAACCCAGAGCCACTTGATTTAAAACTTGTCAGCGATATTGAATCCTCCACGTTACATTGAGAATTGTTCTGAGAGTTAATTAAGCTCATTGTTAAAAATAGTTTCACTTTTAATTTGTCTACTGAATAACACTCATTTGTTTTCAATCCCTATATTTTTTCTGTGGCAGTGAATGCTTCATCACCAACATTCTGCTTTTTAGAGAGATAGTACAAATAAATTGCTACCAAAATTCTCTTTGGTCAGTTAAGTAATTTGGGATCACTGAATGTCTCACTCATCTTGAATCATTTAAGCATGCTTTTATTGCAAAGATGAACAGCAACTGCAGAAGGCAACCTAGGCCAATTAACATTGAATACCAAATAGAAGGACTCTAAAAGTAAATAGGCTTCAAGAAGTTTTTTAAAAAACCCTGCATTTCTTCAATCAGTAAGACTAGGATCAAAAAGTAGAGGTACCAGAAAGCAAAAAAAAAAGGCATTTCCACTTAATTCAAAGCTGGAAGAACTGGGTACATTTGTATATCGAAAAAACAAAAATAACACAAAAATTAATTCTTGATTTGAAAAAGGTATAAATTGGTAAAAAGAAAAGGTTAATAGGATACAGCTTGTGATTTTTCATTTGAAGAGATGTAAAGTAAGCGGGAAAGATAAGGATTATCCAAAATTTCCTCAACAGCTACTGACAAGCTATCATACTGTCATGTGTTATTATGTGTGATAAAACTGATTTGCTTGTTTGTGAATGTAGAAAACTTGTTCACACAGGTCTGAAAAACAGTTCTTTTCAGCAATCACATTCTTATTTTCCTATTTAATGGAAAACAGAGAATTGTATACAATGGTTAGAAAAAAAGAAATTGGAACAGCTTCTAAGAGGACAGCATGCAATTCAAGTTTTGAGTTCTGCTGGTTGTATGTAACACAGGTAATAAAAAAGGTAACAAATCTCAGGTATTATCTGAAACTACTGGCACTCATTGTGAAAAAGGCAGTGCTACCTGTAATTAATAGATATCAATCTCTATGGGCATATAATCTTTGTTTTATCCTAGCATCTGTCTGAAGGAGAAAATTACTTAATTTATAAGGGATTTTTAGTTCTTGTGAAGAAATCAGATAAAAGATAATTCAACATCTGAAATTGTTGCAATACTATAGTTTTTACCTCAATGTACAAAACATTCTTGTAACACAAGCAGGCAAACCAGGCTATCAAAACACATGATTTGCATTTTTTAAGTCCATCTATCACAAAAACCTCTCATGTTAACTACACTGAATTTAACACCTTAAAGAGGCAGTTAACACTTCCAATTTAGAGACAAAAAGAAACGGTCACATCCTGGAGTTTCATAGATCTCTTGATGGTTGCATGAGATGATTTTCATTCTAAGTCTCCTTTTGGACTTTGTATGAAAATTTGTTTGAAAATTTGTTTGAAAATTTGTATGAAATCCCAATGCTTCACCAAGTGATGATGAGAAAGAGGATCTGCTTACCTTTCAAGCCTCTATGTTATATTTTGAAACAACCACGGCTTCAGCAGGAGAAAACCTTTATTACACCTATACCACTGCTTCTCTGGTTTAAAATGAATAAAATGCTAAATTCCTTTTCTCAAGTAACAGAAGATTTGTGAAAATAAAATTAAGTACCTTAACAAGATGTGAATGCAGAAAGTATTTGAGGTTCAATGCACTTTCACTACCCACTAACAAATTTCAGAGGTTTTAACTATTTTTGCAAACACAGGTTTTACCTAATGTTACCTTATTAACAATAAAAAGAGTAAAAACCTTGCACATAAACTACTGCATGGTAAAAATAATGTCCTAGGAAGAGCAGTCTGAGAAAGTAAAACCCTCTTCCAATGCTGTCATGACCCTCTGAATGCGCTGTCATCTCAAAAGATGCCATTGCTGTGCAAAGAAGCAAGCTTAATTTCCCTTCACTCAGCAGATGATACTAGACCAAGTGACTGTGAGTGTAATAAAGCATCTTATGTACATTGTTAACATAAACTTTGATGTTCAATGAAGAATTTTTTGTTGCATGCTTCAGTGGTTGTGAGGTATTACTCCTTCTTACAGTAAAGGTCACAATTCAAACACTCAGCTATTTGCAATTTAAGTCCTGGTTCTGCATTTCTCTAAGAACACACAAATGATGTTCATTACTTAGTACTAAAATCTCCTCTTTTGAACTATATATACCATGGCTTACAGGCAGGAAAAGCATCATGTTGAAATAAAGGCAATTGAAAATCTGGGTTACAGTTACAGCATATCCTCATCTTTCACACACAGCAAACACAGCAGAAGTGCCCATATTCTCTTTTTCTTGTCTTGGTTTCAGGCTTGGGTAGATTTTTTGAGCTTGGTATCAGCAATGCATTAAAATAAATAAATATTGCTTAAACCTAAATATTATTGTAAGATGCAATATTGTTACTAATGTTGATAACTGAAGGTATCAACCTCATTTTCAGGTAAACAAGAAAGATTTCACATAAATATTGTAAAAGCTGAAAATAAGATCCTGTATGCAAAGGCAGAGAAGGAAAACATATTTTTTTGCTGAGACTTATATGAAGAGAGAAGTGGTGATATACAATATTTTTGCAAATACACTCAGGCAGGTACAATCCCAATGGCTTTATCAAAACAAAACAGGCCCTGCCTAATCATTCAGGCTTTGTGACAGAAAAGTAAATCAGGGAATCCAAATTCCCCCTGGTAACTGAAAGATATCAATTTTTAATGAGATTGTGAATAATTTATTATCTTTCCCATAAAAAAATATTATGAATAATTTGTTACTCTTAGTAATAGTATGACAAAATATCTAGGGAAGAATGAAAGCAGCAGAGTACGAAGAATATGATGTTCATTTTAATTAAATTATCCCCCCCTTTTAGAGAACGGTTTTAAAGACCCCGTTTAGCAAGAACTGGAGCCACAGCATTATTGATCTTGGTTATATCTTAAAAGCAAGGAGAAATATATAATTTTCAGGTGAACATATATATTATAGGCATACTAAAATATTTATCAAAACAATTAGCCACACAAATAATCCCACCTCTATTCATACCACAGCAGTTAGAATACGTGCCTGAAATAAACATTTACATTTCCTGTAATTACAGTGCAAGTGAGGCAGATGTTTAAATTTAAATTTTTTGCTATCTGGGGATTGTCTTAGCTACCTGAAATTCATCAGACTCAAATATGCTACTGAGCCGAGACTGAACAACTCAAATGCATCTTTCCCTATAATGAATACTCTGACTTGTGAATCCAACTGCTAGCAGCTATTATTTCAATTAATCACATACCCTACCACAAAACCAAATATATTCTTTAAGTGTGTATAAAGTTTACTTTGGTATTTTAGGGGAGACAACACAGACCCTCTTAAATGCTAAACTTTTTCTGCTACTTGTAAAAAATGTTCTAGCTATCACATGCAGTGCAAAACTAAACTCAGACAACACAGACTTCACCAAGGAGCAAATGCACGTCTGTATGCCCAGAACACTCTGGCAGCTTTCCTAACCGAGCCTAATAAGTAGTCCTGAAAACTTTGTGACTATAATAATAAATAAAAAATAGTAATAAAAAAACCCCTCTTCTTTCCTTTCAGTTTGTTCCTGACTGCAATTCAGATTGAGATTTCGTGTAATTACAGCTCAGAACATTTTCAGACAGCAACAGAAATATGGATCTATTGAAGGGTTGTAGAACTCTGAGTAGAGAAGGTAGACAAAAGAATTTACCAAGCTGTGGAAAATGCTTAGAAGTGAGTTAATAGTTTGGCAGGACAATTATGGAATAACCTGATTGTAAAAATATGACTTGTGTGATTGGGCTTTACAGAAATACAAGTTAAAAAAAGAGACACTCCAGTGTAACACACCTGAGTCTGTGCTACATTGCACAGAATTCCAAAAGAGACTCCAGGCACATCCTGCTGTTCACAGCACTTATAGAGAGTACCAAAGGTGTGAAAAACATCATACCCTGATCTCCTAAATACCTGTGCCCAGTGACTCCTCACACTGCACTGGAGCCTGGACTTCTAAGAACATCTCATGCTGCTTGGAATGGGAAAAAAAGGGTCAGAACAGGGACTATCATCGATATGTAAAGAGCCTAACATTTGGAAAATAAGACCTTTAAAATAAAGCTGAAGTACACAAGGGTCTGCAAGTCCAATTCTGATTAAGAAAAATTTTAATGGTTCCCTGACTTTAAAGTGTGCACCACTATATTGAGAATTCTGTTACTACTGTGGGTAAAAATTCTTGTTTAACTACAGAATGCATACTACATATATATATGTATATATATAATTTTATTTTCTCTTATGTCTTATACTTGACACCCATTCCTCATTGACTAAAAGGAAAAAATATCAACGAAAACATTTAACGAAAATTGTTCTAGAAAAACAGTATATAAAAAGAGAACATTAGTTCAACAGTGTAATTATCAAGCACTTTTAAGGCATAAAATGTCAAAGTTGAAAGATCCGTTTCAATAATGCTTTCTAGCATTTATGCTTTAAAATAAAATCTGTACCTTAAATTATCTTCTCTCCTGGAAAGTATACAGTATTTAATACAAAAAAAAATTAAAAGAGAAAGCTCAAGCCAACCAGCTCTTCTTTCCCTCAAACCCTCAGACCTACTTTTGAAAAACTTAAAATTTTATCATGATCTTCCATCTCCAAATGTTCTTACAGAAAAGTTTCAATTTCTTTCCCACACATATCCCACCTCCTCATTTTAAAATGTTAAGGGAATATTTTCAAGAATTCCATAATTGTTTTCAACCCCTAAAGGAAAAAATAAATCTCTGTAATTTTTCCAAATTTCCATACATTCTTTTCTATCAATACAAATGCCAGTAGGATGGGGTATTTTTTTCTTGTTTCTTTCATTTTTAGTCCTTTATCCTCTCTCAGCAAGGTTAGATGAGCATCTCCAACATACTTTCAATGTTTCTCAGAACTCAGCAACTGGATAAATAAGGGAAGTCAACTTAGAAATACAAATGAAGAAAAGCTACAGCAAAATCAACAGTTTTAGTTCTCAGTCAGCAAATTAAATAGTTTAGGGCAGGAGGGAAAACTATTCTTCACTGTATGTTTGGGGCCCAGCATGGATGTGGAAGTGTCTTGCACAGATGAATTAATGGGAGGCAGAGATGTCATTGCTCCAAGAGCAGAGGAGGAAAGGGAAAACGGAAATAAAACAGACATCCAGAAAATCAAGTCTCTTAACTCACTCAAGAAACAACTGCTGGTAATTTCCCCACTGTGCATGTGCTGTTGGAAACAAAAGATTATTGCAGATAATTTTTTATAGCCAATTTAGAGCTAGACATAGATTTTCTGAGTAATTTACAGGTTGAAACAAATCTGTATCTCTCGAGTTTTTACTGGGTTTATTGCCTACACAGGTGAAGGCTAGAAACAAGAATCAGGAAGAGGGGACAAATTAACCAGTTCTATCTTATTCAAGGGCACATCCTGGCTCCATCTTGTCCATCCACAGCTGTTATCAAATCGATTAGCAAGCAATATGCTATTCTAAGTCAAAATTAATAATCTTTCCATTTTCTAGTTCTATTGAAATTGAGGAAGATAACTTCTTATCAAGTTATAAAACAGCAGATATTTTTAAATAGAGAAATAGGCCAAGATAATGTGAGGTAACAGCTTCCCCTGAGGCTGATTTGCATAGTTTAAATGCTCTGAAGTACTGCATTTCTGGATGTTAAATAACAAATTACGATATTTCGAAGGAAACCCATTGCACGGCCTAGCTAAAATCTGTGAGGCAATTATAGCCTGAAAATCTGTTTTTCATGATAAATCCACATGGGAAGTCCTATGTGGATCTGTGTGAGACTATGCAAAATCAGGCTTTCTGATGTCTTCCCTTCTTTTATTTGCATCCTGAATATCTTTTTCTTTTTCTCTTCTTTTACAACATCAGGAGAGCATGCTGAAAGAGATAAATCATTTCCTTACCCAGTCAAGGGAATGTACTGTTTTACTCCTTCAACTCACAGGACTTTTTTTAAGAGAACAGTAACTGAGAATTTTTGCTTATTGTTACAGTGCTGCTTTTTGCTTCCTTAACTTACTTCACTATAACGGATTCCTGGCAGACACATAAAAAAATTGGTCTTCAACATGTAAACAAAGCAAAATTCAAAGGCAAAAAGAGAGCATATAACAGCCCAAATAAATATATATAAAATATGTATGGCCTGAAGAGATACAGGGGAGTACAAAGAAAAATCTTTAAGCTTTATACTGCTTTATATTAAAAGGCATGAGTGCCTTAAAACATGACACAAAAATTTTCCTACTGATTTGCCCTACGTGAGGACAGTCCCAGGTGTGCTGTGGTTTTAGACAGCTCTCTAAGGTCTTCTTTGCTGACAGCAGAGACAACCAGCACTCAGGAATGCCACCAGCTTCAACTCATAGATTTTGTCAGCACATCTTTCCAGAGATAAATATGACTTAGACCACATCATTTGTGCTGTCACATCCCAGGACTGAGTAATGACACCCTGTTTCTCTGTCAGCTATAACAGGAAGACACTGCTCTTTCAGAATGGTTTCACAGGGGAGAGGCAAGCCAGGGTGAGTCAGTAATCAGGAAAATGCCATGTGCATGGATTAGACAGGGATCCCACACCTTCCTTTCTGCTGGAAATTTCATAAAGCAAATCTACATCTGTACAAGCTTCCAGGTACCATGATAGTACATCAGAGAAAAATGAAAGAGGGAAAATGCCAGCTGGAGGTTTAAACAAGGAACAGTAATACAGACAAAAAATGACATACAGTAGAGAAAAAAGAAATTATGATTTATTGTCATAAGAACTGAATATACCCATAGCTGAAGGAACACTATCAGCTGGAGTCACTGATGATTGCCTTCAACAGAACCTCTGATAGAACTTATAAAGTGTAAAATTATTTCTGCTTGTTATGAGGGACCAAACCCTGGTCATTAAATGCAGCTAAAACAGAGAAGAGGAAAGAAAACTTAGTATTTTCCAACATGTTTTCAAAATAGTCTGCTGGAATGGAGAAATATTTCTCACAGCTCTCTATCTTTTTTCCCCTTCTCTGGCTCTTCAAGTAATCTTGAGATATTGAAAGCATTATAAAAGAAACAGAGAGGAACTAAGGACAACCAGGGCAACCAAGTATATTTGTTTTGGGCTTTTTTCAGTCTTTGAAAGCGATAATAAGAAAAAACAGACTGTGCATGCAAAATTACTGAAAGAAAAAAAGCAGATGCAGATAAGTATAGAATTCAAAAAGCAAATCTTGAAATCTAGTATTTTAGGGAAATGGCCTGAGGACCTGAACAAAATTTATGCCACTTCTTAGGTGAAATTAGTTTAAAAGCTAAATTATTTGTAATCACAGTGGACTGTACATGACATTAAAAGTATGCTAAAATGCTTTCTCAAAGAGTGTTGAATAAAATATGAAACTGTAATAGTAACACGCTTCCAAAGAGCAAACACAGAATTTTATTATCTCAAATTTCATTGCCATCAACTGGTTTTACACTGCAGGCAGCTTTTTGAAAATGTCTCACATTCAACACATTTATCAAGTATATTTCATCTTTCCTTCCTAAGTGGTCAGCAAAGTTAACAAATACATTTATTTTGCACAAAATCAAAGTTAGAAGAAAAAGTTAAAGAGTAAATCATGGACTTCTCCATGGGGAAAGAGATGAACAGATGACATAGCAGCTTAAAATATAGAAGTTTTAAAATATAAAACATGTGCTGAAATATGGAGAGAGATATCTAAAAAGCATGTTCAGTCAACTGCCCTGTTTACTGTTCCTTTTTTAGGCTGCACGAAGTGGTGACAACAGAGAGGCTTATGGATCACCCAGAACAGCAGCTAAGCCATAAAATGTGATGACTGGAGGTTGAATGCAAAATGAGATCAAACCTTCACTATGAGGACTCGGTGAAGTAACACAGTTTGTGTTACTGGAGCCAAGGCAGGGAAAAAGGATACTCTGCTCTGAGTACCAATTTCACAGCATGGCTGGTATTCTAGATTTCTTGTGAAAGGATGATAAAAAAATTACTCCCAGATTCTCAGACTATCTCACTATTTCTGAATTTATCCCCTCAGGTTTTAGAGTGAGTGAGGAAAAAATAAGTAATTAATTAGCAATAGGCACAGTTTTTCCAACAGCATGAATGTTGCTCATAAAATGATCTAGGAATCATATTCCAGCAAGTCCATCAAGAATAATATTTATTTCCAACACATTTTCAAAGTATTGTTTCTTTTTTATAGGGAATAATGGTAAGCAGTAACACCTGCATCTAATCTGATCTTCACCTACTGATCACATCTTTAAAATATTTCAGATATAAAAGGAGAAATTACAACTTATAAAGATCGCTTTGCTGCTCTAATATTTCTGTGAAGCGAATACACTTTCAGTTTTACTGTGTACATTAATTAGATTGTTTTGGACAGCTCTCCACTGCTTCTGTGGAAAAAGAAATATGGCAAAAGTTACACCTTTAATATATGTCTGTGTAAAATGTTGTGCTGGTTTCAGCTGGGGTAGAATTAACTTTCTTCCTAGTGGCTGGTATGGGGCAGTGTTTTGGATTTGTGCTGAGCACAGTGATGATAATACTGGGATATTTTTGTTATTGCTGAGCAGGGTTTACACAGACCCAAGGCCTTTTCTGCTTTTCCTGCTGCCACACTGGTGAGGAGGCTGGTGTGCATGGGAGGCTGGGAGGAGACACAGCTGGGACAGGGGACCCAAACTGACCAAAGGGACATTCCAGACCAGGTGACATCACGGATCAGAGTGTAAAGTGGCAGAAAGAAGGAGCAAGGGGGATGTTTGGAGGGATGGGGTTTGTCTTCCCAAGTCACTGTGAGATGTGAAGGGACCCTGAAGATGGCTGAACAACTGCCTGCCCTTGGAAGCAGTGAATGAATTCCTTGTTCTGCTTTGCTGGTGCAGCTTTGAATTTCCATATTAAACTGTCTTTATCTCAGCTCACAAGTTTTCCACCTTTTACTCTTCCAATTCTCTTCCTGATCCTGCTGGTGGGGGAGTGAGTGGCTGCCTGAGGTTTGGCTGCTGGCTGGGATGAAACCATGAGCAATGTGTATGTATATATATGAAAATGACATGACATCCAGATCAATTCTTACACCCTTTTTTATTCTAAATCATTCTTTCTATATCACCTAGAAATGTTTTGACGCACAGTAAGCTTCCAGAAGGGAAAATAAAAATAGTTCCTTGGTGGGAACAGTAAGGTCTGCAATATCCTTTACAAAATAAAGATCAGTCAAGGATAGACAGGAAAATCATAGCATATGGCAGATTTTTTTAAATGAAATTGTAAACACGTTATCTTCATTTCATATTTCTAAACAAGGTCTTTAATGTGAGACAGACACTATTTCTTCAAGGGAAATGGTATGGCTTGTTCTGTTATCTATATTAACATGAAACATGTGTATCTAGAATGAAATAATTTTCTTTTTTGTTTTCTGTTAATTTGGTAAAAATTAAAATCAGTTACAATTATCTAACTTTTTGATTTTTGGAATTTCTTTCCTCTCATTTTTCTTCTTAACTGATCCTTCAAACTACAAAAAATGTATTTTAAAATAATTTTCTTAGAAATTACATATTTTTCCACTCTGGTACTTCATGTTTTAGGAAACTGTGACTTGTTGCAGGTTAAGTTAATAAAATAAGTAACACTAATAGTTTAAATATATATTAAGGGTTAAGAAGCTACCTACCTCGTGGCTGTTTAACCAGAAGATGAAAAGCAGATTCTGTACAGGTGGCCTGGGACAGGACAGATGCACTCAGATGCTCATTCAACAGCTCCTGATCTAAAAAAAAATTAAAAAATTAAAAATTATTTGTGGAAACCCATTCAGAATTCAAAATTGATGGAACAATTTCCCTAATTAAACAGCTTCAGAGACAGAGGTTTTATAAAACACATCCTTGAATGGGAGCACATGGTCCATTTTCTCCCACTCTGCTTAAAGCTTTTCTCAGTATTTTCCTCATTGTGTAGTATAGATACAATATGGACATCTTTTTAAATAGAATTAAAATTAAATAACACGACAACAAGAAAACACGAAGTTTAAAATGTTTTCAGTTATATAATATTTAGAGATTACAAAACAAACTGTTTTCTAAATAAAAAAAATCAAGTGGCAATGAAAGTCAATGGTGACATGAAATCTAAGAGACACAGGTTAAGGACACAGCTGCAGACAAGAATTGCTTTCTTGCTGGCAAGTTACTGGATCAACCAACAGATCACGTCATAAAGACAGAGGGTTTAGACATTATTTAGTTTCACTGATCATTGTCAATGCTGTGGATAAATGAAAAATGAGATAGAAAAAACTAGTCTGAAGTCCAAATTTATACACACGTTTTGAAACTGTTCAAGCAGCCAAAGTCAATTCCTTGTAGGAAATATGTCTAGCAGCTAACTCCAAGAACCCGAGACCAATAGATAGACTATATCTGTATAGTATGCCATATTAAAGTGTGGTAACACTGGGTGATGAACACAGACAGGATACACAGGATTCATCCAACAGCCAGGGAACACTGTCATTTGGGGTTACAGAACAAAGTTAAGGTAGCTTTAAGAAACAGAATAATGATCAAAGATGTTCAGGAAGGCAGAGAACAGCTCTCTTGGCACTATCATTCTTGGTTCTTGTAAGAAGAGAAACAGCCCCAGAATTATTTCATCTCAAGAAACAAGGTTTCAGGTCTCAGAAACCAGCATAGAGGTTCAAAGTAAGATTTCCAAACTATGAGGAAACACAAAAAGAACTGAACAGCCCTTTCTGAATATTAAAATATGGGTGCATAAGAAAAGCTAACACACTCATTTTAGTATATCAATAAAACAACTGTATCATCTTCTTTCCTGACCTGAGAGACTGCAGTGGTAAAAACAAGGTTATAAGGAAAGTATAATGCTAATTATTCTTTAAGAATTATTTTCTATCTTTTTTACCCGGGCACTTTAAATTTCCCCTACTAGAAGAGTTTTAAAAACTTTAAAATATATGGCATTTATTTATAGTTAATATATAGTTTATATTATCCTTTTACACATTCAGCTAAAAAAGTGATTTTTTACACAACTAGCTAACTAATCTCCAGAGATCTTTTTTATCTGAAATATACAGTTTCACTGTGTGAAATTAAAGGCACTAGGCTATGCTTCATGATACTTCAAAATTGCATTTGTCAGTTCAGAGGTGCATTTATATACTGCACATTATTTTTTTAATTGGTAGCTAAAATAATGATTTGAATTATGTCAGAATCAGCACAAAGTGATGTTAGGTCTTGTATCCTAAATTGACTAGATGACTGAAAATAGTATTTCTTCACATCTTTACTACTTCATTCTAATATTAACATATATATATATATATATATATATATGCAATAATACTTAGTCCAATATATTTTGCCTGAACGAAAAATGACCAAGTAGCAAACTTGTCTTTGAGTACTTAGCTCAATTGCATAAAGTCCCAGAAAGCAGTTTGTAAATATTTTGCAAAGTACATTTAAAAAGTTGCAATTCTAGTTTGGAAATTTTTTAATGGAAAAAGACATGGCCAACTTACTGTGAATGCAGCCTTATCTTGGACACAGGGTAAGTAAGTTTTAATAATCAATATTATACACTGCCACAGATACCAGTTTTGCTACTGTGGGTAACACCGGATTCCAGAGGAACCAATCCACCTCCCTTATCCAATTCCTAATTACTGCTGTAGCTTTAATCTTTTCTTTGAGCACAGCCCTTCAAACTCTAAAATGAATACCTTCTATAAAAGCTGTTGCAATTTTTTTCTTGAACTATATACTGAGACCACTGAAAATTTGAAATTAAATTGCCCACATTAACTTAAATAAAGCATTATGATATTAACAAACCACTAATACTTAGGGACAATTCTTATACAGGTTAACTCTGTGGGCTCTGGTTTACACTGGAGATTTTAGTAGTTTCAATTATTTATATATTTTTTGTTGCTTCCAAAAAAAACTCTTAGTAGAAATACTATACAGTGGTGTTTGCAGAAAAGCAGTATCATTCGACCTGAAACAGCTGAATTAGTGCAGGTTGCTAAACTATCTGTGACGAGTTTGCATACTCTGTACCTCTGGTCATTGGCTCATTTTGGGGAAAATTATCTGCTGTCAAATAAACTTTACTCACATGACTATTCCTAATGTAGCTGTGAATGCCAATGTGAACAAGAGCTGCACATTTAAGCATCAAAGTGTCTAAATCCTGGGAAGAAAGCTTCCTGGTATTAAATACAAAAGGAAAATACCTAGTTTAAAGGAATCCAGGGTGGTAGCAATAGTAGTTTTACTTGCTCTATAATTATCTCAAATAGAGGACTGTTTGTGCTACAACAGCAGTCAAAATTCACAGAAAGAAACATTTCTGAGGAATAATGTTCTTGGGTTTGACAAAGCTTCAGAAATGCAAATGAAAGCTTCAGAAATGGGCTGCATAGGACAATTCCCAATTAATGGCTATTTTAATTCCTGAAGTTTGCAGTTATAAACATATTTTCACATCTATATTGGGCAGAAAATGCCTATGGAATGTTACTTGAAAAAAAGACAGATAACTGGTGTAATTTTCTTTAAATCATTAAGTAAATCTATAAATGTTGATGTTTATTGCTGTTACACTTTACTCGAGATGCCCTATTTTCATTGTTGACATCCTGAATTCTCTTAAGAAGGGGCACATGGACTGAAAACATTTTCTAAAGATCAAGATCAGTCAGGCATGTCACTCTGAGTTGCTGCCCTCTGTTGATTTCCTCATTTCACCCTCTTTCTGGCCTCTAATAACATCAGCAATAAGCTTGACATATTATTTCTCAGGATATGTAAGGGCCAGGAATGCTAAACTGAACTTGTGCATCCACAATTTTGCTTATAAGACTAGATTTCTCTTCCTCTGGAAAGAAGGAAATAAGAATTCCAGTTAAGTATTCCCTACACAAAGCAAATCATAGAATAAACAACATCTAAATACAGCTTGAATGATAACTCAACTATCGTGTTGTCATTAAAACAAAGCAAACTTTATGTACAGATCATCAAGAGCAACTTAATTAGAAAATTAACATTACAATTAACCTGACTAAAAAATTCGAGATAGACTTTAAAGGACAGGTATAATTATCCTTTCATAAAGACTGCAGTATAGAACTTATTTTTTCAAAGGAGACCTTTTGTAATTTCACAAATCACAAAAACATTAGATCATCATGATGGCAGGGCTACTGATAGGTAAAGAAAAATGAGGACTGAAAACTTCGGATGTATAAAAACAATTACTGCCTCACTGTCTAAGCCACATGCTTCTGTCTCTGTCACTATTCCTGAACAATTCCCTGGGACAAGTTCATGCTCAACAGCTAGAAAGATGACTCTTTTCACTAAAACAATTAAACAATGAAGTTTCTCCTGTTTCTCATAATTTCATAATCTACCAGGCTTTAGCTACAATATTTAAGCTCTATAAACAATTTCTGATAAAGTTGCATCACAGGAAAGTTTAATTATTCTTCTCCATTATTTTATGAACAGCACACTGGATTAGCATTCTTACAATAATACCTCATAGTAATGCAATACTAAACTGTGCTGTCTGGCATTAGATTTATTCTCAATAAGACAAGCAGTTTGCATCTCTTAATTGCTCTTGTTGTACATATCAGAATCCCACCTTGCAGTTTCCACCAGAATAAACCATCCTGCATACATGAAATGTAAAAAGAATGTTTATACCACAGATATAATACACATCTACACTTCAAACGTTTATATAAGCAGTTATTTCCTGATGAAATTGGCTGGGTTGCACAGGTAGTAATTCACAGCACTTCTAATTCACAGTCTGGCCTAAGATAAGCACACAGAGTAGATTGAGTAAGGGGAAAATACATGAAAATAGCATGAAAATTGCATTACTAATAATGTAAAAGTTCACTTTGTCTTCAGCTGTTCCAGGAATAATGAGTTGATGAATAAAGCAATTCAAAACTGAGATACACCAACAATTTATCAAGGTACCTCTGGACTGAAGCTCTACCATCCATCATGTCAGTTCCTCTCCCTAATTTACATTGCAATCTCTATCATCATCTATGTCATTAATAAAGGTCTTGAAGAATATGGGCCCCAAAGCTGACCCGTGGGGTGCAACAATCATTCAACAGCTGAATGTCAAGTTGTTGGTCACTATCATTTGAGACCAACAGTGCAGCCAAGTTTCCAATCCATTCAGCAGTCTGTTCATCAAGCCTAGACTTCCTTAGCTTCCAAACAAGAATGTTACAGGATACAGTGACAAAGTCTCACTAAATCATGGTGCATTACATTCACTGCTCCTCCTTTATTTGCATAATCACTCATTTCCATACAGAAGGCAATCACATTTGTCAATCATGATTTGCACTTAAGAAATCCATTTGACTACTCCTGATTATTACCTTCTTGACCTTCGTGGGCTTGGACATGGACTGTAAGAGAATGTGCAAACCATGAGCTACACACACTGCAAAAGGAAATGTCCAATGACCCCACTGGGGTTCAACTGAGGCTGACAATCCTACTGTTCCTTCAGGCTTCCTTTTATCACTTTTCAAAGGAGGAAACAAAAAAGCCTTTTCCCAGCCAACAGAAAAATCCCCTGATCAACATGAATTTCCATAGAAAACAACAGTCTCACAATCATATTTGCCAACTGTTTTATTACATTGTGAATTCCATCTGGATTTGTGAATCTGAATACATCCAGCTGCTCTAAGTCCACAGCCTGTCACTCCCCTATAGGCTGCACATTTCCCTCTCAAAACCAGAAGTTCACCTACCACAGCATTCATCCAACTGCTGAGGCTCTTGCCATTCACACTTCAGTGCCAGGGAGAAACTTCCATTCCTGACTGTCTCAGACCAGAGCTGTAGCTTCCACTCTCACAGCTTCCATTTGGATTACAGAAGTGATGACTGCACAATCTGAATGACTGCCCAAGAGCAGCTCCTGTGGTGTGCAGGCAACTTTTATGCTTCCTTTTCTACTGTGGGAAGCACTCTGGAGCCTTGTGTATGTGCACTGAATGCCACCTGCTGCAGCGCCTGCCCTGTCTCCATGTGCAGACCAGGCTGCCGTGCTCCTTGGCACTTCAGGACATCTAATGCCAGATAAGCAGGAAGAAGGACAAGACTGTTTCTCTCTATTCCAGGATCCCCCCTGTCTGCCAGGTACCCTGCTCAGCAGCTGAACTCTGGCAGTGTCCCCAAGATCCTGGCTGTGATTCACTTAGCCTGTAAGCACTGAATATTTTGCATGCTGTTGCTTCTTTCAATGTTTTCCAGAAGAGAACATCAACTGAAATTCACAAAAGATCTAAAAGGTCATTTACAAATGGTACTCTGTTTTGTGACAGTCATGAATGAAAATAATCCAGCAGTTAAACAGGGGAAACTGCACTGAAATCTGACAGAAAAAAAACCTGGTCAGCAAAAGTACAGTGTTTACTCATGAGACCAAGATGTTCTTGACCTTTTAGGTAAACATATTTCCAAGCTCCCCTATATATGAACTGTGTATGTAGAAAAAGCTATATTTCTTTATTTCTAATTCATATTCAGAAGGTAGGGTTAAAAAGTGTGACTTTAATGCAACAAATAAACGAATCTATAGTTTTTAAAAATCAAAATTCTTCACTAATTCTATATGCCACAAACCCCGAATCACAGTACAAATTTGTAAACATGGCTTAAAACTTACCTTTGAACAGGACAGATTTTGCTATTCTCTTACTGTTTTCTTGGTATTTTTCCTACATTTATTTATTTATGAAGATAAAACTGTAAGGTTTATCTTCAATTTTTGTTATTTGTAGATGCTGGGACATGCTTTGGCACCAGCTACCAACATGTTATGTTCGAGTAGGTGGAGATTCAGAAAACCTTTTAAAGCCTTCTGATGCACTCAAAGTGAAACTTCCTCTTTGACTGAGTAAATTTTAGTCATCAACGAGAATGTGGGATTTAGAACCTGAGTTCTTACAGCATTTGTGAAATCCCAGTATGGACAGTTACTTGTTGATTTCTGATAATTCTCATATGCATCTCATATTATCCTTTAAAGCATGTTTGAAAATATTGATGAAACATACTTGCTTGGCAGGTCACCAGAAAAAAAACAAAAGAATCAAAAATAAAACCTTTAAAATATTTCGCCTTTGCTCTCTTACTAACTTCTTTAGTTATCCAGAATCTGACCAAATAATAATAAAAAAAAAATAAGGTAATTAAGGAGCAAAAGCAAAGTAAAGCATTAGCTATGTGGCTTAGGCACAGCTACCAAAACACATCCCAGCAGTCTTCTGTTGCCAAAATGCTACAATGCAGTACAGAGCCAGCAAGAAGCTGCACATCCACATGAGACAGCAGCATGACCTAAGAAGTCTTCTGTGAACAGTTGTTATAGGTTTGTGTTCTTTCCTATCTCCCACAGCACACTCTACAGAATTTTCAGGGTGGATGTGGACAATACAGAAGAACTCAATTGCCAAAAAGTGGAATGAGGAAAATTTAATCGCATCCCTTTCACACATTTAATGGAACTCAAGTAGCTTAAATTCCTTCCCTCACTCACTCACTCACTCAAAAAAAAAAAAAAAAAGTAAAAATAAAAATCCAAACCCCTGTACCTGCCAGCACGATATCTACCACCACATTTTCAGTGGTTGGGTTTTCAAAGGGTATCATGGTGGAGGAGTACTCTCCAATGCAGGCACTTATGGTGGCGGCTTCCATGCGCTCCGGAGGAACTCCAGATCCCGTCAGGTGAAACACCCGCTCTCCAAACTGGGAATGAAACGTGCCATTATTTATTATTTGATCACTCACACCTGTACATTTTAAACTATTTTGCCTACTTCTATTTTCCACTGTTCTATGTCTCTGCCACAAGTGCATGTTAATTCTTTGCTTCCTTTTTTCTTTCTTCAAGCTGTTGTTCCTCTAAGTATTGCTATCTGGAAATCAATAGTTTCATTCTGGGAGATGTTCACATCTCCTTTTTCTGTTTAATTTCTGTCCTACTTCAAGCACTTAGTATTTAAATTCCATCCAGCCACTCAGAGATTTCAGTGTAGGGAATGGAAAGTTGTAGGTGGTTGTAAAAGCAAAATTCAAAGCATATATATAAAAACCTGAAAGCAGATGAAGTGAGAAGTCCTCTCAAGAACAAAAAAGAAGAAAGGAAATAATTCTATGATGGGACAGCAGTAGAATCACACAAGAAGCTAAAAATGTTACTCCAAAGATAATAATGAACATTTCCCTTAAGACACAGAAAAAATCAAGGATATTGGAAAGAAATAGTAGATCTAAGATTTCCATGGACCATCAGGTTTCAGATAAGATAAGGACATTGTGTCCTCTTGAACTGACATTGGATATATAGTATTCATATTAAAATTGCTGTCTCCTTGTTCTTATCCTTAATAAATATTTAGGAGAGATTCTGAAAGCAAATGTTGTGCCAACACCACTTGCAAATAACCTGTCTGTTCAACAAACTTTTTCAGGAAAAAAATTGCCACATGACTTCCTTCAGTATTTGTTTTTTTCATATAAAAGAATATTCGCTTTTTTAGTATTACTTAAAACATTACTGAAAACTGCTGGTAGCACTCAACTGGAATAATTCACAGGTCAGCAGCCTTTTAGGATATCTGAAACTCAAAATAAACCTATAGAGAGGAAATTGCACAGAAAGCAAAGGCTTCATTTAACCACATTTTGCATGACAAAATATTACCATTTACATTATACTATCAGTTTTTCTTTTTTATTCCAGCTGTAATTTTAAAAGTCAGTAGGTCATGTTGATGATTCATGTTCTTTATTTACTTGTTTCTCATTCAACTTTAGGAAAATTCACAGAGAAAAAAGAAGTCAACAATTCTAAGGCGTGAAAAGTAAAAAACATTTTCAGATAAAATGAAAGGAAGAATTCAGTTATCTATCAAGTTTGTGACCTAACATTTGGATTGGAAAAGAAAAGGAAACTAATTTTGGGGGGGCTGGGAAAATTATCAAGAAATTTAATTTCAGAGGTGACACTCTGAAGAAGTGCCAATCTTCTAGTGTTAAAACCAGCAGAACTCATTACTGAACAAGCTAAAATTGTTCATTACATGCTCTAGCTCCTAGGCCATTATGTCACATTTTAATATCATAAACAGAATCATTTCTGTGTAAAACTAAGGATAAAACAAATTATAAGTTTTGAACATCTTCATGTTTGCTCTTTCATTATGTATCCAGTCCCTAAACTTCACCTTGACCTACAGGCCTACCATAAAAAGTATCTAACCTAAATCCCAAGTGTTGTGGGCACATGCACATTATCATACCTTTGGGCATTTGAAGGTTATTGTTGCCTTGTGATTGCGTCTTCCAAGGGCAGAGGGAAAGAATCTCACAGGCAGCTGAGTGGTGGAATGAGGAGGAACAGTCAGCTGTACAAACACAAAAAAAGAAGCAAAAGAAGGAGGGGTAAGGGAGAGGAAATCAATTTTTCTGAGTCCTTTTCTGTTTTGTGCTTTGTACCAACAGTGTTGATGTGTATGTGATTAATGCGTTCCACCAGATGCGTTTTCCCCTCTCAGCCAGCATGGGCTGAGGAGGCAGTGAGTTATTGCAGCCAACAATCCCAGGGCACTCCCTGCACATCCACAGCTCCAGGGCTGGGGCTAGGACTGCTCCAAGGACATGGACAGCAGCTCTCAAACACCATTCCAACAGCACCTGGTGTCTGATAGTACTGATGACACTGAAGGTTATCGCAGTGACCTCCACAGACACAAACTGGCTTACAAAGGAAATACATGCCAGCTTTTAATAAACCAGGGCTTTGTCTCTCTTCTGCTTATCTTTAGCAAAACCAACACTGTAAATAACATTGTGAGTTTTCTCTTTACCTCAAGCATTCTACTTGTGACTCAACTGCAAAGGCAAAAGCTAAGTAGCTGACTACAATGGATTGATCTCTGTTTTCAAGAACCAGATAAGCAGCAAATGAATTGAATTATGAAGAGTAAAATGCCAATGCATTTAGAGAGTGATCAGGCAGAATCGTCTAAATAATATTTGCATGCAAGAAGAGATAACAAGGCAATTGATTGATATCATGAGCAGTTAACCTGTGTTTCATAAAATGAATATAATTTGTAATAAATGAAGGTCAAACAACACCCTACAACAAAACACACATATAAACTGACAAAACACATATAGCTACCAACTCCTAGTGTTCCAACATAACTGAAATAGGAACTCCAGGAGGAGACACTGTCCAAGTGTGCGCCATCTTTTAAGCTCCACAGCCTTCATTGGCCCGCCCCCCAGGTGGGCCTTCCAGTCAGCTGGCCAATCAGAGGCCAACTACTGCTGCCCCGGTGTGTGATTGATGGATTACTCTGCCAATCAGAGGCCCTGGTGTGTGATTGATTGATTGATTGATTGGCAGCTCAGGCAGGCTGGGGATCTGGGGTCATTGTCTCCCCACAAAGCACGGCCTGGCCCGTCCCCAACCCCACACACACAGAGGCCTTGTCTTGGGACATGGATCTCATCCAACCTCTGGCAATCTCTTTGCTGCCTTTCCTCACTGCCCCATGGCTTTCCTGCCATCGAGAGCTGGGCCCAGGCACGAGCCATGGCGCTCCTGGTCTTGTCAGGCATCCCCTGGGTGTATTTATAGCATATAAATAGTTACCTGGAATAAAACGCAGATCCTTCCAGACAGTGTTAAAATGATAACACATAAAAGCAAATCTTTAATTGAAAGGCCTTTAGGGTGCACAATATGGCACCATGCAGATGTAATGCAGTAGTTCTACAATTTTTATAAGGTTAATTGATTACTAGAGCTATCAAATATTGTCCAATTAGAAGAGCAGTTGGTTGGGTAATTTGACCCCAGGTACTGCCCCACTGGAATTAGTCGTATTTGCCTCATTTCTTGTGTCTTCTCAGATTCTGGTTGGAAAACAAAATGTCTTTGTTGTAGGTTCTCTTCTTGAAAATAAGACTAAACAGTATGTCAGGAATGTGTTAGAAGGTTAGCTTATTGTTCTAAAATGTAGGGGAAAAGGGTAGGAAAAGTACTAGAAGCTACAAGCATGTATTAGCAGTCTCCAAAGCCACAAATATATGAAAATATATAAAAAGCTAAAAATCTTGAGTCATCAGTAGCAGCTCAGTGAGGGACAGGGATGCTGTTGTGATATTCCTGCTGGTGGCAGTGGAGGTAGGTTGTGCAGAAGAGAGGACAGAGCTCAGGTGTGCTCAAATAACACATGAAAGTTGAAATGTTATTTTCTTTTTTGGGGGAGAAAGTTTTAAAGCAATTCATCAGACTGCTGCCATAACAGTTAATTAAACTTTCATTTGCTGTCCAGTTCCTACCTACTAGTCGGACCCATTTATCAAATGAAGACCTACAAATGGAAAAAGAACAATAGTAGAAAACACCCCCTCCCAAATACTTTTGAATAACATGAAAAAGTAAGTAAAGACAGGATTGCATAGAACAAGACTACATAATTAAATTAACACTTAGATTTTTAAATAATTAGCAATTTCAGTAAGACATCCACATTATTCAGAATAATAACTCTTCCACAGAGATGCAAACAGACAGGAGTTCGATTTCCAGTAAGCATTACTTGACATATTATCATTACTCAGAAAATGCACTGCCACAGTGAATCAAAATAATCAACATGGAGTTGTGATAATCCAGCAGACTGCCTGTTCTGAAAGCAGAAAGGACTGTTAATTTTTATACTATAGACTTGGTTTTAAAAATTCATTTTGTATTATACAGTATGATGTTCTGTGAATTCAAAAAATAATTTGTTTTGAAATAATCTGGGCAAAAAACCTACTTACTTTCTACTGAAAACCAAAATAAAAATTGCTTTTAAAACTAGAATTGAGAAATAATGCTAAACAATCTATTTTAAGAAGGTCATAGAACCATTCAATCATTCAATTAAATATGCTGATGCTAACACATCTCCTGCCTTTCATCTTGTTTATATAAACAAGTGGCTTCCACAGTACTCATGTGAAAAGGAACCAATACCATTGCTCTTCATAAGATCTCAGATATAACAGTTCAAATACAGAAACTGAGTCTGAAGTTAACTACAAATACATTATTTCTGTTATAAAATGAAGAAAGGAGGGGAATTTTTCATCAAATCTAAAAGCTTGCTCTCTGTACAAAACATTACTCGTGGTCATTAGGAAGATAATTAAAGCTTGCACACAGAGATTGCATTCCTCTCTTCCAGCCCTTTTCTATTAAGTTATGTGTCCTCAATAAAAATTGTGTTTCAAAGTCAATCAGGAAAAAACACAGCTTAATGGAAAAGGTTTAGGCTAGCTATAAGCCAGAAGAATGCAAACTGAAGACTTACAGTGACAGTATGTTTCTTTTTTGGACATAGAGATGATCCTGTTTGTAAGACTTTTTTGTACATTGTAAATATATATGTATATCAATATAATACACATATATGTGAATACATCAGTGTTCTCATATAGAGGACAAGTAGAAAATTGGGGAACATATTACTGATGATTGAAAATTTTCAGCTGGTGAATGCTGAACTTGAATCCTTTTTTGGTAAAGACAAAGAAACGTTCAGGACAGAAACACAAAACTCAACACCCCAACATCTGGGGCTTTTTCCCCAGATACCCCTAATACCCAATATGTTAATGAAAAATACGTTGGAATTTTACAGTAAACTTATGTAAATTCACTTTCATTCCAGCTTTTAGATAATTTGGCAGCATTTATAAAGTTAGTTTCAAGTTGACAAGAAAGGAAACAAAATTAGGTGTAGCTTGTTAAAAATAAAAGAAAACAAGAAAGAGAAAAAATATATGAAAATCCAAATCCCATGAAAGGGAATCCTTGAAAACTTTTATCAAATTTTTGAAAGAAAACCATGATTTTATATTCCATTTAAACTGACTTTGGCTACAATTGCAAAGCCACTAGTAAGATATGCAGTCTTTTCTCATTTTTATCAGTTTACAAAGGGTAGCAGAGCTGCTTCTAATTGACATGAAGCTGACAAAGGATTTAAAGTCATTGAATTTCATTTAGACTTCATTATGCACCTTGAAATTCAGGAATACTTGAGCCTAATCCAACTGGACCACAGATAAGTATATTATTAATGATGTCCATGCTTGAAGTAGAACCAGATCTATAGAAAATAATCCCTTGTGATATTTCAGTAATGCTCTTTGTTCCAAACTGGAACTGGAACAAACTTCCACATACATGGAAATATTATAATAATATTGGATTTTCTTTTCAAATTCTGAAATATTAGTCAAAATTTTGGTTATTAATTTTAGGCAAATATCTTCAGGGAAGAAAAAACTTTATTTGCTATCACTGTTGAATCTGGTTCATTTAACATAACTCAGGGACCAAAGAAATTGATTTGAGACATTTTTTGATCAACAGTCCAGTACATTCAAAAGTCCTACATCTTAGTTGACATAAAAAAATATGGAAATTTACATGAAATATAAAAGTTATTGACCTGACTCTAGTAACTGTCTTCAAATATAAAGTATCTCCATTGGAAAATCCCATCTTCAATCTATTGTTCAAATAATTTGTTCTTTTCTGTTGCCTTTCATCCGAGGTTTGCACAAATCAGGATCGTTGTGCTGACAAGAAAGCATTATTTGCTTTAAAGAGAGCAGAAACTTGAATGATTGAGATGGGAAACTTCTTCCACACATAGCAAAAGCTTTGAAATGGAAATTAATACAAACCAACACCTGAAACACAGGACGTGGTTTATGAGCAGTAATCTTCTGGAAGTTGAATGCAGTGTTGTGTGGAGGTACTAAACCTAGGATGCAAAATATTCAGGAAAAGCAACATCTGGAACATCTGGAGTGCTGTGTCTAGTTCTGGGCTCCCCAGTCCAAGAAAGACAAGGAATTACTGGAGATGGTCCAGCAGAGGCCACAAAGGTGATTGGGGGTCTGGAGCTTCTCTTATGAGGAGAGACTCTGGGAGATGGGCCTGGTTAGTCTGGAGAAGAGACAGCTGAGAGGGGACCTTATCCATGTGTACAAGTATCTTAAGGGCAAATCCCAAACTCTTTCCAGTGTTTCCCAGTGACAGGAAGTTCCATCTCAATATGTAGGAAAACTTTCCTGTGAGGGAGACCAAACCTGGAACAGGCTTCCCAGAGAAGCTGTGGAGTTTCCATCTCTGGATATATTCAAAATCTGCCTGGACACAACCCTGTGCAACCTCCTCTGGGTGAGCCTGCTTTAGCAAGGGGGTGGGATTAGATGGTCTCCACCCCAACCATTCTGTGATTCTGTGATATAAATACCACCCCTTGACTTTGCCACCAAAACTGAAGGAAATCACATAACCCCTCCCAACACGGATCTGTAATGGAAGAAACAGGTTCATAAAGGGACAGCTACATGAAATAAATATTAAGTAGTTGCATATAGCAACCAAAGCTATCCTATAACTGGAGCTACTGTAATTAGCAAGGAACATTTCAGAATTCAATCCATAAATGATATACAAGACTGATGATTATAATAAAAAGGAAAGAGAGAAAATTACTGCAGTTAGTGTTGAATGTGTCTTTTCCTGCACAATGTAATGTAGCTATTGTTGATGTGTGAATCTCTGGTGATAAATTATAAGAGCAGAGAGAATTCTTTCTTGTTAATTTCCTGCACATGGTAATATGCAATCTGCAGCAGCCAAAAGTCACTATAGTTAAATCTAACAACTTCTGTGTCAATGACCTCAACATAATACATATATAATACTCCCAGACAATTAATATAGTTTGCACCCATTATGTTTCTAGGCTGCTATTCAAATACCAATTCATTAAATGATTAGTAATAGCATTTGTCAAGGTTTAACATAGTGTATAAAGATGTCTTATTATACATGACAGAAAAGAAAGACTAGAATAAACTTCACGTTTTATACTTTTAATTTAATGGAATCTTACGTAGCAATACATAAGGAGCTGAGTAAGTTTTATCTCCTTTAGCTGTTACCATCAGAGCCCCTTTTAGGAACATTTGTCTGGCTGTACTGCTGTATTTGAGGCTGAGAGGTGTTTAGTTTCTGAAAACTGAACCTATAATGACTATGTATCATTCCTCTATTTTCTCCATGTGGTCTTTTGTGTACTCTTAGCTTTATTGTATTACAATGTTCCTCTCCTCTCTCTCTCACACTTTAACCATTTTGCAGGAATAGAATCATAAAATTGTGGAATAGTTTGCATTGGAAGGGACCAACCAACTCTGGTGTCTTCCCTGGATTACCTTCTTCATGTCTAGGAAAAGCACCATTTCTCCATTTCTTTCCTGTCCAGCACTGGTTTATTTTTTTTTTTTCCCTCAGTGTTAAAGGTTCTGAATTCGTATCCTAAGAGGCTGTGATGGAGGCACTCAATGTCACTCATTCAGATGCAGAGTTTCCATGCATCTGCCCTCCCTTTTCTCATCTCATCATGAAAAAGTCACATATTTCATAGAATTAACTTAATAATATCCAAAGAATTGCTTATGGGGCCTCTAATATTAACTAGCATTCAGTGGTCAATAACAAATATTTTTCTGAACCCTGACCACCTAGAACTCTAGAAAATCACAATGAAAATGTAAAATCGGAGCCAATCTACACAATTGTTATTCCTAGAAAGGACATAAATGTTAGGCAGCAAGATGGAAGGGCTTCTGTGATAGAGAAGGAAAAAGTAGAGTACATAACGAGAGGGTTAAGATTTGCTCTGTAGAAATCACTCTCAGATAAGTGAGAGTTTGGAGAATATAACCATTCTTGGTATTTGCTTGAAGTTTCTTTGCAGCTATATTGATTAAATTATTATTCATATTCATTATTTGCCTAGTTATCCTGTTGATTATTAGATACTTATGAAGCTTCTAACAAGCTGGTTTGTTTACAACTTCTCCTTCTAATATCTCCTGAATTATTTACAATCTACATTGCAGTCCTGCTCAAAACCATTCGACAAAACATTCCAGGAAAAATACAAACATCTGTACTTCAGCTTGAGTTGATTTTCAAGTTTAATTGTTTTCTTCCTCAGGCTATAAAATCTCTAAAATACATACTTAAAATGTCTAAAAGATTGTATATTCTGAACCCACAGTAAAATACATAATTCAATTTGTTTTAAAAAGAAGGCTCTCTTCTATCTTTTTTGTGAAAGCACAAAAATCTTACTTACAGGTTGTTTTGAGTCAGTCTCAACTGCAAAATGACTGGGATCACTGTTAAGCATTTTTAACACCAGAGCTTCATGAGTAGGATTAGTAAGAGGTATGTATATATAAGCCCATCTGGAAAAAATATACAAAATTATGATTAATTACAAAGTTTCTTCCGTGCCATGTCATTATGCATAGGGTTTTTTTTATTTCCTAAAAAATTCTGGATTTTTTTATTTTAAAAATAATAATTAAGTTTTATTGCATTTGCACTTCTTCACTAGTGAGGAAATGTATTCAGTAACTTCAAATATTATTAATAATCATTGTTAATAGTAAAAAATCTTGAATTCATTCAGTGTTTAATCTTGTTCATTTGTTATGTTGCTTATTACAGCATAATCATAGAATCATTATGTTGCATATGTAGATTATATAGTTTAATGAGAATAGTGATCCTCCCAGAACAAAGTCTGGAGTATGCTGTTTGCCTAAGTGTTATGCTTTAAATCAGCTGACCCTCTATTTTACAGACTTTCCTTCTTTATTTTCCAGTTAAAGGATATTCATGAGACACTTTCAATAGGGAGAAACTTTTAAAAATAATTCATAAGACTCTCAACATTTCCTCTATTCTGGTCAAAATACTAAATTTCTTGGTTTTAGTAAAGTTATATAAATCACATTCCTGTTGTAATACTGAGAGACACAGAGAACAGATTCAAGGTGAATAAGTGAAAACAGTAAATAAGAAAAGTTTGAAAAATGAGATACATATATTGGTTTTGCTGTAGTTTTATCTCCTAATGGATATTCCCTCTAGTCAAAGCTGTGGCAGGTCAACTGCCAGATTGCTCCACATATTTATCATCCGGAAAAAATTAGTCCGTTAATCATAGCTAAATCAGTAAGGAAAAAGAAAATATAAAAAGCAACATTCAGAAGATATTTCAGCCCAGCTTTATGGCTGTAGCCTCAGACCCTAAGACTTGTTCACAGGTGGACTCCTTCCAACCCATGCAGTGACATAAATCCCCAGCAGTGAGCAGCAGACTTGTTTCTGACTAGCACTGTCAAAGCATTGTATCATTGAGATCTCCAAACCTGAGAGTAAAGAAATATTAGAAAATTTTCACTCAGGACCTTCAGACTCACTTGCTAATTCCCATTTTTCACAATTATCATCTCTACCCCTTTTTTTTTTTTTTTTTTTTTTTTTTTTTTTTTTTGTCCGGTCTCTTTCATATGTAATATTTTGTCAAAGGGAGAACTAAGTTGGACTATCAGAAATTTCAAAATTTCAGTAAGGAATTACTCAACTGTTAGAGGTTCTTCAAGTCATCAAAATCCTGCCACCCCACACAGATTGACAATTTTGGTTATGCTGAAAAAATTGTTGCATGTGGCAGTAAATTCCAGATCCCTGTGAACATCGTTCAACTGACTCATCTTCAGTGACTCCATTGTGGAGCCCATAACAGGATGGATAAGGAAAGATTAAAAATATCAGGGAGAAGGTTTCCTTCCTTAGAGATATATGCTAAGGGATGTGTTAAATCTACCCTGAGACAAACAAAAAGCAGATCTGACTGTTATAGCCCCAGAACTTTAGGGAATCTGAAGAAGGGTTAAAGAATAAATTGTTAGAATTTTTTTCTTTTCTCTTTCAAAAATTGGCTAGAAATTGATTCTAATTTATCAGTGGGTTCTTTGCTCCTAATCCAATTCCAGGTGATGTTACAAGGACAGAAATTCCTAAATTTTTCAGATCAATAGATAAAAGAATTCATATGCAAATGCTTCTTCTGCATTCAAGGAAAAGGTGATAGAATGGAAGTTAATCTGTTAAAAAACTACAAATCTTTACCAATAAAAAATGCTTCAAACATTTGATAACATTTACAGTTAGTATCTCTGGGTGCACAGCAAGGAAGTACATCCATTAAAAAAACTCCCAAATTGATATCTTTAGACAATCCACAGATGTCTACCTGCACTGGCTTTACATGTTCAACATACATTAATGCAGCCAATTTACTTGGACTGTCTCATCTTTTCACAGAGGAAATTCCCAGTAAATTGAACTGTAGCCTCAATGCCATTATTGACTGCCATTGTCCAACACTTTGCACTTCAAGAAGAGTGCTGATGACATTATGCTGAAACTGCTGAGCACCACTGAGCAGAGCCTGGCACCATCCTCATGGCACCCAATTTTGTGATATTTATGTGTATTGATGAGATCCCCTCCCAGCCTTCTCCTCTCCAGACTAAAGAGGGGCAGCTCTCACAGTCTCTCCTCATAAGAGAGATGCTCCAGACCCCTCATCATTCCTGTGGCCTCCACTGGACCCTCTCCAGTAGCTCCTTGTCTTTCTTGTGCTGAGGAGCCCAGAGCTGTCCAGAACTGGACACGGAGTTCCTCTGCATATTTAGAGATACATAGGAACTACAACATGCATGTATTTGTAAAGGGAAGAGAAATCTCACTTGAAAAAATAAAACATGAGCTTTGGGGAGTTTTATCTTTATCTTTTTGACAGGAAGAGTTGTAGTTAATGGAGCTAATCTTTTCCAACATGCATTTTACTTGCAGTAGGAAAGGATGACTTGCCATTTTCCACTAGACTATTTATGCATGTAGTTTCCAAGACAGCACATGCCAAAGAAAATTATGAGTGCCAGAAAGCCTGAATAAAAATATTTTAAGTAATTCCTAACTCCTAATAGCAATAGCCTACATAGTAGAGAAAAATTATGGTTTTTACTCCAGTCAGCCCAGAATTTTAAAGTAAAAGCCAGGAAATAGCACAACTTTTTTTCTTTAGAACATAATAACAAAGGCATTGTCAGTTACCTCAAGTCTGTGCATCGTATTTGAACAGCAGAATATATTCACTCACAAAAATTTAACCAGGTAAAATTTCATGTTGTGCTCTCTAATAACATTTCTGCTCAGTCTGTATTGTATATTAACTACAGATTTAGTCAAAGATACACAGAAGTAAGTGGAATTTAGCATGCAGAAGAGCAGTGTGTCCACAGAAGTTATCAGGAAGTGGAGATAATATGTGAAAAGCACTACTGAAATTTTGACATTCTTCAAAGTCTTATACTCAAAGTTTTAGTTTATGTCTTGAAAGTCAGAAGTGAACTGAACATTATGCTATCAAAATGCACATTGAAATTTTGTTGAAGGATGGTAATAATTGGGTTGATTTCTCTAAGGCATTAATTTTCTTAACACTTGCAGTGTTTCAACCATGTCTACCCCCACGACCTGCAGGACAGAAGTTGCATTATTTTTCCATTTCTTGGGAGGTTAAAAGATATTGCTAACTGGAATACAAGCATTTGTAAAGCAGGATTGTCATTAAATTCTTAGTTCAGAGAGAAGAAAAGAAACAGAAAATAAAGCAAACTTACAGAGCTCTGTATAATGGATCTTGGTGCTTACATTCTGCAGTATTGTCAGAGTGATTTCTACATAAAAAGTTCAGAGAAAGTTTACGTAGAGGCTAAAAATTAATTGCAATCTTTTTTCTGCAAGGAATATTTCACCTACCCACAAATATATCTAAAAAAATATTCTGCAAGCTACTACAGCAGACATAGAGCACTATTCTGAGTTTAAACTCTTCATATGTTTTCCATGGTACTTAAAAGCAGTGTCCCAGTCCAGCACTATGAACTACTCACTCACTTTCCAAGCTCACATCCTATATCAGGTAGCACAACTGGCGATGGCTTCTCTACATTGAACTTCAGGGCATACCAAAATTCTCCAACCACATCTGAGCGGAACATGACACTAAAAACAGATACATAAGCTTAGTATGACAGCTGTGTTTTTCAGATCATTAAAAAACCCCAAACAGATTAAAATTCAGGGAAAACCAAATGAGCTCAACACAGTGAATTCTTTACTTAGATTATACTTTAACACTTCTCACTGGTATCTGAATTCAGCTACCAAGTCTAATAATATTTAGAATTAGTGATGCAAGAAAATCTCTTCTTTATCTTTCTTAAATTCTACTAATAAAATTCATTTGTTGCTTGTAGTTTATTGTTTGTTAGCTTGCTTTTATCAAAAATACAACTCAAACGTATTTCAGCTTATAAGAGTAAGCTTTCATTTCATTTCAATATCATAGTATTTTCTTTTTAGTCATTTTGAAAGGCAAAGTAACAGAAATACTATACACTAATTTTAAAAAGGAAAATATTTTCAAATCTAGTGATAAAAACTGAGGAATAGATATAGACACATTCCTATGAGCATGACAAAGAGACACACTTCAAGAAATATTCAATATATTGTTTTGATATACAATCAAGGATTGTCATGACTGAGAATTGCTTGCTGCTAGGTGAGATATGTACAGCAATATATTTCAGTTACAGACATTCTAATACAGTCCTTTCCTACTGCAGAATTTCTTTTCTATTTCTTGATGATTTTTTTGTGTAGCTGAGTCATAATAATATTAAACCAAAGCACTGGAAGCATATAAAAACTTAGAAGAAATGCACTGTACAAACCCATGACCCTCTAAGGATGAGGTTTTTTTCTAAACTATAGATAACTATGTCTATTCCATGACTTTATGGTTCCAGACCATCCCCTGTGCCAACAGAGCTTTTAAAGTGAGCATAAAACAGCTCTAGGAAAGAATCAACCATTTGAAAAGATACACATGCCACAATCCCTTTTCCAACAGCCCTTCCCAGCTGCAACATAGCAAAGGAAGCAGACCATGGCCTCAGAAAGAGAAGTTAATAGTGTGGATGTAATGTGGAAGTACCTCTGTTCACCTGTAACTGCAGTCTGTGGGAGCTATTGCAATTTAAAAGAGCTATTACACACTTCTAGAACAAAACTGCAAAACCATTTGGAGAATGTCCACATGTGCTTTATTTCATCTCTGCATATATTCCCTAAGCCCTAGCCCACCAAAGCTGAGTCCAAAGTTTTGTCCTGTTAAAGCAAACCTTTATCTTATTGTTTGGAAATTCTGCACTTGAGGAATACCAGAAATATTATCTGGTATGAAAAAAGAGATGAGCTCTATTCTCATCTGCAGTTTAAGACAGCATAATTTCTACAAATTCCCACAGAAAGAATTAAAAAAAAAAAAAAAACAACTTACTAGAGTTATAACAGCACTCATTTTTATAAAACAGTATTATTTGAATCTGTATTACACAATGATACCTGACATTATTCCGGTCTTTGGAAAAATCAATACAAGCAAATTGAATAAATCTCTGATGGATTTGGACTTTGTAAATGTTCTTTCAAAACTGATGTCTCTGCCCTTCTCTTAAATCACCATCCCACCCTCCACCCATATCTTCTCCATATTTTTGCCAGTCAGTTGAAATAACTGAAAAACAGGGAATTGTTTTTCAATCAGCCTTCAGACTAAATAATGCTTTGGTACCAAATTCCAGGAAAAATAAGCTTTGCAATTCTACACTGCTCAATTACTTGCTGAACTGTTTTAACTGAAATTAAGACCAAGAGGTCATCTGTCTTTTTATTGCTAATTATCATACCTAGAAATTCAATGGGATTTCCAATGTAATGAAAAATTTTTAATTTAAAACCTTTCCATATTAATTTAGTAGATCATGGTTAAGTAATGGAAGATCATGAAGGTAAATGGATTTATGTGAACAGAGTTAAAGGGTTCTCCACCTGCTTTAGTTATGTTTTTACAATTTTGTTCCTTCTCAGAAAAAAAATGAAATTGTGCTAGTCCCTTTACAGAACGTAAAAATTTACAAAACTATTAATATGAAGTTTTCAAGGGAGGTTTCTAACATTAAGTAAGTTTCTAGAACATTGTTGACTAAATTGTAGTGAACTGGAATAACAAGGAGTTATTCTATTGCCTGTCAATGATGCTTTTCCTCTGAGACGAAAGCCGCTGTTAAGGACATAATACATTTAAAGCTGGAAATTTTCTTAATCCCATTTATTAACTTTTGTGGGAGTTTTTAGGGCAACATTTTCATCAAGTGACTTAGGTTTCAATGAAAGTAGTTCATTTATTAGGAAAACAGTCAGAGTCACAAGTATCAAAACTCTACAACATACCTTCCAGCAAAAGAGCCAAGATTAGCTGCAGAAAACTGTAGGTGATATGAAAATGTTTGTTTGGGCTTGAGAATGAAAGATTTTTCTCCAAAAAGGGATGGATGGTCCAGCAGCACACTCATCTTGAGAACTTTATTGGTAGGATTAGTGATGGGAATATTAATTCCAACAGTATCCTAGAAAGAATTTTTTAAAAACCAAAATCACAAAATTAATTATGATCTATTACATGTAAAAGATATTTCTCAAACAAGTGTAAAGTGCTTATTCATTGCTGACACTTATGCAAACTCAGGCTGCACCTTTGTTTGATGTGTGAACCAACCCAAAGAAAAGTCAAGTTGCAACAAGAAACATTGCAGACAATCTTCCAATTGTAAATTCTTTAATTCCATATATACGGAAAAGCTCAAATCTTCCTGGCTGGTCTGCATTCTAACAGTCCACCTTCCAAGATATGTCCAAGGCTTGCCAAAATACACCTTTCAAGCCCATCTGCTGTCATCCCAAGCAGGTAAAACTCCAAAATGTCTCCTAACAGCCAAGCACAGATAATTGGAAATATCCACTTCAAAAGGGGGCAGACAATTAGGCTGAATTCTGCTGGATCTGTTCCTTTAATTTATAAATTACATCACAATACTTGACATTAAAACAACACCACCCCAATAAATATTCCCTCTCTTGCTCCTTCAGGCCATTTCCCTCACTAGTGATCTCCACATCTTTGTTTAAAGTCTAAGGGAAGGATCATCTTTCCTTCATCACCTGGAAAACATTGATACTATTAAAGATGCATAAAAATCTCCTGTTACTGTAATAAAACAGAGCCAAAATATGGCCTCATCAGATAAATATCCATATTTTACACGTGGATCACTTTTAGGATGAGCAGGAATTGGGCAGAGACAGCTCACTCTGCACAGCTACTCCATTTCAGCAGAGTTCCCTTTGCTGTAAGGTTAGAAATGGAGTCAATTCATCCTTTGTGCTCTGTGTGCATTAATACCAACACACTTCATAAAACAAAGCACTTTGAATAGACCAGAAGGAATATACTTATGAAGGCAGCACACTGTGATAATCCAGGAGGCATACCTGCAGTTTAAAATACATATGTTCTATTTATATATATTCATCCATAGAAAATACACAAAATCCAAAAATAAAGATATGTCTTTATTTCTCTGCACTTATATTTATGTCTACTCTTATTTTGGTCCCTTTTCTTTGCTCTAACCAAGCAGTTTATTTCAAAATGCATTTCAGTTTGGCTTTTTTTTTTACATATAGTGACTTGTTTCTCACAGCAAAATTATTCCACAAACGTTTTTTAAAAAGTAAATAATTCAAGTTGCAATACGAAAGGAGGAAAATATAAAATGCCTATTAAAATTAATAACACACTAAAAATGAATATGAAATACTTTTATGACCCCACACAGAGCTGCCTCACACTGATTTCAGCCTGCCTATGATTTGGTAAATTTCTATATATTTCCATTTATAGACAATGACTACTGGAATATACATAAAACACATTTAATGTTCTACAGATGGCAAGACTACACCAACAATTTAAATCATTTAAGTGCCTTGCATCAGTAAAATGGGATTTAAATTTGCCATAAAATATTTTAAAGCTCAGATTAATAGTTTTTACTGGTGTAAACAAGTTTCTAAATCTATCTACCATTTTATTGCCAAAGGCTTCATAACAATTTTATAGTAAACCATCTACATACTGTGTTGAAGAAATACTTTTACAGTAAAAAGGAAATATAGGACACCTGATTTAGGAAAAAAGCAGCAACTACCATAGAAATCTTTTTAATCTTGTACACAAAGGAAAGCTTACATTGCCAGTATTATCATAAAACACTGCTCTATTGCCAGTATAAAATGAATGCTTAAGATTATGTATTTCCCTGGAATTTCTCAGGAAATTTGCCTGGAATTGCCATACACATTTCAATAATCTGCTACTTCATAGATGGTAATAAGAGCAGATGTATGTTTACCAGAATTTTTTTTACATTTCTAGGCCTTATTGGATTATTATGGAGGCATAGAACTAGGATAAATAACAAAACGCTCATGCAATTACTAAGAGTATTATTTTTCTTGAAAGTACCATTTTATCAGACAGAATGTGAAAGAAGAACATCACAGGCAATTTTCAAATGCATTTATAGTCATTAATTTAGTTCCACATTTCAGTGCTCAGTATTTTATAAACATTTTGACAGAGGAGAAATGTAAAAGTTGAGAAAAGAAGAAAATTAATAACTTTCCTCAAACATTTCTTATATCAAGGCTGCCAGTTGCCAAAGTAGAGCCACTTTTGTGCAATATGTCATGCTATTATTCCTTTAGAACTTTCAATTACCCACTTCTTGTCTAGTGCAGGTTATTTAAAATAATCTCACCAAAGTTAAAATTGAATAAAATTAAATGCAAATATGAGAAAACATTTATTCTCTATGGAAATTGAAAAAAAAAGTCAACTGCTAACACTCGATCCTACATTAACAGCTTAAGTCTGTGCATGGGTTTAATACTTTGTAAACCAGACTCTGTTTCAAAAGATGCTCACCATCAGCAAATGATAATTTGTGATATTATACTTGTTTGCTGAAATATTTTCCTGCCATATTTTATGCCAAAGACTTTCTCATCATAGCTTTCTCTATTTCCTTCTTTGAGCAACTGGAGCTAATTTATTTAAGTCCATAATATGCAATTTTACTTTTATTAATGTATACACTGCACTGAACTGATCCTCTTCTAAGTTCAGAAAGGTAATTTGCAGGAAGATGAACACATTCTACAATTATTGTACATAAAAATTCTGTGTGTTCCATCTTCAGTAATAATCCTATTCTCACCATCAGCAGGCGTCAATAAAAGCACTACCTGGCCAAAGTGTCTAAGATACTGACTACAATTCTAATTTAGAATAATTGTTTTCAATTAAAATCCAGTTTCATTAAGGAGATGGCATTCATTCCACATTGTTTGAAACTTTTTCATTCTATAGACCTTGAGGTGAAAGCATTTGTATTTGCTCCCGAGTCTGCCAGGCTGTGGCTATAGAAGCAAATTTTCAAGTTGAGTAAGAAGCAATAAAGTTATTTTTATAGGCCTGGTGAGATAATGCAGCAGAAATTCTTCCCTTTGTAGGTCCTTGTCCAAATCATGGTTCCTCTAGATGGACAAGTAGCAAGTGCCCTCTTTCTCTGGGCTGCACTTGACAAGCAGGAATGCTGCTCACTCAAGGACTGAACTTGGAATGGTGGCAATATTGTTGAAAAAACAGATCTTGGCCCTTTCTCTTCCATAGGCTCAAAATGATCAGAGCTTTCAACATCCCTATCAGTGTCTCTGTGTCAGTAGTAGGAGTTAGAGTCTCCTGCTGTATTCTCATTATTAACTCATTTCTGTTTCTTGGAACAAAAGAGGCTCAAGTGAGTAGAGCAGCAGCAGCTGCTGACAGAGTTTCAGGGCCATGCTGAACAGAGCTCAGCCCAGTTTGGTCAAACTACATCTAGAAACCAGTTCTGGCTCTTGAACTGCTTGGTGCAAGGTGCCCCCAAGTCACACCTCACTGCCCTTTTCTGCACACACTCTGCCATCCCAGACAGGCACATCCACGCTCAGCTGAGCCTTCCTGGCACTCATCACTCACACACGGAGCTCCTGACTCCTCTGACCCGAGGGGCTCAGTCCTGCAGCCCCCTCGTCACTCCTAAGTTAATGGAGAAGATCTTTGTGAAGTGAACCATCTCCCTCACTGTACAAGCTCCCTTTTTGGTTTATGTTTCTGGGTTGTTTTTGGGTTTGTTTTGGTTTGGTTTGGTTTTGGTGGGTTTTTTTTTTCTCTCTGAGATGTGAATG
This sequence comes from Sturnus vulgaris, assembly GCF_052056855.1. Lineage (NCBI taxonomy): Eukaryota > Metazoa > Chordata > Aves > Passeriformes > Sturnidae > Sturnus > Sturnus vulgaris. Next base: position 110,373,827 of record NC_142244.1, read on the forward strand.
AATTGCCAATATAACTCTCTTTTTTCTATGTAAGGTTTTGAGGCTAGACAACCACAGCATAGATATTATCCTGATACTGTATTTCCCCATTTTCCTTGGTATATTTTGTGTTACAAAATATCAGCTTCAAAAAGGCACCAACTGCTCATCAGCAGTAAAGTCTATCAGAACTGCAAATTGAACTGCTTGAAATTTAGGACTAAACACCTTAAGCAAATTATATATTTGTAAAACTTCCTTAGCAAGGAATCCATTCTTATTACTATTGCAGTACAGGAAATTAAATAGAAGAAAAAAATTTGCACAGGGCATTTACTATCAGAAGCTAATAGGGCAGTAAGTTTCAGGTTTAAATTTACATATAAATTTGCATAGAAAAATCACACCGAATTGAATTTCTTTTAGCTGAAATGTGCATTAGTGCCTAAGTAATAATGCCCTGAAACAGAATACAGCAGTGATTAGTTCATAAGTTATTACAATAATTCTAAGCTCCCTGACTAAAAATTACTACACTGTTAACCTCTTAATGGGGCCTACATATTGTACCAAGAAAACAAACCGGGAAAACAATGTTTTGCAGGACATGATTACAAAAAACAATTTTCTGAAATGGAAGAAAAGGAAGAGACTGAAAAAGCATTCCATCTAATGACTGAATCTATCTACGATGTCCTCAGCTGCACCAAAAGATACCACAACCCACACTAAACTGATATTACAATGATTTATACATGTATAGGAAAACTAATAAACCAAATAATATGCACATATTTGGATTTCCATGTAAAGATAGAAAAAGTTGTATCAAAGATGAGTTGAATGCTAAGTGAAGTGCTATTTTAAGATAATTATAAGAAACATACCTGACAAGGGGATACAGACTGACTCAAATTAAAATTAACATCCCAAATTCCCACAACTGAGAAAGTAATAACTATGTTCACATCTTAATGAATACTTTTTTGAATTTGAAATCAAGGGCACCTCTACATCCATGGAGACTGAAACTGAAGCTCAATAACTTTCCATACTCCTGAGATCACAGGCAGATTTCCTTCTCAGATCCAGCAGTGTTATAAGAAGAAATTATCAATTATAGCTACTTTTTGCCAACGTCTATACTGAAGATTGGCACTTCCAGTGATCAGCTCAGTTGCCTAAATCACTTCACACGGTAACCTGGCTTATCAAAGCTCAGTTGGGTTTGATAGCCCTACTAAAAAATGTAGAAGTCAATCTTTTCCATTACCAGAATCAATGGGGAAGGAGATCATAAAATTCTTTGGGTTGGAAGAGACCTTAAAGACCATCTTGTTCCATGGGCAGGGACACCTTCCACTATCCCAGGTTGCTCAGCTCCATCCATCCTGGCCTTGAACACTTCCAGGGATGGGGCATCCACAGCTTCCCTGGGCAACCTGTGCCAGGGCCTCGCCACCTCCACAGTAAGAAACCTCCCCCTAATATCCAATCTAAACCTACTCTCTGTCCATTTGAGTGACACTCCTTGTCCTGTCACTGCATGCTTCTGTAGCATATTTCTCTCCAGCTTTCCTGGAGGCTCCCTTCAGGTAGTGGAAGGCCGAAATTAGGTCACCCTCAGCCTTCTCTTCTCCAGGCTGAACAATCCCAATTCTCTCAGCCTTCCCTCAGAGCAGAGATGCTCCCTCTAACCACCCTGGTGGCCTCCTCTGGGCTTTTTCCAGAGGTCCATGTCCTTCCTGTGCTGGGGACCCAGAGCTGGTGCAGCACTGCAGGTGGGGTCTCACAGGAGCAGAGGAACAGAATCCCCTCCCTCACCTGCTGCCCACGCTCTGTTGATGCAGCCAAGGACACATTTGGCTTTCTGGACTGCAGAAAGATGAGCTGCTTCTGATATCTGACACTGAATTAATGTAACAAAAGACCAAATTCATCTTCAGAGGATTTTACAGGAAAATCATTTACACCTACTTTGTCATCAACATTTTTGGAAAGCATGACTCAGCAAGTGACAGATTTCAGTACAGCTCCTATTCATCATTTTTATGGGTCACTTTGCTGTGCAGATGCATGCACACAATATATGAGGTGCCAATGATGGAAAACAGTTTGAATCAAATCAATAGATGTATTTACACTCCTTGGGTGATAGGACTATTTTGGGTGATGCAAATCCAGGCTGCATCTCTCAAAAACAGACATTCCTCTTTTTTTTCAGATTGTCCTTTCTCCTTCAGAGACTGTCATATCCATAATACCAGAACAAAACACTTAAGGTCAGCATCACTCAATAAAAAGGACTAGGAAGTGCAACATTTCCAAGTAAAAAATGTACCGTCCTTAGATAATGAAGTCAAGACAGGTATCAGTGACTACGGCATTTTCAAAGTCAGTTTTGTGTCATGGAGTTGTAATATCCAAACTCTTCTGCAAGCATGTCATCACACTGAGATACCTACCCCAAAATCAGCCTCAAAATAGTGACAGTCAGCATTTGTGACCCTTCCTTTAGGGAAGGTAAGGAGATGCAAAATTAAGGATACTTTTCATTTCCAAATAGCTTCTGATATATCAGGTAGACGGTTTTCAAAACTTGACTTTTTCAGTAATTTCTCTCTGATCTAGACTAAATCCTACTCTCAGAGATTTTTTTGAATTCAATTGAGGTTAAATGTTTAAGTAAATCTGTGTCATTCCCTTATTTACCACTATTATCCCTGGACTCTGAATGTGTACAGCACTTCAAGGTTTAATTCCTGAACTACAAGACGTAGCTGTAATTATTTTCTGCTGGTCTCACTGATTTGTTTTCAAGTGCTACATAAAGTCACAATAACGCCATAAATTCACAAACCCAATTGACTAGAAAATACTTTGAAAGGCTTGGTGAGTGCTGATTTCTACATATTTATAAAGAAGTCAGTAACTGAAACCACAAAATTACTTCCAGGGATTTACTCTAATCTAATTTATTTAGTCTATTAGTTTAATACTGGGTTAATATTTAGATCCAACTGTCCTGGATTAAAAATATCATGTGATGATCTCCATCTGACAGGCTACTACAAACAAGACAAAGTCTGTATCAGTGAAACTCTAAATATCAGCTCGCTCAGAATTAACCAGGAAAAGGCAATGACCAGCACTGCCCAGGTTCCAGTGCTTCAAAGACTTTCAGAAATACTTGGTAAAAAAAAAACTTACAACCACCTATCAGAACTCAAAGTTAGAATGGTAGCAGGACTAACTATTACTCTATTTCCACCAATTTTAAGGACTCCTGCTAAATGTGGAAGCAAATATTCTAGTATGTGCCTCTACTCACAGCTCATGCTGGTATGAGCCACAAGTACTAAAACTACTTCTTTACTTTAAAGTAGTAACCAACTCCAATAATATCTCATTTTATTGAATTATATGACCATGCTAATGAGGTAATTTACATCTCAACTACACCCCCTACAATCAAGTTATTCAATCAGTGGAGGTAAAATGCTAATTAATTTGACTGTCTTAGCTCTTGTACCTACTGTGACTTTCTCATTCTGTAGATCTAAAAATACAATTTTAAGAAAGCATATTTTCACAATTTAAAAAACCAATACCCTAATTATCACTGGGACAAAACATGTAGAGGTAGAGATACTTCTAATAGAAAGCTGAAATTGTCAAGGTTTTTGCTGAGAAAAACTTTTTCTCCTGAATTTTCTAGGAGTAAAATTCCTCCGATATAATCTTTCTCTCCTAGATTCTAAGCATTTGTGTTCTTTTAAATCCAACTTTTACTTTAGGCATATCTCTGCAGTCTCAGGAGCCAGATAGTGTTATAATATGAAGAGAACTTTTTAAATGTTCATTGTTTTTCTGAAAACAGGATTATATATAAATCAAAATATCTATGAAATCAGATAAACTTTGAAAACAGCCTCAATTTCCAGTTGTTGCTGCAAGAAAAGGTAACTGTTAAGCCCATGAGTTTTGCTCACAGATTACTCTCACATGGAACAATAAATGCTGCATTATAAATATTGACTTCTGTGTATGACATGCTAGAGGTGTCTGCAGTCATTTCTGTCCCATGCATTCCCTTAGCACTTACTCTACAAAAGTAATGTAACGTCTCGACATCACAAGCAATGTTCATTAATTACATTCACATATACTTCATTTTTATTGATTATATCTCTTAAAAAGCAGAAATTAGAGCAGTCTGAACCAAGGCCCACACTTGCATTTCCCTGGGTCTGTGCACTCTACTTCTGCTGTCAATCAGAAAGAGCCTCTCTTGTCTTTATGGGGAAGATGTTGAAGAAAGTATTTATTAGATAATCATGAATCCATGAATCATGGAGGAGAGCATAAAGCCCTTTAAATACTGATTTCTCCACATTTCTGCCTGCTCAGTTCTGACCACCTGGCAGATTGCCCTGTGAGGGAAAGAATTGCTACTACAATCACCTGAAAGATACTTTTTTGGCATATCCACATATTTGGACATGAGCCATTATTTCATCCTTTAACTTTTCTACACTAAAAGCTCTCTCCTGAGGTTTCAGCTTCAAAATTTGGGTTAGTATCAATGAAGTGCTCTTCAATTGTTATATTCATCCTACAGTCACATCCTGCTGTGTAGGGCTCACACAGAACAGATCTGGGGCTTTCATTTTCCTAGACTGCTGAAACCAAGAAGATTTGAAGGTTGGAAACAGTAATGGGAACACCCTGCCTCTGCTTAGATCTGCATATAAACAGCAGCACTGTGCCAGTGACCTTTTAAAAGCACCACCAAGGGCTCACAAGCAGTGTGTGAGTGATCTGGGAGCCTTTACCAGCAGCAACAGCAGCACAAGTTTCAACTCACAAGAACAAGTCTTGTGGAAGTGTGGGTGGCCAACATGTTTCAGAGATACATTACCAACTTTGGGGTACTCACATAAGGACTTGAGAGAGAGAGGAAAAAAGGCATATTTGGCAGAGAAAAGACAAAACTACTGTCTCCACACTTATGTGGAAACCAAACTCAATCCCTAGCAGGCTTTGGTTTTATTAAAGCAGAAACTAATAATTCACTGTTTGAAACAGACCTTCCCCTCTGGCTTATCTCCTGCTGTACAGATCCTGCTTGGAGCTTACATATTAGATATTTCCTCTCAAGACAGAAAATACTACTTTTCAAGTATGTGGATGGATTAAAAAGTCTCTTGACACAGTAAACCAGTGACATACACTTAGAATTTTCCCCATGAAATAGACAACTGCTAATGACTAAGTGCTTAAAGCAATAACAGCCTTTTAGACACTTTACATCAAAATTTAAGAATCACCTTCCTTCTTCACCTCTTCACCTCTACCTCTACTCTATGCAACCTCAATAAATCCATTAGAATATTTGCAAGGCAAAGTAAGTATTGCAGTTCATTTTTCTAAACAATTTGAGATAATGGACCTGAATTTATCAGCCTAAGTTACACCTCTGTAATACTGTAACAAATTAGGAAATAAAAGTAAATACTAAGGTAAAATACATTAACAAAAATTTTAATTGTAAATTGTTACTACATTGTTCTCAATGGTTGAAGATACTAATAATTATCAACTGATTAAATTTAAAAATATGGTTGTTTTCTCTGCATTTAGAATGAAAAATATGTGTCAATGTACAAACAACTCACAATAACTGAAAGCGATATTTAATTAATGAATAATGAACATTAAATAAAATTTAATTTTACTTGAAAATTCCTGCTTTCACAGATGGGTCCTTTGAACTGTTAAAATTCTTTGTAAATTATCCTTTCTAAATCCCAGAGAAATATATAAATGATTACTGAGTAAATATTCACTACCTCCTTCCATGTGAAAGTAGTGTTAATTTTTACTCCCCATTTCTCTCAAACAGCTTTAGCTGGAATTTGTTCAGTAGAAATATTTGCTGCAGGGAATCAATTTTATGGCCTTCAGGTTAGTTATTTTGTGTAAATAAGTCTGCACTAAGGTAGTCTCTATGAGCACTGAGACTTTAGCTTTTCTTTAGTCTTGAAGATTTCAGTTAGAATGATTTTCATCTACCTTTACACCAGGAATTCAAATCAAGCAGCAAATGCGTTTTTAGAAGGCTGGAGAAAAGTCTTCAGACAGTAACAGACACTGGGCCCTCCCTCCTACTGAGGGTAATGACTTAACAAGTGTCAGAGATTGTCAGAGATTGTCACATTTACACAGTCATTCCTTATTCTCATTTAAATAGAAGAGGAAATATCTCAGTTGCTTTTTCAATAGCCCAAACTATCTAAAATAGGTAGGGCTGGAGCCTAAGTAAAAACATCCTCTAAAACTATAACTTATACCAAGTAATTCCTGAGTTAATGGCATTTTTCAAACTTCAACATAGCACCTGTTTGTAAATCAAATCCTTATTCAACTATCTTTATATACTTACTTGAAGTTCCTGATTCAGATGTTATGAGTATTTGTATGTGTGGATTAACTTGTTCCACATTGTAATGATCTAATTTAATTACCACTGGCTGTTTCAGAAGCTGTGCATACTGCCCATAGAAATCCAGCAGAAAAGAAGAACTAGCTACTTTAACCCATGTTCTAGAGATGCATAAAAAATTTACTTGATAAAATATTATTTTATTTTAATAAAAAATATATGATACATTTTATATTATAAAAATTTATTTGAATTTCACTCCAGAATTTTTGAATAGTATTCTGATCATGGGAACACAGCAATACTATTTTGGAGAAGCAGAGATATTAGTACATTTTGTGGGAGCAGTAGTACCCCTGCCAAAACAGTCCTAAAGATAGAGCTTTCTGTTTACGGATGGACAGCTTTCACAGGAGTTGGATGAATAATAAAGATCCCTTCTTCCTATTCCTTCATCTTACACGAGGGAAACAGACATTTCTCACCAAGTCACATTAATCACTGAGGGGGAAAACGGTGCAGTAGCACCAGTTTTCTTGCCAGCTCTGAAAAATAGCAGGACAGGTTTAGACTTCTGCAGAAAAATTCACAGAAGGTCACTTTTAAGATAGTTGGAAAATTTACACTTAACTACATCTTTTGGAGAAATTCTCACTGTTCTCTTTCATGTTCCTCTCACTTTTATTTATTAAGAAACAAAAACAAAACAAAACAAGAAAAAAAACAAAAAAACAAAAACAAAAACCCCAAAACAAACAAACAAACAAAAACAAAACAAAACAAAAAAACAAGCAAACAAAAAGCAATCCCAACCAGAAACATGAAAAAAGCCCTACCGAACTCGAAGAGTGTACATAGAACCATGTTTTGTCTTAAGCCAAAAACCTAGAATAAGTTCCTAGCATTGACAGAATGACAGGGAACAGAGTTCAAACATTACATTTTCCTTTCAATTATGTTACTTTACTACTAGTTCAATCTGTACTCCAGGCTATCAGTGAACAAATTTTTTGTAAAAACGAACTTTTTCCATGGGCTTGCTATTGTTGAGAGAAAAACCGTGTTTTGGATTCCTAAGCCCCAGGGGAGCAACAGCAGTTATGGACTAAGGGAATTGGTAGTTTTGTTATTCAGGGCTATTCTCTTTCTTCACATAACAGTTATTTTTCATAGATAAGACCACTTGTCCAGATGAAACATCCCCTCTAATTGCTTGGTTTAGATCTAACCTCACATTTTTGTTCCACAACCATTAGTGACAGCTCAGATTTCATTTTGTGATCTACATTAGCTCCCTACTCTTCTATCAAAGAACTGATTATTCATCTATAGGGAAAAGAAGAGAGTTGGCAGCTGCTAAATATTTATCCAAAGAAATCACATTTTTATACTTCTAATATTTTTTTTTTATGAGTTACACAAATATGCTCTGGTCTTAATTATTTGCCAAATTAATAATTACCACCTTCCCAAATTTGTTTTTTCTCCCACCAGCCATGTTGCCATGGTTCTTTTACTTTTTATACTACCAATTGTCAGGAAAGCATATGATAGAAATTTAAAAATCCTAGGGCATGATTCATAACTTCAAGTTACTCAGTTTCTGAGAACATGATCCAAGTATCAGTCATATATAACAATATTCAGACTACAGTTTTGCTTAGGATTTATGAAAAATTAATGTACCACAGCTATGAAAACAGTATGTCACTGTCTTCAACTGCCAAGTTACATAATTACGAAATGGTCTTAATTATGAGCTTTTTACTTTTAAATAAATAATGAAAAACTTAATAAGGGAGACACTGATATATAATTTAGATTCTAAGTTGGTTCTGCTCCAACACTAGTGCTACGTGTAACAAGATGTCTGCATTATACCTGTGAATTGACATAATGCAGTTACCACAAAATACAAACTCCTGCTAGAATAAACACGACACAGTGGTTTTTGACAGGATGGGTTACAAAGACCTGTCCATAGCAGCTGGCAGTGAGACACAGGAGGAGGAGGAGACAGAGCAAAGCAGTGTGAACACTCAGCCTCCACACGGGTAATGCCCAGAAAGGTTTTGCTTATGAGTGGTTCTGTTTTGCTCCCATGAAGTTAAACATTCATCAGCAGCTGAAGGACATTAGATGAGTACATGGAAGATATTCTCCAGTTAAATTACACCCAAGACAGACAGATTTCATCCACTCCAAGACTACTGTGTGATACAGACGGAGTGGGGCAATCAGGAGAGACAGCCTAAAAACACACTGTTTCTGTATCCTGAGAGTTTAACACCAATGCTTATTTTCTTTTGAGTTCCCTTCAAGCAATTATACAGAAGGAGGAAAGGGCCAGAAAGAAGCATGGCCTGTGGAAAATTAACAGACAACTTCTGAGATTTCTTACTGTTGTGCCTCTCTGTAAAACAACCATAGCTTTAAAACAGAATCTCCCACTGATGGGTTCTACTTCTGCAGTCCCCAAAGCATGATTCCCAGGTCCTAAAGATCTGCCCAGGCTTTTGTGGGGAACTATTACTTGAGCCGATAAATCCTACAAGAAAAAACACATCACAGAGTTGGCAAGGGAATACTTCTGATCTACAGCTTACAAATCCATTAGAAGGCAAAATCATTTCTCTATGCGAAGAGTTTGAGGAGTATCACAGAATTGTTTGGGCTGGACAAAACATAAAAATCATCTCATTCCAACCCCCCTTGCCACAGGCAGTGATACCTTCCACTACCCCAGGTGGCTTATAACCCCATCCAGCCTGGCCTTGGATGGGACTTCCAGGGATGGGGCAGCCACAGCTTCTCTGGACAAGCTGTGCCAGGGCCTCGCTATCCTCACAGCAAAGAATATTTTCCTTACATCTGATCTAAACCTACTCTCTCTCAGTTTGCAGTCATTACTCCTTGACTAACCACTACATGCCCTTGTCATAAGTCACTCTCCAGTTCTCTTGTATCTCCCTTTAGGTCCTGAAGGCTGCTCCAGCCCCAACTCTCTCTGTCCTCACAGGGGAGGTGCTCCAGTCTTTGGATCATCTTCATGGCCTCCTGTGTGCTCTATCCTACACTTTCATATTCTTCCTATTTTGGGGACTCCAGAGCTGGACTCAGCACTGCAGGTGGGGTCTCACCAGAGCAGAGGGGCAGAACCCCCTCCCTGGACCTGCTGCCCACACTGCTCTGGATGCAGCCCGGGACACTTTTGGTTCTGTGGGCTGCAAACTCTCACAGCTGGGTCTCATGCACCAACACCCCCAGGTCCTTCTCCTCAGAGCTGCTCTCAGTCCAGGATCTGCCCAGCCTATATTTGTGTGGGATTGCCCTGAGCCAGGTCCAGCATCTTGCTCTTGCCCTTTTGAACTTGCTGAGGTTTGTGCAGGCAATTCTTAGAATTCATAATTAATTTGAAAAGCTGTCAGCTACTAATGAACAACAGTCTGAACTAGCTTGTGCTATCTAGATGACACCAACAGAGTAAAATCCACAGAATTATTCAAATATACCTCAGAAGTTTTAAAAAGTAATATATCCATTTGAAAATACACTTCTGCATCCTATACCACCCCCATTCTTTAAAGTTTCTTCCCATGCTTTTGTGATTTATTAGACTGCCACAGGCTGGTCTAGACAAGATAAAATTAAATAAAAATATGTTAATACTTTCATAAGAGAAAAATTAATAAATTCCTGAGCACACTGTGATCACAGAGCATATTTTCTCCCTTTTTCCCTGAACCACTTTTCAGCTGCTCTCTTTTAATAGAGTTGATTGTCTTTTTCATGGTGAAATGAAACCTGAAATTTGCAGTGGTGGAAGGAAAGTCAAAGCTGACAAGTCTCCAACATTCCTCTCCCTTACATCATGCAGTTCAAAACAGAACAATTTTCTAAAATGATAAAATAGAAATGATGCCTCATGAATCTGAAATTTCTTTACTGGAATTAATTCCAGGATGGTCTATGGAAATATTTCTACATGTAGCAGAATTGATGGAGTATTTAATGAATGTGGGGAAATGTTCTTTACAGGCCAGCAGTTCCAACTGTCCAAACTGCTTCTCCAGGTGGACTGAATGACAGAGGACACTGAAAAAAGACAAATATTCTCAGAATTTAGATTGGTTTCTTTCATGATGACAGCTGGCAAAAAAGAGAGTTTGAATCTGGGCAGTGACTGATGAAGTTGCAAGGTGAAGTTGGAGGTGTTCATTGTAAGCAGCACCAGGACTGACTGGGTTATTTCAGAGTTACCAACACTTGATAATATCCCTCCTCTCAAATACAGGTTTATCCTTGACACACTTGTAAGGGTCCTCCTGTTTACAAAGCTTTAGCAATCCTTCACAGCTAGAATGCATCCTTACAACCTTTCTAGGCTTCACTAATAATCTATTTTCTCTTAATATACACAGAACTTAGTAAATAAACCTGCAGCTGGATACTCTCCCTCCATTTCAGTTGGGTTACTCTTATTTCTGCTGTGTTTGAGCACTGTATTTCAGAACATTCAGGGCTTGGATTAGAAAAAAATATCCAGATCAACAGGCTACAGTTTTTAAAAATCATTAATTTAAATGAAAATCAGAAATCGTGTACCAATCTGTCCAAGTCGGAAAAAACCCCAGCCAAACATGAAAACACCCAGCCTTCCCCCCTTTAATCAAAAAAAACCCAAAATAACAAACCACAAAAACAAAACAAAAACATAAACCCCAAAAACCTAGAGAGGAAAATGAGAAATAAATTTATCTTCAAGAAGTATAACAGAACACTGAAAAAACAGACTGTCATCCATTCCTTACTTGGAAATAGAAGTGTGTGGAATTATCACAAAGAAAGTTAAAATCAATATTTTATTCTGCTGTTTGCAAAGTAATGGCACTAAGCATTTATCCAACACAGAAGATACCATGAGTGCTAATGACCAGGGAGAAAAAGTGAGAAGTGAAACCACTTCTCTGTCTCAAAACCTCTAAACATAACACTATTAAACAGGACTAGCACTATTAAGATCCAAGTTTGTAGTACTAATTTTTCCTTTTTTATGATAATTTGTCTCATAGAAAAAATGAACATACACATAGAAAATGAGATTACATTATTTTTCTTATTCAAACGCTGTATTGACTTTTAAAGCATTGCATCATACCAAACAGCTTGTGGTGGGCATTCTATTGACAACATGGACCAAAAAAATTAAATCTAATTCAATTTAGAGACAGGTGTGCCTCAAACTGGGGGAACTGCTTCTTTGTAAAAATTAGGAAGAAACTATTCTATTTTAAATTAAAACAGTTATTTCCTTTACTTCCTTTAATTTATGGGTCAATTCTTAGGAGGTCTACACTGAAATCCGTTTCATAGGACTACAGGATATGCTGAGCTGGAAGGGACTCATGAGGAACATCGAGTTCAACTCCTGGCCCTGCACAGGACACCCCAAGAGTCACCCCATGTGCCTGAGAGCATTGTCCCAACACTTCTTGAGCTCTGTCAGGCTGGTGCTGTGAGCACTGCCCTGGGGAGCTGTTCCAGTGCCCAGCCAGAAATCCATACTGTCTACTGAAGAGTAAGGACTACAGTAGGATTTGATTCTAAATTTCCAGTTAGAGAACTTCTTCTATTCAAACAAGGGTATTTCTTTTACTATATACAGTGATTAAAATAATTGAAATTAGACTAGTGCTTAAAATTAAATAACTTTTGCAATATGGCTTATAGCTCTCGATATTGACTTATTCAATATTTTTGTTTCCATAAACACCTTAATCATAATCTGGTTCATAGCAAAGTACAAGCTTAAATGATTTCAGCTATAACAGGTCAAAAGAATGTTAATAAAACTTGGGCAGCAGAAAACCGAGCTTGATTCATTTAACTAATCAATCTCCACTTTGAATTTTAGGTTGAGAGAAAAAAACACATCCAAAATCAGTATGTAGTGAGATGGCTCTCAACAATGCAGAAATGCAGACTTAAAATACTTTATTAAAAACTTGAGTTAAACCAAATTATCTCCAAGTCTTTCAGATACATATCTCCAAATTTGTTTTGATATTGAAATTTTTCACCTTAAGGATGTTAAGACATGGAAGCAACAAAGTAAACTAAAGGTAAATGTAACTGGAAAATCCTGTGCTGGTTGTATTCAAGACCACTAATCTAATGAGAATTAAGCATTATGCAAAAGATAGACGAAAGCATGTGCAATAATACTTAGCACAGAAAATTTTGAGCAAATTAAAGGAGGATGGTGACACAATGCATGAGTTTGGGGTGGGGGTAGTACAGACCTAACTGTGGTGTTTCTTTTTAGCTGATTTTATGAACTGGTAATGGAAGAGAGCAACTCTATGCTGACACCAAGATGTGAGCTACAATTGTACTGCTGGTGGTGCCAGGCAGAACTTCTTGTTTCTTCAGAATTCTCTGCATCTCTGCATTCTTCAAGAGAGGAGCAGCACCAGCTGATGGCCAGTGCCTCAGGCCATCCATCAGGGTCAGAACTTGCAGAGAGTGAGAAACTCAGCCTGAATCCTGGCACCTCTCACCTCCCCTTTCCATGTGGTGGGAGCTGTCTCCCTGCCACAGGCATTGCGTTTCAGATGTCCATGCATGAAGTACAGAAGGATGAGTCAACCTAAAGCATTTCCAAACCTTAAACACAAAACTGGAATCTGCAAGCAAATGCACTCATTGGCTATAACAGGACAAGTGCCAAGATGACCCCACACTGTGCCCTGTTCCTGGGTGCTCCAGGCTGGTGGTCACCACGGCCACCATCAAAAACAGCAAATGCTACACCTGGCTCATCTAACATCTCCATCCTGCCAGCTTTACCTCTGCTGTAGCCAATTTTGGATGTTTCAGAATTCTGATAACTTGTGTGAGACAGAACAGTACTTTTGACATGCTGAGGATAAATTTGTCTTGCATTTGATGATGAGATTCAGCTATAACTACCATACAAAAGCAGTGTTATTAGTATTTTAAATTAGATGATGCTAATCCTCTTTGTTCCAAGAGCCAGGAAGGAAGAAGTCTCGAAGGTCAAAAAGAGATCAATGTATTCATTAAATCTGACAGACTGATGTAGTAGATATACCAGGTATCTATGCTTTGTAAATATTTATCAGCTTTTGAAGCAATTTCAAGTTCTCACCTTCACAAGACTCTGTCTGTGGTTTTCACTGGTAAGACCTTCCAATGTTTTATTGTTCTCATTACTGGGACATTCCATGCAAGATTAAATAATTCTCAGATGTAAATTTTCGGCTCTTAGCTCTTGATGTATGTTGGTCAGCAAAACTGAGACATCACTAAATATTCTTTAGCAAATGATCACATTTCTTCACATTTCTTCTCCATTTTTTCTTTGGCAAACTAAGTTGATAGAACTATCTAACATTCATAGAACAAGGCTTGCTTTTCCAGTCCCCCATGCTTCTAGGAGATTTCTTTGATTTTCTTCCAGTATTTCAAAATCATTTTTAACCTTCAAGAACTAGACGTATGCACATTCTAATAACAGTACCACAGGCATTATTTGCTTTCTGTTCATGTTTGACCATTCTTCAGCAGTCAAGGACTGTATTGGTTCTCTTTCCTGGTGTCACACTGACAGTTCTACTGAGACATTAGCTAGGATAATCCTATTCCCTTATATCAGAGACAGAAAGCTCTCACACTCCAAAATTAAGAACCTGCCGTGTAACCAGTAAATTCAGCAATCATAATTCCATAATAGTAACCACATTATCATTTGTCAGAAATATTCATGTCACCTTCCAAATTCATCAGTAAAAAAATTAACTACATTTTCCATAGAGATCTGAAGAAGAGGTATAGCTAATCCTTTATCTCCTAAATCTTCCTTTAAAGGAATTATCCAAATTTTAAGGTTAATAATTTCAGTGCCCTGAACATCGCAAAAGTATTTTGTACTTGAATGTGTTTTTTTCAAGTTTTCACATTGAATTTGATTAAAATTTATAGGAAGAGTTCAAATTCACTTTGAGAATTTCTCATACAATAGGAATCAATAGTACACTTCAAATCTAGCTTTCCCTTTTACCACTTCAGAGAATTTTCAGATCAGAAAATGATACAAGGCAATGCATGATCCTGTGGGACAAAAGCCTACACTACTCCTTTCAAGGTCTTAAATCACAAACTCTTTTAGTCTTGCTTTTATGTTTCTTACCAGCACCAGATACCTCCCTGCATACTCATCCAACACCAAGACTTTGAAAACACCATTATCTGTTTCTCTTCCTTACAGAAGCTCACAGTCAGGACACTGAACTTCAAGGAAAGAGGAACACACCTGAAGTCATACATGAACAATGATATTTAAATATTTTTAGAAATGCTTACTGGTTTGGATTCCCCCCCCCCCCTCGATTTTGAACCCATGCAAAATCAACTGAGGAGAGTCTTCTCCCTTCCCAGCATCTGTGAGTGGAAGAGGTAGCACTTCTCTAGCATTTCCATCCCTTATTTTTATTTGCAAAAATGTTCCTGCAGAAAAATACCACACCAGTCATTTCTACTCATAATCTGTTACCACCACCCGTTGTTACAATGCATGCAGAAAGCAGGATGTCTAGATGATAAAGCAAAAATCCATTTACACAAGTTAGGAAAAATATTAGCTCTGAAAACAAACACCTTACAAATGATAATTCAAAGACAAATAAAATTAAAAATCAGTGGGAAACAAAAACACTATTTATTTAGCAAACATAATAAAAAATATCTTTACATAGTTAAGTGACTTAAAGCATATTTATTTAATACGTTGCAATTCTTCTTCTAGTATGACTAATGTAATTTAATTTTTTGGGGGGAGTGACAGTATGTATTCATCTACTAATAAAAACATGATTAAGCACATCCCAATGATTAAAGAAATTTAAATGACAATAATAATTTGGCCTGCATGAAGAAGCAAAGTACCAAAAGAGCCATATTCTCTTGTGGACAACTGATAAACTGAAGGTTTTTTTGAATTCAGGCTTATTTGAGATCCAAAATTAAAAGCAAATGTCAGCAGTATAAAACTGTAATTTTTCAAACAGGATAAAGAAGATACTTTTATTCAAGCATTTATTTTAGTTCATATCCCTGAGATTAAATGAGATCTTAGTAAGTATTGAATTTTATTACTCAAAATATGATTGTGTGGTCACTTAATAAAATTGATTAACCCTCAGTGATAGCAGCCAGAACAACAATAAAAATTAAATTTTTCTTCTAATGTAGTAGAACAAAATTAGACATTTAGAGTAACCTTACCAGAGCTCTGCACTCCACCTCTATGGTCCTTTCTGCTGCTGCAGGTGTGCTGTAAATCTTCAAGGAGAACCACACTTTGCAATTTGAAGAACCTCCTCCTATGTTAGAAAAACCAAAATGCCTTACAAATTATCCTATGATGTGATCAATCCTAGCAGCTTTCAAAACAATGAGAACTTTGAACTTTTAGCAGAAATGCCAGTCACTGTTCATACTGAGACAAAGCAAATCATGAACTCATTTAATCACTGTCAACAAACTCTATTGTCTAATCCCTTCTTGTCAGGATTCAAAATAGTAACAAATTAATATATACACAAATTGAATGGAAATAGCACTTTGGCGAATTAGCTTCCACATTGTTTCTGGGTTTTAAATATCATTGATTTGTAACTAAAACTTCATAGCAAACTGACACTACGTTTGTAATTTTATATCAGGAAATCAAAATTAGTTCCCCTCACATAATTTCTTTTTTATCTAACATTTTCCTGGTTTTTGAACACAGTCGTGAATGTTAATAAAATTATCTCATCAATCTCGATCAGGTAGATGAAACAAATTAAGCCTGAAATCTCTACCATAAGGCCTGATTTTCACAGCACAAATATTTCATGTGGTAGGATTTTTTCATGTGTACAGAGTTGTTTAGCACCTTTTAATAATGCATACCCAAGACGTGCTTGCACTATTCCTGTTTGTCAGTGTATTGTATGAGATGAAAATAGCCTTAATCCTCCTACTCACACTTTCCTGAATTACACACTAGAGAGCTGCATTAGCACTCCTGTTTTACCACAGCATTTGTCTTGGGAGCTCCTACTGATTTTCTCTTCTGCTGTGACCCCAGCTTATCTCAGAGTCACCATTTTCCTTGGTGCAACTCCTTATTCTACATATATGGCTTTATTTCCAAACCCTGTTTCCAATAAAATGGTTTGTGACAGGATTTATTTGCATTATTTTCTTACAATTTTCACCAAATACATTCTGTATTAACTTATCCATTTTCTCTGGGCTAATTTGATATGCATAAAATTTACTGTGTTTTAATACCAGAATTCCAGGCTTACACTGTCTGGAATAGCCTCAGTGTCTTACAATCTTTGAAAATTAGCATCATTGAGCTAAAGAGATCTTCTGAATGTCCATTAAAGGATTCTGGCATGTACAGGACCCTGAGTTTAATCAATTACAAAAGGTAAAAAAAAAAAATCAATACACAGAAGAGATGTAACTTGTGCAACAAGGGAGGATCAGCTACACCAAAACAGAATATACTACCTTGGAAGCTGACATAAACATTCTTAATTAAGATCAAAAGAAAATCAAAGAGGAAAATCATAGCTTGGGACATCATGTTCTTCAAGAATGCAGTCAAACTGTAGGAAAAGATCTGGAATTCAGGTAGGAAACAAAAGAGGAAAACATCAACAGCAAAGTTCCATTTACCAAGGATATGTGATTAAACTGCAGGACAATGGGATTCATTAAGTACAGCAACACATTCACGAATTAATTCTATACAGTTAAGGAAAACAGAAAAGAGCATAAGCTGCTATTTAAACAGAAAATTAACAAGGCTGCCACCCTCTCCTCAAACCTCCAAGAATACTCATACCAAGAAAAACTCCACCCTCAAGTGACAACTTGCTAGGGACTTAAAAAAGCAGTAGCACGAACTTTTCAAACACATTTGAAGCTGGTAGCCTGACAAACTCAGAAGGGCTGATAGATGATCAGGGTGGAAAAGGAATGCTCAAGGAAGATAAGGCTGCAGCAGAAAATCTAAATTAATTCTTTGCAGTAGTGTTCATTACAGTGGAGTTCAGGGGCTTTCTAAGCTCTAGAGCTTGTTTTGAGGGGAATGGTCAGAGAGACTCTTCCAAATTGAGGTTTCAGCAGAAAAAGTTTCAGAGCAGACTGATAAAGTAACAAATCATCTTTGCAAGAGATGTCTGCCCAAAATTTGTGTTTTAATGAAAGATGTCCCTGTCCATGGCATGGGGGTTGGAACTAAACAACCTTTAAGGTCCCTTCCAACCCAAACCACTCTACTATTTTGCAAGTCTGTGAATTCAAAAGGATGTCAAGTATTAAATTGTGGTATTGCAAACCAGCATGTGACCCCTTTGCTTAAGTCAGCTTGGGATATGAAGAAAGGAAAAGGCAGAGAATAGGATGCCAAATTTTAGACAGGTCTTCTGCATAAATTTAGACATTACAGACATGAGTTTGTTTATTTATTCCAAAGTAAATTATTAAGCATCACAATAAAGGAGGGAAGCCACAACACACAAAACTATTTGAATTCTTTGACAAAATCAGCAGCTGTGTGAATAAGGGAAATGTGGTTTACATAGTACCCTGCTTCTCATTACAATATTAGGCCTTCCAGCAATTCATATATGCTGCAACCAAGTTATTTTTCCATACACTTACAGCCTTCTTTTTCTCTCAGACCACACATTTCTCCTCTGTATTCATAACTAACCTGAATCACATTTCTGTTCTTCATAACTGCAGCAATATAAAGCTTTTAGTCTACTGCCTTTCTCTCTTCTTCCTTTAATATACAAATTCATTTATTTTGTTCAATTTGCTTAAAAACTACTCTAATTTCTGATATTTCTCAAAAGCAAAGCTTTCAGGTCAAGTTGCTTTCTTTTTAGTTTTGACTACAAGTGTTTTGAGCTATTAAAACATTTTTCTATGTTAGAAATTCTTGATTTCTTTTTTGAATTTTAATTTGAATGTTTAGATTTGTTTCTCTTTAATTTTTTCTCAATTTTCAAAAATCAAATACTTTTTCTGGAGACCCTAAATAAGCCACAGTACTTACAGATTACTTTTCTGGGAAACAGCTGTCATGTCTGGGAGGAAATACCTTGTACATGTTTTTCAATGATGTTACATGTATTTAGATATTTTCAGTGATAATGTTATTTGCATAACAATTGGAATTTCCCTAAAAATTTTAAAATACTTTGATGGAAACAGTTTTCCTAATGCATGGTATGAACCTGGCAATTCTCTGCTGAAGGAGGCTCTTTTTTAGTTTTGTAGCTGAGCCCTTGACTGAAAGTTTCTGCAATTTCCACTTAGTATTAAGCCTTGAAGTTGTATAAACTTTGATGTTCTGTCAACTTTTACTCAGTGAAAACAAAGCTGAATTGTTGTTTGCTGCCCACTTGCATTGTTTAAAACATAAAACTCAGGGTTTTATCCTCACTTAGCTGAAAGCCTGATATCAAATAGTGACTTTAAAGGTGAGTCCCTGCTCATGTCTTTACCCATATAATGTATTTTAACAGGCTACATCAAGGCCAATTTATTGCAAGTATCCTCATCCCAAAGTAATTATAGGCTAATTTTACTCCAAATGTCTTCTCTTCCTCAGGTAACCCATAAGAAAGAAGCTAGTTCTTACTCTTGAGAATACTCAGAAGTCACTTCCAAAGCTATAAGCTTAAGCTCCCTGGAAAAAATAAAATACCTTTAACAGATCAAAATAACATCAAATGTTTTGAAATTTCCTTTAGTTTTATCTCAGCATTCAAACCCAAAAAACAACTTGCATGGCTGAAGATAGGTGTAGCATTAGAAATTCATTTTCTAATGTAAAGAACAGAAGGTCAGGAGTGTGGGGATTTTTTGATCATCTTTTGTTAGAGTTTTTCAAAGAGTTTTACTTTACCAGAGAGTAGATGCTGGGAAAGGCTCAAGGATCAGAGGTAATGGAAATAAACTCAATATACTCAGGCTGAAACTCACAGATGGCTCCTTCTCTAGTCACAGAACAAGGTTATATTTGTCTGGTTCTGTTTTCTGCACACATTTCAAAAGCAAGCAGAAAAAAAAAACAGTATGCACTTTTCCTTTTCTCTTTACTTTTCTAAACTTCCATTGACACTTTTAATGCATTTTAAGTTTTTTCTTAGGGCCTGAGCACTGCACTTTGATGTCTTGTGAGATAAACTCCATTTGACTTTAGGCCTGGATCTCCTATCTCCTCACTCTGGGCCTTCGATGACAAATAAAAATCCTCACCCTGCTTTATGCAACCATCAGGTCATGATATTGTCAGATCTCATGAAATAAACAAAACAAATTGTAGTCAGTACATCAGATGGAAATCACCACTAGAGAGCACAAATCTTCTGAACATGAAAATGCATCCACTTCAATATTTGATCTCCATCACATTTCTTTTAGTCTGTCCTTTGGTCAGTAGGCTTTCACCCTGACTAGTAAGGGTCAAGAATCTGTCACTAATGGTCAGAGCATCTTCCATATGTTACCTCCTGCATATTCAGTTAGCACCACTGTAAAAGAGTTTCCTAATTTAAAGTTATTAGAACTTTCCCCAATTATTTTTTAATTTTTGATTTTACTGTGGAATCACTGGAAACGTAGAAAGCTGTGTAATTCCTGTTTCATGTAGTTGCTCTGAGCTAGGGGAACAACAAAAACAAAAATAAGGCCTATTTCTGTATCCATTCCTTAACAAGTCAATTTCTTCAAATAGTATTTATTTACAGTAATTACATTTGTGGACAGACAAATGTAGTTTGAACAAACAATTCTGTATTTAAAACACAGGACTACTAAATTACAATTTACATGAAAATTAAACTTGAACCTTCAACAAACATTTCAGGTTAAAACCTCAAACTTCTCTTCCAAACCTGATTCCAGCTTGAATGACATAAGAAAATCACTGGGTTTTCTTCCTGACCTGAATAGCCTTTTGTAATTAAATCATTCTGGTGCCTTGTCCTACTTCTCTTCAGTGCTGCAAATGAACAGTTTCTCCTTTGCCTGATCTCTCCATATATTGTGCAATTTTAAAAAATATTATAAAATATTTCTTATCAATATTTGAAGCCATACACTTTTAATCTTATATTTTGCATCAAATCCTGAAGAGTTATCAATTCTAAAATCCTCTTCCTTCTACTCACAAGATGCTCTTCCCTACTCACTTGGATGAGAACACCTTATTACCATATCAGCCACAAGCTGAAATTTCTGATCTGTCCCCTTTCCTTAAATTTACTTTTCATCCTGTCTGCTACACCAGCCATTAAGTGTGCTGTCAGTTATAAAGAGAAAAGATCCTTCTCACCTGATTGAGACAAAGCTAACCATCAGTCACCTGAATGGCACATCACTGATGATGAAGATTTCCCTTGGTGTCCTGAAAATTGTAGAATTCCAGGGCCTTTGGGAGGGGTGTGTGTGTGTGATATGGACACAATGGGGAACTGTACTGCTAAATAACATGAATTTATTTGAAATACTTAATCCAATTTTACTGACTTCTCATATTGGCATCAGCAATACAATTATTTAAGGAAAAAGCTGAATTTAAGTGATATTTTCAAATTAAATGTGAGTTCTTTCTACAGCATTTTTACCTAATATTTTCAGAGTTAATATAGTGATAATTCCCTAAGAGCAACTTTCAGAAATTTAGAGGGTGCCTTACATTCTGTATCCAGCCTAAGTCAAAGGGACAGTCCCTAAAGTGACTTTGAGGACAGAAGATTGCATTAGTTTGCACATGTAAATTGGAACTGATGTATGAAAGCGATGCCTTTGAAATGCTGCAATTTAAAATTAAATTATGATGCTTTCATGTGTAAATATGTACTTAACATTAAATTAATTCAGAATTTTCAAGTTAATATAGTACCTATAGGCAGGCTTGGTAAAGAAGTGTATTCTACAAGAGGAAATCTACAAGATGGATTAAGGTTCCTTTTCCTCAGGACTTGTCCTAAACTATGTAAGGACTGTATCTTCAGAGCCTTTTCCACTCAGAAAAATTTGGAAATGGAAATTAGAACAATTTTTTAAAATGCAAAATCAAAACCTTGGTTTGGCCCTTGGAATTATCTATGATTAGTACAACACAAAGCTCTGAAAAAGTGTCTGACCTTTTAAAAAGCATAAATCCAGAACCTCTATTTTTTAAATTCTGGCTTCAAATCTATCTTTTCAAATGAACATCACTACCTTATGGTGGAGACTGAGATACCACTAGCCCATGAAAGACATTCCTTTTCCCTAAACTTCAAAACTGTAAGGAGAAGAGAGAATTTTAACACTAGACAGCTTATTTCAAGGAAATGGATGACTAATGCTGTTGGTAACTTCCACTTTTGAAGCTCAGTCTTCCATACTATTAATACCACCACAGCAGGATGTTCTAACACCATTTTTCAGTTAGACACCTTTACTCCATAGACACTTTCTCATCTCCATCTCCCAGGTAACAACTTCAAAAAAATCATTCAGCAGATCTTCTATGTCTATGGGATGTGGAAGATGGAAAATGTCTCTTTACCTCAGAATATTCTTGATGTCCTTCATAAACCCTCAGTACCTTAGTATGATGATGTCACAGCTCTCCCTTCTCCCTTGCAGTTGAGTGATGAAAATGTAGATATGGCAAATATGATTATTCATTTGTACAGGGCCTTTTTTCCTCTCCATTTGTCCTACATTTATCCAAGGTATGTATCAGATCACTTAGCCCAGCCTGTCTATTGGTGACAGATCTATCTGCTGGTACACGCTGAGATAGAAATCAGGATCTGATCTTATTGACATGTTAAACTCTTTCTGATGAAATCATGGAATTGTGGCATGGGAATGAACTCAGAGCACATGACAGTATGTCATCCAAGTACTTGTGACACTAGTAAATATAGATCTAAAACAAGAGATAAAAAATCAACAAGAACACAGGTAATATACTTGGCATTAGAATCCATCTTCCCTCCCCTTTTTGAGCTCTGCATGACATATGTGAACACAAAGTATGGAAAGAATAAGAAAATTTCAAATGCTGAAAAGAAATCCAGCACATTTTAGCAACACAAGAGTCAAAACTTCACTGCTTCAGCGGTTTTGGGAGGGAATGGGGGGAAGTGGAGTAGGGAAGGGAATATTCTGCCTTAGTAAAAGTTTGAGGAATCAATTCTGGGGGAATGAATTCAAAGGATTGCCACAAACCTTACCAATGTAGGTCCAATGTCTAATTACATTTCTTACTGTGCTTTCCTAAGAACATAAAGCCACACACTGAGAAGAGCCCCAGACTTTCATATTAAGCCACTGAATACTCACTGAAGAGGTGGGATGGCAGGGACATTTAACAATCTACTAGATAAGGAATCTGCCATGAATAGACCATGGAAAATAAATCTGGCAGGTTTCAAGTGCAATGGTCTGTATGTTTGGGAGCAACCTGCACCTCACACATATTATGTCACATGGGCTTCTCAAAACTCTCCCTTTAAGGCATTATTTTGTCTTTTACTGCCTGGCTCTATTAGTCTTAGTGATGATTAATGTCTCAAGTGGTTACCTCAAAATCAGACTGCCATCACAAGCAGAATCTTTGTGGTAATTTACGGGAAGATGATACTTTTTCAGTTACTGCACTATGGTTTTAGAAGTTTGAATAGCAAGGAAGAAGAACTAGAACTTTTCACTCAGCATATATTTGATATAATTGGAGATTACATGGTGAAGTGATTGTTTAGAATACTAACACTTTTAAAGTACTTTTTAACTTCTAATGTGAAGATAAATGGTATTTGCTTTAAGACTCACAGTTATTTGGTTATTATAATTACCTTAGTTCAAAGACCTGGAAATGAAAGAAGCTGAGGTTAAGTGGAGGAGATACTTAGAATAATCTAGTCTAAGAGTTGAATAAGGAAATAATTCCAAAGGGCAAAGAGACAAGAAAAACTCAAAGAAGTAAAGTAAAATAAAAAGCACAAAGTAGCTTATTGTCAGGCAACCATGAAAAGACAAAAAAAACACAGAAAAACTTGTACAACCAATAAGAATTTGAAGCTCAGAAAACAACTGTTGCTTAAAGAATTATTTTATCTTCCCTACAGAAGATTTTTGAGGAAAGACAAGGCTCACAATTTTCACACGCACAAAAGGTTGCTACTAGGAGCGATCTCTCTGATGGAGAGAGTAACAAATGGTACACTACAGAGTATGCAAAAAGTATCAGTGAAACTTTACAGTGGTGAGGGTGGAGAAGAGCAAGGACAGATTACCTAGGTCATGCAGTTTTTATTAGTAAATAACTTTGAAGAACATCCTAGAAGAATGGTTGTCAAAATCCACAAGGAAACAAGTTACCTCTACCAAGTTATACCTAACACAGTCTCATATTCTACAAAATGTCTCAAAACACCCTCATTCCCAGCCATAACCTTTAGCTCACATAAATTGAATTGTGATACACAGTCAGAACTGTGTTAAACGAATGACCTCAAATTATGTACTAACACTCCCTGCTTCCTCTTACTTTATACAACTTCAAAATTTACTTAAATTAAGAGGTTTTCCCCCAAGGACTACTGCTTTTCCCCAAAGGACTACTGTTTTTTCTCCATTTGCCATATCTGCTTTTATTTCTGCTGACACCATTTTTCTATCTTTGTCTACCTATGTCTTTGGAAAAACCCAAAGGTAGCAGAAAAATCCAAAGGGAACCTTGTTTCTGGCTATCAACTTATAAGGTCTCAGATACAAAACAGAAAAAATATTGTTCATTCCTATTATGCTAAGGAGCATGAAAAGCTATAAAGCATAAAAGGCATATAAAGCTAAGGGTGATCATGGAAAAAAGGGTCTCTAAATTTCCTTACAGGCTCTCTGGAAGGTTAGGAAAATCATCAGTAATATTGAAGAATGCACACAAAAATAAAGCAGGTAACAAGAAAAAGAATGGGAAAGAGAAGCGAAGGGAAAGATGCTTTATGTCTGGAGAGCCACCAGCACCAATTGCTTGAAAAAAAAATTAAAAGGTTATGGTAAAATCACCTAGAACTTTTTATTCTGCTTCTTGGCAGAAACAGCATTCACTGCCCAGGCTTTGCATAGTGCTGCACATTTTAAGAGTGTGTAAACTGTGACTTATGCGAGAAAATCACTTGCCAGGTGAACAGCTTGAGTAGCTGTGCCACAGATATTTTAACATGTCTGCAAAGGCAAAAGCCAGCTCAGAAGTCATGTTGAGACAGTCACAGCTGATATACCCTTGGCACAGTAAGTTAAGTTATACTCAGATGATTTCCAGTCAGGAAATTCCTTTAAATGATACCAAAGTGGTTTCCTGTTCCACGTCAGAATGAAAACAAAACACGTAAAATAGCTTATGAATGTATGCATATATTTCTTCTGAAAAAACATAATTGCTCAGAGTTTGGGTTTTTTTCATGTGTTGTTTTGTTTTTATTTTAATAGGTGATGTTTACTGCATAAAATACCTTCATAAATTTAACATTTTGGCTGTTAAGAACTCTTTATAATAGAATATTTGACATAAAAAACTGCAGCCAGAAAAAATCAAATATGAAATTAGTATGACTTTAGAACTGGTAAAAATCTTCTACTGAAAAAAAAATACCAATGTGTAATTAATTCTTCTTTCAACTTTTCTTTCAGTAATACACAACGTATTGAATGAAATATGATTGTACATTGATGAAACATAGATAAAAAGTATTTTAAATACATAGTATATAGTATATAGTATATAGTATATAGTATATAGTATATAGTATAGTATATAGTATAACACAATGATCTGTGACTAGCAGTCAAAAAAATACAAAAAGACAGCAGAAAAGCAGCAGGTATTCTTCAGTCACAGAAGTCTTCTCACACATATGGCACTTAGTTATTGCAAAGGCATTTTAATTTTAAGTCTTAGCAGCAAAGACCTGTTAAAGGTCCTTAACAATCCTCCAGGTGTAATATGCTGTGGTGAAATATACTTCATGTTCTTTATTGTGAAATTCCAAGCCTTATTTTCTTATTGTCAACATAAAATATTAAAATTAAGCTTACTGAAGACAAAGTTAATTCAATTTTACTAGTGCTGTGTCACAAAAGCAAAGAACTGCTCTTATGAGTTGCAGCACATAAAAGGAGCATGAGCCTTTCACTTAACAGACAAATACCATTCAATCAACTGAATTATAGAATTTCCTTTGCAAGAGTAAAATCAATTGCACTATTTCTCTAAAAGTTTTATATCCCCCAGCTTGCAATTCAGCACTTTGAAAAAAAAAATACCGAAAGAACCCAAGAAATGCTGAGTACAACATATCTTCATTTATATTATAGAATGCAATTAGTTTCCAAATATTTTACCCCTTCTAGAGACCAGGAAACTAAATTGACAACATTTCCTTGAATATACATGAATTTTTAAATGAATCTTTAATTTGAGTTAAATCTGATTTTATTATACGAACCTACATGAGACTTCAGCAAGAAGCCAGCTCACTTCCAGACAGGGTTCATTTTTAAATTTTCTACCATACCCAGGCAGGTTCAGTGTATGCAGTTTCCTCTTAAAAACATGCTAAATATTAAGGCTAAGAATGCCTATTTCCTATGCGAAGATAGCCCAGAATTACAAAAATTATATTCATGCACCTCAATGATTGATTCCTGACTGCCATTATTAGAAAAAAAAATATTCTGTATTTACAGATTTTTTCTTCCAAAATACTGGGGGTTTGCTAAAAATATCAAATTAACCAAAATCATTTCATCAACCCTAATACAGTCTTACTGCAGTGTTTCATAGGAACACAGCTAGGCAAATGCAAAGGCATTAAAACTGACAAGTATCTATTTTTCCTTTTTCAGTATAACCCTTTTACTTTAAAATGAACCTTTCAGGTTCATTGGGATTTGGATAACTTTCCATTCTAAGCTCTGTCACAGAGCAGGCATTTCATCTTATTCTCCTAAGGAAAGGCAAAAAGACAATACAAAGCAACATCACACACACAGAAAGGCAACATTTTTTCTGGGACAAAAAAATGTGTTCTCTGATAGAGGTATTAAGGATTTCTGCTGAGTGCCCAGGTCATTTGAGGAAAAATACGTTTATTTCTCTATACATCCATGAAATACAAGATTACTTATATGAAATAGCATCCTGAGCACAATGATGAAGTGAGCCGATTTCCATTAGATTTCAGAAAACATATCATAGGGTTGTGTGAGCAATTTATGTCTTCAATAATAGAAAGAAACTGTGAAGTAAAGTTCCATTAATCTTCAAGTAGAAGATCTTTATGTTCATGCAATTCCATGCAAATAAAACCAACCCTTCATTAATTTAATGGATATTGTCTGCCATATTTACAGTAGCTAAACTTTACAAGGTTGTTCTTACTAATTTCTCAATATATTGCTGGGTAAATAAGGTGTAGGTAACCAATAAATCCAGAGAAGTTAGGGAAAGCAATGCTGCAATTCTTTCTAACATTCAAAAGTAATTAATGTATATATCACATTATGAAAGAAGAAACATTCTTCCTAAATAACACAAATTTACTTTAATGCATTACCAAAAATCACATTTTTACAATAATTCTAATTTCAAAAAACTTCTTGCACACACATAGATTCCTTCTTTGATGCCAGTGTATAAAGTGACATTTGTCTTTTGCCACAGTTGGAAACAGTAGCTCTCTAATACTTAAAATTTCACAGTTGTGCCAAGAGCAATTAGGACTCTACCCACAGAGAAAGCAAAAGAAATATTTTGAGAGAGACAATACAGACCATAACACATAAAGCACTGCAATGGACAAGAAATATCTATTGTCTGCTCTGTAAAAATATGAGTGGTCCTTTGCTAGTTAGTTCAGCAATAACTGAATGTGTGAGAATGCAGGAGTGCCCAGCATCTGGGATAAATTAAAAGCCAGAATTCTGTGTGAGAAATTTATTTTTCAGCTGCTATAGAAAAAAACGTCCTTAGCAAACTCCAGCAGCCTACTCAGGGGACAAGAGGATCTGAGATAGGCACAAAACTCATCTATCAGAAAACACTGAGAGGAACTGAGACTTTTAATAATAAAAGAAATTACCTACACAACTGTAATATGGCCTAATCACAAATAGTCTTCAAGAATAACCTATTCTAGCTTCAGAGGCAGACAGTGACAGTAGTACATGGTGCAAGCTTGTCTAGCTATGAAAGTCTAGCACTACTTGTAATAAAAGTAATAATAATAGCAACAGGAAGAACAAGAAGTGATTAGATTGGAAGGAGAAATGTGTTTTATTTTCTTTTCTTGTTGGGAATTATACTCCCTGTCATCTTAAAAAATAATTTGGACTCAATCTAATTTTTTAATTGATATTTCTGAATTGCATAGTTTTCAGAAACCCGAAATAAATAAATACATAAATAAATACATAAATAAACAAACTTTTCTCTGTATTTGTAAATCTATTTAAAAACTAGCTTAACTGTTGGATTGCCCAAACAGGCTCTGAGAATGTTTATTCAATTCTTTCCTCTGCTTGAGAGACTGAACATAAACCTTGAAGGAAGCTGTTCTGACCCTTAGACAGTGTTGTTGATGTTGTAGTAATTTGAATGTCAAATATCTTGGGGAGAATGTCAATTTTTTTGGTGAAAGATTAATTTGAATGTTTATAATATTTAGATTAACATAAAAGATCAAGTCATTATTCAGCTAGAAAAGAAAACCTCACACTGTACGACTTTTTTAAAAATAGCATATTTGATTTAAACTCCACTTCCTATGAGCTGTCCCATGTATTAGGCCATAAAGTTTGACTTTTTTCTGTTTTCTGGCTCAGTGAATGCTTTCACAGGTCACAGCAATTGAAAGAGGATGACAGAGGAGCCTGATGGGGACCTTCCCTCTATCCTCTGCTCACCTCATTATCTCCAGCCCCTGACATGCTTGTACATGCTTGTGAGGAAATGGTGAATATTAGTGCTCTTTTTCATTACCATTATGTAGTCTCTGTGTGTTTATAATTCATCACTTGCTAAAGGGTAAAATAATAATTGTTTGTAAGCATGACAAGGTAGGAAAAGCAAAATGATGACCGAGAAAGAGCATGTCAAATACTCAGGCATAACAAGGGCACTGGCTGCAGGGAGACTGCTGCTCTATTGCTCATTTCCTCTTAGGTTTCAAAAATGTTATTTTTTTATATCACTCTGAATGTTTTCTGTCACAGATAACAAGTAAGGCCTTACACCTGGACCTGTCATGTGAGCACTCATTATTTCTGCTAGGGGTTTTGTTTCTCAGAATACTTTTTAAAATTTAATTGGCTATTAATTGACAAAATTCCATACATACACATTTGAGGTCTGCCAGACATGACAGAATGATGTGTTCCTCAGTAATACAGTTCACAGCCTATGCAGACTTTCAAAACAAGCATAATGCACATAACAGACATTTAAATTGGGTAATAAAGTTTAATCTCTTTATATGCAAATGCAATCATACATGCTACAATATCCAAAAATATACAGATGTACAGGTTCACAACAGGAGTGACTAATTTGTGGTTAGTGCAGATGCAACATTACCTGCCTTCTCAGCACAACAATATTACAACACCTGCTCCAGGAAGGGTGATGCAACCTGAAGTTCATCAGCAGCCTTACTTTGTGAGCAATTACTGATTGCTCTTGTTATTAATTTTAAATGGGCTACCATGCATTGTTTGCACAGATTTTTAATTGCACACAGTACCATGCCCCACAAAGTTCCATGTGGGCCATAGGTCCTTTAAGCATTGCTAAATCTGAATAGTTTCAAAACAACATGTTAGTATACTGGGAGAATCAAGCTGTTCTGAGTCTCAAAAGGGCACAGGAAAATTCATTACTTCCAGCAGACTGCAGTACTGCAGAAGGGCACCTACTGAGAAAGCTAGCAGTAATTGAACTATCTTTTTGACAAAGGAAAAAAGCATAAAACAGTCTAATACTTAATGCTCTACATATGCTATACCATTCCCCAAAGTTTGTAACCACTGGCACAAGTATAGCTGCAAATGCAAAAATGCTTAAAAAAAAATCACTGAAAAACAAACAAACAAACAAACAAAAACAAAAACCAACAAAAAACCCACAAATAAACCAAGCAGTGGTTGGTATTTTAAATTTCTAAGTGTGTATGCAATTTACATGGAGATTATTTTCTCTGTGTAGGTCTTTATTTCTTCCCTGAAGAGGAAGACTTAAACTAATCTGAAACTGGAACACACCATGCATGAACATACAGAATGTAGATTGGACTGAAAAACAGCTTAACTACCCAATCAACTCAAATTGAGTTTAAATAAAAGTCCTCTTAAAAAGACATTAATTACAGAAATAAATATGCACGTAAAGTGTATAAATTATATTTTTATATATTAAAGGTATGTGAAACATATTACTTCATTAATACTGAATAAATCCTACCATTTACCATTGCATACTCAGTTCTTATGATCTTTCTAAAAATTATAATGAACAAATTCGAAAGTTTTAATATTTTTGCCATCCTGAGTACTGTTTACCTTTTAATCACTTTGACAGTTGCTAGAACAAAGACATTATTTTACTGTTTTCCTTATATGAATACAGATGTTCAGCCCTCAGGGATTGATTTCAAGCCTGGAAGTCCAGGAGAACCACATGTGCAAGTACCATTACCTTCCAAGCATCAGTTGCTCGAAGAATCACTTGGAAGCAGTTTTTAAACTCAACATGAAAGACACTCAGAGACATCTTATAAGAACTACAATGACAACTTAGGCCAGAAAACACTGCCTGTCATTGAAAGCCTGATTGAAGCATATATTAGCTTCAAAAAGACAATTAAACCAGGCTTTGCCAAAATGAATGTCTGGCTTGGCCCCTCTGACTGTGCTTTTTCATCATGGCCTATTTACAAGTAGTGTATCTTTCTAATGTTTAGCCTTTCAAGTACAAGGAAATAAAAAAACTTGGCAATGACATAAAAATCTAAATGCATTCCATAAGAAAAACAAAATGGGAAATACAAGCTTCGGATAAAGGCAATGCTTAGTGCAGCCACCATAAGATAAGAGCCCATGCAAAATTCCCCATCTTGTACAAACAAACACTGTGAGACATCACTGCCAGCAGGAGCATTAAGAGCTGTTGCCCAAGCCAGGTCTGTGCTGAGTCTTGTGCTGGAGAGAGTGTGAGGGATGCTGGAAGAGGACAGGGGGATTTGCAGTTTTAGTGCAGGCTTTAGCCATTGCAGCACCCACAGCAACACTCTGGGCTCCAGTTTCCAGGGATCATTCAGTCCTGAGGAACAGAGGGGGTCTGGCAGAAGCTGAGTCAAGCACCCTCCCTGTGGCCCAAAGGCTGCACAGCAAAGAGCACAACACAGGGGGTTTGGCCAATTCAGTTCAAGAACTTACTATGAACTCCAGAGTAGAAAAATTTCCTCTACTTTGAGAGTTTAGGAGGTTTCACTCCTATAGGAGGAGTGTAGCATTTATTGAGATTGTGAAACAAATACTTATTGATGCTAATATTTATTTCTGATTTTAGCACTTCATAATACAGGAATGTCTAAAGATAAATCTTACATGAAACACAAGCTGCATCCTACTTTCAGTCTTAGCAATCACTTAGCCTTGTTTTACTTTTGGCTCCCATGAGAAAAGAAACCCTAGGACATCCTCTCTTCAAAATATGTTTTGGAAAGAACTAAAACCCCACATCAGTTTAGAAAGAGGCAAGCTCTTGTCACTACACTGCTCTGCAGACATTTTTCTCTTTGGGTTTTGGTTTGTTTTCTCTTTTTCCCTCGTGTACGAGGCAACATAAAAAGGATTTGTCATGAGGAATCACTGTATTTTTTCTGCAAGAACTAAATGTGCTTTTTTGTAAATACATCTGAAGAAGAAAAACAAAATACAAACAAATTTCAGAATCCTCTACGTTTTTGGAAGAGCATAATGAGTGATTTTGATGGAAGTTATAAAAGGAATGTATGAAAGCTCGTCTAGAAATCATCTTCTGCTGCAGTCCTACCTACAGTGTAATTTGAAGAAGAAATAAAAAAAGGAAAAAGGTACATAGTAACATCTACATCTCCATAATGCTTATATGTGTGTACTTGCAGATGATTTTGAATGTTGAGGTGTGCGCAAGACAGTAGTTTCTAGTAGGTTTAAAAGGAGTAATTTTCTCTGACTAACAACAAAACACAAAAGTTTGATGTACGTGTTTACTTCTAATCTTATTCAGCTATGGAAAACCTCATACTTGTTTTGAGCTATACTGATTCCAGTCTGTATATACATTTTTCTCTACATCAGAAGTACAGTATTTTCTCTTACAGTGCTCTGGGGAGTCTCACTTCCAAGATTCACTTCTTCATTTTGTGATACCTCTAGTCAAATGCAAGGGGTTTACATTCTACTACTGGTATGCACTTTGCAATTCACAAGTCCTAAAACTTGGAAACATCCATCCTTCATTCTACTATGAAAAGTCATAAAATAATTAATTTTCATGTAAAACTACTGTAAAAAATATTGGTGTAAAAGAAAATATGCAGGATAAAGTTAAGACTTTGTTGGTTCCTCTTTGAAGTAAGTTCAGAAGAGGACTATCAGGTATTTTAAGACCAGATCTTATTGCATTCCATCTCTATTAGCTATTTTCCACAGGTACTTCCACAGCTGCAAAAGTTATAGATGTCGAGTACAAGGGAACAGTTGTGATGACAGATAATGTTTTGTGAAATGAATAAATGCACTTGGTGTGTTTAAAGGTTGAGATTGAAGCTTGGGATATGAGCATTGTAAGGGTCAATCCTCTGCACTGAAGGAAAAAAATCTTTTATTAAGTGACACACTGCTAGGGAAGGGTCATGTCATGTCCTACTTTAAGTCCACTTAGGAAAGCAATCCTAATGATGCCCTAAACATTTCAGCAGTCCTGCAGCTTGAGTCAGTATAGTTTACTAGAAATATGTAGGTCACAATAAGACAAATATATAGCACTATGGTTGCACAAAAATAGCAAAAAATGGCAAGTGAAAGAGAAGATGAAATAACTTGAGGCAGCCATATAGGAATAAGGTATGCAGACTCACCCAATTACCAATGGGTTTTTCTGTGTGGGAGTGATTACTTCCCTGTAAATCAGTGTGCAGAAAAAGAGGGAGCTGATTTGGGGCTGATAACCTGGCTCCTCTCAGCAAGTTATTAGACTGATATTTTGTTGTATTATTTATTGTCTTTTAATGTGTTAAACATGTTTTAAAAACATTTAAAATACATAAATAGACCAATCAATATCAGATTGTCATTGGGGAATCAAATGGAGCAAAAGTATTATCAGTAATGATAATAGCATACCATGAAGTCACATTGGATTTTCTACTTAAGAACAACATCCTCATATCAGTGACAGGGACAGTGACAGGACACTCCCCTAAACTATTTTCTTGCTTAACCATCTGTGTTCACTTACTTTCAGTTACAGCCTTTACTAGTTTTGGATTGATGATTCCTAAATTTGCAAATATCTCATTAAAAAATGTTCCATTTGGGCAATTGAAGCTTAACTAAATTCATTAATATTCTCCAGGCTTTCAGTAGAGATTTGAAGATTATCTCTCGTTTACTTGGCATTATTAATTCCACTTAATAGCTGGAAATTTAGAATTCTTATCTCTACTATAATATCTGCATGTATCACCTTAATTTAATCTTTGTTAAAATCTTTCTTCTGTAAAGTTTCAATGAGATGCTCAGTTTTCATGTCAACCAACTTCTATGTTGCTGTACAGATATTAATGACTATAAAAGAACAGACTTTCTGATATTCATTTTGACTCAAATTATTTCTAATTTATTGATAAAATTAGCTTCTAATTCTTTTTAGAGCTTGATAAATTCTAGTTTTAATTTATCTAGAAAATACAGTTATAAAGATAGAAATCTCCAATTTGCAAGCCCTTCTTAAGTTCCTAAAAACTCAACATTGACTAAACCAACATTTTTAGCTTAAAACTTTCCTTGATAGCTCTCCTTGCAAAAACATATTTTGTCAATTAAAAAAAAAGTTTGATAATTTAAGTATATATCAAATTAGATATTAAAAGCATAAAAAACATGGTTCTGTAGGCAAAGTCATACTTGCAAATACAAATAAGAAAGTGAAGAAAGTGGAGAAATTAATCCAAAAACAAATAAAAACCCTGGCTTTGTCTATTTGGTGTAACAACAAAAGTATTCCTCTGGAACACTTGAAATCTCAGAAGTAATGCAGATACTGCTATAAATAAAACAGGTAATGATAATATGAAAGTAAGTAGGTATTCTGGAATTTTCTCTTTTTGATTTTATTGTACCAAAGGACTATGTCTGACTGTTAAAAGAAAGTTTTTTCCACAGTGGAAAGAAGTAGAGGAATATGAATTTCAGGAAAGGCCTGCTTTGACATCAGTACTATCAGTATTACTGAAGAGTTATAAAGAAAGCATTAAAAATATTCTGCCCCTCTTCAACAACAAGCAACAGTCAGTGACATTGCAAAATGAGAGAAAAAAATAAAAAGAAAACCTCAGCTTAACATTTCACAAAAATGTTTCAAAAAACCATAAAGGATGATTTCATATACTGTTTGCAGGCTGTGCATACTAAATATTCATTTAACTTTAAACCACATTATGATGTAATTTTATGAAAATTGACAACAAATGCATCCATAATAACAAACATACCAGTGTTAGCTGCATCAAGAGCTTGTGGAGTCCCTGCTGGCAATTTCTGAAGGGCCTGTTTGCCATCTGTCTTCTGTGGTGAGCTGCTGCCTTGGGGCTGCTGTTGGTCTTCATCTTGAGCAACAAACAAAATTACACCTAAAACAAACAGATACCAGGTGTTGTATTACCCAGGCATTAGCTTCACAAGAACAGACTGCCAGACATGTACAAGTATCTCCTCACTTCAAAACGAATACAAAATGAAGTAAAACTTCCAATCAGGGTGTCAGCCATCCAATTATAATTTATGATATTAAAAAATATCTCCTGAGTGAGTGCAAGGAAATTAACCATTTTTTGTCCCCAGAGAGCTCTTCTACTTGCCTGAAGAGATCCATAATGAGCACCTGAAAAAGATCAGTAATAGGAAACACAATACAAACAAGGACCTCATAAAAGTTCCAAAATCTGATGGTCACTAACTGCATTTTATTCCCGGCCCAATTTTCTCTGTATAATCTTGATTGTTTCTGTTATTTCTTTTTAAATCAGAGTGTCTCATTCTAGTGCTATAAGAGAATAGCTGTAATAGTTAAAATATTCCTGTGATACCTTTTTGTATTGTACGCAAAATTGTAATCAAATATGTGTAGCAGATAAAATACAGAGAGACTATAAACCCCAAATTTTTAAATTGCCAGATCTCTATTTAATAACACAAAATCTAGTATGTACAGGATGCCTTTAAATAATATTAATGCTGTTTTGGAAGATTTGATATACTGGATTTAAATTAGCAAGTTTCATTTCTTCCATTTTTTGCCTCTGTTTAAGAATTTTAAATCTATACAAACTTTTGGAAATACCACACAACATTCTACTTGCATCTAAATTACTGCCCTTCAGTGCTCAAATACATTCTGGAGAGTTTCTATGCCAAAATAAATACATTTTTCAGGTCTAATTCTTGCTTCATATAAAATCTGAGGAGGTGCCTTATTTTATGCCATTATATTGTAAGAAATGTTCTGATTTGCGATTATTAGAATTTATGTGAAACATCTCAGAAAAGGGACTTTGTTCATTTTGTCTTACTAAGGACTTAGGAAAACTATTATTAATGGAACTTTTAAAATTTGAAATTAGGAATTCTTATGAGAGTCACAGAAAAATTTGATTTGAAAATATCTACATCTAATGTTATCAACTGACAAACTATTCCTACTAAGGATTACATACAATGATTATAAAGAAAAATCTATTTTTCTTTGAGAGATAGCAACCGAGAAGCACAGGTATAAAATACTGAAGTTAAAAACAAAATTTAAAAAAAATGGAAATAGGATTAAATCCAGAGGAACAATATAACGTCAAACTTTAAAAAAAATAGAATCCCAAAATTTTTTTCATTAAGAAAACTCTACTTAAATACAAATAAAATAAACAAAACTAATTGAAACTAACCAAAAGAATTTCAAATGAAAAAGTTTTAAAAACTACTAAAATTACTCCCAGTAAATAAGTCAGAACTTGGGTCCAAATAGGCAGAGAAGTAACTGCAATTTCCAGAAATGAATATTGAACTTTTTTTCTCATCTTAAAGATAAGGTAGATGTGCAAGAAGGATACAAAAATAAAACCATTATGGAAAGGATAATGGAGACTGAAGAAAATGCTCAAGGTATATAAATCTTGATGTAAGAGTACATATGGAATGACACTACTAGGTAATGAATCATAGGATAAATAACTAATTAATGATTAATAACCATAGGATACTGAACAATTAATGTGTTTTTATGTGAATATATAATCCTAGTATTATTTTGGTCTATTGAATCACAATATTAGAGAGAATCAAAGTGTAAGAGAGAATTTATTAACTTTAAATAGCAATATTGCCATCAATATGCTTGAAAGACGTCAACACTTAGAAGACAATGAGTAGAAAAATGCAAAACTATAGCTTTGAAGTTGATCAAAAAGTCTTGGCTAAATGCTGAAAATCAGTATGTTCATAAATTTGATCAACAGTAAAGAATATTTTGTTACACTTTATTTTTAAATTTTAGTGATTTTTCCTTATAGTTCTTCCATTCCAGTGACCATGGAGGATTTTCGTTACCAATTTTCTGTATTTCAGAATCATGAATTATCCATATGTGAGTGTGGGAGAAAGAGGGACAGAACAGGAGCTATCGTAGTTTTAAGTAATGAGAACGGTAAAACAAAGAGTGACTGTTGTTCTCTGCACAAAACATGGCCTCAAAAGCATCTAAATAATTTGCTGAAGCACTTAATAATTAATTTTTATTTGCAGCAAATATTGGAATGCTTGAAAAGTTCTGAAAGAATAAATTACTAATGCTCAAGAATAGTTCAAGAGCTATGAGAGGAACTATGGTAACTAAAAACTACTTGAATTGCTAAACCACTGTGCTGATAATCCACCAGCTGTATGATCAAAAATCAGTGAAGAATTGCAGTATAATTGCTGGCACTCCATTTTCCTCCTTTATGAAAACCAGATCTCAAACAAACAGAACTAATAACAATGAGGTTATAATCTTGATCAATAAAGGTGAATTGATCTGGTGAATACAGATCTCTGCAAGGCTCTCAATTAAATCTGTGGAAGTATTTCTAGAAAAAGTAATGAGTTTTACTACAGATGGCATACATTTTATAACTCAGTTTATCTGCTTAATCTTAAAATATTCATAAATCGTCTTTCATAATTTTCATGGGCATCAAAGTATCTACTACTGGCTCAAAGCTATTTGAATTTTTTATTAGAGGAAAATAAAAGAAAATCACTGCTGGCAAGAACTGCAAATAACAAAAGAAAAAAGTGTATTAATTTCATGTCAAATATGAAATGCAGAATCCTTATCTGTGAGGACAGTACATAGTATGATCTGCATGACTTGAGTCTATAAATTAAGGCAGAACATTTTCATAAGAAGTATTCCTAATTAGAATACTCTCCTGGTTTTGGAGTAAATGGTGCAACCCACTGACCTCTATTGGATCCTAAGATAGCAGATGATACATAAATATATTAATTTATTCAAATTATGGGCTACAAAAATATTCCTGTCAAGAGATGTTTTGCAGAATGGGAGAAGATTTTTATACAATGAAGAGAAATAAAAAGTACTTTGTGCTCGATGAAGTCATAAATAATACATTGGAAATATGCAGAAACACTGCATCAAAAATGACAGATTTCAAATAACAAATACAAAAAGCAATTTTACATTTTCATGGAGTTCTGCTGAGCTTGGCTCCTATGCTTTTAAAGAGCTTTGACACAGAAAGTTCAGGTCTTCTGGCTGTGAATGCACAGTCATCTTACAGAACGTCTACTTAGCAATGCATCTCACTTTTCATTATTGATGCTACAAAAAAAACTGATAAATTATAATATTTTCATGCACAACTGTCCTCAATGTTTGGGTTTGGTTTTGGTTTTTTTGTATCCAGTTGCTCAGTTCTGATTTCTCTGTCACATATTACACAATAGTGCAACTTGCCAAAATGTCATGGCTGACAATTTTTTAAGCATACATTCAAGACAAAACCAGACTTCACCTAGACCCCAGAGATACGATTTCCACTGATTCAAGTGGCCACAGAATTATGCCATCATCATTTATTTTAGAAAACAAGACTCCTTAGCTGTTCTTTTGCATATATATAATACTAAACTTGCATATATGATCCTAAACTTGTAAAAGTCATAATACAAGTATTTCTAGAATTATACAGAAAATTAATAATTATTGATTATTAATAATAATTTATTATTGAGGAGGTTATCTCTTTGCTGATACATCATTCCTTTAAAAGCTTTTTTGTTCAAACATCATTGCATATATTCTAGCTTTACTAGCCAGTGTTGAAACATTTTATACAACTAAAGTCAACATATTAATACCAAAGCCTTCCTTTCTATTGCTTCAGAGAAGATGCATCCCTTTAAAAGGAGGCAGGCTGTTTTATTTCTCAATAAAATTGTAATTACAACTCCCCATGTTAGACTGACTCATTGGCTATATACTACACACCCCCTGTATCCATGAATACAATTAAGACAGCAAGAAAGGCTCAATACTTTCCTTTCTGAATAACTTAAATGGAATATTTGAAAGATACATAGTGTGCATGATTACTTTCTGCTGCAGAGAGATGATAAAAGTCCACAACATCCCAATATTTTTACTGGAAAAAAGAACAGAAGGCTATAAGGCCATAGAATTCATCACACAAATCTGAAAAGATATAGAAACATTTGGCTTTTGGTTTAAATATACCAACATGAACTTAATAAGGTCTTGGGAGTAGGAGGAGGATTTTTATCTTTTCCTGGTTTTTTTCTGGCCAATGAAATCTATGTATACTTGCTGCCACAGAAAAGTTCCACAGAAGAGATAAGATAAATTAACAAGATGAGTGTAATTTATGTAGCTATTTGGCCAATTTTTTTTTCTTATAGTTTTTCTATTGACAAAAAAAAAAAAAGGATATTTACTGTAGGTTAGTACAAAACTTCATAATCTCTATTTTTCCTAGGAAAAACCTCTATGAGACATGTAAATGCTAAGGACTTTCTGTAAATCCTACTACTTGTTGGTATACTAGGATTAAATTAATTGCTCCCTACAACAATGGAAAAAAAAAGAGAATAAGCTTTAAGACTCATACCAAGGAGAAATGAGCAAGTGGCAAATCCTGCTGTGAACTACCATTCATATATGTGGCTTTGTAGCATTTAATAAAGAGGTGAAATGTTTTATTTATAATTCACTGCCTCTTCTTAATGTGACAATGGAACAACAATATGGAAGGGCATGGGAGCCTGCAGCTCCAACTGCACATGGATGGATGATGGATGAATGGATGGATGGGTGGGTGGATGGATGGATGGATGGGTGGATGGATGAGGGATGGATGAGGGATGGATGGATGGATGGATGGAAGGATGGATGGATGGATGGATGGATGGATGGATGGAGGGATGGATGGATGATGGATGGATGATGGATGGATGGATGGATGGATGGATGGATGGATGGATGGATGATGGATGGATGGATGGATGGATGGATGGATGATGGATGGAGGATGGATGGATGGATGGATGGATGGATGGATGGATGGATGGATGATGGATGGATGGATGGATGGATGGATGGATGGATGGATGGATGGATGGATGGATGATGGATGGATGGATGGATAGTCTTGTGCCAGGGATCATCTTGCTGGGCCTTGCCAGCAGCTCCTCAAGTGCACTCTGGTGATCCAGCAGAGCCATTCACAGTAATCAAGCAACCAGAAGAGCCTTTGAGCTTTGTCTTTGCTACCAATGAATTCAACTCAATTTGTTCAGGGTGATGTGGGGGAAGAGGAAATGCTCAAAGCAAACAGGCAGGTGCTGGAAATACAGCATAGGCTACAAGAAACTACAAAGATAACTTTTACCCTCATGGGTGTTTATGATTTCATTGAAATTGTAATGATCAGTAGATCAATTTGCAGAATTATAGCAAAGAAATGCTTTTTTTTTTTTTTTACACCTATGTCAAATTGATAATTATGAAAAACAAGTTCAATCAATTCATTTACAGGCCAGAATGTATTGGCATGATCTTCAACACCTCACAACTGTCCTACAGCTGTATCTGACAAGCCTGGAGCATGCTGCCTTTTTTCCTTAATTTGAGCTTCTAAGCAGCATGGAAAAGCACTGCCTACTAAATATAGATTAAGTTATAAAATTAATGAAAGGTGAGACATAAAGTTAGAAAGTTCTTTTCCAAATGCTAGGGGGTTCTATGAATAAAAGGGCACTGATGATGAAAGGTGTGTGGGTTTTTTGCACAAAACATATTCAAGTATTATGAGATTTGCTGTATTCTGGTCTATTCTGTGGAAAGCAGAAATAAAAATTTGATAAAATATAAAGCAATCTGTAGAAGATGCTTTATCAAACCTAAAGAAAATTGCTCTATTACTCAGAAAACAGACTGCTGAAGAATTTTATGTAGTGACAGAATCTTGTTTGACGTGTTTATTTGCTATTATTTCTGTGTTAAAGCTGTCATGCACCTACAAACTAGCTGAAGCATGCAATATTAGCCCTCTACTGGAATGCTTCCAAATGGGCTTTAGAAAATAACTGGGCCCATTTTTAGCTTAGCAACCATAAAACAGCAAGACAGAAAGCAAAAGCAGCTATATAATTTAGGAAATAAAAGGACTTTGAAAGAAAATGAAAAATGCAAACCATTTGCTCAGTACAACTTATGCAGTAAAAGTTCTTTTATCAGAATTTATTTTAATATGACAAAAACAGTATTAGAACACCACGGCTTCAATGTTTTACACTTACAAGTTAGGAAGTTCTAGACTTGAAATTATTCATCAGCACTATGACAGTCTTCATCTAGGTATCAAAATAGTTGGGGTTTTTTCCTTGCAGGATAAGATTTACTCCCTCTGCAGATAGCTTTGGAGCATTGCTTTTTATTTTCAGTCATTCAAGTAGTTCACCTCAATGGATTATTTTCTTCCTTCTAAACAAATTCACCAGACTGAATAAAGAATACTTTTTAATTTTTCTTGGGGTTTTTTTTGTTTGTTTTTTGGTTTGCTTTTTTTTGTTTGTTTTTTGTTGTTTTTTTTGTGGGGGAAAGTGTTTAAATTATATTTTTCTTGTAGCATCTTGAACCTAGAAAGGATTAAGAGTCCTGAGTATTGCCTAATTCCCACTTGAATCACCTACTTCTTATCTCTGATCCTCAAGATTCGGGCTGGCTGTTAAAATATCCCAAAAACCAAAAATGCATACATATTCATATACATATACATATACATATACATAGACATAGACATAGACATAGACATAGACATAGACATAGACATTAGACATATATGCATATGTATAGGATATCTATTATACATATACATATATATATATATATATATGTGTGTATGAATGCATTTCTGGTTTTCAGGATATCTTGACACTGAAGTTTCTCCAGACCTGGAAATTCTGTTCTGGAGAGCATAAATGACTTCCCAGCCTTGCACAGTCTGAAGCAGACAGACTTCTATTCTCCTTGAAGCCATAAAGAAAGCACTTCCTAACAGGTTACCTTAGGTAGGACACTTGGTAGTTAGGTTTACATCAAACCCAACATCAGACAGCAAAATCAGCTGCTGCTTTTCACACCTGTGATGTGGCCTCTCTTCTCTCCACCCCTCCCCCTGCTACAGCAGCTGAATGATTAGAGAATGTGCACAGATTTCTGTGAGAGAGCCAAACCTGTCTCTGTTCCAGGCGAAGGATGAACATGATTTCCTGAGGTAGTGATTAAAGCAAGCCCTGAGCCAGGGGGTGGATTGTAGACAACTGGGCCCTGTCTTTTTCAAAGGATAACTTTACCCTTCCATCAGGTTATTTTAAAGTGTAAAATAAATGAAGTTTTCTGAGAAAAAGGGCAGATGTGGCTTCCCAGCATTTGAACCAGTAACTTTTTGTTGCGTTAGAGAAACTGACTGTTCTCTCTTTTTTCACTCAGTGAACATATAATACTTCAAAACATAATGGAAACCATTGTGATAGAAGTCAAAGGAAGGAGAGAACATTGGAGATGTAGATCTGAACATGCCATCTATGTCCCTTTGAAGGCATGGCTTTTATCACCTGGTATTAATTTGCTGTATGATAGATACCTTGGAGCCTCTTCTACTGAAACTTTCATTATATATAAAAAGAACTGGGGATTTTCTGAGGCAGAAGAAGAGACTATTCGTAAATCTTTAATGCTTTAAAAAAGGGCATGTTAAAATACAGTACATCTTCAATTTTTCTTGGTGCACATTTTTGATGTTTACAATTTCATTGAAAGCTGATTCCTATTCACATAGCATGTTTTTTTTTTCCAGGGTTACAGATCAGGGCACTGAAGTCTTCCTATGGCACTAGGCCAAGCCTTGTTACAAGTATTAATTTCTTTGCACAAATCACTTGTGAATTGAGATGGCATTATTAGTTACGTTTTACATATCAGGTACTAAAAACAAAATGGCCAAAGGAGCAAGGTAGTTTGACATCCTCAGGGACATAACTTAATTGCTTTTTAATGCTGAGAAAACAGCTGTCATTAATCTCACTTGTGCAAGAATGTAGCAGAATCAAATACTTGGAGTTAGGAACCCACAAACTCAAAACTACACACACTAAGCATTTTATATTGAGAGATTTACCCATTATCAGGAAACGTATTGTTTAAGGAGTTCAAATCTTTCCTAAGTGTTATTCAGTTCCTTTAGGATGGTCTTTTCTATTTCCATAATTCCCTCCCAAACAGCTTTGTACTTTGCTGAGAGTTACTACAATTGTTACCCTCCAGGGAAGACAAAGTCTGATTGTACAGTTTCATTCTCGCAAGCATGCTTTTCACATTATGAGGTAAATAATAGACCACGGAATTTTAGAACCATTATCAAAATTAAAAATTAGGAAATCTGAATTGTTATTAAAAAAGAAAATCAGGATAAAACATTAATTATGGGATGCTGACATAGGTTAAAACAACCAAGAGTTTTTCTATTGTATCATAAGAATACCATTATAAATATGGATGGATATACAATTAATTTTAGATCTCCCTAGCCTCCACATATGTCAAAGAAAGAACCGAGTTCGCTGCATTCCATTTATGTACTCTTGCCTTGTGGTCAACAGATTGAACATTAATTAAGGGAAAAAATCAAATTCTGGTCTCTGCTTTTACATCTTTGGTTCTAGTAGTGCTAACATAACTAAAGGGATTCAACAGGTTTTGGAAAATTAAATTTAGATACACAAATTTGGTGATAATTCAAAAATCATTAGTTCCTATTTAGTCAATTTTCATGAGACTAATTAAATGCATAAAGTTGCTCATGTGCCAGCATTCTTGAAGAACCTGACCGCACATGTAGCAGTAAAATTTTACAAATATAAATATGAGCCAGCTTGAAAACCTGAATCACCAGTAATGATAACCTTACTTCCAGAAAAAAAAGGCTATGCAGAACAAATGCAAGCATTAGGTGTAAACAGATTTAACCTGCTAATTTATAGGGATAATTTATAACTTTGAATTCTAAATGGTACCTTGAAAGACTCCTCGTCTGCAGGGAGATATACTCAAAGTGTAAGCAGCAGTGTCCTCTGGGTTGACAGCCAGATCAGGGGCACCACTCAGCATTGAGAGATTGGAATACACCTGGGGAAGACAAATCGCAAAGAGGAAAACTCATCAAAAGCAAGTAACTGTTGCAAGAACATCATCAAGACAGTGTCCATTCTACCTGCTTTGAAGAGTAGAATAGAAAATATGGTATCAGTAAGTCCTAAATTTTATGCAAATGAAAGAATACACACCATAAGAGAAATGCTGGTATAATACAGATCATATCAAGGACAAATTTTTAAGTCATTGCTGAACATGATCAAAACTTCTGATCAGACCCTTGAACTGCTTACATATTGCATAGATTTGCACAGTTAGGCCCTTAATATTTTACATACATTTTCATTAGAAATTTAACAAAGAGGTTCAGCAGTACTGATCCATTTAAATAGAGCAAAGCAAAATCTGAAGTGTCATTATAACATCATTTGCTACACCTCAAGTGATATTAAACTGTGCTTTTGATATGTCATATTCTGTAAATGACACATATACACGGCATGCACGGTAACTATCAGGGCAATGGAGAGACCAGTACAATTTTCACATGTGGAACTTTTAGATTTTTTTTTTTCCACATGTGGAATTTTAGATTTTCTCATTGGGAGAATATAGGGCGAGTATTTTTTAATTGTATCTCATTTCTTTCTCTCTTTTACAGGGTTGCTGCAGAGGGGTTCTCCAAGCAGCTGCTCATGGTGATGCCTTAGGATTTTAGCTTTTTATATTTTTCAAATCCTGCACTAGTACATGACTCTAAAGTCCATATAGAGAGTTAGTTAACTGTCTTCACATCTTAGTCAGACAAAATAACCCATCTAGGACTCAAATTCAAGGACACTCTAATGACTCAGGCCCTGAAAA
Source organism: Sturnus vulgaris (assembly GCF_052056855.1). NCBI lineage: Eukaryota > Metazoa > Chordata > Aves > Passeriformes > Sturnidae > Sturnus > Sturnus vulgaris. The sequence continues at coordinate 110,418,262 of NC_142244.1, forward strand.
GTGAATTGGGGGGCAGCAAACCGGGGGTACATGACTTCATTACCTGAAGGTGTAATAGGAGAATTATGTATGGAGAATTATGCATAACAGATGTGTAAATAGACCAAACTTATATCTGTCTGAAAAACTCGTGACCACCATCCATTTTGAGGAGGTTTCATCTGTCCTTAATGTACTTGAAGGCCCTTCATTAAATATATTTACTTTTATTCTCTTAATTCTGTCTGGCCTCTGTTTTTAGGTGAGCCAAGAAAAGGCATCAGTGGGAGTCCATGACTGAGGCATCCCTGGGCAGAACTGGCCTGCCAAGAATTCAAGTGCATGCTTGCATTCTACAAAGATTCCTTTTGCAACACTAACAACAGTAGATGAACATTCATTTTTAAAATAAACATATTTTCTTATTATTTTTCTGTAAAAAAGAAGCCAATTCTTAAGTCATCTTATCCTCTGATACAGACAATCATTGTTTACAATGCATTGCCTCTCTGTGTTATGTTAATATAATTTTTTTTCATGTGTTTGTTCTTCTAAATCTAAAATTTCTATTCCAAGTAACAGAGGAAAAAAGCCCATAAAGCAGTAGTCTTCCTGTTCCCCCATAAATCTGCATTTCAAACTGGATATTAAAAGTCCAGCAACCAGCAAGAACAGGAAGAGACTATTTGGCAAGAGGAAAAAAAGGTCTAAAAAACAGACAGATGAAAAGACTTGTTGAATTGGCACTTAGAGAAAAAAAAATTGAAAAAAAAATCTTCAAGTTGTCAACAAAGAGCAAAGCATAGGAAAGGTGGGGCTGTTACACATTGAAGATGGGGAATATTAATTTATTAAAATATAAACAATAAATTGCACTCCTACATTTATGGACTATTCCATTTCAGTTCATACAACAAATGTACACAAAAGTAAAGGATAAGTACCTAAAAATACAGCTAGGCAAATAGAAATGACAGTAAATTACTAGGGATAGAAATAAGATTAGTTAAAATGAGATTTCTATTTAAGGAAAAAGTAACATGAAGACAGAAGTAGAAGTAGGATAAATGTGATTAATTTAAATCAGATAAAAAGCAGAGGGGTTGGGTAATACAATTTCTGTCAAAGACTGGACATATGAGACAAGTTTCTACCAAAAGATGTCAGAGTATAAGGAACACTACTGGCATGGTTAACAATAAACATAAAATGCCTGTGGATTTTTGATGAGTAAATATGGACTGGAAGTTTGATTTTCAGTCATTCATGAGAAATTTTGGACTCTTTTGCAGAGTAGTGAACTAGCTGAAGTTAAACTATTTTAAAATGAAGTTTTAATCTTAAGGAAGTGACTGTATAACCAAATAGGAAAAGGTTGAATATAAGCAATGAAAGCAATGAAATTATGTCAGTACACACATGGACATTGTTTCAGTTTTTGAATCCAGATCCTGTATCAAGAGACATGAATAAACGTCCCTTTCCTGTCCTCCATCAGATTAAACCTTTTTGGGATCAGATGCTCACTAAAACTTGTACATAACTGATGCTGACCTCAGTCTGCTGTCACCTTCCCAACTGCAGTCATTAAACTCATATTCCTCATGCTGTTTGCTATTCCAGAGTTATAACACAAATACTCACTATAAGGAATCACCCCCATTCATTTACCAACCCTATTTGTCTCTGTTATTTCAGTTATTCACACCTTAGCCAATCTCCAAGCAGTGGTCTCAACAATACAGTCTCCTATTCCAACCTCCTGAGAAGGTTTATGGTTGTGACAGACATCACTCACCAGGTACCTCTCACATGTTCCTAAAATAGAATTTTGTCTTGCTCCAATGGCCACGTGATTTATCAGCTCTGTTCCTAAGACTAATTAAATGATCTACCTCAGATGAAAAATGGATATTAAAAGTGCATGCCCACACTGGCCCATGCACACAGGCAATTTATCCTAATATTAGAATTCATACCAAAAATCATTCTCATTTGTTCACAGACATTTGGGATTCTAATATGGCATAATGTTGCATAACATGTCTCTGCTTAACTGCAAGTCTATTACAAAATAACAATACATCCAGAAATACTCAGAAAGTTAAAAAGATGGAGAATTTAAAAGTACACATAGGGGAAAGTCCAGAAATTGTAGATTTTTATTACAATAAGTAGTTGCAAAGATTTTGTGAGTTTAGAGGAAAGCTTTGAGTGAAGCAACAAAAGAATTTATACACAGTAACCTCGAAGTTAACTTTCTTCTGAATATCAGAGAAAGAGCTATTTCTTATTAGAGGATTATATGTAAGAACAGGACACAATTTTAGTCACAGATGTAGCATTGAATAACCTTATATCCTATAATAATCTACAACAATGTATTCCCAAATAAAATCTAACGAAATCTTACATGGATATCTATTGTTAGGCAAATACATTTTGAAGGAAGAAAATAGGGCATAAATTTTGGTGCTTTTTTCAACAACAACAAATTGATTTACAAGCTATTCAAATTAGTCAAGATATGGAATTACTTCTTCCAGTTAGTGGGAGAGGCAGTTTGTCAGCTTCTGTCCTGATGTGCAATGAGAGAACAATGAACAATTACAGGCAGATTAACCAGATCCCACACCAAGGGTGGGGTTGCAGAGATATGAACTTACACACAGTATTTATACTGAGAGAAACAGGCAGATCTGCAGACACACTCTGAGGAACACACAAAATTTATCAGGCATAAAGAATTGCAGTTTCTTAAAATATGTTACATCACTTCACTATTACTCAGGAAACTAGGATTGCAAAATAATGCAATGGAGCCAAAATGTAAGTTATTATTAAAGTTATCATTGTGGCCCTGTACAACATTTGCTCAAATCAATCCATACCAAGGATTTGTTTTTTAAATTACAGTATTCTCCATTTTCTTATATATCAAGTAATTATTTATGCACAGCCAGAAAGTATAAGTGGAGTATATGTATAAAATGCTGCAATTTAAAACTAATTTATCAGTCACTGGTTTGAAAACTCATTCTGCAGAACTGTAATGTGGTTATTTTACATGAACAGAAATGGAAAACCAAACTTCAAAATTACAGTAACTTTTTACAGAGTTGAATAACCAAATAAGCATAACTCCAAAAATTGCAAGGCAAAGTAGTGAATGGATGTAAGAATATAATCAAATAAACTCCACTGTCTCTTAGTATAACAAAGTTAGACAGTAATATATTCAAGGTTTCCATTTGAAAATTGTTTCTCAGGTCTATTTAACAATATTGAAAGGCTCTACCTAGCAAAAAGTTAATGCTCTTTGACCTTAGGCCAGAACCAGATCTATGGGAGTCACTGATCAATCTGACAACCAGACTTTTAAAAAACTTTCAAGAATGGCAGTTTTTCCGAAAAAGCCCCTATTACTTTCTCTCATCCACCTTTCAGTTCAAACTTTCCAAATTCCTGAGTCACTAGGAAATAATTTAATTCTTTCAACCACTCTTTATTTTGCCACCAGCAAGTTACCACAACGAAGTAAAATATCTTTGCACTGCACTGAGGATATTCCTCAAATAATTTCTGCCTATTCAGCAGCAATCTGGAGTTCTACATAATGAAGAATGCTACATAATCCAGATTTGTTCCTAAATCAGGCCACCTGTCAAGACCACTAACACATTTCAAGAAACAAATTCGACCTAAGATCTTACTATGCCCTTAATTGATTTAAAAATTCCACAACTAGTCATCAAATAACACCTGGCAACAACTACAGTTATTCTCAGATTCTGTAGGACTTTGAACTATTCATTATTGCTATGAACACTGCTTTATCTTTAGTCGAAAGAACTCCTATTACAGAAGTTCTGGTAGATACAGTGGAAGCCAAAGGAAACCAATTGGAAGGACAGATAAAAATTGAAGGATTATGGAATACACAGATCCACTTGTTAAAGAATATAAACTTGACCTTGAGCAATCAGGTTACTGTACTTGCACAGAATTTATTCTCAGAAAATCTCAGATATATTAACAAACAAGGGTTAGGCTGAACATGGGAGCCCCTCATTAAAGGTTTATGAAACATAATTTTATTACTTTGAGGCATTTGTTACAAATACCCAACCTTCATGACATTGTCTTGGTGACATTGTAAAAACTCAAAATGGATATATAGATAATAGAGGTAAACACACTGAAAAGCAGGGGATTTCATATTTTTTCATTATGTATTTATTCTACAACTTTATAAAATACTATGCATTTGTATAACCTAATGCCTGAAAGGTAATTTAACTGGGTCTTGAGATTCCTCTGGAGAGTTTTCTTTAATGACATCAATTTTGAACAGCAATGAGAAGAACAGTTGCACAGTTTTATATCTTTATTGCAAAATCATGCCTTGAAAGAATTAGGCAACTTTATAGCTAAAGTTTCTATCAAAGGTATCATTATAAGGAGCCATCAACACATAAGACAATTATTTATATCCAGTAGACAAAGATTTATATAAATAAACTAGTAAATTGCATTAAAAGTTTTGTCATGAGACTGAGAGATTAGATTTTCATAGAAATGCTTTACACTTCATTCTCTTGTAGGAGGAGTGGAATGCAATTTTACAGACACTAAAATCCATTTATACTGCAGTCACCTTCTATTAATTCATCATCAGAGAAGGACATGCTCTCTGGCTGATGTTATATATGCACACATTCTTTATGAAATCTGTTGTGATTGTTTTTTTCATATCCAGGAGTAAGTCAATCACAAGGAAGACTGTTGTAAGATCCCCCAGAATCAACTGCAAAGAGCACAGTGGCAGCAGTTCCCTAAGGTTTACACATCAATCAGTAGAAAAGAATTCATAAAACCATTCACATTTTTCAAGGGAATTTATGGAAATTGTCTTTTTAATCACGGAAGGCTTTGTGAGCACTGAAGGGGTTTTGCTTAGAAGTTTTAAAGTTCGACTGATGGAGTCATGCACATGACCTCCACTGAACTGCAAAGGCCCTTCTTCCCTCTCCAGCTCTAGATCCACAAACGATTGCACAGACAATCAAACCACATCTACAAAAATTATTGCTGCCTCAGACATAAACCCTCTGTATATGATTGAAAAGGGAAAAAAAAAATATTCAGCTGGAAGAGGGCTTTCTTCACGCAGTAAAGGCAAGGATTATTTCTCTCTTCCTCCTTCCAGACTTAAATTTCATTTTAAATAGTCACTTTTGCAGTAGTACCTTCATTTTGGCTTAGGCTATTAGAAAAATACAGCAAATATGAGAAACAGAGTAGCATATATACAACGTAATTTTATTTTTTAATGAAATGAGGTTTTTTGTTAAGTTTATAGTTTAATATATTCAGTTATTAAAATGGAATAGTGAAGCCAAATTTACACCTCCAAGGCAAAATTATCCAAGTATTAGTTCAGCTAAATTACCTATTGCTAAGTATTCATTGTGCAGTAAATTGTTTGTGGACGTGCCTGTAAATTATTATGTTTGTCAGCTACTGGAACATCTCATACCATTCTTGATATAGGTTGAGCTTTATTACTTCAGCAAATGAAATTCTTGTGGGTTTTTTTTTTTAATATCATGTGTGTCCCAGTTAATCTACAAGAAATTACTTCATATGCTGGATATACTCCAACAATGCAGAGTGTATGAGGCACATCAACCAACCAATTCAATAATGAAGATACTCATTAGCCAACAAAATTACAAAAGATCCCATCAAAAACACATCCAAAACTATTACTTTTTAGATTATCTTTGCTCTTTCTGCCAAGACTGACAACATTTCCTCTACTTAATCACCAACTTAGCTACAGCACAATACAGAAAATTGTCAGAGATGCTGGATTAAACAGGAGGAGGAGTTATTGGGCTGCCAGCAACTGCCCCCAAAGGAAACACCAACAAAGAAAAAACCAATGCTCTGCTTCACCACAGACTACCCAGATATTACAGCAATCAGGCAGCATGGAAAGAACAACAGCAACAAAATTAGAATAATTTCTTTTTCCTGTTGCCCTTCGTGCTATATACAACTGAGCAAATAAAGTTTATTTGACATTTCCAACAAGGCTGTGGGTCACAATTCTTAGAGGAGGTTTTCTGCATTCCCCCAATAACTACAGATACCTGTGATCATGTTCTGGATTTAGTGATTAAATCCTAATTTACAGGCAGACCGTTTTGGAAATAAAAGCAAGCAAATGATCTTTGCTCGCTCCAATAGCACAAGACACTACATGACATCTGCTGGAGAGTGCTGGAAGTGATTAATATTGTTTGTTTTGTGGAGGGGACAGCTTCCAGACTCCAGCAGGCTTTATAACCACTTGCCTTTTCCAGCAATTCCAGCCCACCTTGCTCCAACAACTGTTCTGCAACTGCTTCTGGGTAAGAACCTCACACAGAGAAAATGCATTATTCACACTGATTAATTTATTATAGGCATACATGCATGAAATAGCTGACCTTACTATTTCTCTCACAAAGGTCCCAGAGCAAAAAGAGCACACACAGTTGGACTGTCAAGCAATATTTCACAGAGATGGAAAAAGCACAAACCCCCCCCACATCACAAAACCAACCAAAACCAGATTGCAGGGCCGAGAGAACATCCTCAAGGAGGTCAAAGTTCAGTCAGACAGAGCTCACCCTGGAATAGTTACACTGTCATAAATTAATTTAATGCAATATTTCTGAAAAATACATACAATTAATAATTTTAATGTATTCATTTTGAAGTTTTTTATTTCTGTACCTTTCACTTACATTGGCACCAAAAGAAATGAGTTCACACAAAATAGGAAAGCAGAAAAAATAGTTCTGTTGACAAAAACATTCACTTCTTCCAGAGATAAAAGTACAAACATATTAGAAATGCAAATGCATTCACATCTAAAAAACTAAGACTGTTGAAAATAAAAATGTCAAAGCTGGTGATGCCCAAAAAATTCATTTCTTACTTTGCTTTGAGTGATGATAATGAGTCAAAAAATAGGAATATGAACCGGACCTTTCTGTGATACACGAAGTCTACTAAATGTAGATTGACCTGTAAAAGTGGAAACCTGGAAAAATGGGGACTAGCAAGAAGACATCCAAGGAAGGATTTTCACATTGGCATGAATTATCATTAATAAATAGAACACTGCTGCTGGTATGTACATGATCTCTCTTTATATGATATGGTCAAATCATTCATTACCATTCAAATAAAGCAGCATTTGGACCTATAGGCACCAACAAAACATAATCACTCAGTTTGCAAGTCCACACTAGTCAGCTAGTCAGATTTCATCTTCTAGCATGTGCATTGTCCCATTTTCAACCCTTCCACAAAAGAAAAACTAAATATATATATATTTATATATGCTGACAATTTTTAGCTGGCACTCCCCTGCATTGCTTCAATAGATGGAGCCATCCTGGCAAACACTGTATGGCCATAATATCTGGATGCTATCTACTCTACATTTAAAAGCCATGATAGATCCATAAATATGGATTTTCTTGAGCAAAGTCAAAGATGTTCCTGCTCAGGAACTTCTCTGCAGCTGAGAAGAAAAGCAGAATTTTATCTTTGTTGCCCTTATGTACCTTCTGCCTCTGCTGGCATAGGACATAGGAACCAATACACAGGTACAGAAGGTGAGGAATGCTACAGAAATTGTTTTATCACTTTCAAATTAAACATACAGACAACATAAATAGTAGAGAAATTATGCTATTTCAGCACTACAACAGTGATTTTAAATAGGAAAATGTGTGCAAACACAGTTATAAAATATAGTTCATAGAATATATGAAAAATGATGATTATATTTTAATAGTAAAAATATTTTCTTGAGCAAGGAAATCTACAAAATTATTTCTTAAGAATTTTTATTAACCTCCTCAGTGACCCATTGCCTTTCAACAACTCCTGTGATTACCTCTGATTTTTCTCTTCCATCAGCAAACACACAAAGTATTCCCAACTTCCTCCAATATTGCTGAAACAACATCTGGGCAATAGACAGTAACTGGGTTACTATAAATTTCATGAGAAATTCATGTATAATGAGCTCATGCTGCAATCCTTCCCTTAGTCGAATAATATTTTTTGTCCTTTTCATGTAATATTCAATATTTTATGAAGATTTTAGGAACCCAGTAATTCTCAGGCCCCTTCTCTGATTTCAAAACTGATGGAGCTGGCCACAGGTTTCAAATCATTGCAGAAGGAAAGATTAGCAAATGAACAGAGAACAAAAGTGTTGTACCCTCAGAAACCAGACTAAACCACAAAGAAATCTTTTTTCCCATTAAGCATACAGTAAAATCATACATTATCTCACAGATTTCCTGACTATAAACATATCCATATACTATGAACTGTAGAAAATTTTCTCATGGATACATGAATTTTATTAGTGTATCTGCAATTACAGTAATTGTCCCTACTGTAATACATAATGTATCAGTCCTTGGACAGAAAAATATTTGTCACAATATTGGAAAAAAATTACCTTGTATTTTATCATCTTCTTGGTATAATTGTGCACCCATAAGATTTTATGAGAGACCTTTCCCACTTCACACTCTATGAAAATGCAATCCTGAGGCAAAGGCTTCTTCCCTATTCCCTTAAGACTAAAGATGTTATGAGTTCCAGCTGTAACATTTCTCAGAATAAGCCTTCCCTATGACAAAGAAAGGAGAAAAAAAAAAAAAAAGAAGTTTAATTACTGTTCAAGTCCCCTTTAGCTGCCAAAGCAACTCTTTTAGTTCATAATCTCAAATCTAGGTGACTCAGAGTGCTTACAAGAAACAGCTCCTATTGACTTTCCTAGTTCTTAAATAAACCCATTGCTAAACAGAGTAGTAAACCAGAGACACAAAATCTTTTATTTTAAATTTTTCTAAACTGGGAAATTTAACATTATAAACTTTTCATATTTCTAGATTTTCTACTTCTTGGCTTCTTGAAAAACAAACATCTTCAAGAACATATGATCTCATGCCTCCTTGTCTCTCCTATAATATTTAACTTTGCTCATTGAGTGTTTCCACCCGTCCTTCCATGAGCACAGTGTTGATCCTGGAGAGAGGGAGACTAAAGGGAAGTGCATTGCCCTCTGCAAATACCTGAAGGGAGGTTGTAGTGAGGTGAGGATGGGTCTCTTCTCTACATCTCAAGTGAAAGACCTAAAGGAAATGTCCTTAAGTTGTGCCAGAGGAGGTTCAGATTAGACATCAGAAAGAGGTTTTGACTGGAAGAGTGTTTAGGCATTGGAATAAGTTCCCAAAAAAAGTGGTGGAGTCACCATCTCAAGAGGCATCTGGATGTTGTGCTTGGGACATGGTTTAGGGGTAGCTATGGTGGTGCTGGGTTGACAGATGGACCAGATAATCTTGGAGGTCTCTTCCGATCTGGAGGATTTTGTGATTCAGCTGAAATGTTCTCCATAATCATTTTCATCAAAGAATTTGGGGCTTTTGGCTTTTAATAATTTTATAATATTGGATGCCTAAACTGCATTATATTTGGTTCGTAACACATGCAGAAGGGTTGCTTATGCTTCAGAGAAAATTTTTTTTCATCTTTGGCAGTTCACATATTTCAACAGCACCTTGCAGTCAAAATCTCTCAGGTGGGACACAGACAAAACCACAAATACAATTTCTTGCTAAAGGTGCTGTAGCCTTTTCTCTGCTTTTCATTTCAGCATTTGGAATAGTGATTGATGGCAAGAGCAGCTGTAAAATGGTGGCTTAACTTGAAACTAAAGTACTCATCACATAAATTCATTTGTGATGTAGGCATGCAATCCGAAATACTACCTAATTATTTAGGTAATGAAATACGATTAAATATAAGTATTTAAATTCAGAATAACAGTGTATATTTTTGTGATAAAAATTCAGAATTTTCACAGAATAACTGTAGGATTGAATGATTTTGTAGAAATGACTAAAACTGAAGAATATAATAGAAAATTAAATAAAGAAGACATGAGAATATGTGGTGGGGAAATCATACCTAATCTTAAGGTTTATGAAGTTAGTTCATTTGTGTTTTTACTTCAGATAGTAGTAAATCTTACCCTTTCTTTCTCTCAAGCAGATGCTATAATATTAGCAACTGTCTAAACACTTTCACAGTTTGGATACTGGTGATAATTTTATTGGTGAAAACATCCTTTTCAAAGATTGAAACTAATTTCTCTCTTACCATTATTACTGACTCAGCAACTGGCATGAACGTGAGAGGATACTGAACTGTTTCACCTACAGGCACATTTATTACGGGAGGGCCATGAAAACACTGTCCTTCCAAAAGTGCTTCAAACCTCCAGTCCTCACTGGATATGTTAGTCTGAAAGAAAATCAAAGATGTAAATTAGATTATGCATTTAAATTTTTTAGTGTGCACTTCAGCTTTCACTTCCAGCTATTATCACATCAGAGCACAGTACTCATTTGCTCTAATACTGTCTCAGAGTGCCTTTGGGAAGAATAAAAGCAGTGTATTTTAAAAATGAAATAAGCTAATAATAAATCTGTTATTCCTGGCAGCCAGAGGTACAGAACCCCTACTTTCAGTAGCTATACTGTCAGCAGGAATACTCTTTAGAAGAACATGAGCACGATCTAGCTAATGGGAAAGATGGAATTTGTAAGTATCATTATAAGCATTTACAAGTATCTTTATGGTGCTGTTTAATGCTTGCCAAAATTCTGTTCCTATTCCACCTGCAGAAAATCTTGGTGTGCCCCTTTGAAGTGCTGATGTGGTGTGCTGGCATATATTGCCTCGTTTGGCCACTGAAAATGTTACAAGATCAGTCTTATGAATTGAGAACTCCATCTCCAAAGGAAAATTTACAGTCCTGTGTTCTCAGAACCTGGTCTTTCAAAAGACTAAACTACTTTAAATAATGCCTGAGCATTGCTGAGCAATATGAGCCTGAACCTCTTTAAGAAACATGTTTATCTTGCATCCAGATGTATCACAAGAGTGCTTATGCTAAAGTGAGATATTGCATAATACATGCTTAGAGGCTGCCTAAAAATAGTAAAACTGAAATAATTCTATCCAGCCTCCCACTATTTAAAAGAACCAGATGACCAAACATCCAGTCAAAAAAAAAAAAAAAAACAACAAAAAAACCCACTCATCTGAAAAATAAAATAAACTGTCACTCATGAGCTAATTCATGTCTCGCCAAATAGAGATTAATCTCATCTGATCTATGAAAAGAGGAGGTAATCTTTTGACCTATAATGGTCTTCATCCATGGAAAATTGTGTACAAACATCAGAGATAAAGAATGGATTTCAGAGAACAGAGATGATACTTCAGTCTTTGTTTCTATCTATGAAAGTCTCAGAAACAAAGATCCTGTGGTCATCAAAGCTAACCCAGAGCTACCCACATGTCCAGTACCATGTATCTAAGGTTTGGTTAATATGTATGATTAATGCTTCAGGGTTAGTTGTGAAACTTCCCGGTAGTTGTGCACATATGCCTGTGTGGAATGTTGAGGTTTGTGTAGTGCCTTAGTTTTACAAAAAAACTCCCATCACCATGTCTCCAGTTCTCTAGTAACAATGACATCATCTCTGGTAGAGAACACCAAATAAAAGTATGATGTCCCCACGCCAAGGATAAAATGAAAGGGAAAAAAAGACAACGAAAAATTATTTTCATTATAATGGTTTTTTATCTCCACAATATCAGGAAAAGCTTTATCCTTTTGAAAACCAGCTGGCCTGGTGTAAAATTGGCAAGTCATCACTCTCTGCTAATCTAACATTTTATAACTTGGGATAGAAGAAAAACATCATCAAGATTGGTCTAGGTTCTAGAGGAGGACTGTGAAAATTTGGGTGCTCAAGTTGTTTTATTTTCAGTGATTTCTAGTACAATTGTCATCAGATATTTCTTTTATCCAGATTAGTGATGATTACATCAATATGTAACACAAATATTTATTCTTATCTCTAGCACAAAAACTTGTCATCTGGAGAAATGTAGTTGACAAACATGGTCACTGTAAATTCTTTTGTAATAAGTCCTTCTAATACAGAACGAGTTTGTCTAAAAGTCTCTTCTAAAGAAAGATATTAAGCACAAACATAAACATAGAAAATTAAAAGAAAATATTTGTTAAATTCTACTCCCTTATACTTGTTCATTAATGGCTTTAACTAATTAATCATCTAACTCTTGCAGGATCTCTGCTTAATGCAAAATCTCATCCAAAGCCTGTCAAGTGAATTAATTTAAACACAATTAATGCTAAGAGAGTCAGAATCTCCTCACAGGACTGTAAGTGGTTCAACCCAAGGTACAAATTATTGTATTGAACCTATACCTGGAGAGTCTGAGAGGCAGAGATGGAACAGTTACATTAATCTCATGCTTGAGAAAATTACAGAAAGTCCAATAGAAACTAATCACAGATCTCAGATTCATCTGGGTTCTTATTCTGTTTCTGTCACTAATTCACTGCATGGCTTGAAGTAAACCAGCTGACCATTTAATTGGCCCATTTATAGTGTTCCACCTGGCACATGTCATGAGTGTTAGTTTGATTGTGTCTGTAAGAAGTGCTTTGAGCACTAAATATTTGGATCAAGAAACTAATTTTAGCAGATTGGATAACTCCATCTTCAGTTCCACAATGAGCATATCTTTTTCCACAGAGTATTTAAGAAAACTTAAATGGCAAATACTATACTGCTAATATTAAAAAATGAGAAAATTGTAGATGGAGAAGCTCCAACTAGAATGAGTGTGCATAGAAATGTAAAGTATCTAAATCCTAAAAAGGGAACACTGTGAAGTGAAAAATAAATCCATCAGAAGAATAAAGCAAATCTGTTTATAAAGTGTCTGTTTAAACAAGGTAGAAAATCCCCTTACCTTCTGTGTTATGTATCAGTTGTTTTAGGCTAATGTAACATTAAAAAAAAATCAATGTTTAATACATAAATTAGTAATATCTTAAAACTTATGTTCAAGGAGAGATCTCAGGAAGTATTTTACTGGTTCTATCTTGTAAAGAATCTTTATTCCTTCTCTCACAGCTTAAGTTTCTTCCCTATAATTTTTTTCTGTTGTTTGTTTGTTTGCTTGGTGGAGGGTTTTTTTTGTTTTGTTTTATTTAAGTTCTCTAAAATTTGACCAATAATTTTCTGAGATGATATTGCACCCAGCTTCTCTCTCTGGTCTTACTTCTCATGTACCAAAGGTTTCATACACAAAGTAGATATGATAAAACTATACACTACATACTGGCTATGATTACCGCATTTTTTTACCTGCGTGTAACCCAGTTCTTCTATTTTATTCCTCAGCATCTCTCTTTTTTTTTCCTTCAGAAATAGTGTATTTATTCCCTAGATTACATAACTATTTTTTTCACTTTCATGGTGATAACATTATTAAAGAACAGACTAAAAATTTTCAGATGAAAAATAAAATTAAGTCCATCAAATTAATAATTTAGTAAATTATTTTTCCCAACAGGTTTTTATATTATCTACAATATGGACTCTGAGAAATAATACTCAAGTCAGTATTTACATTCATTTCTGCATTTCAGGACTGTAAATTTTAGCAGTATTGATCCAAAATCGTTTTTTTTAATCCCGAATCTTAGTTTAGTTAGCATTACAGGAGTGAACTTACAATTGGAATTTCCTGAGTCACTTCCTGGTAAGCTGGAGTTAGAAATTCAACCTGTGCATCAGCCTGGTCTGCATTCACCACACATTCAATCTCATAGACACGAATATCAGAGGACGACTTCAGAAGAATCTGACAGTGGTAGCAACCAGCAGACTTAGGAGTGAATTTTATAGGAAACTCAACTGTATCACTTCCACCTAAAAAACCACCAAAAAAAATTAAAAAATAATTTTAAAAAAAAAGTTATGTTGCTAAGTTTTTCAGGAACATTGAATTCACAAGCAGAATCTGAAGAGGTTTGTAATAAATTGTAGGAGAATCTCCCCAGCAGTACATGCAAAAATTTCCAAGAAACAACAGTTTTAGGAGTGTTACCATGCAAGTTAACTTCCTAAAAATGGTATATTGAAGCATGTAAACAGTATTTTCTATTGATTTTAGTAGTGCACAGAGAGATATATTTTAAAATATCTTTTAAATCTAGTAGAAAAATTTAACATACATGAATTTCTGTAAATATTTTTAAACCTATACAAACCACTAACTTTTGTCAACAGCTACTGTCAGAGATATTAGTGATAGTACAGTATATTTGGCTGAGTATCTCTAACCATTACTGAAATTCTGTTAAATACAGTAGGTCTCGTTAGACTTTTTTCTATACCAAATTTCGGATTGAAAGTCTGAGTTTCCAAAATTGTTAGACTGAAATAGATTCATGCAAAGACCTATTTTCCCAATCTGCAGCACACAGGGAAAACTCCCCATTGTGATCCCTAGAGCAGGGAAGAAGCAAAACAAATGCAGTCCATCTTTGCACAGAGCCAGGTCTAACAAGTCTGCTGCAAAGATTTCCTTCTCTATGCTTGCTTTCAGAAAAGATCAGACTCTTCCACAGGATTTTAAGCCCCTCAGTAGCCCTTGTAGGACACTTTCCAAAGGAGAAATGAAGGTGCATGAGGAACTCCAGTGATGGTCATAAAGAGTTCCCCAGTCCCAAGAGTCTCTTAAGAAACCTGAGAAAACACATGAAGATTGCAGTTGTAAAAACTGTAGTTTTACATGTAACAAATGCTGATTCACTTCACTGTTTCCCAAGGTTAGAAACCAATGCCCAAAGCTGGAAAAACATGATAAGGAAAGTCAGAGACAATATAATGACAACAGAACTTTAAAGATAAAACTCCAAACAATGCAATTCTTTCTGTGGGGGAACACCAGACAAAGCCTTGTGGAATTTTCCCTTTTCTCCTTCATTTGGCTTATTTTCTGATGGTATGTATGACAACGGGATTCAAACTACTTTGATATCGTCAATGACAACAACTGAATTTTGAAAGTGCAATCAGTTTTCATTTGCAATGCTGCTCATTCTCTTCCACCCAGTGGTGCTCCTCATGTATTCAGGTGTCACCTCTCTGAAAATGAACACCCAACTGAAGTTTTCCTGTGGCCTTACGTCATCACTGAGTCAAATATCACGACGTTTTTTCCACAATAAAAGCTCAAGTTCAAGAGAAAAATAGTACAGAGTGGCATTATTCATCTTTCAACACTGCTAGACTATCAGAAAGATTATAAATTGCACCTCAGTTTTAATCCTCTTTGAAATAATCAGTTTGTCCTCTTTTAGAGACAAGATTAATGGCCTGGTAGTTTTTAAATTATTATCAATATGATCTATTTTAGCATTAAATTATTATCACCATGGGCTGTCTTCCACAGAAGTAACCTGAGTTTGTCAGTTATGCAAGGAATGAAACTCTTTTCATTCTTCCGTTCTTTAGTATAGTCCCTGTCCACAAGAATTATTTTAAGATGTTGCAATAAAGTATTTTCTTTAAACTTAAAGTACACATTTTAAATACTTGCATTTAAAATAAATGTTTAAATTTGTACTTGAAGAAAGATAATACAGTGTACTGAAAGATACAATATATTTCTGAATTAGTTTTACTTCTTTGCACTAAATGGAAATATTAATTACTAATAACTAAGGTTATTTTTCCCTGAGTTGACCCAGATTTGAAAGGCACACTTTCAAATAGAAATGCTTCCTATAGAAAAATTTAAAAATAAAAGCCATGAAAAGTAAATTCCATAATGGTAATATTTAGTACAGCACTACTTTAGTGAAAAATAATTGTTTTTTATGAATTTAGAAAATACATTTTAGAATAATTCAGTTGAATAACTTAAATATTATGCTCAATTACAATGAATCAAAAGGAAAGCAAGTAAATTTGTTACATTTATTCAACGCAATAAGTATCTTCTGCAGTAATACATGGGTCCTCCAAATCAAAATAACTACAAAAATAATTTGTCTTCAAATTATAGGTGAAGATTGACTTTTTCACCTGCAAAATGTTTTTTAAATACCATAAAGTAAACTGGGTTTAAAAATGTCTCAGCTTAGCATGTTTTGTTCTCTCAGTCTCATAAGACATTCAACAAAGATTAATTTAGGGATATATTCAAAGATTTATTGAACATAATCCATGGGGCCACAACTGGCTTACCTAACAATTTCTGAGACAAAAATGTCAAGAGTAAGCCATGGCATCATTTACTTAATTCCCATGCAGCAGGAAGCAGAGTCTGCATCCATCAAAAACAATGAGGCTGCAAGCATTTTTTAACAGTGAAAAGTCAGGCAGAGCAATACAGGGGTTTGCTACAGTTTCCATCCCTACAAAAGATTTTTATTGTTTGACAGGAAAGTATTACATATGAAATAATCTGACGGTTTTATTTTCTAGATTTATGTCTGACAAATGCCTACAGGAAACATTCACTTGATCATATTGGGTTTTGTTGTGAGACAGTTGCCAGAACAGGGGCATTTGCAAAAACTAAACTTTTAGTGTGCAATTTTACCACGTGTTGTTGGAAAACTAAATTACAGCACATAGGCACTGGTCATATCCTCTGGCAACTGCCTGGCATTTTGTGTCATTTATCTATTGCAAAACACAATCTGATCACCAGAACTAACAAAGTTCATGTCCTCTGGTTCTTAAAAATCTTATAACTCATCATTTTAGATCTGCCTGAATTCAAAGTCCTCTAAGTGCATTAGCCTGCAAACAGGACCTTTCAAAGACAAGTAATGACAGATGTTTTGACAGTAAAACATAAGAAAAACTATATTCTGTAAGGTAGTAATAATGGCCCTTAGGAATCACTGTTTAGCCTTATTGCAAACTGTGGGAGGATGAAATGAGTAAAAATAGAAATGCTACCTTTCCACACCACAATTTGTTCTCATAATTTGTGAAGGTAGGGAAGTATGGGCCTTCAGCTGTTCATCAAATAATTGCACATTATATCAGCTTTTGTTCAACAATAGTGATTCTATCTATTCAGAATTTAAAAGCTAAATTTCTCACTGAACTTATCTCAGTCTCTGACACTATGCATGTGTCACAGACAACTGGTTAAATTAACCTCAAGACTGAATTTGCAGGTACGGACTCCTAGAAAGCTAAATAAGCAATCATAATTAAGGATCCAGACTTTTCTGACTTCTGTTTATATATTAGGTCTTCAAATAAGCTCATCTGAATTAGAACATCACTTTACTCAGTAGTCTTGAAAAAGCCACTACTCTTTTATATCATCTACTGAGTGCTGAAAAATTTTGAAATTTTCTGCTTCCATTGAGTGTTTATTTACAATTTCCTCTCACTTTATCTTAATCAAGCAGATTTGTAGAAGAGTTTCTTAAAAACCTACTAACTAGTTATTTGTTCCTTTTTCCATTTAAATACAGCATACAATTATATATCTAAGCAAAAAATTAAATACACTTAATCAGAAAAGAAAGACCTACTGGGGGAAAAAAGAATGAAAGCAGATTTTTCCTTAACTGATCTAAAAATGAAAACGGGAGACACTTTGTTTCAATGCCTTGCTGTGAGTACTCAGCAGCTGTGTTTGTGTATCACTCAGAAGCCAGTGAGGAGCTCTGGGGTACTACAATAAAGAAGTTGTAGGGCGCTGGTGGTTTAATAATCATTGCCCCTAATATTTATGAAAAATACTCACAGGCTCTTTAGAAACAAGTAGTCACTGCACCAGTGGGCAATGCTGCCAGGTTTACTCAATACAGCTTTAAGAACCATGACTGGAAGGTGTTTTCTTCAACTGTTTGATGAATAGCCCCTGCTGAAAGGGATTGGCCAAATTATAAGGAATTACACTAATAGAGTAATAATTCCAATATTCTTGATCTAAAAAATCAACAAAGTTAGAGCGAAGCTCTCTCTAAAACACATTTACAAAAATTTACAAAAAAATTTCAAAACTGATTCTTTCTGACTAGAGGACTAAACAAAATTTCCTACAAACAAGGAAGGGAGCTCAGAACTATTACAAAGATTGCATTGAATGCTTAAGGAAATATTACATGGAGAGAGGATCAAAACCAAGTCTTCTATATCACTTATTGCAAAATAATAAGTTAATGTATAATAAATAATAAAGGCTTATAGTGAAAAATATCATAAGAGCTAGGTAGAGACTTCTGTGGTGTGGTTCCTTCCTTTTTGCAATCCAGATTTCTCTGAGGAAAGGTTTTTTCTTTTTAAAAAAAGAGAAAAAAGTCAGTAGTTGCTTTACCAGGAGCCACAAAGCACAATCTGAATAAATTAACTGTTGGAACAATTAATGAGAAAGTAGAAAATATCTAACAATTCCTGATAATTCTGTAGAGAAAGATTTTTCATCATTCATTGGGTAGAAAGGGGTTGAAAAACAAGCGAACTCATCTTGGATATTCTTTGTAAGTGTTACAGCAGGAACCAATATTGTCAAATCCCGTAGGAAGAGACAACCGAACTCTAATATTAGCTTTTGATATTGAATTTAAATTAGATAGCAAGGTGGAACAACATTCTTTCATTGAAAATTAACTGTGAGCTTTATTTATTTATGAACAATTTTGATCTGAAATAGTACAACGCAGCCATCAAAAAAAACCGGTTTTAGTTTTATATTCAAGCCTAGGTTCTTTATGTTTATTTTTACAAACATAGGAAAAACCCTAAACCATATGGAATGAGAAAAAGCATTCCCAGTGCATGCTTGCTTTAGAAAAGTTCAATAATGCACATGCTAATAAAATACAGAAAGTGCTTATCAGGGCACACTCGCTTAGGTGCATACCCATTTGAAAAATAAAATCTACCATTACCTTATAGAATTGTACAAATCTATCACTATTGATGGAATATATTTGTGTATTTATCATTTCATGTCGGGATTTGGTTATTATTAAAAGGTATAAGGTATTGATATGTTTAGAAGAGCAATTGCTATCAATCATTTACTCCCATATATTTTCTTTCCTTTAAAAGCCATCTAGTCCAAGGGTATTGCTATCAGGTTTCCTGTTAATAGCACAAGTGGTAATCTAAAGTCATTTCAAGGCAGAAGATTGCAAACAAAACAAAACAAAACAAAACAAAACAAAAAAAAAAGTCTGAAAAAAAGAAAACCAAATAAACAGGAAGCCCTTACAAAGCACTCAGATGCTGCAGTATTGATGAACTGTCACAGGCAGCTCTGTGAGGTGCTCTGTCTCAGGAACTTCTATGTTCCCATTACTCAAAGCAATTGTCAGTGTCATGTTACAATGTATGAAGGCATAGCCTATTCCAGAAAACTGCAGAATTTCCTAATTTTGGCATAAATCCTTATTTAATACCAAAACACATATTATTGGATGTTTCTCTCAGCAACAGAATTTCACCAAATAAGTCTTACATTAAGCCCTAACCTGACAACTGGAGCAAAAGTGGATCTCTTAGGAAAGCTTCCACTTTCTTTAAAAAGACTGAGTGGTAGAAAGATTTTTGTTTCTCTTGAGTTTGTCCGTATTTGATAAACCTCTCATTCACATAATTTTATAGGAATCATAAATTGTTTCATTACAAATCTCTGTCTTATGTAGAAAGTCCTGTGCTTTCTGCATAGAGCACCTAACAGTCTTCACAGTCAGACATATTTTCCTTTTTAAATACAGTGAACCTGAAAGGAACCTCTTTCCCTCAGAGATCAGGGAGTCAGCAAGGTATTCAATCTTTCAAGGCCTTGAAAATTAGAATAGAACTTGGCTGAACCCTTCCTCATTTGCAACCTTCTGTCTAAAGTGTGGAACAAGAACTGGATGTGCTGTTCCACTATTATGTTCTTGTTAATACAATAACAGCACTTTTCGATACTTGCACTGTATTTTTTCAGTTTTGCACTCAAGGATTCTTGTTTTTCACAATTTTACAACCAATCCTGTGATGAAAGAACAATGGGGCTGATGTCAGAAGAATACAGAGTGGGCAGAAAGGCTGACAGCTTTAGTTCACACTGTGAGATAGGCACTCTGCTGCTTTGCAGATTTCTCAAACATTTTGGGAGACATCACTGCAAAACAAAGCCCTCCCTCCTCTTTCTATCTATGTTATTTCATCTTTGATATGTAACATTATTTAGCATAAAACCCATGTTGTTCAATGAAATTCAACTGACTAAGAAGTTGTTCTGCTTAGTTAAAATTTAGTTGAAGCTGATTTTCAGCTGATTAATTGCTGAAAAGACAAATAGAATTGACTTTTGCACTGATTTTCACAGTTCTGCTTGAAAATCCACAGCTATTTCCTTCTTTCCTAATCACAGTGGGTGTTGTGCTTCTGGACAGGACCAGCAAATATTCAGGACCAGCAAATATTCTGCAGAAAAAAACACTTATAAAAGCTATTCAACAGAGATAATATAATAGCTCTGACTTACCAGACGTGGTCCTTGAAGGAAAAGTATGCTCATTTACACAGATGCAGTTTTGTAAAATAAGACTGCACGGCAGGAAATCATAAATAATTGTAGAGATGATAAAGATATATATGCATTACAAAGTCAGTGACACTGGCAAGTGAAGTTACAACTCAAATTACAACTCTGAGCCATAAAACCTCTATATTCAAAATCTCTTTTGTTTTCACCTTTAGAAGAAACTTGTTATTTGGTGAAGCATGCAGCTGGTTTTGGATGCAACTTCTCTGCTGCTAAAATTTGGAGCCATTATTTTAATCCCACTTGACATTCTATTCTTTTCATTTTTTCGTAAGACCCCTCTAAGAAAAAGGCAACATAGCTCAATGTTGCAACATTTTTCCATTATGCCTAACCTGACTTTCTGAATGTTCAATCTACCATTCTTTGGTTTGTAAAGCATTGCAGTTTTACTGTCAATTGCCTTTCTCCTGAGCTATATATGGGGATTGAATTCCTTCCCAGGCTATTTCTGATGACAGAAGGAAACGAAAGCTCTCAGAGATCCAATTTGAGCCAAAGGTGAACAACCACCATGGTGTATGACATGATCATCTTACATACCAAAAGGTTTAGCATGCAGACTCTGTTCCAAATACAGAATTACACATTTGCTTGCACTAAAATTTATAGCATATAACTATTTAAGAGTTCAAATTAACTTCTTTCACAAAATCTGTGTCATTCCTTAACTCAACAAAAATCTTTGTATAATCTCCCAAATTAGTGAAATGTAGTTAACATTGTGTAATAACTACTGGTTCCCCTTCTGATGACTTTCCAATAATGAATTAACAACATTTGCTAAAGGTTTTGCAATCGTGGAAATGTATTATTTTAGATCTATGCAAATATGCAGTATGGGTTTTGATCAAGATATCACACTTGAAGAAAGGTAAACATATTGCTCTTTTTATCTATTTTATCTGTAAATAGGGCCAAAAATATAATAAGGTCATTTAACAAGATCTACTTTACAAGAAAATGTTTTGAGTGGCATTGAATTTTTTCCTTCTAATTCCCTATTGGCAGAGTTCTTAAAATATTGGATGCACATTTCCTCCCACTGCAATCTAAGAAATTCTGATTCAAAGTTTGATTTTAGCCAGCTTGATTCCACCTTTGTTTTTTTTTTTGTAAATCTAAGCACTGTCATTTCTTCAGAGAACCAGCTACTCCCACCCAGAGGAAAGCTACCACCATGGCTAAAATACTGCTGTTTTCTCAGACAATGATGTCACAATTTTCAGATGAGACCAATGGTTTGCCCAGGACCACAGCTGGGGACTTCTGTCACGATATTAGGTTTTCTAAGAGCCTGTAAATCCTCCTGTGTTTCCTCATTAGTGCAATAAATACAGTGAATCAGCTGGCACTGTCTTCCTACTGAATACATTTGTTTTCATGCTATCAGCTGGTTATCTCAGCTTCTCTTTTTGGATGTTCTTTACCTCACCACCTCTCTGAATTCACTACAAAAGCCCCATTTATTTTTCAGCATCATCTTGCCATTTCTACTTCCTCATATAACTATTAACCATCCTAGAAAGAAAAAGATATATATCAACAAGGTTGTGTACACTGTGATTTCCTTAATCCATTGATTAAGAAAACAACTGATAAGACAAAACTAGATATGGACTGTGTACAATTCAAGTTTGTATAAATTTGCATGAAGTTCCCCCAAGACTCTTTTTCTCCAGATTCCAACTCTCTCAATTGCCCAAATTGTTTGTGAGGTTTTTTTAAGAAATGCAATCTAGAGTGCTTTATAGGATTAAATAAAACATTTTTTAAAAATTAACAAGATTTCAGGATAAAATTTAAGATACTAGAAAAATTAGATACAACAGAGTGACCAAAGATGGCAAGATCACTCTGAAAAGCAATGCACAACTGTTCATTGATGAGGGACACCATTACCTGAAATCTTACTCTGGCTGACTGAGGAAGGCAAACAAGAAAAGAGATGTGATATGAGTGGCACAATTTGAACACAGATCAGTACTGGAGGAGATATGGAAGGGAGAAAAGGGAAAGGAACACAAATTCAGGATCTGTCAGATAAACAGACCAAATTAATTTGTTTTTTAGAGCAAGTCTCCTGTACTTGTGTGCCTTTGAGGAAACCAATAAACCAATGGCAAGTGGAAAGCACTAGTTTCAGCTAATATTTAGAACTTGGGTAGTGACAAGAAAGGCAAAGTTGATCAACAGTAGAAATGAAAGAAAGATAATTTGCTGGCTCTACTAAGGAAAACCTTAAAAAAAAATATTATCTTGGCAAAAGAATACAATCACCTTTAAGACTATTACCTTTTTTCTGAGATGTAGGGCATTTGGCTGATGAAGTGTCCAAATTAACTCTGGCTGAAGCTAACACTGGAATAGTGAACTTTTTAGGAACCTCAAACAGGTTTTTCATGCTCACTTCTACACTGTACTTCAGCTCTGAGGGGCGCTTACGAGGTTTCAGAAGTGCACGTCTCTGCAAGTGAAGCAATAAAATATACAACTGAAGATCATATAAAATTTCAGGTTATGAAATGCAAAACTGTACAGGCTTAATTCTGAAACTCAATTGGTAATTAAGAAAGATACATAACAACTTTTGAGTGATTCTTCCAAATAAAAACTGACATGTAAGATATTTTTAGACATCATGCATCTGAGACATTTGTTCAAGAAAAATGCATTTTGAAATTTACAGTAAAACCATATCCTACCCAGAAAAAAACTCTGCTATCCTTTATGCATATGCAGGAAAGCCGAGAAAAGGAAAAAAATCTATTATTTTTTTCTTTTTTCTGTATCAGTGGGAGAAAGATGCTTCTTCTTCTACTTCATAAAGTTGCTGAGTAATAAGCATGAAAAGAGAAGTTATTTTGCTTTTTGGCAAGGGATAACTAGTAGATAACTGATATTTTAATGTTAAAAATGTATTTTAGAAATTTGGGCATTTAGAATCAATTCTAGAGACAAGTTAGCTCTTCCTCTTGGTAAAAAGCATTGCTAATCAACAGCATGAAACATATTCGTAAGGGATAAACACAGCATATTAAAGCAAGCTCAGTATAGGCAGCTGAAACTCTTAATGAACTTAATTTGACTTCTGTAAGACAACATTACAAAAATACTGCAACGACTTAACACACTACTTGCTCAAAATTGCCATTTTCAATCCAATAACACACTATAATTGCAATGCTCAATAGTAATTGTAAGCTGAACAAATTTTACACCTAGTAATGTCTTTTTTACAGACAAGGCTTTGTATCAATTACTGTTGTGAATTATCTTGAAGCAAATCTAGGACAGAGATAAACATGGAAATATTCATGTTTTGCTAAGAAAACTGGTTTACTCTCAAAGTCTTTTGCTTTAAAATACTGCCAGGACTGCAGGTATCACAGTATCTATTTCAGTAGGCCAAGGAATGAAAATCCACTGTGGGAATTCAAAAACTCAATTTTAAAGGAAAAGCAATTGTTCTTAAAGACCGCCTTTAGATGTCAGATGTCAAATCACTGTTTAAATCAACTAGGCTTGGGTTCTGCTGTGGGGTGGTGGGGGGTTCTTTTTGGTTTCTTTTTTTCCCCTCTTGTTTAATAAAAATCTCACGTTTCCTTGCTGGTTTTAGAAAGCAGATCCCCACTCTGACATTGCTTTGACCATTAATCTACCTTTGATAGTGTCAATATAGTGTTAAACAAAAAGTACATATGGACTTTGTGAACCTGTTAGGATTCAGCTGTTAATATAGGAGTTTTGGCACAATAAATATAGAAACAGAAAATTATTCCAAATTCTCATTCTATGAAGAGCAACTGGAAAGATATATTTGATTAAAAAATTCAAATCAAACCAAACTGTTAGGATAGTTCTTATATTACTGAATTTGCACAACTTGTGCAAATATAATTTAAAGAAGGAACAGGAAAAATGTGAGTTGAAAATCTGAGCTCACTATTTACTCATTTCTATCATACAAGACTTGGCTCTGACATTCTCGCAAATGCATACAAAATGAATTTAAAAATCAATAGGTACAAATAATTCAATTGCCATATTAATTTCAAGTTCCATTTTTCTCTGATAGGAATGAAATGCCAGAATACTTTACAGTGGGAAAAAAAATTCCTTCTAACTTGTAATGGGACGTTCCTAACCAAAAGAATTACACACATTCACCAGTTTAAATTTGAATTTTATCTTCTGCATAATCAAATATAAATTTATACCTACAAATGATTTTCATAATTAGATTATTTTTCAACACTGAAATAAAAATCCAAAATGATTACACAGTTTTGTTAAATTTTAATTGACAAAATAATTGTAAGATGACCTTTCCTGGAGCACTGAACACATTTGAATCATAATTATCTTGAAGAAATGTCTTAATATTTAAAAACTCACTGAAAGACTTTCTTTTAAGATCCTTGGTCCTGTTATCTCATTTTTAAATGTATTTTAGGAAAAAAAACCCAATTGGCTAGTATTACATAGTCTGTGAACATTTCCTGGCATCTTGTAAACAAATAAAGGTTGAAAACATTTTTAATGAGAGATCTAGTGGAAAAATAAAATTCTCAAACCATACACAAGACTAAACTTTGCTGCCCCACAGCCTAACATTTCCAAGAGAAAACATCAACACAATTCAGATGGATGTTGCAACTGCTCAAATTTTTGACATTTTTGGGGGCAGTGAGATTTAAATAGAATTTAATATTGTTTAACTGTCATGATCAATGCAGATCTAAGGCCTCTCTGTTACAAAAAGACAAATTCCAAGCACTTTTACTTCATCAGCCTGATGGTTCACGATAGTCCAAGTGTGGATGTCCTATTACCAGCTAAGAATAGTATTTGCATTCAGTTCCCTGGATTAATTAGTTTATTTGAATAATTTTTTGAAAAATGAATGGAGGGTATACAAAGCATTGTAACTAAACTTGGTATTTTTCAAGGACTTTTTGATTTTCCAAGGTATTTTCTTAGATGTACCATCAGCACTTTCTATGTGTGAAGGGTGACAGATTCTGTTACAGGATTCTCAGGCACCTCTCTCCTTCCTTGCATATTACTGTTCTTCAAATCCTAATTTAGCACCATTTCTTCCTTCTAGAAATTTACTTCTAAAATTGTTTCTCATGAATAAAGAAATATATTATCTCAGTGTCTCAGAAGCCCTGTGATCAATTGTGTTTGCCATATCCCTTAATCCCATATCAAAAGATAAGTGATGTAATATAATAGACATTAGTCTCACTTGTAAATTCACCAAATTGAAATCTGACCACAGGTCCCTTTTCTGAAAAGTTCATTCCTACTCAAATGAATCTAATGCAATTTTTTATTTCCAGGACCTTTTCTGCTCAAGGACAACATGATTCTTCCTCAAAATAAACCCACACCAGTTTTTTTAAAAAGCAAATTCTTTACACTGAGTTTACAAATTTCCATAACCATATGGAAGAACACAAAGAAGCCTTCTTGATCTCTGGGTGCCTATGAAGAGCACAAACTCTGCAGATCCAGGCTGGACAGGTGTAGGATGAGACTTTTCCATGTCAGCTGAACAGCAGAAGCCACAGCCCCAAGCACACAAGGTCTCCATTCATTTTTCATTGATCAAAACTAAAACTCATCAACCACTACGGTGTACTAAGATAAAAACACTCATGTTGCTCAGTCACATGCACAGCAGGATAGAAAGGACATGCACAATGTCCTAACATCTGGAATAGGGCAAATGGAGTGTCCACATTCAGATGAGACTGTTCAAAAGGAAGCAAAAGAGGGCCTCAGTAAATACTGTTTGCAGCTCAACAATAAGGGCACACCTGGACACAGTGGAAAGTTAAAGCCTTAGCTCTGGCGTTCTTGTAAACAGGACTTTTCCTATCATAATGTCTAGTTATACAAGGAGATTATTGGCATCTATGTCTATGAAGAAAAAGTCCTGTGTCTAACAACTGGGTCTAAAACTAGGCATGGTATTTTGAATCATATTTCACTGACTGCAGCTTCCTTTCCCTCACAGTCCCAAGTAAATGAATTCTCATATTGTTATTTCCTTTTTCTTCACTTACCTCTATTTACTACAATTAGCAACTTCAGTCTAAATATGTTCTTCTTCTACAGTCTCTTATCTTTTTTCCAATACCCTCGTCCTTCCCTTGTTATCTACGTTCACCTAAATGGCCCCCTTTCAGCTTTCTCTTATTCATCATTACTAATTATTCACAGAATATCATCTGTCAATTATTCACTATAATTCCAGACCCAACCAGGGTCTGACAGTTAAATCCTATATTATCTTTACTACTACCCAAAAATATTTTAGGAGGAATTAAAGAAACACTCAGGAGGTAAGAAAGTAACACAATTTAATGGGAAAATATTTAAAAATCGTTATTTGTTACTAATTCTAATCATTTAAACAATCAAAATAGATCTTTGTTCCTTACAGCAACAAAAAGAAACAATAAAAACATAGTGAAAAAGTACCTAGGACTTTTAGACGTGTATAGATGGGTCAAGTAAAAAATTATACCTCTTGTTACTGATTATGCATAACCAGTTTGACTCCAAAAGCACAGCCCACGTTTATTACTGTTTTCTATGTGACTTAAGTAAACATGAGTAAAATGTACAGTTTAGGGAGACTGGAAAACATGCAATTATTTAGCTATTTATTCTTCAATTTGACAGGTGAAAAACGGACCAAGTAGTACTAATGGAAGGGTATTTTCCCTTCTGTCGATCTATTGTCTAACATGATTCTACCTGCAAGAAGCAAGTAGAAAGGTGGAATAGAAATCCAAAAGAGAATAACAGATTTCCAAAGTTTCTGATTTATCTCTAACCCACAACGTGTGCCCCACAGGATTTCATGAGCCTAAATCATTCATTGAACCATGGGCACTGTAGATTGGCTTTTTTTCTTTTTTTGCTTTTTTTTTGTGGGAAAGGGGAAGAATTCAGACAACCTAAAACCATAGTTCAGCTCCAATTTTCACTGCAGAACACCAACCCCCCTCAAAAAAGGTTTTTCCAGTTAATGCCACCAGAATTTCTATGTTGTCACCTTTAAATAGATAGTTGGCAAGAATTTATTATAAAAATTTTTAGCAATATGTTTCATAATTTAGTCTGCATAGTGGATATTGAGATATTTTTAATATGGAAACTCTTTTCTTTGCCAGTAGCAGAATTTCTCCCCCGTATTTGTCATAAGCAAGTATAAGACTTGTACATGGAACAAAATACTTCTTTCTTCTTTCACATTTATTTCATTTCTCACATGATAATTCATTCAGTGCTAGTATCCATCATTATGTGTTTTATAAGGTAATTAAGCTAATTATCCTCTATTCTTCCACGATACATGGAGTTTTAGAACTCATATTGCATTTTAACATGTCTAGTGGTGCAAGGAGTGTTCCTATTATGTTCTGTCTTGATCCCATCCACAACTTCAGAGCAGTTAGACTTTTCATCAAGTATTTGCTAAGTGACTGTGATATTAAAGGACTCGAATTATAAAAACTCAATAAAATGTTACCACAGCAGTGGATGATCCATAATCCCAAAGGAGATTACTTGAGTCTAGGTGACACAATTACAATTGTCGTCCCACTCCAAACACACAACAGATTAAAGTTATGATGTAAGTTTCACTCATTTTGTTTGTTTTTTATTTCTTTTCAAACAAAAGGCATAAATTTAGCAACATCAAATCACGAGGGAAAACTCTTTTCCTCTTAGCACTGGGAACCATACTTGGGGAACTGTGTAACGGGAAAACTGGAATAACATTGCTGCCCAGCAACTGCTCTGAGGCCAGGTACCATCAGGGCACAAGGGAAATTAAAGCCCAGAGTGTGGCTATCCTATCATAATCAGAAGGCTATACTTGAATTCTTCACGAGGAAAAGCCTTGTTTATTCAGCAATATTACTATTACAAATTTCTTCACAAGTAATAACTGATTGTTTACTGGACTACCTTGGGAGAACTTTTGTTTCTAGATGTTGAACTCTTGGGAAAATACAAAATATAGGTTGGAACAATGCATAAGAGGGGAGCTGTATCTTATTAGAAAAACTTGTGGTTTTTCAAAACTATTTTGCATTGATTGCAAGACAAGGAAAAGTCTGTCCTGGTCCTTCATTTATTCTCAAGGTCTATTGGTTAGGGAAAAACAATCCATTTCTTACAAAAATATTCATAATGAAAATTATGAAAGCTTTTTTATAACGTATTTTTCAGAAGTAAAAGTAAAATGTTAATACTCAACTGCAGTCAAGTTTTCTTAAAGGAAGGATATCATAATAGTATGGGGTGACAAAGTAGCTTCAGAATGAACATGTAAAATATTGCAGTGTCTGAGGGGGAATTGGCATTAGCAACTGCCATATTACAGATGTTTGAAAAAACCATAACTTCACACTATTTCCTGAAACATCAAAACAATTCAGTCCTGCAAATCAAGGACAACTAAATTTAATTGCAGCACCAGGTAACTGTTTCTCACCTCTACTCTGGACAGCCCCAGCAATGCCGTTGCGACTCGAACACTGCTGCTCTGCAGAGTGCCAGTCATCAGTCTCCTCTCATACTCAATAGCTGACATCTGCTGCTGTGCAGCGAGAGCCAGGGCCCTCTCTCTTGACTCATTGATCAATGGAATCCTCAGATTTTCCTCCAGAGTCTGACCAAGTCCACATTTCAAATATAAAACTGGCTGTATTGTGCTTGCATCTGTTAAAAAAATCCAAATAAATGAAAGAGCAATACAAAACCACACATCACATTTATCAGCTGGTGGAAATGCAGAGAGTATTTAAAATTTCTAATCTCCAAAGAAAATAAGAATATAAAATTCCTTCAATGTTTAGTTCCATGCTATTAATCTAGTACATGCCATTTATTACCTATAATACTTTATTTTTCAATGTAATAGAGAAGTAAAAATTAGGAGACTGAAATGCAACCCAAAATTTAGCTAATAGGGCTAATAAATAGCTAACAAATTAGCTAATAAATCCCAGACTTCAGTGTTACTACTATTATATCAGTATTAAAAGTTTACCAAAGTCTTTCTACTACCTACACAACACAGCCACACTTTTATCCCTCTAGATGATGTTACATCCCTTCTAAAAGAAACCACCAGAAATTATTTCAAGTAGCAGCTACACTGTTTCTGAAATAGGACTGACTGGAGTTTATCCCTGGCCATTTGAAGACAAAAGCAATGGAATATCTGTCAAATCACATCACTGCACACAAAACTTGTGTTTTAAAGCTAGAAAAATTCTAGATAAAGATGACTTGTGCTGCTTCATATGACTAGCAATCTATATTCAGAAAAAGAAAATGAGAAAAATTATGAAAAGTGTTTATGTAGATTACGTTGAAAACAATACAAGACAAAGGTCACCACCAGTTGATGCTCTGAAGAGAATGGACTGGAAAACATTAGAAGAAATATGTGTATATTCATTATAATGTAATTTTTACACTTCACTATAAACAACTTTTTTTTACCACATGTAATTAATTAATTTTAAGAAAAATCCATAGAAATAAAAGAATATTTACAAAAAAAATATTTCTTCTATTTTACTCTTCTCCCTTCTATTCACTGTACCTTCTGAGGTATTGGTAGCACGCAAAACATTTGGACTATCCAATGCAGGCAATTCTGAAGGCAGAGGTAAATCACCTATTCCTTCAATCTGGTATACAAAGTCTCCAATCTGAAACACAAGGACACACATCCACACACTTCAGACAGCAACTCATGCAGAACAGAAGGCAAAGTATTAGAACTGACAGCAAAAATACTCTGGTAACATCTAAGATTTGACCTGGGCAATAATTGACATATTCAGAACTGTTTTATTAAATTATGCCTAAATAGAAGAAAATTATTATTTCAAGCCATGCTGCGATAACCAAGTAACTTTAATTGATAATATTAAATTTGAAAAGTCAAAAAATTTCAAAAAGCAAAATCCTTTCAAACTCCTCATATAATTTAACTGAATAAAGGTACCCTGACCCATAAATACAGCAAAAAATTTGAATTCTAACTATCTACTACAGTTAGATATAATTAAACATGTTCATAAGCAACCTTCATTGCTCTTCATCATTTGGATTTTTTTTAAAAATGCTTAAAATCGTTTTGAGCCAGAAACATTTCTCTAGAAAGCAAAAATAACAGAAGTCAAGGCAGGTTAGAGTGATGTACAAATTCGCCTTTAAAAAAATAAAGTTAATAAATCTTAATTATTTCATTAAAAAAATTAAAAATCTACAGAAGCTTGAAAGCAAATATAAACATGACCTAGAAGAAAGAAAGACAGTTATTTTTCATAGGGGAAAGGATAACTTAAGTAGCAGAGAAATAACACTTTAAATTATAGAAGAGATGAACAAAATAAGGTGCAAATGAAAGACAGAAGAGTATTTTTGAAGAAAACTCACTGAAAGTACTTCAAATTAAAGTGCACAATCAGAATGGCCCAAACTAAAAAGATATCTAAGTTAGGTACAATACAGCTATCTGAATTAGGCAGGAGATTTAACATATATACTGCATATATTGCTTTGATAACTTCTTTGTGTTTACCACAAAATTTTTTCCGACAATTTACCTTCTACTGATTGCAAGATAAAGAATTAAATGCCTCTGCAACAACTGATATAATTTGCACATTCAGTCTCTTTATTTCCATAAACCATATTCTGTAAAACTCTGCCCTAAAAACATGTATTCTGTCTTTTACTCTTCATCCCAGATATGAAAGAAATAATTTATTTATATAATTTAGTGCATCTGCCAACCAACACAGTGTTTTCCTTTTAATACTGCTCAATAGCATAAGAAAACCCTGGTTTTTCCTTTGCCTTCATTTGCAGTTTCATCAGATATTTATGCTAAGGCTGAAAACACTGCAATTATATTTCTGACACAGCAGAAGGAAAGCTATTCAGCTTTGATGGTATTTTCTCCCTTTCTTTGATTCAAGAGCTCACACAAATCTTCCTTGAGAAGAATTAAAGAAACCTCCAGCAAAATTGGATTCTCACACACAAATAGCCACTCCTGGGAACCAATTTAAACAGGAATTATTCCTGTTTGACACAGTGATTTGGCTCCTTAAGGGCCCTCAACAAGCATACAGCACACACAGCTAATTTTATGAAGGTGCTGGTTGCTGGGATGCCAGTCTGCCATCAGCTACTTTTCCTGTCCTTGCTGACAATAATATGCTCATAGGAAAGAACAAACTTCCCCAATTTCCTCTTTGCTTTGAAGAAATCTGGGGGTTTGATCTCCACAGAATGCAAATCCTGTTTTCTTTCCACTGAGATATTTCCTGATGCTTTGGAACAGAATGGGTATTTCACTGAACTTTGAGAGTTTAGCTTGTATGCCTATGCTTTTAATGCTTTATATTTCAATTTTCCATCAGTTGCAAACAGCACAGCATCAACATTGTGTGGGGTTTACTGTTAATGAAAATAGTTAATAAAAGAGCTGTTGAACTATATATCCAATCCCATTGTTCTCTGATGTTTCAAAAGAATGTAGGGCTACTACACTCTTTTGTAGAATGATGTAGATGTCATTTGATCACCATACAGCACAGTGGCTGCACTTATTTGTCAATTAGCTAATGGTATGACTGAAATATTGCAGCCATATACAAAACATTTAAGAAAGCCAAATTCTTCCTGTGCCAGTACTATACTGCCCTAAAATCATATTAGCTATCTTGTAGTTTCATCTTTCCCAAGAGATTTAATATAATTCCTCAAAAACTATGCAATTAAGTAGATGGACCTAATTTTCCTAATCTGAGGTTCTGCCTATCAACAATTTCACACTTTGAGGAGCCTTTAAATGCATCACATCTACTCAGCTAACCTGGAAGGACCAGGTGTTCCAGAAAAAGTTACCATACAGGACTTAACAGCAGCTTCTCTGAGGCATTAATGCTTCCTACTGTGAAAAGGTCAACTAAACCTTTGATAAGAACAGTGACTAGAAGCTAGGTGTCTAAATTTATTTCTGCATCACCACTGGAGGCAACACTGGGGCTGTCAGAAATGTACTTTTCCCTTTCCACCTGAACTATGACTGTCCTCCAGCTCTGACCACATCTCTTCAATTAACACTCTTCCCTTACACATGTCTAAATTTCCCTTCTCTTCACTATAAGTTTTAACTTTCAGGCTCTATTCCTTGTGTAGGTAGAAGAGACTACTCTTCTCAGCCAGGGTGTGTACTTCTGCTTCCAAAAAAGATACAACAAACAGGTAAATTGCCAATAGCAGAGATCTAAAGGGTACAAATCATAACAAGTAAAAGGAGATTCTTCTCAGATTTACTCTCAGACAGCAGTAGGCCAGGTTCTTCCTTGTCTAGAGACTGCATCTAGATATTTCATTGAATTAAACTGATGGACCTAAAATTCCTTTTTTAATGCACTGCTGTTGATGTATATTTCTTCCCTAATAATTTCTCTCTTTGCATGATGCTGAGCTCTGGATTGATCTTCCACTGAACCATCCACAAAGATTTCTGACCTCTGACCCAGAGACCCCCTCTTTGTGGATGATTCCCTGCTGTCAATATGGTGTGAGCTCAATATTTCAATGTCTATTCAACAGAAAATCCCTCTTATATCTCTGCTAATTTTACACTCTTTAAGACATCCAGTCATATGGTTTGTTTTCTTTTAAAAATAGCCAGTATATTCAAATACTGGACAGAGTCAGAAAGACAGACTTGGGCATCATTGTATTAGTCTTATTTTCCTTTATGAACAACATAAAAAAAACTTAAGTGGGCCAAGTGGCATTGCCAAAGTCATGTTTAAGCAAAAAAAACCCCATCAAACACACAAACACCAGACACTAGCAGACATTCCATGTTCTATAGAAAGGAAAAATATGGAAGCTGAGAATGTGAAGAAGAATGTGAAGGAGAAATAGTCATTTAGTTTTAGAAGTATTGTTACTAATCATCAAAAAGTGGCAGAGAGAAAGGCAGAGGCATGTAACTGCACAGAGGGGAAGCCGAAATACAGAGGCAGTGTTATGAAAGTGAGATGGAGAATGCAAGCCTTGAGATAAGCCACACAAAAAAGATTATAGAAACAACAGGGTTTTGAAAAACATTGACAGACAGAGACAAAACACAGCAGACAGGTTAAAGAGGTGAAAAGATGGACTAAAGACACAGAAATAAGATTGTGACCACTGAGATAAAGGATACCAGGAATAAAAAAAGCTGGTTTCAAGTTCTGAAATTTGATCAAAATCAGATCTTGGGAATTTTATTGAATTTCAATTGAGTATATATAGCAAAACCCAGGCTACATGAGTCAAGAGAGACAGAAAGGTTGTACAGTCAGTATTCATGTACAGTCTTTTCTGAATGGAACTCTGATTGAGAGAAAAATTTAAAAAGAGACAGCAAGGAAAATTATTATTCTACTTTGATAGCATACCCTAAATACAGTGACGAATACATGGAGAAATACAGAACAGTAAAGTCTTTATCCATTCTCTGCCTATGCATTATTCTTGCACCCACATCAAGACAAATTATTTAAATTTCTTTTCTCTTCTGAAGCTCAGATGCCTAGAAAAGCCACCAAAATAACATTTCTTGCAGCATTACTTTTCATTACTTAGTTTTAAAGGGAAAAGTTGCCTGCAGCATTTCATATAGTTCTAATTATGTGTAAAAGGACAGTAAACAGTTGTCCTTGATCAGAACCCCCAAGTCTCTTTTCACAGCACTGCTCTCATTCACTCTATTCACACATAATTGGCCAAAGTCCTGATTCTTACCTGACATGACAAACACAGAACACACACTTTATTGTTACCTTTTCATTAACCAGAATGACAGTGCAGTAACGCTTTTCCTGATGAAAGGGAAGGAAGTGAATATCTAAGGCTGCAGAACTTTTGCCTTTCAAGAACAGTGTTTCCATTGGACTGAAGAACTCATGCAGGAGGCCAGACTGATCAGCTGTTAAAATAAATTTAAGTGGATGTTTAGATACAACAGCACAGGTTGTAAAGTAAAGTAGTTGCATGAATTTAAAGAAAAGGATACTGTATACAGCCCCTGCAACAATCCGTGTTTGAGGCACACCTGTAATCAGTATTTACAGTTACAGTTGTGTAGATGTTATGCAATATTGCATGCTGCATTATTTAAATACATTTTTATAATTACCTGTGTTCTTATTCTGTGCACTGAAATAAAACTGGGGAAAACAGACTGTTCTCACCATTAAAAATTCCTTAAGGAGGTATAGCCTCAAAGAAAAGTTCTACTCATATCAGAAGGAAAAGTATAATTTACTGCTATTTAAACAAGAATCTCACTCTCAGAGCAGCAACTATGTCTGAAATCCTCTAGAACAGGCAAAACCTAAATACTAGCAACGCAGGCTTTTTTTGCACTGTTTTCACAAAAGCACAACACAGAGAAATAATCTTAGGGTTGAATTTGGCAGAGTCTGACTTTCTCACTGCATGTTTTTCATCTTCTAAGCACACTGACACTGCAGAACCAGACCTTCAAGCCTTGCCGGCTGGCTTTCTAGGCAGGACAGCAGACTTAAGAATATATGTGAAAGTGAAAACAACAGAAATGAGTGAGACCATATAAGAAAATTATGCCAAACTCTGGCCAAATAGATAGAACAGGGATGGGACACCCACAACTTCTCTGAGTAACCTGTTCCAGTGCCTCACCACCCTCACAGTAAGAATTTCTCCCTCATATCTAATCTAAACCTGCCTTCCTTCAGTTTAAAGACATCACCTCTTGTTCTATCATACCCTCGTAAAAAGTCCCACTCCAGCTCTCTTGTAACTCCTCCAGGTACTGGAAAGCCACAATAAAATCACCCTGGAACTTTCTCTTCTCCAGGCTGAATTTTTGACTGTGATGCACAATTTAGGGCCAACATTTTATGAAAACTATAAATAATAGTTACTGAGCATATCCATAAATAATATTTATTGAACACACTTAGATGTCAAAACCTTGCTTCTGTAGATAATCTAATTTCTACTGTAGCAAGACGAGGTATTGCACAGGTACTTACAGCAAGTCTCTTTCTTTGAATCTTCAAGCAGTGAACCATTTTTTGAATTTAATATGTTATTTTCAGTACTAAAAAGAAAAAGAAAATTAAAGCAATATTCTAAAGCTGGACATTACAATTACCAATAGATAGTTTAGTTCTCCTTTTTATTAATAAATACTGGAAAAGCAAATGTTTTCAACACAAAAAAAAAAAAAAAAAAAAAAAAAAAAACACCAAAATAGACCACTACATTTTGAAACCATTTTCCAACTAATAATGTTAAAAAAATCAGCTTATCCATTTGAGGTGGCAACAGGAATGACCTGTGTTAACTAACAATGCAGTTAATCAGTCAGAAGAAACTTGATGTAATCAAGGCTTTGTCTAAGAAAGGAGAAAGGGATGAATCTTAACCTAATCACCTGAACTCTGTTCATTACAATATTGTTTTTCAAGTATATTTGAAAAGAACAGATATACTTGAAAAAAACAGCTTCAAACAAAATCTCCTTTGAATTCCCATCCCCTCAAGGCAAACTGTGTTCCTCACCATTATATTTTCTTAATGTAACTTTACGTATTTTTCTTCTTCACAAGTAATTCCTACCATTGTTGACAGGTGTGTCCTGGGGTACAATGCAAAAATGTGTATTCTATCAACATCTGTTGAAATGTGGGAGGGGTGGTGATCCTTATCTCTGTGGGAGATATCCTCTGCTGATGTGCCATCTGATAAAATCAGGGGGATGATCATCGTTATCTTTTCCACAACCCATCCCTCCTCCAGAAGATATATTCTGTTAATGGGCCATTCAGTCCTATTGTGTGACTGATAAGATTACATCACCCCATTGGGAGATGCCCCAGCCAGGGGCAAGAGCCAAGCCTTTCCTACCTAGATAAAAACTGGGGTTTGGGACCCGAGGGAAAACCTTTCTACTGGATCCCAGAGGGAAGTCGGACCTTTTTCACATCATCACTGGATCTTCAGAGGAAAACTGCACCTTCTACAGGAGCACTGCTTCAACAGACCCACATCTGTCACTGCAGGAGGATGCAGCCACCATTGAATGGGACTGCTACCAACACCCTGACTGACTGACGGGGTGTCAGGTTGTATTCTGACTGTCAGTGGTTTGCTTTTGTATTACTGCATGTATTTTATTTTTTTTTCTCTTTTTCCTATTAAATTGTGTTACTGACTTGGAGTCTCTCACTGGTTTTGCTTTCAAACCAGTACAAGGTGTTAAGATTGTGCAGTTATATTTATGTAAGGAGAGTTTGGTTAATTTACAACAAGCAAAGAGCTCAAAGATGCTGAAAACAATACTATAATGTATCTCAAAAAATACTGCAAGTTTCAGCTCAAGATTCATATTTAAAATTATTCACACATAAAAATCATTCCCTTGGCAGTAAAATTTGATGAAGTAGCATACAGCAAACAATTACTACATACAGTGTTTGATGTTGGGTCTCTCTAAAAATAAATAGTTAATCTTGCTGGGCTCAGAAAAAATCACAACCTTACATAAATGTACTTGCAAAATTCTCAGAAAACGTTACCCGGGAGATTTGTTTTAATACCTATACTTAACACCATTTTTCAGAAAGGAAAATGATCTCTGAGTATATGCATACAACATACTATTTATACTGTACTTTACAAATAAGTATCTCACGCTAAAAAAAATACAAATTTTATATAAAACATCATTTCTTTAAATGCTTTATCTTTCAATGAGAATGCCAAGTCATGCTTGCAAAAATAGAGACTACAGCAGAATCACTGTAAAAGTAACAAATAGTTCAAGAGCTGTATGAATAGTACAACAAAAGTCATTACATTTTTTCACTGGTGAGAATTATACATTGAATAAGTCTTCTTTTCAGATCTGAACAACTGAGAAACTCATTAGACTGATTTAACACGGTATTGAACTTCTCTCAATACCAATTTTTTTCTTACTTCAGTGAACAAAGCACCTGTAGGTAAGTGATGGGCAAAGAAAACAAACTTGTGTTGTGGAAGACATGAACATTGTGTCTCATTCTTCCATAACAAAAAGAAATAGCATCTCGTTCAATAATAAAACTGAAAGGAATAAAGTTCAGAAGGTATAAGAAGCTTGGTTATGTTCAAAGTCTGGTTCAATACATCCTCTTTTATACACAGAGAAATAAGGAAAAGGATTAGGCAGAAGAGCTTAAAGCTGCCATAAAATAAGTCTACACAGACTGCTCACTGCACCTGGGTGAGACAAATCCCTGGGATCAACAGAGAATGTGGAATGAATGGCTCAAAAGCAGCCCTGTGGAGGAGCACTTGGGCATATTGGTAAATGAAAGATTACAGATGAGCTGGCAATGTCCACTCGCAGCCCAGAGAGCCAAATTCGGCTGCATCCAAAGCAGCACAGGCAGCAGGGGAGGGAGGGGACTGTGCCCCTCTGCTCTGCTCTGCTCTGCTCAGACCCCACCTGCAGTGCCACCTCCAGCTCTGGGGTTCCCAGCCCAGGAAAGACAGAAACTGCTGGAGGAGAGGCACAGAAGTGGTCAGAGTGCTGGTGCACCTCTCCTGTAAAGATATCACTCCAGGAAGACCTCAGTGTGGTCTTTCAATATTTAATGCCAGGGCAGAGGGAGCTGAGGAGTGAGGGGGAGAGGAGAATAGCCCAGAAGAAAGAGAGAGAGACCAAGCAACTTCTCCAGCTGCCCCTCATTTGGTTTGGAGTTTTTTGCTAACAAAGCAACATAATTCTATTGTTCATGAAATGAACAAAAAGTTCAAGATTATGTTACAGGTGAAGATGGGTTAATGAGGGCACCTTTCAGCCTGGTTGAGGTGTGAATACTTCCAATTCATTCTTGCTATGGTTTATTCTAAACAGTTCAAATTAAAATCATAGCCTGGATAGGGAGGGACTTTAAAGATCATCTAATTCCAACTCACTTTCATATTTTTGCACCAGTAACAGTCTAGTATCTGCTACCTGAATTATCAGATACCAGTTCCAACATAACATCGCAAAGCCACTGGGCTTGCCTTGTTATCAGGTGTGCCAAAAATCCAGATCAAAAGCAAAATCATCTCTGCAGTCAACACAGAGAGTGTGCATACATCATCATGGTATATGAGCTATCCATATGTCATGGTGCATCTTTACTCTTCATTCCAGGCTCCAAACAAGCCAATAACTCTGTTTTCCATCTAACAAAGTCTCAGAGGAAAAAAAAATTACTTCCCTGTCTGTATTTGGAACAAAATTTACTAGATGATCTTTTCAGTCTCTTAAAGCTCCAGATTCTTTATATTACTGAAGGGGGAGGAAAAAGTGCCAGACACCATAAAGAAATCTTAAATTCACAAAGCAGCATCTTATTCAATGAACTTTAGAATGTTTAGCGAGCAAACATCTTTTTAGAGAGAAGGGATACAACAAACTTCTTAGAAATGCATTGAAAATACTGAAACACGAACACAAAATTCACATCTAAGATACTCCCCAGTTTCCACACTCTGTGGAACAAGTTGTGATCTCAGAACAAAGAGTATGATAGAAACTAAAACAGGAGCTGCCCAAAATAGGTACTAAGGCTTAGGAGTAGATGGATTTCTTTTGCATCAAATACTACCCAGAATAGTAATGACTCCTGATAACATATTTGTAAACCGTATTTTCTGAAACAGCAAGTATTAATGCTGTATCTCATATTACACAGAGACACCATTTTTAGATCTTAATTTTTTTCTTTATTCTTCCAGTAAGTAAATACAGGTATTCTGTATAACATGATTATTTCCTTGGCACATTAAACAGTTTAGGAAAAAAAGTGTAAGAATGAAATTCAGAAAATTGAAATTGTTTGGAATTCCTGACATAATCTCCAGTTTAAAAAAAGGTGCAATTAATTTAACAGTAAGAAGCTGTACACAATGCAGAGCTTGATTTGAAATTCATTCATTAATTTTTCCTTATTTTGGTTTAGAATACATTTTTTTAATCCAACAATATTTATCAACATTCATAGCTTGTTTTGAAAATCAGTCTGTGCAATCATGATCCGGCCTTATGGACACTGTACTGCATATTATCATCTGCTTAGTCGTGGTCTTAGAATAGGACTATTAGTGAAACACTGGTATATCTTTACCACTTTCTAGCTTTACAGTAGGAAATCTATGAAGGAAAAGTTAGCTATTAAATGTAACCTTTTACTTTTACTGTAATTTGATACTTTTTTCCTAACTCACATCATTTAAAAATATCAACATGCTTGAAAGCTATGGGTATTTTTACATTACACAGAATTTCTGGGCCACGTGATGTGTTCTCTCCACCTGGTTTTCCTTCTCCCACAGAGAGCAGACCATGCTGGCACACAGATGTAGACCAAAAACAATAATTGAAGTGTCAAGGGCTTGGAAAAGCACAGAGAAGTGGATATTTTGAAAAAGTCTTGTCCCAGTACACTTAAAAGCAAAGTTATGTCAGCTGGATTAAAATTTTTTTAAAGTACTGTGTTTCTCACCAAGCACCATCCAGTTCTGCATGAATAAAGAAGTCTTGCCTGCAACCACTGAAGACATGGGCTGCTGTTAGAGTTCTGGGCTTAGACAGTGCTGTCCCAGCAAGGACACAGCTCCTCAGGCTCTAGCTCCAGACTGGCATTGTCCCAGGCACACTGTGATGAACCCACACCACAGTGACCAGAGGACTGGTCTCCTCTCTGGCCTGAATGAAAGTTTTGGGTGCCTGTGACACTGCCAGAGAGGAAAGCTGGGAGGTAAAAGGGTCACCTGCCAGGCAAAGCTTCTTACAGTGAGGATTAAAGTGGATCTGACATATCTGGAGGCACAGGATGAGGATGCAGGAGGAGCTCTGAGCCCAGTTGGGCGTGCTGGGATGATGAAGTTGTCATTTGCATGCCTTGGTGCTGACATCAATCTCGCAGACACAATTACCCAAAGGGCAAGCTCTGACTTTACAGTAGTTTTACACTTACAGAGCACTTAGAGAAATTTACCCTCAATTTGTACATGGCATTTTCTGGATTTACCAAAAGAATGAAAATGATTGAGGGCAAAATCTCCTTACTGATCAGTTATGAAATACACACACACTACTTTTTTTAACACAAATTTCAGAAGTTTGTTCCATTCAAGAAAAAAGATCTTCTGAAAAGGGTCATTTAAGTGGCTTCTCTTATCACAGCTGACAGAAATATCTAAACATATAGCAAGTCAGTACTGGAAATTTCTAAAGACCTAGGATGCCCTGAAATCAATATCTGTAAGAATAAGATCTGGATGTGTGACTAAAATTACACTATTTAGACTGATTGTCTGGAAATAAATTAAGTTGAAATATGCAAGATGATAAAAAAAATCCTTTTCTATATCAACAATTATTATACATTTATTTAATTTAGTAAAAAGTATAGTATAAATTACACTTTCGAAAACAATTTGCATTTTAAATATGTGTATATTTTTACTTAATAATAAAATGTTCATTATTTTTCTGCTTTTAAATTTTTCCTTTTTTAAAAAAAATTAAAATGGAATTTGAAGAACAGTCTGCATTTCATGACATGGCTGTGGAACTTCTCTATGATTACAATTCAACCTACAGTATTGACAAGGTAGTAGTTTATGATATTTCCCAATAATCCTTGAATAAGTGTTTCAGTTTTTTTGCAGTACTGTCTTGGTTTCAGCTGGGTAGAATTCATTCCTTTTTCTTAGCAGCTGGCAAAATGCTCTGGTTTAGAATAGGATGAGAATAATGTTGCTAATACTCTGATATTTTAGTTACTGTTGAGCAGTGCTTACTCTAAGCCAAGGAGGTCCCAGCCTCCCATGCTCTGCCAGGGAGCAGATCCACAAGAATCTTTGAGGGAGCATGGCCAGGGTGGCCGGGCTGGAGTGGCCAAAGGGACATCACAGAACACCAGGCTCAGCATGAAACGCAGGCAGAGCTGGCCAGGAGGGCCTCCCACTGCCCAGGGACTGGTTGGGCACCTTCTGTGATATTTCCATGTCCTAAACTGTGATTCTTTATGGCAGGTAGCACACAGTTATGCACAAATAGATAGTATTAATAGAAATGTATGATCCAATATATTACAGTTAGCAATTGTTATCTGGAACTTACCTAAATTTTTGCTCTTGCTTTACTTGCTTGGCTTGATACACTTTCTCTGGGTGCACTAAACAGGTGTGTGTGGATTCCAGCAAAATTACCCTGGAGTATGACAAGCATGCAAAATGACTGCTTTTTCAACTTGCAGAATGAAGATGAAACTCAATTTATTCTAACTTTTAAATGCAGGCTCAGTAAAGAAGCTTATTATTTTCAATTAAAGATACTTTAAAAGTACTTGTTGTGGTTTAACTCCAGTTTTTCTGTAAAAGATCTTCTCCCTTGGTATCAAACTAGCATTTCCTAGTGTTATTTGCAAGTAAATAATATATCCCCTGATGAAACACTAGATTGTTCAAAACACTGGAAGCCTGATACTAAAAATTTTACCTTTAGATTACTGGTTCAAATATTGCCTAAATTGATAATGACTTAATGTAGTTGTCACGTAGCTTTTGAATTATATAAAACTAAATTATATTTAACTAAATTACTTCATCATTTCCAAGTGAGTTATCCAAATCCTAAGACTTATTCAACCTCACTGACCACCTCAAGGACTTCAAAATAAAAGACAGAAACTAATTAAACTCATATGATTCCTACACACGAGGCTTGGAGCAGTGGAAACAGTCCTGTTACAGGATTGTTACTGTTGTTTTGTATATACCAATTTATATCCCAATATAAATTGTATATACCAATCCTATTCTGTGGAGGGAAGAGAAATTTAATTTGTAGTTTTTGAAACATGTATATTCATATTGTATAAAAAAACAAGTTAAAAATGTTGTGAAAGATGGTTCTTCCAAATAAATGGATGAGATGAACCAATGCTTAGCTCTAAAGACTAAAAACAAAATATGGAGTCAGGTCAAATAAATAGATTTTAAAGGGGTACAACAATCTCTTTCCTTTGTACTGAGGAAAGTAATATTTATAACTCTGCAGTTGTTGCAGCTATGATGAATACAAATTAAAAATTAGACTAACTGATAATGATGCAAGCCCCACGGCAAAAGCATTTTTTTTTCCTTTTGCATGCTTAATAACTTAAACAGCAGGATAAAGCAGATTGGGGAAAAAATAACCAACTATTAATTAACATAGCTTGTTTCTCTTTGTAATTCTGCGGGACCTCAGCCAAACACAAAAATACAAGCAAGGTTCATGAACTCTGATTAAAGCTCCAGCTTTAATACTTACACTGAGACAAATTTCAATTAAGGTTTATTTATCTTGTTTATTCATTATGATAACTTCCACTTCTTAGTGCTTGTAACAATTTTGGGAATGTAAATCCCTATCATTTAACCTCCAGGTTTTACATTTTTAAGAAGAAGAAGAAAATTATGGAAAAGAGTGGATGAAACAGCATGATCATTCGAGACTTGTCCTTATATCACTGAATATGCCATACCTGAATATGCCATCCATTTTGAAGGGATTAGTAACATTTAGGGTAAATTTCTTCAGCTCATAACATGGGGATCTGCACTTTATTGTACCCTAAAAGAGAACAAAAACCACAAGGCCAAGAATCAAATTATCATTGTTTTTTCCTTCTTATATCTTTATTTTGTCTCTTGCTCCAAATTTCCTTTCCAACAGAGTCAGGGGGGCTAAAAAAA
Organism: Sturnus vulgaris; assembly: GCF_052056855.1. Taxonomy (NCBI): domain Eukaryota; kingdom Metazoa; phylum Chordata; class Aves; order Passeriformes; family Sturnidae; genus Sturnus; species Sturnus vulgaris. The sequence continues at coordinate 110,461,696 of NC_142244.1, forward strand.
AAGAGAGGATTACATAAACACCATCTAAGTTCAGAAGTCTATCCAGATGTGCTCAATGAACGTGGATTACAAACATGGGCCTGCCTGCCCTGATTGGGACATATCTGACAACTACAGAGTTTCTGTGGTTAAAAAGCACAAATACAGAAACATCTAACAAAAGCTTGTGGTCCAACGACATAGGACATCTGAAATCACTAGGCTGAAGCACATAAACACCTCCATAACAGGATTTCTGGTAACATTCAGATGCAGAAAGGGCTCCAGATTTATTTTCAGAGCAATCAGTGCAAATTTTTACAATTTTTTCAGGATCCAAAAGTGATTTATGTCCTTAGGAATCTTACATATTCCTCTAGGGTTTTTGCTGCATGTACATAGTCTAATATTGGAAATGTGAAAATTCATAGGTCAAAGGCGAATGCTGATGGTAACTCACATTTTCATTCTTATCTCACTTCCCCTTTGTTTGATAGAATTTACAGAATAATAATTTTTTTTGTGACAGTATTGATACACATATAAACTTACAAGAGGGTCAATATTTTTAACTTCAGATTTCAGAGAGAATGTCAGTGTGGCACCATCTACTCCATCAACTTTATTTGAGATCAGTAGCAATACTGCTTCAGCAGGGCGCAGGAAACGAATTGTGAATTCCACATTTATAAAGTCTTCCCTCCTACGGAAAAAAAAGCACAAAACCAGGGTTCAGAAATTATTCAGAAATGCAATTTCAGGAGCACATTTCAGAATCTTTGTAAAGGAAGGGTCCTAGAAAAGAAAGCAATTTGTTTCCTCTGAAATACTTTTTGTAGTATAAACTTCTGCCTAAGAGTACCTTAAAACATCCTAATAAAATAACTATATAGATAAAGAACAATACTAAATCCATTTTTCTTTTATATCAGCACGTAGCTTAATTTTTCTTCACACACACACACATTAGTTGCAGGAAGTTCTCTTTCATTAGAGTATCATCCTAAGTTAAAAACTGATCCAATTCATGCTCCTATATCTTAATAGGCTTTTTCTGAGGTAAGCAGTCAGCCTGTTATGCATTTTGTGAGGCAGATCTAGATAGTCTCAATCAAATAATCAAATTGAAGAGTGAGAAAGAAATTAGTTAAAAACCCTTCAGAATAATTACTAAAGCTAAGTAATCAAGAGGGAGAAAAAACAAAGTTCTCTTGTACAAGCAATGCCTTCTCTCTAATGGGAAAACTGGAGAAGACCACATAGAACAAGAGTTTAGTCTAGGTACAAATTTAGACACCATCTGCATCAGTCCTTCAATGAAGCAAGAACAAGAAGAAAACTTTAATGCCTGAAGCTCTCACTTTGAAGCTCTCAAAATGTCTCTCTGGTTTTGAGATTAGTCTTAAGAAGGCAAGAAGTCTCCAACTGTCAATTCTGAATGTTCATGGTGAAATCCTGGAAGTTCTGTAAAACTGGTTCTTACAGCTTTCAAGTTCCTACTGCAGAGCCCCCGGACAGGTCCATTTATGACACTGAAGACTTTCCAAGACCCCCAGGGTCTGAGGCTCCTAGGTCACCTCACCATTCAAAATGTTCTGAAAAAACATGCTGTGATTCAGGCACCCAGAGGAATAAACTACCTGAGACATACACTCCCAGAGCCACTTTAAGGGTCAAGTTTTAAGAAGTCTGCTCTGGTCACAAATAAGTGTACAGCACTTTCTGCCTCATCTTTGTCCTCTGACTCACACAACAGCTGAGAATTTGGATTTGAATTGTTGCCTTGTGTGGCAAAACCACAAAGTTGCTTAGTTTTTATCTCTATTAATCCATGTAGTGCTCAATGTAAAGTGAGGGCAAATTCATCTCATAGGATTGTTCTGTAACCCTGGGGGTTTTTGCTATTCCTGTTGTGAACTGCAAGTCCACACAGCACAGTGCAGTGCTCTGGAGAGTGGGAATCTCAGACCAAGAATTAATGATGTCATATGCAACATGTGACACTCAGCTACACTGAGAATGTTATTCACATGATTATAATTTCCCAACCCATCCACAACATTATGATCTAACAAAGAACCTGCAAGAATCTTGTCAATTCTTGGAGTTTTTAAACACTTGCATCAGAATATTAAGAAAGCTATTAATTTCAAAGAACCTATTTTTCATTTAATGATCATGACATTATGATAAACTCTACAGAGGTCAATGTGGCATTTCCACAGGTTTTTTATTTCTATGCAATTTTTCAAATATTTATTTCTATATATGATGCCAAGCAGCTCAACAACAACGTTGTGCACATTTTCTTGATTTTGCTTTGTGGTTTGTTTTGGGTGTTTTTTAAAGGTGAAGTGAAAAACAGCCATGGTATTGACCTTTCATAGAAACACATGGTATTTTCAAGGATTACACTTATATGATAACTGATTTGAAGTAATTGAAAAGAAAAAGGAATCAAATTAGTCTCACAGCTTGCAGAAAGCATTCCATTATTTGTTGTTCTCTTTGCATATATTTATAATAGGCATGTAATTTACTACTGATATATTGATGGTCCTTAAAGAGCACTGTATTTATGTTGAGTCTTCTTGAATTTGACCATCTATATTAGAATTTTTTTTCTCCTTCATGGTTTATTTTCATAGAAACTCTGACCTTTTCTTTTTCCTTTTTACAATCTCTAATCCATTTTATTTGTAAACCGATAACTTGCAGATAAACTTAAAAACTGATAACTGACAGCCAGAGTGACCACTACATCCCTCTCGTCTTCACTAGTTAAACTGAGATTAATGAAATTCCTGTATTAATTCATAACTGCATAGCACAGAAAGAGCAAAATGTACTTAGCAAACAAAAACAATGAGATGGTGATATACCATGAGTATTTCTGCTATCAGAAATTATAACTGAATGCTTTCCCAAAATTAAATCTCTCTCAAACCCTTAGATGTCTCTCAGGCATGTAAGATGAACAACTAACTACATCACATCCATGTTGCTGGGGAGGAAGGATCGGGACCAAAAGATGCAGTTTAATACTACTCAAACCTGTGTCATGGTCTCTAATTACCAGTCATGCTTAAATTAAGAAGAAGAGACAAAATCTGAGACTTCAGAAGAAAAGAAATCTACCTGCTCATGTTTCTACAATGCACTGATGTAGAAAATGTGAATCAGGTTTTGACACATAGGGAAAAAAATATAAATTTGAGACAGATGACTCCTGTAATGATCTGAAGGTTTATATATTGCTCTTAAAGCTCTATTGGACTCAACTGCAAGAGTCCCACTGAAACATTACTCTAGATTAATCCAGCTTAAGGAGAAAAACCCTCATATCAACTAATTTTGTCCTGCTTGTAGTTGAACATATTTCTAGAGTTCCACCACTCTTAAATTACTAAGTTTCTATTTCTGTAATGCTACAAATAATTATACTAACAAGTCATTACTTACGTGGGGGGAATGGTAACAGTGTTTCCTTTAGGTAAAGAGAAATCATCAGCATCTCTTCCCACAACAATAGCATTGTATGCCAAAGTATGACTCTTTGGGTTTTTCAGGTGCACCTACCACAACAAAAACATGATCAGCCTATTTTTACTCATTTTTCAGACTATAAAAGGTGTGCTCCGCAGGTAAGTTCCAAAATACAAACTACGGATATCACAAAATAAGAAACTACTTCAAATAACTGGGTATATAATTTTCCTTCCAAAGGAGCATAGATTTTCCACAGACTATCTAACCTTAATTTTTGAGAGTGCAGTGTACACTGCGCTCCTATGCCTGTGAATCTCTTATTCTTCTCTTTGATCTCAGATTTGTCAAATTTGTAGATTTTTTTCATGTGCTTTCAAGCATAGGTAAAAAACAGAAGTGAAATCCCAAGACTAAAGAAAATAAAAACAGAAAATGCACACTTTCATCTTCTATATTTACTAGCCAAATGACATGAAACCTATTAATTATTTGTCGTAGCTAATACATAATATAAATACATATATACCTACAGTGTAGCTAATACTTAATATAAACACATGTATACACACAGTGTTCTAAGCTTGCATTACAATGAATCTAAATCCAATGGTATCAATACCTGCTTCACAATAGTTGCATGGAGACCACCTGCAAATTCTATAGTGCTCTTGGGTAAGTACTGAGGGAGAGTGTCATACAGGTGGACACACAAAATAAGCATCATGACAGGGTTTGGCTCACAGATATCAGTGGCCTAATATTGAAAATAAAAAATAAAGAAAAAAAATAGATGTTCAGTCAAAAATTTGCCTGTATAGTGTAAAGATAAGAAGAAGAAGAAGAAAAAAATAAGTTAATTATTAAACAGATATTTTTAATCTAACCAGTAATAACTGGATTATTCTCATGGCTAATAAGAATATGCATCTTGTTACTGCACCAAAAAAATCCCAGATTAATGAAAACTATTAACATGCTCTGGTGATAAACCTAGGGTAAAAATTAAGCTCAACTTTTTCCCCTAAGGTACAGCAGAAACAAATTCTAATTTTATTAAATACAGCATAACAGAAAAAGCAAGGACATTTTACTGTCTGAAAAAACATGTCTTTACTATCTTAAAAAAAATTAAAATATTTTAGTTTATATAAAATACTATCTCAAATACTCCTATATACAGTTCTGCAACTGTTTATGCAGACAATTTCACTTTCCAAATAACAACAATATAGTTGTTTCTGTTGCAGATACTTTTATACTTTAGTAAATTGCTTTATAAAACGTAGCAAGTATTCCTGCAGATTAAATAATTGATTTACAGAAATGAATTTGCGTGGCAGCTGCAAAACATGTCAAATTTACTCCTCAGCAATTCTGGTAAGTCACTGAGGAGAGTTTGCCACAGAGTATGAAAAAGGGAGGAAAAATCTATTTACTCTTCTGGACTGTCTTTAGTGTTGCAAGAAAGATGTATAGACATGTTTATCATCTTAGCTCTCTGAGTTAATTTGTATTTTAAAGTTAACATTTATTTAAAGTTTTCGAGGTAAAGTTCTCTTGCCCTGTGCCCAGCCAAGCAGCTCATCCTACTCCCAGCAGCTCTCACACAGCTCCTCTAACCTTCCAAGAGAGTGAGTTCAGAACTGGGCAATGATCTGAGGCTTCCCTGCAACTCTTCATGGCTTCTTAGATAATGTTTGTCCTTATAATTCTTAAGATTAATTTCATATACTTTTCATGCACTGCTGTAATCATACATCTCATCTCATATTTCTGTTTAATTCCATCACCACTGGTTGAAGATTCAAACTTTAGAATGCATTCACTATGCAAAGTAAAAAAAGGTTCTTCTGTGCCAAAAGCTTTAAATATGAAGTCTGAAAAGCATTCTGATTTTTCCATTCATTTATCTCAGTAATGGCTATTGAATATGGTCTTGGTTTTACACCCCTACTTTTCATTCTTCCTGCATTTTGATTTAAGGTAGAAAAGATGCCAGAGTAGATTATCTATTGAAGACTTTCTTCTGCCACATACTTCTTTCTGCCATTTCCTCTTAGATCAGAATTTATTCCCTCAAAAAATACAATTCTATCTTGTGATGAATTCATAAAACTCCATTTGTGGCATTTATCTACTAGTCTAATAACTGAATAAAAGAATAATGCATTTCTTAACAAGATTAATCAGAAAATTCACAGTCAGTAAATATTATTTGCTTTAAAAAATATGTGATAGCAAACAATAGCAGTAATTATAACTTAATAATAATAAATAAAAAAGTTTGAAACAAATTTCCTTTACTGGCTATTCCCAATCACTGCACCTTCTATCCTATCTCTTTGTCACACACACTCCCTCCATGTTATTGCTATCCACCACCCTATCTTGTAATACTTTATTTTAGGCTTTCGGCTGAATCTTCTTCAAATCAAAGCACTTTAAAACTTAAAAATATCAAATATGAATTAGAAACACGTAGAAAGCCACCACTAATACTCTAGAGTTGAACTGTAAGTCATGATTAGAAAGTGGAAATCATTTCCTGCCCAAAGTACTCCATCTTAAATCTACACCTTAATCCTTAAAAGGATTTCAAAGCCTTGAACTCCATTAAAAGTGTCATTTACACCTGAAGCTGAACACTTGTAGACAGCCCTTCCTTATTATTACAGATTCTTAGATTTTTAGATTGAAAATACCAGCTGTTCTAGACCTAACATGTCTCAGCGTGTGCTGTTAATTAATGCAAATATCCTGAGAGCTCCAAAGCAGTGACTGCCTGAGTCAAGAACTTTGTCAATGCTATTGGAACATTTTAGCCCACTAAATTTCAGAGACAAGACTATCAGAAAATTCCCAAATTAAGAGAGTTCAGCAAAAGGATTTATTTGTTTTGTTACTTTTATCACTGCAGAACAAGATAGTTCAGAAGTTTCTATAATAGCCTTAGAAAAGTATTCATGATTTTCAATAGATCTATGTAAAATGTACCCTTTGAACTAAAATACAGACCTTGAAGACTCAAGATCTGTTCCTTTTTCTGGTACTGACTCTGTACCTTTGTTTAAATTGTTAGTCTGTACAAAGTGGATTGTCCCATTTACTGTACACAATTTAGTCTTAAAACAGGTATATTAAGGAGAATATCCTAGAATTCTGCTTCCACATCTGAAGTATTCAACACCCCTTTCATATCTGGCATCAGGCCTCTTCCTTCATGTGCTGAACTTCATGTTTTTCTCAATATAAGCTGAGGCAGAATATGACTTTGTTTTGAGGGTTATACCCAGATTACTTTTTTGCTTCCTGTCAGTCACAAGTATGGGAAGCAGTAGATTTTCTTTGTTTATCCTGTCATAGCAAAGTCATTTCTAACAGAGTGATCGGTATCAGGAAGCAACAGCAAGACAGCAGCTGATACAAATGGAAATAGCAGAGTTAATTTTTCCATGTAATCATAACACGGTCAAATGGAAAGGGGAAAAAAAGTTGTAATTAAGCTTCTTTTTATAATACTTTGTTCACACAAATAAGCTCCACCTCTGATTCCTAATGTCATTAATTTCCTTCAGAAAGTTTCCTCAAACACTTTCAAATATTGTCTCTATTCTACTGCCTCTTCTGCTCTTCTGGACAGCCCAGTATGCTCCCAGAGATATAAGTAACTCACAAATGGACAGTTAAAGAAATGCAGACTAGGAGTAGGAGAAAACTGGGTTCGGGGACAACAAAAGAACAAAGAAATGACATCTAACCTATGTAAGGTCACCGTATATAGAAAATATGGTGCCATAGGTCAATAAAAACCACAGAGATGTAAAGCATGTTTATTAAACATATAAAAGAGATCCCAAGCAGATCCTTGATGGAAGAAATTATCAACAATTATCAGCATTGCATTCCTCCCCAAAAAAGGACACCAGAGCTGATGGTTTTGAGTGAGTGCTACTCTCACCAGCATCCAAAGCTGCTGACTTCTGTGTGCATCAAACCTGAGGCAGAACTCTCAAGGGCCTTCATGGTTAGATGCAAGTAACTGTTGCCAGACATTCATATAATTTTTTTCACCACTTCTTTTTATGGTTAAGTGCATGATGTTTGTTCTTACACATATTTTTTCTAAATTGCCTTCCAATAGTAATAAAGAATTCCATTAGAGTTTTCATTGTGTGATTTAGGACGCTAAAATCTGAACTAAATTAATTTTTTGTCTTGGGCTGTAATGCAAGATGTGACCAAAAGTATGTATCCTATCATCATCTGATAGAATGGGCAGTCATCTTTATCTTTTCCACAACCCATCCTTCCTCCAGGGAGATCTCTCCTGTCAATGGGCCATTGAGTGCCACTGCATGACTGATAAAATGACATCATCCCTTTGGGAGATGCTCCAGCCAGGGGGAGGAGCCAAGCATTTCCTACCTACATAAAAACTGAGATTTGGAACATCAGAGCAGCCTTTTTCCACTGGATTCCAAAGAAAAACCAGACCCTTCCACATCATCACTGGACCTTTGGAGGAAAACTGCACCCTTCTACAGGAGCACTGCTTCAACTGACCCACATCTGTCACTGCAGGAGGATGCAGCCACCATTGAATGGGACTGCACCAACACCCTGACTGACTGACAGGGTGTCAGGTTGTATTCTGACTCTGTCAGTGTTTTGGTTTTTTGTATTACTGTACTTTTATTTTAATTTTCTTAGTAAAGAACTGTTATTCCTATTCCCAAATCTTTGCCTGAGAGCACCTTAATTTCAAAATTATAATAATTTGGAGGGAGGGGGTTTACATTTTTCCATTTCAAGAAAGCGTCTTGCCTTCCTTTGCAGACACCTGTCTTTCAAGCCAAAACATTTATGTTCAGCTAGTTGTGCATGTGTGATTCTACAAAGAAAAGAATTATGGAAATTACTTCTAATTAAGTCCATTCATATGAAGCAGTATTTTGGTTTCCATCAGCAACATATCCTGAAATAAAACTGTTTCACTACAATCTCACCTTAACTGGACGTGCAACACTACTATACAAAAAAATCAAAATCAAAAGAATAACATATATAAGAGCTGCTAGTATAAAATCACCTACCTTTATGTCTATATCGAGACTGATAGTATGCAGAGCCTTCACAACTATCAAGGAGTTGTGCAGAAACTGTTCATGAGTTCTTGGATCAGTATACATCTTTATGAAGTGAGTATTAATCTAGACAAGACAGAGAAATAAAACTCAATCTTCCTACTTCTTCTACTAGGCAAAATTACTGCTTTTGTATTTTTGCTCATTCAGAAATCAATAGGATCTAAATTTTGAACTGAAATTCCCTGTTAAGAATAAACCCAGTAAAAAGAAAAATTAATACTGAAATAGTCTCCCATGACTTGCTAAATGTTGGGGTGGTTTTTTTTTCCTTTTTAAAAATTCCACAGGCCAAGAGTTTCTGTTAAGGAAACTTCCCTGTCCTAGTACTCAGGAGCCACTGGCAGCCACCTGAGCTGGGACTGGAGGTCCCTTGCAGTGGGAGGCTGCAGTGAGTGATGGAAGCCCTGCTTGACTCCCCACACACCCCACTCTCCCATTCAGACAAGGTTTCCCTACTGTCTCGAGCCCAGGTTTCCCACAGCAGAGTCTCAGCCATCTGGATCCTCAAAAAAATTTAATCTTAGTGCAAGAACAGAACACCTCGAGCTGGTGCCTCTGAGGAGGGACCCCATGCAAAGGAAACCCTGGGTTTTTACACACCCTCAGTCTGAGAGTGTCAAAGCCTGGGGTCTTCCTGCTGGATCCTCGACTCCTGCCCTGTCCCTCTGGTCACCTGGCTGTGCTTCAGCTCCCCAGAACCTTTGTGAAGCAAAGGCTCAGTGCCAGCTCCCTTTCCTTGGGCTCCCAGCAGCCAGAGCTCCACCTGCAGCTCACAGCACAGCCACACCTGAGCTTCCTGCACTCAATGCACTCCTCAGCATTGCAAAGTAAAACAAGGCTGGACAAACACAGTGACATTAATAAACTGCAAAAACTTGCAACTTGCACAATGGTAAAAAAACTTCTTACCAAATATGGACAATAAGATGTCATCAGTGCTGCCAGCACCAGACCATCTAGAAGATCTTGGTCAAAATTCACTATCCATCTCATGGGTGGTATTCCACCTGATTAAAACACAAAGCAACATTCGTGAGACTCTCTTCTCCCCAAGACGCCTGTTTTGTTCTAGATAGATTTCATAACTATTTGAAATCACTCAGTAGAGGAAAGAACATAAGAAGGAAAAGGAAACATCCATTCACATGTAGAATTTCACTGGTATATTTCTATTTCAGAGCTGTTGCTGAAAACTTGAAAAACCTCACGTAGAATATTGTAACTATTATTCAATCTGCTGCAGCATATAGGAACATTTATCACAGCAGAATTGAAAACAAGTAATCTAAACCTCATATATTAGAAGCCTAAATATGTAAATTTTAATTTCTATAGGCCTAGCATTAATAGAGCTACTGAAACTCATGAAAATATGCAGAAATCCTTTAAAATTGAAATGCTTAAGACACAAAGAAAGGTTAATTATTTTCTTTAAGGTCATATTAAATTATTTGGCATAAATGCAATATAAATGAGAGCTAACAGCTCAATTGTTACAGCACAAATTACCACTTCTACAACTGTTGTAAATCCCAATGCCCTAGAAGGTTAGATAATTTTTTATATTTTTAATGTTTTTATTAAAATAAAATGGATTACTAAAACATTAAATAGAGTTTATTTATAATTTCTTATTCGAAGCATCTATATCTTAAACTATTTAACACTGCATTTACACAACTTTACTGTCTCAGGTCCAAGCTCCCAAATTTAGGAAACACTTTGGATTTCAGCCAATGGCAATGTTTTCAGATGGACTTGGATCAAGCTTTCTCATATGGGACAAATTATAAAGGTTTCATTTCACTATTACACTTAAAAAATTAGTTTAACCCACAAAAAAAACCCCTACACCAGATCCTAAGAGAGATCTGACATTATGCAGAAAAAGAGAAGACACTTATAGACTACAGTTGAGCCAGTATCAAAAAACTGAAATGTCTATCACTTCACACCAACTTGCAGATGCTTTAGCATATTCATCCAGCTTTATAAGAAAAAACAGGAGCAGATGCTGCAAAAACTTAAAAACAAAGGTCTTTAAATCCAGCTTAACTCTTTGACATTGGTAATGATTTTAGTTTGCCACTGCTTCAGTGTGGTGATGCTTAGGCATCAAAATTCCTTATTTTTTCTTATTCATAGGTAATATTATTCTAAATATTAATTAAATATATTTTAATTAAATATATTTTTTAAAGAACCAAGAGTATTAAAAAACTTATTTGCATGAATATTTCATTTTCTTTAAGTTTTCAAAACAAAATTAAAACTTGCATTCATCTCACTGTGTCAAAATTATTTTTTTCCTAATTGCTTAACTGAAAGAACTTTTCAAGCACCAACTCAACTTTCAAGTCTTGAAAACTCCATATTGGAAGGTACCAAAAATGGAGTCTGACTGGATATATAACATCTTCCTGTTACTTATGACAGGAAGAGACTATAGTAATATGGGCCTTGACATCTAAATTGTGACAGTATTCATTTTAACTCAATTCAGACATCCATTTCACAAATATCTACAGTATGAGATATTTCTTTCATCCCATCTTCTCAGTAACCTGCTTGTAGTTATTTAAAAAACATTTAATGTAGTCGCTGCAAAAACAAATACTTTAAAGTTAGCAAATACATCTTTGGAAGCATAAAGTCAGTCTTTCTAACATAAATTCATCATTTTATTGATTATAGTTGAGACCTATAAAAATCAATAAACTGTCTTTTTTTTATTAATAGAGTTCAGACTCTCAGCACATAATATCAGTATTTTTAATAAATCACCATTTTCAAATTTTTATTTTTAACTTTTTAAGATTAATTATTCCTGCTTTACTAGGTCCAATATTGAATTATTCTTCTGGTTAGTAATCGAGATGGATTTGATGAGCATGGTTATGGAAACTCATTAAACCATATGCTTTGAACAAAAACAGAAACTTTGTTTTTGAGCTTCCCTTATATTTTACTTTAGATATACTATTTGCTGCTTTTAGTCTTCTGGTGGGAATATTACTTGAGCACACTTAAGCAGTAGTAGATGTGCCTGTATCACAGAATCACAGAATGGTTTGGTTTGGAAGGGACATTAAAGATCCTCAATCTCCAGGCCCCTACCATGGCCAGGGACACCAGACACAGCACTTTTGTACTTTGTTTTTGCTTTCACTAATCCTTGCTTTCATGCTGGTAGAATTGTCTGAGTGCCAGCAAAGTAGCTGGGGAAGAAAGCTGGCTTAAAAAGAAAGAGCAAAAAATTCATTTACTGTTAAATCTGGATCACCCAATCCAGTTTTGCCATGCAGCCACATAAATGTGCCAGTGGAAATGAAACGTGGTAGGACTATTTTTTAAAAACCATTTCTTGAACTATAGGCTTTATAATTGTGTAAATGAGAGCATAAAGAAAAAATCCATTAAGTGGAATATTTTCCCATCTTAGCTAATTAAATAAGCATTTTTGTTGTTTTTCAGCTAATCCTCCTACTATCAATCAACCTACTTAACTCAAAGGCTTGTGAATAAATTAGTCAGAAAACATAATGTATTTTTCCTAATTACATCAAATCTAGCAGAACATCTGCCAGCTAACCACTCTACAGTAATTAAGTTTTTAAAAAGAATTAGTCAATTTTAGTAGAAATAAACAATAGAATCAGAATTATTACTCAGGATACCTCTAAGCATGTAAATATATTGAATTTCATTTGTATTGGCATTTCTTGCAAAAACAAAAAAATTCAAGTGGCACTTTAAGATAAAGATTTTCATCCAGTATAATGATAAAAACCTGGCCAAAAATAGTTCCAAACACGAATGGTAACAGGTAACAAACAACTCTGTGTGACTGGGGGCAGGGGGAGAGAAAATTGTCCAAACTTTCAGTTCTGAATTGAGACAGATTCCTCCTACTTGCTAGATGCATCCCAAAAGGACTGGCTGCAAATTTTGATAATACCAAGACTAAAATGGCACATTTTAAATCTCCCATTAATGAAAAGGAGTGAGACAGAAGCCCCAATTAGGCAGATAATGAACTGTGCTCTGCATACAGACTAATGAGATTGGGAAAACAGGGGACTTCGAATTATGAAAAGAAGAAGAGGCAAAAAAGAAGCATTTCCAAAAAGAATCCATTGATGAGACAACAAGGGACTGGAAAGAAGGTGAAAAAAATTAATAATTGGAGGAAAGATTTTGGAAGTGGGAGAAAATTCTGAAGATCAGAGAGGTGCATAGAGACAAATGTCACTGGATGTCCAGGGACTTTGGCCAGACACGAGATTGGTGTCTGTGAGCAGCAGCACAGCAGGAATTGACTTTTCCGTGATGCTCCAGTGGCCTCCCTGGTACAGAGGGAATGTGAATGGAGTGCTGTGGGAAGCAACTGGGTGTATGAAATTATCAAACAGGGCAAGAGCTGGTTCTACAACAAACCCAAGATCCTGACCCATGACAGCGTGTTTTGTACTCTGTCTCACCCATCACAAGAGGTGAAAGCACTTGTTAACAGAAAATAAGCAAGGCTAGCTTGGAGTGGATGTGCAGCCACTTATGAGTGCACTCAAAAAAACACTTGGAAACCTAAAAATATACTGCAAAAGGCCTCTGCAAGGGACCTGAAATGAGAGTATTTGTTTCATTTGTTGATTCTACTCAGCACTAAAGGAAGTAGCATGCGTAGTCAATTCGGTGATTTGTGATCTGTAAAGGTGGTATCTGCACTACTTAATTAGTGCCTTGTCTGTAGTTTCTTCTGTTTTCACTCAGAGTCAGGATTAAAAACATGAAGGAGATGAATTTTCTTGTGTTCGGGCTTGGTTTATTAAATCTTATCTATAGTACAGAGAGTTCTGCAACACTTGTAGCTACCAGCTAAAAGTGAGCAAAATGGAGGCAAATCTAGTTAGTTACAAGGTCTTTTAAACAGTCCAATAGAGAAGTAAGACCTATATTATTTATACTTTTGACCCAATAACCAAACTCCTGTGACCTGCAGTGCAGCACTAACTGTCCAACCAGAAACTACTGCCTGAAATCATGAAAAAAAAGGAAGAACAACACAGAAAGGAAACACCGCTCAAAATCCTCCATTTTGTCCCATACCTATTACATTACAAAAACCTCAAATTTAAAACTCTTCACCATGTGAAAGCACACACTTCTATTTAACTACACACCCATGATTTTAACTCCATCACTTAAATTTGGAAGCCTTCTCCAAGGCCTCAAGTCAAAAGCAGTGTTCTCCAGGGGGTCAATGCCAGAAAGCACAGAAAGCTCAAAAAACCCAGATTTCTGGGTTCCAACAGGGACCAACTTAACTCTTGAATGCACTTACTTTTAATAGGTTTGTTGGGGTTTTTTTTAACTTGTAATGGCATCATGTTGCTTGCATGTAGCAACCAAGCATAACAGCACTGTCTCCATCTTTCTCTTGACAGGTTAAGCCAAGTCTTGAAGACACGCTGCTTGCCTCATTCATGAAGAATTTCTACATAGAAGCAGCAAAGTTTTGCCATGGCAGTCTAATTATTCACCACCTTTTTTTTTGTTTGTTTGTTTTTAAATACGTCCAGATCAATTGAGTTTTTTAACACTTGATGAATCAATAAAAAGTCTACAAGGTTTTGCAATTATTTTTTGCCCATAATCTATTAAAAAAAATTAGTATTTGTTTATATTTATTATTAAATTTGACGCCTCAAGATTTTTTGCAGGACATGAAATCTATTTTCCAAATGGAGATAATCAAGGGAATACTTACAACAATTCTACACAAAAGTGACAAACTACTTATTTGTTGGCAGAATACCAAGCAACAGTCACCATAAACTCCTCTAGGTAATTTTTTTTTAAATTTCTTTGACATGTAAATGATACAATGGATCTAGGAACTATTATTACACATTTTAACTTCAGTAAGATTTTGATTACATTCTCTGTGATAGAAAAGCAATTAAAATGTACTCTAGGGGGAAAATCCTGTAAAGTGAAGAACAAACTTCACTGAAACACAGTAACCCTAACTGCTATCAGCTGTCTACAAAAAAAATCCGAGACTGTGTACTTTCCAATATTTTCACATGCAATTTTTCAAAATTGCACAAAATTATCTTGTTCCCATCTGGAGATAATATAAAACAGATTAAAGAATTGGCTTTGGGAAGAAAAATTGGTTGCAAGTATTCATGAGGAAAGGACTATAATTTAAGCTCTCGAACAACTGGAGTAATGATCTGAAACAAATGGGATGAAATCCAGTAATGATGCTTGCAGCATAATACAATTAATTAAGAATAATTCATTATGCAAGTGGTAGATGGAAAATTGGATAGAGAGAATTTCTGCAGAAAAGGATCTGGAGAAAACATTAAATCCAATACTGTGGCAGAAAAAGCAAATACTGTGCTAGCATACATTAACAGGAGTGTTGCATCTTAAGCACATAGACTGATTTTTTCACTTCTGTTCATTTCTAGTAAAGTCTCACCTCGTATAGAAACCAGCAATGGGCACCAAACTTCAAAAGAAGGAGCAACTAAAAGGGTTTACAACAAAAAAAAAAAACCCTGAGCTGAGTACACTGAAAGACTGAAAGAATGGAAATGTTTTGCCAAGAAAGGGGACAGAGAGAAACTGGAAGAGAAGATAACAATCTGCAAATACGCATAAAGTTACTAGAAAAACAAAGATTCGTTACACACCATATTTTAAAAGAGTAAGGATGGACTTAATCCAAAATTTCCCATGCTAGAGTTTATGTTAGACAATAGGAAACTCTTTCAAATGGAAATGAGTGGGAAATTCTGGCAGATATTGCCTTAAATTGATTGTGGAATCACCTTTTTCAGAGATTTTTAAAACAGCCTAGGCAAATACCTGTTTAGTACACTAGTGGCATATTCAAATTAATCTTTGTATATGAGAATAAAGCTGGTCTCATTCTCCATTTCTGAGATTTATTGTGGGTTCTTTTTAATAAAAGTTTCACTTTTATTAACTGATCCATCATCTGGATCAGATGCAGAAATATGATGTATTAGAATTATATGGGTAAGAAGACCAGTGCCACAGTGTGAAAACTAGTCTTATACTAAGGATTAAAACACTTAAAGGATCAGATTTAGTTTAATCTACTAAGTTTAAAAGTGGTGTTATATAAAAAAGTAAGAACAGTAATAAATTTATATTTAAAATTCTGTATTTCTTGTGAAGTTTGTTCTGCTGTTTTCACAAATAATAAAAAATTTAAATTCTTGCCATAACTTGAAAAATCCTTACATCTAAGGAGGCACAAGAGATATCAATGATAAATCTTCTGCTATATAGCCACAAGCAATTTTTTCAAATTCTGAGTTACTGAAAAACAGAGGAAAAAATATACAGAGCTAGGCTACTATTATATGAAAATTTTCAAATAAACCAAAAACATTCTCACAAAAATCTTGAAACTGATGGCCTTTTGTGATTAAAGGTATGAAGGAGGGCTTTATAAGACATTCATAAATTAAACTATGTCACTATGAGTAGCAATGGAATGGTGCTAAGACAGCAGTCTGTGTAAGTAGGCATGACACCAAGAGTAGAAACTAGATGTTGTTAAATAGCTTAGTGGAATACACAAATTTGTCAGCAAAGGAAGAACCAAGTTACAGTATCAAGCAGCAAACCCAAAAAAAAGTATTTTATACAGAACAGAGATTTTAAATTTACTTACTGCTTCAGAATATTGTGATACTACAAGTCTGAAGAGGTTGAAAATATAATTAAATTTGCAGAAGAGAAATCTAGTACAGCATTACAGGAGTGCCACCTCCATCTGAAGGAGTCCTGAGCTTTAAAGCAGGAAGTCTGGGAGTATGTATAAAATATTTCTGTACATTTGCAGTGTTGCTCATCTCTAAGCAACTTCTGTTGAAGGTAGAATACTGAGCTACATCGACCTTTAATATATCACAGTACATCCTTTCCATGTAAACTAGTGCAGTAATAATGGTTTATATTATTATTCAGCAAATTCTTACTCCAGAATCTGAAAATCTCTGGAGGTGAAACTAATCTATAGCTATAATAAAAACTATAGTCCTGTTTCAGCAGCTTAAATCTGGCACTAAATATAAACATTTGCAGAAGAAATATGTAGCAATAACCTTTCCTGTACATGCTAACATTAGAACCAGAACAAGCTTTGAAATGATTGTACTGAAGTATATCATCCAGAGCATAAGAAATATGCCTTTGAACAACTTTTGAAAAGGTTATTATTTATTATGCAAAATTTAAGACTAAGGGATTGATAACATATCTGCCTTCAGAACACACAGCATGTGTAGCTACATTTATCTTAACATGGCAAACAAGTCTAATTTTATTAGAGATTAAAGAAAAATTACATTTCCTACTTCAGGCAGGATGCAGGATACAACTCGCTCATCAAAACTGATAATTATGCACCTCAGAACGCTTGAAATATCACTGACAGATCAACTTAATACCACTCTCAATTCATGATTCTAAGCAGAAAAGTTCAAGAAGCACCACATGGGGCAGTAACAGAAAAACAGAGATGCTGGGGATATGTCTCATTTATTCCCATCTGTTGCAGAACACTTATACCCTGAGGCATGCACATTCATCTTTCTGCTCCTAAAAAAAATTTCCTATAGTCTTTCATTCTCTATGTAGTTTTGGTCTATTTTCACTGATTCTCATCCTGAGCAATATCTTAAATTGACAAAGAGCAGTATTCCCTTACATCTGTCCCCATTTTGCTGGCCTTCAAGAGAAAACTTCCACCCCCAGGGTGAGGAAGCCCCACCAAGCCCGTGTGGTCCCCCCAGCACCCTGAACACCCCCTCAGCTGGACCAGGGCTGCAACCAGGGCTGCTGACCTCTCGCTTGTTCTCATTCATTTCTTTTTTCCTCTCTCTTTCTTTTCATCTCACCTTTTTATCCAAAATCCACTGCCACATCCTTACAGACCAGCTCAGGGACTAACATATCAAACTTCCAAGTGTGTGATTTACTCCTAAAACTTGGTGAGTTTTTGCAGACCCTGACTTTTGTCAGTATTTTTTTGTGAGTATTTATGAATCTTGGGGGCTCCTTTCACCTTAAGAGTGGGACCTCACATCATGGCATTTCACTTATAGATCATTTAGATTTAAAATGCTACAAATCACAGCAATTCATTACAGCTTTTCTAGCTTCTAGACTGGCTTCACAATGATTACTATAATGCCTATGTTTTTTTATTTAGTAAAATAAAAGTTAAATAGTGGTCTCAGTGAAATTCATTGTTTCCTACTTAAAATGAATTAACAGAATCTCAAACTTCACAGTCTGAAATATGTTTTCTCCTCAAAAAATATCTGAAGTTGTATTACTAAATCCACAGCTATACAACACTCTCTCTATATATATTTCACATGCATTGCAGAAGTAGCATTAATTATACAATTAATCAGAATGCTTATTTATTCCAATTAACATACAAACACTGCCAAGTTCCTTGTTTGGCTGAAAGCAGAATTGCTGTTCAGACATCTCACAGTGCATAGCAAGTAAGGAAATAAAATTTCTTTCTAATAATTTAATTTAATAATTTCTAATTAATTTAATTTTAATAATTTTAATGATTATTTTTCTTTAGAAAATCATGCTTTTGAGAGCCAGTATATATATATATAAATATATTATTTTTTTTAAATAAGCATACATGTCTACAAACACACACGTGTGTTTATGTATGCATATATGTCCACACAAACATATACAAAAATATACATAGGCCTAAGAGTTTAGGCTTTACTCTCTTTTTTTAAGATCTTTTTGACAGGTTTTCAAATATGAACCCTTTGAATGTTTTCAATCTAGAACTCCAAGGATTACCCTTCTTCACACTTTTATCTCCCTGAAGCTGCATAATGCCAGACAGTATAAACTGTACAAAACAATTTTTATACTACTCAAAAATCTAGAAAGTGAAATGAAGCATGAAGTTCTACTTATTTCTCAATGGCATATGGACTTCAAATTCAGAAAATAATTATTTTTCTCTTTTTCAATAAATAAAATTCTGATATGATCTTGTGGGTTTTTCAGCTAGAGGAAACAAACATGGAATGTTCAAATCAACAAAGAAAGGCAAGCAGGGCTGAAAAGCCAATTTATTGGATTCCATATTTACATCTTGTGTTTCATTCTTATGTTCTGCTGTGCAGATCATGAAATATAACACAGAAAAATGCTTTAAAACTTTGCTAATTTCTATTTCAGGTAATATCTTCTAGGATTTATCACTCAAGAACAATGTTCTCTTTTCCTCTTTGTTGCAAGTCAGACTTTTTATAATCATTATAACAGTTCATTAGAAAGTCTTTTTCTCTGCTTTAATTCAGCTTTTTATTAAGTGTTTGAAAAGCAAGATTAGTTATTTTGGAAAAGACTGTTTTGCAGTGATTCTAACTGAAAAAAATTAACATGAAATTAAATGAGAGTCTTCCCTTCTACCCTTCAAAGGGTGAAAGCATTCTTTAACTCTAGTTTCTCAATTTTCTCTGAGAACTATTAAATTGAGAAGCAAAAATCAATGGACTCCCTAAATACCCTTCCTAAAAACTGGGGAAAGAAAGGAGAGAGGACAGAGGGCAAAGGACAGAGAAAGAAAAATTCATTAAAACATAGGAAATAAAAATATATACTTCTGAATTGCTACGCTAAAATAAATGCTAAAATAAAAGTTCTACAGAATCAGTTTTAAAACCAGAATTCTATTAACTCTCACACAATTTTGTAAGGATATGTAATCACACACTAAAATATCTTGTCCCCTAACATTTTAACTCAGATGTCATGTTGAATTGATATCATAATTAGAAAACACAAAAATTAAAACCACAAAACCCTCAAGCTCATTAACAGTGAAGCGAATAAAATGCATAAATCTCAAAACTTTCCTAAATGGAAGAAAGAATCTTGTGAGATGCCACTATGTCTAAGACACACCTATCTGTGTTGGCAATGGATTTGAATTTATCTTCCATCTGAAACAGATTTTCCCAGTAAAGTGAAGATGTATCTGCTCTGGGGACAGCTCTTGAATCTCAGGTATAGATTGACTGTTCAGGTATTACTGTTATTTACTGGCTGTCATCTTCTCTAACAATTTTATATTAAATATAGAATTATTTATTCTTTTCAAAACCTTCCTGGAACACACTGAAGAAAATTCCCTATTTCCAGAACATAATTTATCTTTTTTACCATGGTAAGAGTCATAATTAATAAGGAAGATATATACAGCTTCTCAGGAGACAATTTAATTCACCAACCTGCAAGATTTTTCTACTGTTTAGGGACTACAGGATTTGAATTACAATATTCCAATATTCTAGCAACTCTTTAAGGGTTTTTCCTGACTGTTAGTCTTTCATGCTATTAGCAGTTAGTCTTTCAGAGAGAAATGTTGAAAATAAACATGAAGATAAGGAACACTAGAAGGTAAACTGAAAATGTATTATGCTCAAATAATTAATATTTCCTCTGTTATTATATAATAATATAAGGCATATAATGCCTTAAGTGGGCACTGAATCTTATATCCTATGTAAAATTACAGTCTCAGCATAACAAGCATAGCTGAATTTCACATTTTTATGGCATTTGGACTCAAGTTTCAACATTGCTTTCCAGTTTGTGGTCAATAAGACATAGTACAAAGCCTGCCCTTCCAAAACACATGCCAAGATGCTTTTAAAACGTATTTATTTTTCAGTAGCAGTAAGGAGAGAAGACGTGGAGACATTAAACTCCTCGCTAATGTTCTCTCTAAGCTATTAAGACCTTAATTCCTGCAAGAGGAGAGTTCTGATGAATGGCATAGTTATCTCCAACTTTAGAAGAGTGTAATAAAGATGAATATTTGAAACCTCTCTGCACTGCAGTAGCTTAGGCTTTTCTCACTGTCACATTTCACTCTAAGGAGCTTAGGTATCAAAG
Organism: Sturnus vulgaris; assembly: GCF_052056855.1. Lineage (NCBI taxonomy): Eukaryota > Metazoa > Chordata > Aves > Passeriformes > Sturnidae > Sturnus > Sturnus vulgaris. Next base: position 110,482,314 of record NC_142244.1, read on the forward strand.
GAAAGACTGAGAAATGTGGCCTGGATAGATCTTCATTTATTTACTGGAAATTGATGACCCAACAGATTGTTTTGAGCTGAAAACAGCAGGTCAATACATTTTGCTAGTCAGGGCTAAGTATTCAAAGCAGAGTGTTTGGATGGTAATATGCAGGAACATAAATGTTAACACTCTCTGATCTGCACTGTAGTAAGAATTGGGAAAAAAAAACAAAAAAAACAAACCTAGTCCTTCTCTTAAAATTAGCAAATAATAACAACCAAAATTCAAAACTGAGGATATTCGAGACTTTCAACTGAGCTGCATGAACACTTAATATACTCTGACAGTTTTCCTTGAGACAGTTAATTTCCTCTGGAAAAGCCTGCCTAAACGCTTAGTTTAAAGCTAATGTAATTTAAAATGTCAAAATATCTGAGTATAAATTTAAAGATTAACCCTAACATCATAAAACTTAAAGGACCAACAGTATATCAGAATATTAAATCTGACAAGGTATATAAGCTCTTCTCCCGTGCATGATCTTAAGAAACAAATTCAGACAAATGATCTCTGGGGATATTACTGGTCACCAGACTCCAGACAGACTTTGTGCTACTGACCACAACCCTTGAGCCTGGCAGTTCAGCCTAACTTCAGTCCTCACTGTGCTCCCAACTGGCCTGAACTTGACCAGTTTGATTTTGAGGATGTTACAAGAGGCTGCTGAAAGCCTTGCCCAAGCTGAGATAAACATCCATGCTCTCCCCCGTCCACTGAGCTGGCTATGTCATCAAGGAAGGCAATCAGGTTGGTCCAGCACGATTATCCCTTTGGAAATTCATGGCAATTACTCACAAAAATGTTCCTGTACTTTGCATGCTTTGTAATGTTTGCAAAGGTCATTTAGTCCATCAGCATCCCAAGAGACAAGACAAGGGTGACTGGCTTTGAAGCTTCCTGGATTCTCTTTCCAGATGGAAATGACATCTCTTCCAAACTTTCCCCCCTAAGGCTATCCTGACCTTTCCAAGGCTGTTGAATGTGACCTTGTAATGACATTGGCCTCTCAGCACTTGGTGAACCCCACTGGGTCCCCTGGGCTTGTGTCTGTCCAGTGGCTCCCCAGTCTGATCCTCCTCCACCAAAGCCAAATCTTCCTTGTTCCAGACTGTCCCGTTCATCTCAAGGGCCTGGGATTGCTCAGTGCTCAATCTTAAACAGTAAAGACCAAGGTAAAAAAAAAAAAAGACATTGAGTCCATCAAGTCTTTCCTGTGTTCTTTGCCTTCAGATTCTTTGCTTCATTTGGCAGAAAGAACAGCACAGTAGCAGACACCAATTCATTCTGAGGCAGCAAAAGCAAAACAAGCTAGAGGTAAGAGAAGGCTAAAACAGAGGATTCAAAGAGATATTAGGTCATCTCTGAAACAAAACAGTGTAAGATTGCACAACTAAACACTTTTATAATGCAAAGGCATAACACTAAGACATGAATTCACAATTTTTCAGAATTTTCTCTTTTCGTTTTTTTAATTATTAGATCTTTTCCAGTGCTCATTTATGCAGTCTGGGGAGAGAAATGGAAATAGAAGCAAAAGAAAAGGGCATGCTTATGTGTGTACATCAAGTTATTTCTGTGCACCCTACAGAAAAGAGAATACAGAAGTCATGAATCAAAAACCTATAAAGAAGCTGATATAGCAAGACAGTATCTGTAACTTCCCATATGCAGGAAGTATATATAAACCCTGCCTTTTCATTCCAATCTTGCACTTCTCTGAAAGCAGAAAAGTGTAATTAAGTGAAATTGTAGGCAAGAACTGTAATGCAGATAAATGTTCCATGGCAGTAACCACAGAATTCATCTTCACCTGTGACCCAGAGTCAAAGCTACAATCAGATTTGCAATAATTAATATATCAACCTAGTGAGTTATCTTACTGACAGCACGATTTAGCAGAAGTTATTATTTTCTTAGAACACCCCAATATTGTAATTAAATTGTTCTTTTTGGATGCCAATTTTGAGTAGCCTTTAGAACTAAATAATTGTAAAAAAACCTACTTTACAATTGCTGAAAACTATATGATGACTTATTAATGACCCCTCATTTTATATTATAATTCATTACATACTCTTAGGCAACTAAAGTAACACTTTCAATAACTGGTTCCTTCAATCCTTAGTGCATATTCCACTTGGACATCTGCAGATTTTTTGTCTGGTAATGTCCACTAGAGCTGCACTTTAGGATTCAGATTCACTCCTCTCATCTTTAGAGACTATAACTCAATTAAAAGTTTAATGTTAAATAAGATATATTTTGGCACTCAGATTCTTCTCACTGAACTCCCACAGAGCATAACAAGGCCAGCCACACCTCAGTACCCAGGTTTTACTGGAGCCTGCAATCCAGAGAAGAGACAGACTGGATGAGGAATTTATCTATGCAGCATTTAGAGTGAGCCACAGCCCTTGTCAGACAGAGCCATTCTCTCTGCAAGTTGTCATCTGCACACAGGGGGCTCAGAAAAGCCCAGCAGAGCAGTACCTGCACCTGTAAGAAAGCCCCACTAAAGCAGGCAAAGATAATAAAAAATATTATATTGCAAGTACACCTACCTACTGCAGGGCATGTTATTTAGCTAGGGAGCTCCTTGAGCTACTCATAAGACCAGACCCAGAATATGCACAAAGGACCAGTTTCTGTTGGATGCAGGAGGTAGAGACTAACATTTCAATCTTACCAGCAGAAGTATTCAACATGTTTGAGAGTAGCCATTACAATTTGCTTCTACACAGTAAAATGAGAAAAGCAAAGGGATAGTCAAAGCCTATGCAAGGTAGAGATTCTGCCCAAATGAGACTTAGGGAAGATGAAATCCAAATAGATTATCTATAATTGAGAGAGGCCATAAATCACTTGAGGTTAAAAACGGCAGAAATTTTTTTGCACATGTGGCCTATGAGCCATTCTGGAGGTCATCCCTGCTTATCACCAGACTGGCCTTTCTTGGTGTTCACCACACATCCAAAATTACTGCTTGAAAAAAGCAATTAAGTTAGTTAGGGTCAAGAAGCAAAAGAGAAAAATCATGAAAGAAAATAGAAGTAATAATTACTAGTGGTTGAATAGTTTATCAGATTTGAATACACCAAGTGCCTAGATCAGTCTTAAATGGAAAGGGTAATTTTATCTAGCCTTACTCAAGCAATTATGAGAGTCAACCTGCTCTTGCAAGCAGGACAAGATTTGTCATCTGGAACCTTGGTCTCTACTGCCTTCCTAAATGTCACTGAATAAAGGACATAAGAAAAATATTCCAAAAATTCTGAAAAGCCAGCTCAAACATTCCTCTATAAACACACATAGTAACAACTGTGTGTCACTATAAACAGGAATATTAAGATAAAGTAATTACTGTTAGCACTTCCTGACAACATTAATGGAAAGAAGTGCGAGGGTTCACATCACCCTTTATGCCTCGTTAAAAACTATTAAGAGCACACAGAATTCAGAAGATACATCATGGACAGTGCTAAGCAAAAGATGCTGGTCTTGGAACACAGAAACACAAGGAAAGGAAATACATATGGGTAGGCAATAACTAAAAGATACTTTCAGTGGCAAGTTGTCACAGTATCTCTTTGAGTAACAATGCAAAAGTCTACAAAAGGAGCATTAGAAGAAAGAACATAGTGAAAGAATTACCTCACCTCTTTGACTATCTTTCCATATAATTTGTCGATTTTTCTCATAATTTTTATTCAACCAGATGAGGATGGTTCGTTCATATCGAGAGTATACATTACTGCATAAAGGTTCTGATTTTATTCCTGGCATGTTCTGCAAGCTTTCCAAGCTCAATGGGTCAGGAAAAATACGGGAAGAAATGCGTGGAAGAACAAACACCTGAAATGATAAAAAAATGTTTTAAAGCATGAACTTTAAAAAGAACTTTGACCTGACAGATAAAGAAAAAAACAAAAAAACTCTAAAAGGTTTTCTAATTTAGGAAAGGATTCGGAGATTACACATTAGCACCCACATAACCACTACACAGGATGGTGAAAGGCCTCAAGGGCAAAACAAACAAGAAGCCACTGAGATCACTTGGTTTGTTCAGCTTGGAAAAGGCTGAAGAGCGACCTCACCACAGTCTACAAATTCCTCAAGGAGGGCAGAACAGAGGGAGGTGCCAATCTCTTCCCTCTGATGATCAACAACATGGACACAAGAAAATGGAATGAAGCTGCAACAGGGCAAGTTTGGATCTTAGGAAAAGGTTCAGCACTGGGTGGTGGGTCAGCACACCAGGGAAGTGGCCATGGCACCAACTCAGTCAGAGCTCAGGGAGCATCTGGAGAACGATCTCATGGCTTGGTTTAGGCAGCCCTGTGAGGAGCCAGGAGCTGGACTCAATGCTCCTTATGGGTCCCTTCCAACTTGGGATATTCTCGCTATCTCAATCACTCATAAATATTTTTTGTTTTCAACTTTCCTCCCTGTGAACCCTGTGAAACCACTAGGTCATCTGTATTCCAACAATTACTGTGCATATTCTATCCAAAGCACTAATTGCTTAATTACTTACACTGATGACCAGAGCAATATATAGACAATATTAAAATTGTATCTTTCATGACCCAGTTGCTTATTTAGTTCCAAATTATGCTGATTGTTTCTCATGAAAAGATTCACATTAAAGGCCTAAAATAAAATTCAGGGCAAAATTGGTTTTCTGGCCTGACAGTGCACATGGGTGGGTCATGTCCAGCCTCTCAACCACCAGCACCTCCAAGTCCTCCTCAGTAGAGCTGCTCATGATCTGTTCATCCCCTAGCCTGTACTGATCCTGGAGGTACATCCATGTCTGACTTGTACTGGGAAGACCAAATATTAGCTGTATTTTTAATCTATTTCCCATCCCTTGGAACAGAAATAAATATATTTTTCTTTTATGCACATAAATGTTACTGATTATTGATGAGCACTTAAATTTTACTTTGGAAAAAATGACACCCAAGTTTTTTTCTACAATCAGTAAAAATAAAATTGAAAAATATTTGAGAAGTCTATAGTGACCAAGTTGTTCATATTTTAAAAGGAGTAGGTAATATAAAAAAATGCTTATCTGTTTAAAATTTCCGTTCAAATGTAAAGTAATAAATGCTATAGCTATATATCTAGGCAATTATGTCCAGTGAAAAAGGATTCTAAGCAGGGTAACACAAAAGCATGACAGAGTTTTCTTTACTTGCACTAATATTTTTACAACATTTAATTCTACAAAATGCAGACTGTTGTATTATAACATTTCCTAGTTGGAACATATTAACACAATTATAAAGTTTTAATGAAACTTAAAATATTCTCACACTTTCTTTTTCTTACAGTACTTACTTCTTAAAGTACTTACAAGTATTTAATTTTAATGATGTGTTTGGAAAAAAATAAACTCCCTGTATACTACAGATCTTTTTCAAAATAAAGATTTTGCCCATCAGTTCCTCAGAATCTGGTAGTAAATATATCTGCAGTTTACCTTGTATATCTGCAGCAGCACATCTGTCCAAGCTCGTTTGCTCATTGTCTCAAACGTTCTGTTCTCCAGAACAAAAATACGCCTGCCACTTAATTTGCCTGAGCTTCTCATGCTTCCTCTCTTCACTTCATGTGAGAAATACTTCAGATAAAAGGATGAGAATTTTTTTCAATACTCATTTCATTAGTTTGGATAGAAATTCACAAGAGGACAATAATGAATCAATGGCATAAATGGGTGATAACATCTACTGTAGTGCAATAGTGACCAACATTAAAACTATTTAGTTTGCTGTTATCTCAAGAATAAGAACTATAATAAAGAATTGGCAGCATTTGGAAGCAGCAATCAGAAAACAGGGAAAATACAAAAAATTTTTTTCTTAAAAACGACAAAATCTGTATGATAATCTGATCTCTACTTTAAAACATATCTGTCAGACATTAGTATCAGTTATTACCAGTATCAGAAGGAATTGAAAAAAAAAGAGGGAGACCAATGTAAATGTTGGAGTCAGCTTAAATTCCTATTTAGTCTCACACATATGCTTAGATTTATGCAATCCAAAACAGTCACCAGAGTAAGAACACTCACAGTCCACCAAGAATTTCCACTAGTATTCAAAGGCCCGAAACTAAGCCCACTTTGTGGGCTTTGTTAAAAAGAGAAAAAACACCAAACCTACCTACCCTCAACCCAGTATTCACTTCAGTCCATATCTCATAATCTTCAGGTGTAAGCAAAAATTCTGGCATAACATGAGAAAGATATGCTCCTTGGCTTCTGAAATCACAAAGCAGGAAAAGTTAATAGGAAAGATAATTATTTTTTAGAGAAATCCAATTTTTTCCAATTGTTCAACCTTTGTGTAATCTCCTCTATCTCAATAGCCTCTGGACTAGTGATCCAGCTCCATTCATTGCTTAGATGAGCTTGGTGGATAGAAACTCATGTTCAATTCCTATGGCTACAACTACACACTAAAAGAACATACAACTCTGGACAGATCGGCTTCTTTATGAGCTCCTCCATGAAGGACTTATTATAACACAAAACATCAAAACAAATAATATCCATTTCCATGTGAAAGCCAAATGACCAACGTTGCATAACTTCAGTAGAATTAAAACCTGATGATGTTTTTATCTGTCTGTGGTTTCATATTTATAAATGATACTGGAAATCTAATGGGATTAAGCAAAGGTATTTCAAAACTCTCAACGGACCTGCCATCTCTTCTCAAGTTACTTATAAATCCAACAAGAAAAGTAAATGCTGTAACAAAAGGCAACTTCATTAAACTGAATACCAAAAAAGTTAATTTCCAACTGAAGAAAGACTATCCTTTATCTCAAACTACACATTTTAAACAAATGTGCTGGAAAGAAAGGAAAACAATGTAGAATTGTGAAGCTTATTTTTCTCAGGAAAGTGGAAAAGCTTCCTGACTTTTAGGTCAGGAAGATTATCATAGCATATCTTGATTTAAATTGTTCTATGAGTTTTTAAGATGGTTAATGGGAATACAAATTAAACTAGCATTTCTTCTTGCATAACCAATCTTTCATTCAAATGAAATTATCATACTGTTCAGTACCAAACAGTTCAAAGTAACTTTAATTTGTACATTAAAAGTCAGTTTGCAATTAAGATCATGACAAGTTATTACTCTTCTCACAGAATTATATTGTTCTAGTAAGAGTACAATTTCAGTTTCCATATTTTACTTGGAAAATTATTCTTTATCTTTTCAAATTATTGAAATTTCATGTTTTATATAATTATCTGGAATATTTTTAAAAACAAAAGTATTTTAACCAGAGACACAAAAATAGCACCAATTTAGCAGTCTGGTTCTAAAACTCACCATGTCTGAGATTCCCATTTTCTATTAATCCATAAACTCCATTCCATTAAATCCCTTTTAAACTTCAGCTCCTCCCAAATGAAAAAATAAAAAAGCTGTACAGTAATAATCTTTTCAGATATCTTATCTCTCTTTTGATGGTTTTACTTGGCAAATACATTGGAATAGGTGCAATCTATAATTTTCATTCCAAGAAAAGCATGTAACAAGGTTACATGTCATCATAGCAAAGCTCTGTATAACTTAACATTCTCACATTGGGCTGCATTTTGCCACCCAAGTGGCTGAGGAAAACCTTCTTAACAAAACTCCTCTTCATTCAAGTTAATAATAAACATGAAGCCAGTTGTCCAAGATCAATATTTTCACACCGTTAAGACATTTTTCCTTAAGACCTAAGGCTTGCAACAACCCAGTTATACTGTAAAATACCCAAGTTTTTCTGCTGTGGTAATGCACCAAGGAAACCTTTGACTGTAGTACAATAAAACTGATACTTGGAATGTTGCTTGAAACACTAAGCACCATTCACCTGCTTTGGCAAGTGGAAAATCTGAGATACAAATTATGCTTTATTTTGAACCACGCTGACCAGAAAGTAGTGGCTGGTGTAAGAAAACCAAGATCTGCTGACTTTCCACAAATCAAAGTGAATGTGCAGGGATAGCAGATTCCAGATAAATTATTCATATCTCAGCTGGGTTTAGATATCTGCCCCTCATTACACACAGTCATGCCAGCAGTGCAGATAATCAGACATTTTTGTACAATGATCTATAAACATCTGTGAGGAAATGTAAATATTCTAGATGATCCTGAAATGCCTAAGGTAGGAAAAGTAGATTCATAAATGAGGGGACACAAAGAAATCTTACAGAATTCACACAAACTAGGAGAGGCAGAAAACTAGCAAGATGTGGTAATGTGAAGCACAAAATGAGCACCAAATTAATTATGGGAGAGTTCAGGTTGGAAAAGACCTCTAAGATCATCAAAATACATATAAGCTAGAAATGCTTTTCTATGAAAACCTGTGTTGTTCTTCTAGGATTGGTATGGATTACTACTTCACATCTGATCTTTTGACCTCAACAACCATCAGTCATCGATGCATTTGTGTACAAAAGCACTGGACTTAGCCTTGACCAACTGGCTGCTGCTTCAATTCTGCTCTGAATACATCCATGACTTAACAGCCAAAGCTCAGTAAAACTGATGTCTTTTATTAAAATTTAGCTGTTCAAGAGCTTGGAAAAAATTCCCAAGAAACACATTCAAAACACTTAAGTAGTTCTTTCCATTTGCTCTTATTTTTAGCAAAAAGGGTTGGGATCCACTTACCCCAAAACTCATCATTTTAAAGTATTCAACACACATCATTTATGCTAGTTTCAAGATTCCTAGAAAATCTCAATGGGAAGACTGCACATAAGAGCATCAGTGGAATGACAAGATGATGAATGAAAAACTTCATGTGCCTGTCTACTGTATGTCTAAGTATGTCTAAGAAGAAAGGTTATGAGTCATCTTTTTGCAATGAAGGAAGCAGAGCTCTTGTGGAATTCCTGTGTTGGATATAACCCTACCAAAGTACACTTTGACTAGTGTAAACTGCAGATAACCTTGGTAAAAATAAATTAAAGGTTATAATACATACATCTTATCTCACAAAAAAGTATAAAAGAAACCCTAAATGCACTGTGTTCCATCCAGTTAGAACTAGGCTTGAAGTATGCTAATTTTAAAAACTGGAAAGAAAAGGTGCACGCATGGATATCTCATCATACTTGTACTTACTTAAGGAAGGAAAGCAATTCAGAATGCTGCCAGTGGATTTGGAAGACTCTTTCTACTGGATCAGGGGACAATGACTGGCTCGTTGCAATGCCTGGTATTGGTTGCCCACTCAGATGCAGCAACATCTCATAAAAACACTTATCTTTGTCAACCTTTCGTTTAAAATTCTTTTCTGGTGCAACAGTTAGCTGGACTATACACCTATCACTAGGAGAGAAAAAGCCTTTGATATTATTCTTCTAAATGCACAAAATGAGCTGCAATTACATATATCACAAGGCTAACTGAACAAACTATGAATTAAAAACAGCAGCAAGGAAGGTTAAAAAGTACAGCGCATTTTCATCTTTACAGAACTTTCAGAATAAAACTTTCTGACAAACATAACTCAGATTTTTATCATGTTTATAAATGTCTATGTGATTGTTTCCCAGGAGAGTGGCTTCTTCATTATTTAGTACCAAGTTAGATAAGATCAAGTAAGTGAGGCCACCACAACTGATATATTTTCAGGGTGCTTGCAAGACTCTCGATTATAAAATTATTCTTTCGCATCCATTTCTTGATCTTTAGATTATGTGAGGGAAAAAGACATATTGTTAAAGCACATACTTATGCCACCAAATAAGGGGCAAAGGCTAGAACTGTTTTCACTCTTAGAGGAGAATCTATTCAGTTAAGAAGGTGACATATCGTTTGAACTGCATGCTTAACATACACTGCATTATGATACGCAGTATTGTAGATGAAAATATATTTTAGAATGCAAAAACTAACACCTGGATGACATTTTCATATAAGCACCATATAGAAGTTACAATTTTGATAGAAAACTGTGCATTAGAGTGTGTTTATATTCCTTAGATCATATCCAAACCACTTGAGTAGATCTGTTAGCCTGTTATGAGACAGACTGGAGTTAGCTCTAAGCATGAATTACCGTCTCAGTGAATGAGGTATTGAAATGGGATTTTGTCCCTTAGACCAGCCAAAGAGTGTGAACCAACTCTTCACAGCAGCTAGGGTCTTTTGAAAGAAGATGTACTCCTCCTTATCTTCATCAGGAAAAAATGATACTTCACGTTTATTTCCTTTCCCATCATTTTGACTGTCAGTTTCACTCTCTTCACTTGTTTCTTCAATCTCTTCACTTTCATATTCATCACTCTCACTTTCTTCAGTGGTACTCTCTGAATGATATACACAAAATAAAACATCCAGAAAGATTTCTTATTTCCTCATTTTTGTCTGGTACAAAAATATTCAACACACAATTATTTACAAAGAACAAAAAACTTCCAGACAACAAATGATCAACTTATTTTAGGAAAAAGCTATTTAAATTACATATACATGTCTTAGAAATAGAATAAATGATATATTACAATCTAATTTCACTTTCAGAAGAAAGCATTTCCCAACCAGCAAAAAATAAATTCAAGCATGGCTTATAAAACTGCAGCCAGAATCTTAAAGGGATCAGTCTCACACACAATTCCAACAGACACATCTACGCCTGTCAGTCACTGCAAATTCACTTTAGCAGTTATTGTACAGGTACAACTCCCACTACATCTATAAGCCTTTTCTCCCCTCTGTTAGGCTATCTCACTCCTAAATTCTGATCTGCTCATAATTTATATATCTTAACAACTATTAGTTGTTAACATCAACAACAATGAAATTGCAAAAAAGGTAGCTAGAAAACAAATAATTTTACTTATAGCACAAATAACTTAGGTGACTTTTGAAGTCACCTAAATACACCCTGAAGGTGTATTTTAATACCACTGTTGCATTTTCATTAAATGATGCAAAAAAATATATTAATTGATACCTTCTTGAATTAAAAAAAAACCTTACTGGGATTTAAGAAGAAAAAACAATACAATGTGGAGAAAAGAGGCTCATTCTTTATAAGATCATTGATTTTATGTGCTGTACTATACCTGATAGAGAATCTTCATAGCTTTGGCCATTAGCTTCACCTAAAGAACTTGTGGAAAAACTACGTGAAGGTGACTGTGGTGTAAAACATGGCTGTAGAACAACTTCACCACTGCTGAAGTCTTTATTGTCTGTAAAAAAAGATTCAAGTTGCAGTTGAGAAAAAATATTTTACTGTGCTCTAAAAATTTATAAATTAGTATCTACTTCATGATTCAACTAATCAAGTAGCAGTTTTTATCTCAGTTCTCATAAAAATCTCACTTTAGACTGGGATTCAGAAAAAAATTCATGCTTTTTTTTTCTCCATTAACTGTATATTTTACAGGATGCATCTTCCTACCAGCTGAAAAGCACCAATCAGAACAATGCCAGTTCAAGAATTCAGTGTCATGAACAAAATATTCTTAAGGACTTCTTGTTCACAGCTGTGTAATGAGTCTCAGTACATCATTATCAAGCTCTTTCAGATTCAACAATACATATTTTACAAACCAAACTCAGAAGTAAATTTTATCAGTCCATCAGTTCTGAAATAGCAGATATTTTGACATTCTCACACTGGCCTAAGACAGGATTAGAGGACCCTCTGTTGTCAGACCAAAAGAAAATAGGCACCAAGTGAAGCTTCCAGAGAAGCAAATACACCACTAGGAGAAGGAAGAACTCTCTATTATTATATTTTAACTTTTAACTTTTGATTGCTAGCACACCTGTAGGAAGTAAAACAAGAGCATGGTGTCAGAGTGGAGGCAAAGCCTTCCTGGATACCTTTCAAAGACACTGTGCTCTATAGATATGGTTTGGTCACATTAAACAGCATTCACACCAACACAGTCTATACAAAATCACATCAAAAAGACCCAAGGAATTTAGCAGTAATGACTACTTCAAAACTGACACAAACTGTGTGAACAAACCAATAAGCAAACAATACAGGAAAGAAATATCCCATTATTAATGGGAGATAATTTATTTTAAAACCCCATTTTTGGCTTAATCCTCAATGGAAATCTGCAAAGCATCTTTAAGAAAAAAGCTTGCAAAAATGGTCTATGGGTCATAAAAAATAAAGAAAATAAACAAAAAATTACACATTAATAAGAGAGAATACTTTTTTCCCCTTCCTATCTTCATTTAATTGTGCTATGATCCCTGAATGATGTGGTACCTATACCTATCTTCTTCATTTCAGTGTAAAAGACTAAAACATTACCTGTCTTCTTGCTAATACCGTTCTCAATTTCCCAAATATCAATTCTCTTTTCCCTTAAATACTCTGAGTGACACACTTACTTTAAGTTAATGCAGTCTTAGAATTCAGTCTTTGATGCTAAATCAGTCTCAGATCTAAGGACTTACTTCCTTACCCAAAAACTTCTCTATTTCATCAAAATGCATCAGGTCACATATACAGCTATAAAAAAAATAATCATTTACCCCACACTGAACCTGCTTTAAGCAGGTTGGACTAGATGGCCCCCATGGATCCCCTCCAACCTGAATTATACAATGATCCCAATCTCTTTCCATAAACACAACCACACACAGAGATTGCAGATCACTGAGGCAGCAGAGATGGATTCAGGAGGGGGAACACAGGCTGAGATTTAGAAACAGAGGCAGGCAGAGGGAGGCAGGCAGGGAGACATAGTGCAGATAAAAATATTTCTGCTCTCTGACCACAGGTTTTTATGAGGTCTTAAAAGATAGCTGTGCCCTTCTATCTTCAAGGACAGGAGTCAAAAACTATTCCCTGAAAACTATTCCCAACAGGAAAATAATGATCACACTTTAAAGTAATATCATGTGGTTTCTCTTTTACTTTCTTCAAAATATATGAACACTGTCTATCAATACAATTCAAATTAAGTTAACTTGTTCTCTAATGTTTTGGCTGTTTTCCCTAGTCATATTTAGAACAAGTCACAAAACATTCTGTAAGATTTCAGTTTTTTCAATATTTTTCAATAAATACTACCTAATCCTTTATCTAACTTGTCCTTATTTTCAACAAGAAAACTGAACCAATAAATGGTTTTAAAAGTTTAATTGCAGTACCCCCTGCAATAAATGAGGGAAAATGCTATCTTGATGATCATACCCCTGTTATCACCCTGAAAACACTGCTAATACTAATAGACATAATATAATCTCAAAGGTAGAGTGTTGACAGCTTACTGCTTCTCCAGACAATTTTTTGATCAGAGCAGTGCAATGCCAAGTATGGGTATAAGGTAAGAAGACAATTGTCTGTTGTTCCAGCAACCAGAAATGAGAACCTGTTGAAAACAAAATACAGAAGTTACTATTTTCTATTTACCAATGATAATCAAAATATTTTTCAGTACAAGAACAAAAAACAGAGTGAAGACATCAGAACTCCTTCATTCTTCTGTAATGGTTGAATGGATTACACAGGTGGGATTGCACCTTTTAAAATGCTGAAGCTTAGTACAGTGTTTCCACTTCTTAGTTTTACTATGAGCATGGGTGTATCATCAGTCAGAGTCAGCAGAGATTTAATTAAATAAATTAACTGTGTATTTCTAAAAAGAAAAAGAAAAACACCTAAAATTGCAACTGACATTAATAAATCTGCTAAATATGCCTGCTAACTTGCTAAATAATATATCCTATAACTTTTGACAAGGGAAGTTTTCTTGAAAAGCAACTTATATTTTGATGTAGCATTTATTCTGTAAGACTTTACAGAAATATTAAAATAAATATTTAAAAATAAATAGATTCAATTTAAAAACAATAGGATATTGACTGCAGTTGCTGGAATATAATAGAAATTGATGCCCATGTTCTGATGTTCCCTAGAGTGTCTGCTCTACCTGCAGCAACTTTATTGATGTGCAGCAATCCACCTTTTAACCCTCTTCTTGTACTTCACCTCAGTCTCTCAGAGTGTAGTCAACAAGCAAATTATGGCCATCAGTGCAATCCTGTGAGCCATCTGTATTTATGTTCTTAGCTCATTGTAACTGACAGGTAATTAAACTGAGCTTAGTCCTATGTTATTAAAATTTGGGTTTGTAGTCCTCATTTTCTTACTAAGTAACATTAATTTTAATTAATTGTTTTGACTAAACTGTCAAAAGTAAAATGAAAAATGTATTTTAATAATTCAAACAGCATGCTGATATCCATCTTGCTTTAATATATTGAGAATTGCGCATATTAAAAATATACCTTGCGCAGAAAAAATGAGTATATTTTCTATTTCCTTGAAACAATCCAAGAGAAATTTCTATTTATTGCAAATTTAGATTAATACGAAAAGATACCACAACACCTCTCAGATTAATTTATTTATAAGACGACATAATTTTTGTGGAATAACATAATCAAGGAAAACAGGAATGTTTTAAAAGTACCAGAAATTCGTTTTGTTTCCTGTCCTAGGGTGATGTTATGGTGTTTGTATCTCCAATCGTGTGTTCTGTTTATGTTTGGTATTATGTCGTGTGCTTTCAGGACTGACTCTGAAAGTGAAGCTTTGTTTTGTCTCGTTATCAGCCGGCTCACCGCCCCCATGGTCTGTGTTTAGGAGAGGCTGGGCTTGGCTTGCTTGCTTTGGCTTTGCTCTCGCTCCTACTTTTTGCTTTTGCCCTTGTTTTTGCTTATTAGTTAGTTTAGCTAGGCAGTCCAATTTTTTCCCTGGATTTTTTTTTTTTTTTTTCCTCTCCCTCTCCTGGATACCATCTGAACCTGTTCCGGACGGGGACCTGGGAAACCCCAAGAAACACCGGGAGTCTGCATTCTGTCACCTGCAGCAGCCATTCCCCAGCGCCAGAGACTGATAACTGAGCGACCACTTGCTGGAGAAACTTTCTGAGTTTGTCATCCTTTCAGAGTGGTGAAAGAGTTTTTATCATCTGGTGTTGTTAATTTTTCTTTTTTTCTTTTTTTTTTTTTCTTTTGTGCTGGGGAGTGTTTTGCTTGTTAAATAAACCGGGTTTTTTTCACTTCTCTCTGAGGAAATTCTTCCTGAACCCAGTGGTGGGGGGAGGAGTCGTGGGGGTTTACTTTCTGGGGGGTCCTTCCAGAGGTTTTCCCCCAAATCTGCCCTAAACCAGGACATTTCCTCATTCATACTTTGCTCTCCAAATATTCTTGGATATGACTTTCAAGGCAACTTTAATAAATAGAGAAAGGTTCCAACAAAATCCATAGCCAAATTTCTTACAGGTAAAAAATCCCACTGGGATTCCAGTTTGAGAGCTAACAGTCATTTAAGTAAATAATCCAGCTCTGCAATGCATTGGTTTGCTCTTAGGAAATGTTAATCCTACTGGAACTTGGCTGGGGGCAAGGCAAGGGCTCTGGCCACTTGCACCTTGCAGCATAATATTTCTTGTAGCAAAAATCATTCTTTCTGCTTTTATTCAGCAAAAAATCTCAGCATCAGGGCATCAGCAGGACAGATGGCTGTGAGAGGTACCTCTACACCTATCTCTGTGCACAAAGTGTACATTTGTACATACTCAAAACAAGCATAAGGGCTTGCCTATTCTACCTTTACCAAGGCATTTAGGGACATACAGGGTCAATAACTACAACACACAAAGGTTTGCAACTTCCAACTCATGACTTTACTGTGATAAATGGCAACTCTCAATACTCTGCAGGCACACTGAACTTCAGACAACTGAGTGAGGGGCAGGAGAGGAAGAAAGCTGGATGGAGGTTAATGAAAGACCTCTCCAGTTACATGAAAGAGAGAGAATGAGAGCCAGAATGAAGGCTCTCCAGTTACATGAAAGCAACTCAGCTGTCTGTATTATCAGACTCAGTCAACTTCTTGATTTCTCAGTCTGAAGTGAGCGCCTCAGTCATTTCCATCCTAAATGCCAGTTTGAGATTCGGGAAAATCTTCATTCATGATCTGATTTGCACAGTAATGTAACACAGAAAAGTGTGCTTGAGAACAACTGCAGTACATCTGAACCCCTTACACAAATTCCATGGGTGAAATTACTCGGAGCAAAGAAAGTAACTGCATGATGTAGAATATAAAGAACAGCCTCAAACCAGAACATCTGTGTACAAATAAACCCCTCAGAGCTCGTGGTGGTGCTGCAAGTGAAGTTCCTCCCTGTTCCATGGATGTGCCTTGCTGGTGCTGTGGTAGCACAGTAAGAGACGTGAATACACCCAGCCAACAGCAAACACAATGCACACACTAAGGAGGAGGGGATGGATCCTGCAAGTCATCAACTGATTCTGCAGCTGATGTTGATCATAAGGATTTAACTTCCATGACTGTGGCTGCAGTGAGCATGAGACGGTGGTGGTCAGGAATGAAGGATGTAGAAGGGACTGAAGAAGCTGTGGGGAGAGACTGAGAGGTGTGAGTGTTCAGCTGTGAGAAAAGAAGGCTCAGGAGGATCTTGTCTATGTGCACAAATGTCTGATGAGAGGGAGTAGGGAAGAAGGAGATTCTTCTCAGTGATGATCAGTGAGACCACAAAATGCAGAAAGTACAAACTGAAACACAGGAAATTCTGTCTCATCATAAGAGAAAAAAAACAAACTAAAACCAAAACCAGTGGCTAAACACTGGAAAAGTCTGCCCAGAGAAGGTTATGGAGTCTCATCCTTGAAGACACTAAGAGAAATCAACTGGGCAAGAGAGTTGGTTCTTTGAAGGGGGGACAAGATGATCTCTGAAGATCTTTCCAACATCAGGCATTCTGTGAAAATAAAGATCAACTAACTTATTGGCCACCTGCCCACTTACCCAGAAGTGCTATTTGAAATAAAATTCAAGAATGAGTCTGTACCTAAAAATTTCATCTGAGATTCAAATAATTCCACTCCATTCACAAGCACACATGGCAGAAAAGTGAAGGTGCTAGGAGCTAAGTATTTATCACATGCCTTTGAGAAACTGAGTAAGAGGGCACCAGAGAGAAGAGTGTACACTAGCATACAAGTACAGAAGACAGATAACAAAGACATGTGCATTCTGTACGTGTAAAAGCTTCTTGCACCACTGACCTTTACTTCCAATTTCATTAATGAAATGATGTTGCAAAACTAGAGGCCTTATACAAGATATTTATTTGTATTTACAGTAGAGTTTAATTAAATAATACAAAAGTCTGTATTATCCTGTTGGAATAAAAGGTACCTGTATTGCTAGCAAACATGAAGCTAGAAAATGTGTCACTAAATACATTAAATTATTCAGTGTATTTGGTTTTACAATGCTTACTAAAGCAAGTAAAAATTTGTTATCTACCTGAACCATCATTGCCACTCCTATTCCAGTGTTTATTCCCTAAAGTGTATTTCCAAAGAACACAGAACAGCAGAATGGCTATTAAATATATTGTGGTTACCAACATTTGATCACCAGAAGGTAAAGCTCCAACTGTGATGACAAAAAAAATACCATTCAACACTGTAAAACGAAGTTTATATGAGAAGCTCTTTCACTTCTCTTAAAGTAACTCTGGGGGGGGTTTTGTTTCCTTTCATTAATTTATTTGTTTTAATGTTTGTGGAAAGACACAAGAACCCAAATCAAAATGTATTTATCCCTTTTAATCTGCTCTATGGCATTTCAGGTGTATCCTAAGTACAAACAAAAGATTTGTTTTGTATCAGTGTAGCCCAAATGTTCTAAATATGTAAGCATAGTTTAACCCTTCTTCAATAGTATTCATTAAGTAATGCAGAGTATCACTAAATTTCTAATGAGAAAAATCCAAATCCATTAGCATCTAACTGACAAATTCCTGCTGCAATATCATTTGTGTAAACTAAAAAAATATATTCAAGAGGATCTCACACTGCTAGTTTAGGAAACAAAACAAATTGCTTGCAGAATTGATTCGTGACAAAAGAAAAGTTTACCTAAGAGTGTGGCATTTTATAGATCTTTAAAAATAAAAACAAATTAGATGCAGAGAAGTTGCAATGTAAACATCAATAAAGTCCTGCCCTCCTTCCTCTCCTCAGAAATCCTAGAACAGATCCAGAGATGATGGAACTGGAAGAAAGAGGAAAAGATGACCCATGGCAGTTCTGCCATTACTATTCACAAATAAACAGTTCCCCAGCCCTGAAGGGTTTTTATGCTTTGTAGCAGGAGCTCAGGCTTCCCCAGCAACCAACATAATACAACAATGAACAGTGGCTGACACATAATTTCATGCTATATGTAAGACTTATAGCTGGGAAAGCAACCAGATTTTTTTCTAGTAGCAGCAGTGACGTTAGCACTTAATTCCTGAATAAGAAATACTTCATCTCTCAGGGACCATCACAATGGCAGAAAGCCACAAGCACAGAAAAGAACAGAGTGATTAATGGGTTTGGACCATCCTTGTTTTCAAAAGCACTCCCAGCTATCTGAGGTAAAATGCCAACATATTCCTAGGTCAGATGAATGCTGCAAAAGCAGCATGCAAATATTGAGAACTCCAATGTTTCCTAGCTCCCTGCTTTCTCACGTAATGTGAATGATATTGAAAGAAATTGACAGCTCCTGTTCTCCCAGGCATGCCAGAAGAATCCATGGATTTGACATTTGCCAGCAGTGCCTATTAAAGAGCTGGATGGTTTGGGCATGTTTCCCAAGAGCAAAGGGAACGTTTTCCCCTGTGAGACACTGAGATCTGATGGACTATCAAAACAACTGGAACCAATCTGTAATTGAATTAGTGACTGTGTCTCAGTTCTATCATACTGTTATTAGAGGCTGAATTTTCTGACATACTGTCTTCCTGAAGTTTCAGCCATGAATACTGTGAATAAATTCAGAAATTTCCTGAGTTTCCATAGCTTCTCAGTGGGAGAGGGAAGGGAAAACTGCGCAACATGGGAGGAAAAGACCTCAGCACACTTGTGTTATCAATGACACACCAACTCCTCTACACCACATGTGGGGATTTAGTATATTTTGCTGCCCAGAGCAAAAAATTTTCTGTTATTGTTTGTTTACTACTTATTTTCAGAAGTAGTAAGCGAAATTTTACTTCAATCAAGATGGCAGAAAAATTTATTTTCTGCTAAACTCTTTGTATCATCATTAAATTAAAATATATAATAACAATAATCAGAGAACAAGTATATAAACATGCCGTGGGGGTTTTGTTTGTGAAATGTGTCATAGCTAAATATTTCTCTCATTTATTAAAATACTTGCTCAAGACAGTCTTAAATTTTATGTTAACTTTTACTTCTGAATTCCTATCTGTCCTGTGTAAGGAAGAGTAATTTCTTCTGCTTTGGAGTCAAAGAAGCAAAAAGAAAGTATAAAGATTTAAAGTAATATTAGGAATTAACTGCAAATTCTTATCTAAACAGTCATTAAAAGAATATAAATGCACTTTCACATGTTCCATTTAATGGAATCTGTGCACACAGTTAATTATTGCATAAAAGACAACCATATATCTCTTCAATTTTATTTTACAGTTACATTCAATACTGTTTTATTATAAAAAAATTTGTCTGTTGTCTTTCAAATGTTTTCTGTAAAGCAGCCAAATCCAAAACTATCCATTGTCTAGCTACCATTCACTTTGTTTTAAAGCAAAAAAGTCATTATTATTTAGGACTAAGTGTAAGCTATGTGAATCAATTCTACTGACATTTTAGACCTGAATTCAGAAAAGCAAAATACTACAGAGCCCAGAGTACATTGGGTGTGTATGGGCAGGTTTTGGTAGTGGGGGGGCTATAGGGGTGGCTTTTAGAAGCTGCTGGAAGCTTCTTCCACCTCCATCAGAGGCAAAGCCAGCCAGCCCCAAGGCAGATGTGCCACTGACCAAGGCTGGGCTGACTAGAAATGGTGGCCAGGCCTCTGTGATAACATACTTAGGATTAAAAGTTATGGCACAGATGTAATTGCAGCCAGAGAAGAGGAATGTGAGAATAAATGAGAGGAGCAGCCCTGCAGACACCAAGGTCAGTGCAGAGGGAGGGGCAGGAGCTGCTCCAGGGCTGGAGCTCAGATTCCTCTGCAGCCCCTGGGGAGGCCACGGTGAGGCAGCTGTGCCCCTGCAGCCCCTGGAGGGCACAGGGATGCAGGGATCCACCTGCAGGGCACAGAGGGCACAGGGATGCAGGGATCCACCTGCAGGCACAGAGGGCACAGGGATGCAGGGATCCACCAGCAGCCCGTGGAGGAGACCCAAAATGGAGCATGGGGATGCTGAGAGGAGGCTGTGAACCCATGGGAGGCCTGTGCTGAGCAGGGTCCTGGCAGGGGCCTGCAGACCTGTGGAGAGAGGAGCCCACCCTGGAGCAGGTTTTCTGGTAGGACTCGCGACCATGGGGGGACCTAGACTGGAGCAGGTTGTCCTTGAAGGACTGTACCCCATGGCAGAGGGACCCACACTGCAGCAATCTGGGCAGAACTGTTGCCTATGGGATGGACTCACATTGGAGAAGTTCATGGAGAACTGTTC
The DNA here is from genome assembly GCF_052056855.1 of Sturnus vulgaris. Lineage (NCBI taxonomy): Eukaryota > Metazoa > Chordata > Aves > Passeriformes > Sturnidae > Sturnus > Sturnus vulgaris. The sequence goes on from NC_142244.1 coordinate 110,502,886, forward strand.
ATGGAAGGGAGCCCATGGAGCAGGGGAAGGACTCCTCTCCCTGAGCAGAAGCAGAACCAGTGTGTGATGAACTGACCACAGCCCCCATTCCCTGTTCTCCCTCCTCTGCTGGGGGAAGAGGTAGAGCTAGGAAGGAGAGAGGGGTGAAGGGAAGGTGGTTTTAGGGTAGTATTTTAGTTCTCATTATCTTGCTTTGATTTTTTTAGTAATAAATTTAATGAATAGCTCTAACTTGAGTCTGTTTTGCCCATGAAGATATTTGATGAGAGATCTCTCTTCTATTTTTATCTCAACTCATGAACCTTTCATTGTATTTTCTCTCCCCTTTCCAGCTGCAGAGGGGAATGACACAGAGGTTTTGGTGGGTGCCTGACATCCAGCCAAGGTCAACCCCTATGGAGCGTTTTTCTCCTCAATATTCCTGCTTTGAAATATGCCTAGAATTAGTTTTGCTTAGAAGTTAAGGCTGTTTTTCTAAGTAGCTGTAGAATACAATATTTTATCAACCTCTAAAAATCTTGACTTGCTTATTTTAACAAGAATATCCCAGATCACAGGATAGGAGTTCAAGTTCAAAAGTTTAGTTCAAATCGTTTTAAAGTACATATTATCACTTTATGGATATATAAAGAGAGAACACCTGACAAATTAATACATCTTCAGCAACTGATACTGTGAGACTTCACGGCCTATTAAACAGTCCAGGAACTTTTTCAAGACCAGTTAGCTTTTATAGGTGTTATAAAAGGTTATGGGTTTCATTGTTTTATTATTAAAGACCGAGAAGACCCTGAAATCTTGTCTTTTAGAAAGACTCAAATTAACAAAGCAGTTCAAATTCATTAGATACACATTTTGAAACAAATTGCTCAAATGCTTAGATAATTAGTTGAATCAGGTTTGAAGTTTGAACACGTTGCACATGGCTCCCATGGGGGCTGGCAGAAATGTAGGGAAGATATGCAGAGAACAAGAAATTGCAGGTACATATTATTACAGAGTGTAATATCAAAGCACATAATAATATTAACAGCATTATCCAGACTTGGATAAATGTATCCAAGTCTGGATAAATTATCATGGATTTTATTAGAAGAATAAGTAAACGGTCAGGATTACAGAATTGGGTGCTTACTCAGACTTCTCTAAATGAAGGAAAGAATTCTTCCTGGTTATGATAAAAATAATTTCATCTGAAAGCCAATATGAATAATATTACCACACTGACCAATGACATACACATAATTCTTTTATTTCTGATACTGTGTTTTGCTCAGGTTTTATATCACCTGCTCCTAAAGCCCACCCCCAACTCAACTGCCTGTCAGGAAATCCAATATACAAACTGCTGTTATGAGTTCTGTCCTTTAAAAAATACTTTATTCTACATTTTAAAACCTAGCAACAATTCTAAGATCATTTAACATTCTGGAGCATGAATTTTTTTCACCCTCACAAGCAGGAATGGCTGTTCACATTACTTAGCTGACTTTTATTTCCTATCATTTTTTTAAAAATACATTCAGTTTGCCTTAAATTGAGGATCATATTCTTTATTTCCTTTTAATGCCAAATATAGAAAAAATTTTATTACACAGGACAAATTTTCATTTCTCTATAACAAGGTTTGAGAAGCTGCTAGTGCATCATATAAAAAGTTATTAAAACTAAATATTGTGCCTGCTCAGAAGCTACATTTCAGACTAGATTATAAGCTTGAATAATCCTTTTCTTGTAAGTACAGAAAGCTTTAACACAGATTTATGAATCACACCCTACACAACGATTAAATCCTAGAATCAAATAAACTTAATATGAAATAGATTCTTGGCTGACAAGATATATACAGAAAAATATAAAATATTAACCCAGAGAGTAGCAATAACTTAAAGATCCATAGCCCATGCATCAAAATAATATAAAATTCAGTTTTATGTTTAGAAAAAAGCCTATTCTAAGCTGCAAGGTGGAATTATTTTTCCATCAAAATAGTTGCTTTAGTGAAAACAGCAAACACAGGAATGACTTTAATCACAACAGTGCCCATCTTTCTTGCTCTTGCATACACCCTCTCATCCCATCCCTGGCAGAGCTGAACAAGAGATGAGTTACCAGTAGATATGAACGGGATCTTAAAACAGACCTTAAGACAGACACTTTGATGAATTTTACCTTAGAGATCTGAGCTGAATTTTTTAGTTTTGAATTGCAATTCAGTTGAAAAAAAGAAATAAATTTCTATCTTCCATTTTCATTTTTTTTTCAGAGGATTCATGTGTTCCTTTACCCAACCCTTGTGAGTTCTGTGTCTTATATCCAACTTAGTCAGTCTGGAACCTTCCCCCAGGTGAATTTGAATTGCACACATTACCTGTTATCATCTTCATCGATGAAGAGCATTTCCCTTAAAAATGACATTGGCTTAGATGATTTGAAGCTGATACGGCAAGTCAGTTCCTTCCTTGTGCCCTCTGATGAAAGAACAATATCCTGTCCCTTTGGGAACTGCACAGAAAAAGGGCAAGTCCTGGTACCATCTGGAAATTCAAGCTCAGGAAGTTGAACTCTAATTCGTGATGGCCTGTGTTAAACATAAATAGAAGGTGTTTGTGGTCACAGGATTGCAGTAATAAATTAATAGATTCACACATTCACAGCTGAATACAGAATAATAACTTTAGTTCTAAAATGTAAATCAAATGAAACTAATTAATAAAATTATTCCATCATTTAGATGCTACTCTGTTTTCTTTGTATGTATCTGAACATTTTATGCTGACCCACAATATCTGAACATCCAAATGAAATTTCTACTAACTGTGCTACAAAGGGCATAAAGAGTTTTCTGTAACTTAAAACTTTCATTAGTGTTCATTAAACTGCACTATTGCACAAATAAGTCTAAGCAAGTTGTAAAATAGAAATATTAAGGGGAAATTTGTGAAGATGCTCCAGTATGTAGTTACAGTCATAGGTTTCAGTTCTGCAATAAGAACAGCAGCCAGGCCCATGTGGATTCCCTTCAGTTTCAACCACTGAGCTACTGACAACAGACAAATCACTTGATAAATCAGCACAACTCAGACAAGATGAGACAATAATAACCTGAAGGTAATTTAATTAATTTACAACAAAAGGAAATCTTTGCTCCAATTCCAGTATTGAAATGATACCTATGATACATATAAATATGACTGCTCTTTGCTAAGTACAAACAGAAAAGTTGAATCTTAAAAATTGGAATAGTTGCAATACTAGGTTATAATGCATTATACAAAGATTACAAAAAGTCTCCCTTTTAAATTCAAATAACAGGACAAAGTGAATGATCCACAAACAAATAAAAAATATATAGATTTTTTTATTGTGACAAGTGGTAAGATTAAAACATGTCTGCTGTCCTTTTCAATAAAACCTCACATAGAAAGAAGGGGGGGGAAAAAAACTACCAAAAAACTGCAATCCCACCAACTGTTCAAGTAGCTAAACCTCAAACCAGTGGAGTACAAAAAATAAAATAACAAATAAGATTTAAAACCTTAGTATCTGACTAAATGCAATAAAAAATCCTGGTAAGTCTCTGCTTTTAGTATCTTTGCTATCCATAGTAATTTAATATTTCTGATATAAATTTAAAGAGTGAAGATATCAGAAGATAGACACTTCAAGAAGCAGGAATGTTTAAGCACAGGCTTGTTGAATATTCAACAATATTAATTACATTAATTTTCTCTTAAATATACAGATTCTTCTGCTGAGCAGAAAATTAATACTAACCTTCACAAACAAATATTAATTCCCTTTTTCAGAAGTGAAAGAAACAAAGAATTATTCAGGATTCCTGTAATAAATTCACTTTGAGGTTTTTACCTTATAAAATCCTGTGGGATGATGGTGACGACTGCTTCAGTTTCCACATCCAGAGGAACTGGCATCAGCATTAAAAAGGGGGGATGAAAACCTATTTTTGGCAGCCTCAGTGTGCCAGACAATGTTAGCAAGTATTGTAATGGATTATCATTTACATACAAGGATATTTCAGATGTATATGTCCCAGGACAAGCTGCTGAAAAGGTTTAAAAAAATATATGTTACCATAAATACAGGAATGTAAAAGAGCGATAGTAAGAGTTTTGGGGTTGGAATTTTTGTTTGTTATTATTTTTTTTTTAATTTAGTACTGCTTTCTTTCTCAAAATATAGCTTAACATAACATAAATATTGTATCACAAGAGTATTTATTAAGAAATCTCAGAACACTTGCCTGTAGCAAACCAGAAATTCACAGATTTTTAACTTGTCAGAATTTTTTCTGAGTTCTAACTGCAATAAATGAGTTTATTGCATTAATATATATGAAAATGGCAAACTGAAAACCAGCTCTAATGGGAATCTGCTGCACTATTTGCAACATCTGTCTACTTCAATTTTAAATATAAATCAGCTTTAGGAGACAATACTGCTGAGAAGGCTAAAAGGATGCTGCCTCTAGGTTTTGATGCAACTGGAAAACATCTTACTCTGGCACTTTGCCCTTTCATGAAGGAAAGATGAGAAAGCACCAGAAAAGAGTCATGGAGATGAATGAAGAGCCAAACAGGTTCTTCCTTACAAGCTTGTAAGAAAGGATGTTCTATACCAGCTCCTCCCATGTATGAGCCTGTCCTTTAACTATTTCTGGTGTCCTCTCTTCATCCATGTGTATGACAAGGTAAAGTGAAATGGCATATCCAATAAATACCATAGGGATGGAATACAATGAAGGAAGAAAAGCACAGGAGCATGTATCAGTACCAAAGAATGTGCAACTGTCACTAACTCACATTTTTAAACATTTGTATTAACCATGGTCTCAAACTTAGACAATAGTAGTTTTAAGCTTTTCTCATACAAATTTTCCATCTACATTTTCCATGCCCTAGAATCCCTGGCTCACCCAAAGAGCAGAACAGACAGTGCCTACCCTGAATCACTGATCATTCTGTGTGTGGATCCACACATTTATCAACACTAAAATTCAGTGTAGTATGTACACCAATAAATTATTGCTTATGTCAGAAAAACTAGGACAATGCAATACCATGATCATTTTAAAGAGACACAAAGATTAAAAAAAAAGTGAATTCTGCCATTTATTAAGATTTGCTCATTAGTTTGGAATGCCTAGCACCAGTGTTTTCAGGATATTTCATGTTAAATAAATTACTTAGAAATTAATGAGAATTATGCCCTGAACTGACAGCTGAAGTCATGAATTTATTCTGCTTTTCACACTTTTCATGACCACTGTCAAAGCCTGGGCTGTTGTTACCATTCTGATATACCACCATTCATTTCTAGTCCAGTAGATGTGAACATTTTCCTCAGCGATATTTGATGGTACTTAACAATTTGTCAATCTAAATCTTCCAAGGGCTAAAAAAATCTGTAGAATTATATGGGAAATATTTTCTCTTCTCCAGAAATATTAACTCTATAATACATTTTCAGAGTTTATGAGAAAACAGGAAAAACACCCTCTGCTCCTCTCACCCTCTTAAGTTTGTATTATATGGTTATGCAGTTCCTACATTTGTCTCCCAAAAGTATATTTTTAGTTTAGTTGCCTTGGACCTTATGATAATTCAGGTGTTGCATCTACATCCCTTCAACATTAATAGGTACCATTGAGCAATCTGCATACAGTGAAATACAGACTTCAAAGCAGAAAAGCCACAGATAGCTAGAACTTACAAGTGTCCCACCAAAAAAAAACAAATCGAAAGTGAACAAATAATTTCTTCACAGAATTTTTTAAAAGTCACAGCTAGTTAATATCTTGCTGTTGCAGGAAAAAAATATTTTAAAAAACACAATCAAAGTATCAAAGGTGTCATTTGTGCCCATTACACAATCACCACGTCTTCCAACGTCTCTGAACTCCCAGTAAGGGAACCTAAGAGCACAAATTCCTTGTAACTTCCTTTGCTGCAGATAATTTTTTTCATATCACAATTAGATATAATGAAAAGTTTTTTAGACCGTTAATTACATTATTATTATTATTATTAAATTATACTATTAAACAGCAGAAGAGCATCACATGAATATGTCTTCAATTCTTGACAATCTCTATTTTTAGAATACTTTTTTAACGGTAGCATGATTTTACCACCAACATAAGCTCTCTCAATGTTTAATTAAACATTGCAGTTTATTATAACATTTTGTACTCTATCATAATATCTACTGCAGCATATTTAAATAAATTACCCTAATGCACACTCAAAGTCCATTTAAAGGTTTGTTCAGCCATACAGCACAAGCCTATGAAAGTGATTAGCACCCCATGTTCATTAACTAGGTCTCCTGTGTGGGTTTTGATGTATCTAATGCTCTCTTATAAGAGAGAGTAATGATATGTACTGAAGGTACAGCACAAGTAGGCTATAAATCATGGGAAAATACTTAGAACATTGAATTAAGGGTAATTATCTTTACAGTTATATATGAATTTCTGTAAATAAAAGATATGGGAACACAGCAAAAATAAAGATAACTTCAAATTACAGTAATTTATCAGTCATACTTATGTATATGTATATTTATGTATGCATTTACACATACAATTTATCCAGCAATTCAAAATATTGGCTTTTATTTTATGCTGTTCTCTGCTTCACAGTCTGCAACACATAAGTAACTCCAAGCAACAATTGTAATTAAACACTGCTCTTGCATATTCATAATATTTACAGAACAATATTTAATGAAGTCTTCTCAATTTATCATACAGACTCATGACAAGAATCTTATATGTCTATTTTTCTTTATTTATATTAAATTGCTTCCAGTGCTCAATTGAGGTAATAGATTTCAGTGCTATGATAAAGAATAACAGCAACATCTGTCTTTAGGACAGGAATGCTCCCTTGCTGACTCAGCATCAGATCCAACTGACACAACAACTTTTCTTCCCCTTGACAGTGCTGCAGCCCCAAAAGTCCTGCACTGAAACTGTCAGCAGGACGGGGTTCTGTGGGCATCAGCTGCATTGCTGGTGAGGTTTATCAGCTCACATACAGTATTACACCCTATGAATCTTGTGTATCACTCTCTACTCTAAACACCTGGCTGGGAAAAAAAGCAGAATCCTAATTTTCCTATTATTCTCTTCCTTTTCTGGAGTTATGTGGTTGATTATGATCTTCCTTCATTCTCCCAAGTTTTGTTAAAAATCTATTTTACATATTTTTCTTAGGGATTGGTTGCTTGACCAGTCTACTCCAGAAATACCATAGATAAATGATTTTATATCTTATTGAGTCAGGAAATTTCTATTCTTATCTAAATTAGGACTATTTAAAGAAAAGTTCAAGAGCATTCCAAGTACCCTTGGAAAGCTTTACTACCTAAGTCAGTCAACCTAAAAGCACCTGAAGTAGCAGCACTGAAAATGATACACCTATCCCAGCCCTTAATTCCTTATGTGTGAAAAACCTGATGCTTTCTGTGTGCAAAGCAGACTTTTTAAACAATGCATTTTCAAAACCAGTGATTCCATGCTTTTTGTTAGGTCTGCAGCTGTCTTATTCTCATAACCAAAAAAACCTTTAGTTGATCAAAATTAGTACTAGTATTGATTCATCATAAAAACCCATTTAAACATATTTAGGCAAATGGCCAATCTATAGAAGAATTCATAAAATTACTTACGAGGGCAGAACAACACAGTAATACTGACTTCTTCTTCTTTATCAAGATATCCACGCTTCAGACTAAATCTGAAAATACCATCTTCCATATTTTTGTCTCCACCAAAATTCAATTTCCACATCACACGTTCTTTTGAGAGAGACTTCAGGACAAGGGTCTGGAAATATTTTCAGAAAAGGAGTGATGTTGAAAGAGGGAAAGCAGCAAACACCGTGATACTTTTCACATTGCTGTCTCCTAAGCATTCTTTATGCAAACACACCAGAGGGAAAGCAAGATAGCACTAAAAACCACTAGGAAGTGAAGAACTCAGTTTATTGTATTTGTGGGGTGAAAAGGTGAGTATGTCTATCTGCACGGACTAGATGCTTTCCAGTCACTCACCACATTCACAAAGAGAATACTTTCTTTCCATAATGGAAAAACCTCATTTAAGTGAGGTAAACAGATCAAAGCATCACAGTGGAAGTGCTTAGCCAAACAGAACTGAGGACTTACTCCTCGTAAAAATGAAGCACAGCAAGCACTGAACACATTACTCAAATCTACACTTAGAGGTGGAGATGTTGAAACTGAAAGTTTAGAATAGATTTTCAAAACCCACTCTTTCAATTCAATAAGATGACAGCGGAAACAAAAAAATATAATTAAATTCCTTTATCTCAGAGTTACTCTCTCAGCTTTTGAAATATGCCTAGCTAAGAAAATGTCTTGACTTGGTATTATCATTGTTTCCTGAATGCACTTGAAATAGCATTTCAAGTGTTTCCATTATTGCCAAAAACATTTTTTTCTAATTTCTAACCAAAGCCAAGGAATTAGAACCAGTAACTTACATTAAATTATGTTTTGCATTCATACAAATTACCCATGTTGCAAATATATTTAGAGGCTTTTTCCCTATTAAGCCGTAAGTCATGAAAAGGAGTTTTTTAGGAGAGTGTCAGTTGGCACAGTCAGTACCATACAAGGCACTGGCACAGCAGTTTCACTGGGTGGCCCATCATAGCACAAATCAGTTGCATCCTGGCACCATCACTGCCTCATTTACTGGTACAGGCAAATGCAGAAAATCTTCAGAATTATTCTATTCATATCCATTTCTTATACAATTCCTGGTCAATTTCTCAGAGTGCTCACATTTTCATATTGTCAGAGTTAGCACAAGCCCAATTTCAGATTTTGGGGAAAATTTATCATGATTAAAAGACAAACAGGAAATCGAAAACTGAACAAAATTACAATGACAATGTCATTACCTGAGAGCTCATACTCCCATCAGCAGTATTGGAACTCATGTTACTCAAATGTTGTTCAAATTTAAATTCCATTGAGGAGAACCCCAATACTGGTTCAGTTGCTATTGAAAAAAAAATGTAAATGTTTATACGGCATCACTTAACAAATATTTTCTCAAAGTACTTTCATAAAATCATTTTTTCTGTACATGTTTAAGAAAAATGTTTCTCCCCTTTCTGTTGCTCCCATACTATATACATGATTACTGTAATTTAACTTATGATTCTTTAGTCACATTAAAATTATTTAAATTTTATATCTACCAGACTTGTAGCACCTCTCCTTCATTCACAAGAGCCATATGAACTTCCTTCTGCAGATGAATGCACTTACATTTCTGATACTAATCATTACACAAGACTTGGAAAATTTTATATAAAACAGCATTTATCTTAATTTCATAGAGCTGCAACAAAGAAATCATCACAACATATTAAATTTTAAAGTGGGAATTTGAAAAAAACAGAGGTATATGTTCCCACAGGCTCATCTTCTTGGAAACAAGACTGGAAATGAACCTAGCAAGCACACAGGGTTCTTTTATTAAAATCTGCACATCTGCTCCATGCCCAGAGTTGATCAATTCTCTTCTCCCCCTAAAAAGCCCAAAGAATTTCCTAGTCACATATATCACATTATGTAAACAAGAATATTATCTGTATTTCTCTAAATCATTGGCATATAAAGTCTATAAAACGCATGTCAGCTCCCATGAGGCCATCACATTGATTGTACAAACTTTCCCTTTGTACCAGGCTTACATTAGACTTGTGTCTTTTCCAGTTACTTTTCTGTCCTGGTTTGTTCGAGGTTTTTCTCTTTCAGCTCTTTCTTACATGCAGATAAACTCTTTCCCAGGGAAAATTTTTATAAGTATTTAAGTAAGAGACCTGCTTTCCTTCCCAGGGGCTGAAACAGTCTACAAACTTTGTTTATTAAAAAAATCAAAAAACAGATTCCTGATGGATTGAAAACATATGGACTACACTGAAGTTAATAGACTGGGCTGACTACCCTAAATGTAAGTTTACCCTACATGTAAGTTCAGGGTGATTCTTTTCTCAGGGTGAACAACTCTGAGTATAAACAGCAATATAAGATATTGAGTGTCAACTACACTGTCCTGTTCAGTCTCAATCCCAGTCAACCACAAAAACTATCCCAGGAAAATAAAAATTGTAAGAGCAGAAAAATGTGCCATAAACATCCGGTGAGAGTTATGCATATTTGTCAAATCAAAACTTAGAACTTGCAAGATACATCTCTACTCAGTTTTACTTTTAATGTGACAATCTGAAATTATTTCATAACAGACATAGTTTTTAAGTCAGAATGTAAACAAATCATCAAGTTCATTTGTTAACAGTACAAATAATTTGCTATTTGCCTGCACCCATATGATTATCTGAAATACTGAGTGGTCAAGAAACTTATTTAGAATTTTCTGCCTCCTCCCAGACCATAAAGATTCCCAGTAAGAATTTAATTTCAATACTCAAATTTTAATAGAAACCACATTTTATTTTTTCAACTATTTCTTAGACTTGAAAGTATTATGTATTCACTTTTATATTGTTACTTTTTGTTGGTCAATATATGTACTTTGAAGAAATTCCACATAGCAGAAATACAAATTTGTGATAAAATTTAGATAAGATTGTCAATTATCCATGAGATTTAATGATTGCATCTATTCCACAGAGAAAGGGAAAGCAAAATAAACATTTTCTTTTTTCTTCACATCACTTAAATCACTTCTGCACTATAAATTTGTGACTTGGATTCCTATTTTTACTTAGAGATGTGTTTCCTAATAATCTCATATACAAATGTACATCCACCTTTATTCTATATGTTCTTCAATTAAGTATATTTTAGAAACATTTAATACAAATTTACTTTCATGACAGGATCTAAAGAAGGTCTCTCAGATTTCTTTGTTATTTTAAAAAATCTCAAAATACTTAAGTTAAAGTTACAGAGAAAAAAAAGGGAGAAAAAACCAAATATAGACAAATCCTAATAAGTTGGGAGTTGCTTTTACCCCACATTGCATATTTCATTGGCCAAGCCTTCTTCAATGCTCTCAATAGATTTCAACATTATACAAACATCATTCTAGGAAGACACTCAGTACTTCACTCCCATCTCAAATAAAAAGTGGTTATACATTAAAAACTGAGATTAGGAAAGCCAGTGTATTAAAATATTCACAATTTATAGATATGCATGATAGTAAGAATAAAATAGGAGACTACAGAGAAACACAAATTATTTCTGAGAAAAGCAGACAAGAATTATATAAGATCAATTTCTTTGCTGCAGGCAAATGGCCTGTAACTTTGGCTATTAACTATTTCTGACAAGCCAGATGGGATGAGGGGCCATGCAGAGGCATTTTAAAGGAATTTTAAATACAGCTAGAGATCCTAGTTTTGACAGAATTCTACAAAAGAGTATGGCTGACATTATACTTTTCCATTCTTTTCAGAGGAACTGCTGTATTTACTGGCATTTGCATGATGTAGTCTAGAAATACTAATAAAAGGATAGACACACAAAAACGTTTTGGTAAACTATTCTTATATAAATGGCAAATGGCAAACACAAAGAAAATACTTTATGTCATGATTAGGTATAGAAAGTTCAGCTTCAAGCACATTTAAAAACACGAATCAAAACATGAAAATTTTTCGAGTTTCCGAGAAACGTTCAAATCATAAAAACTAAAATTAAGTAGCCATTCTCTGCAAAGCAAAATGATCTCTCTGAATATACACATCCAGCAGGTCTTCAAGGCCCTGGTTTACCCACCACTGGCTTTGACTCTACAGAATGGAAGAGCCGGGGTCACCGGGAGTGCCTCATGCGTGGCAAGATCTGGAGGTGGGAGACTGGCCTGAGGAGTAGCAATTGGGAGAGTGAAGTCCCATACTGACATCTAAAGGGAAAAAAAATATTGTGGTCACTTTCCCAAAAACATCGTAGGTACCTTTTGAACCATGTGAGTGGCTTGCTGTTTTGACAGAACTATTGCAATTTTGGACTTCCTCGTGATATTAACAGAATGTTCATTTATTGGAACTCAGAATCAGTTCTCCAAGTAACCAGTGCCCAGGTATTTTTTTCCCCATTAAGGAAAAGCTTTATGACCAAAAGTATCACGGGTAGCAGCAGAGCTACAGTCAAGGCTTTTGGTAAATCCCAGTGTTGTGTTCCACTCCTGCCACTCTCATGAGTGAAAAAAGATTGGAGCCATGGCCCAAATGCAGCTCATGTGAGCAAAAAGGAGAGAAAACAAAGTTACATCAGTTATGGAAGCCTTTCTCAAAGGCTGAAGAGCAAAAGTCAACCATTACACTACAACCAGCACAAACAAAACGGGCTCTGAGATCAAGGGTGGAATATGAGTCAAAATTGAGAAACCTTGGGGAAAAAATGAGTCTTAAAACCTTTGTCATGAAATGCCACTGAATTCTAGGAGACTAAATTCCAGTGATTGTGATCCTCATTTTATCTGTGTTATCACATTCCCAAATGGGGTTTGGAACTTAAAAAATGGCATGTTTTGTACAGAATCCCTTTTTTGACAGACTGCATCAGAAAAGCCAAATTTATTTCAAAAAGCACTTTCAAAGAGGTATTTCTTGCCTCTTGCTCTGTCTTTCCAAGGACCAACACACTAAGGTAGTATGTTCCTCAGACAAAAGGTATGGATAACCTTAAGAAATGCAATAGAAAAAAAAAAAAACCAAAACTTCTGCACTAAAACCACTGTTAGAGTCCTTCAAATCCTGTTTTCACCTTGAAGGCCACTGAAATCTTAGAAAGGAATTAAACCTATAAAATCTTCACGCTGCTTAGAGAAAAGCAATAAAAACAGCTATATAAAGATGTTATGAATCGTTTAAAAGCTTTCAAAACCTGCAGAAAATAGTGCATCATACTTCACTTTCACATCTGTGGCAGCAAGCAGAATATATAAATGACAGGAAAGAAAACCAAAATTGTCCTAAGCCAGGGCATGAGGCACATGTCCATCTGTAACACCTACTGAGAAGCAAGCACACAGCCCTGGGAGTGTTTGGTGTTCCAGCAGGGTCTGTGACACAAAATTACACACTCCTGGAGGGGGAGGTTTGTGCTGAGCCTTGTGGAACGTTTTGTCTTTTGTCCTTAGCTCAAAGAAAATATGGAATGAGGGCAAGTTTTGCAGCAAGATTACCAGAGTCCCTTGTTTCATATTGATATTTCAAATCTAATAATGATTAGATTTTATAATATATAACTGGCTTTTCAAAATTGACACTTAATATTTTAGTAACTAAAGTTCAAGATATGTCAAAAAAAAATTGAGTAAAAATATCCTGCTTTGAATTATATATGCTTCTATTTTTAGTACCTCAAGTCACCCACATAAAAACCTCATGAAGTTATGTCTTCAAAATACATTCCTGTAACAAAACTAAATTCTTTTACATTTGGTGATATTAAAATGTTTAGTCTAGTGTAGATTTCATGACACCACTGGCTGTGCACAGGAGTGCAGTCTAGCACTGCAATTGTTATTCATCAATGCTGGTATGTTTAGGCCAGACAGCAAAAGATGGAATCCCTTCATCCCTCTCCCAAAGCAGAAAATCAAAACTTGTTTTTCATCCCAACTATCAGGAAAATTTGGTTTTGTCTTACTATACAACAAGGGGTTTATTTTCTAAGAACTGGCAAACAAAAGCAAATATGTGAAAGACTCAATTCACTACATGTAGATCATGATATTCACTGAAAACCTGCTTTTGTTATGAAGTACAATGGCACAAATTCAGGGCCAGCATAACTCATAGGAATGTATTTATATAATTGAGAACAAATCATAGATCTTTTCTTTTATTCATACATTAACTACACATTATGTAAACTACATTACATGAAAAAGCCTTTAAAAATTCTATGTAAGTAGAAATCAGATTATAATTCATACACATATTGCTGAAACAGAATTAAAAATTCATTTCAGTTATTAGGACTTCACTTTGCAAGTAGAATCATTATGTTTCTTTCTATAAATATTAACAAAACTCTTTATGATTAATTTTTCATTTTTCAAACTCCACAATAGAAAATTCCCTCTTCTGCAAGATTACATACTTTAAAAAAGTAATTACAATATTTTTAAAATAAATCCTTAGACTATTACTGGACTTATCCTTGCTTTCTAGATAATTTATGAATACTTAATAGCTACTTGTCCATTGAGGTATTTTCCTGAAGCTGCATTTAACTTCTCACTCCAGAGAATGCAGGAAGGGCTGGAAGGAAGCAGCCTAGAGAGAGTTTTTTCACAAACCCTTCCGTTTGTTAATATCATTATAAGAAAGATTTTTCCTGTCCTGATGTACATTTATTATGCATGTTGGTTGGAAAGGAGGCATCATCTACAAATTGAGTCTTAGAATTAAGATATTTCAAAAGAAGTTTTAAAAAGACAGGTGAGACAAATGAGTTTTTTGTCATGTGTTCACAGGGAACACCTCCAAAGCACGCCAGAAAATGGATGTTTGCTCAGGCTACCACCAGAAGTTAACAACTCTTTAAATAAAAATAACATTATTGCAAAGTTTTATTCAGATTATTAAAATAATTTCTTTCTTTTTGTTGTGGGGTTTTTTTTTGTGTTTTTCTTGCTAGAATTAATAAACAAATAGAAGCTGTTGGTTATAAAGAATCTGTCAGATTAAGAAAGCTATGGTACCAAAACTCATTTGGATTTATGAATTAAGTTTGATATGAACAATTTGATAGCTCTGAGCTCAACACTGGGGAGCAAACATAGCTGAATGGCTTCCTGCCTTGGCCCTAAAAACCTGGTATAAGACAACAAACAAAAGTTGGAAAAACTACCCCAAACATTACAAGTAAAATGGTTTTTTACATAAAATTCATGGATCAAAATAAATAGAAGCATAGCTGTCAGTTGGCAATCTGAAAGTACAAAAAAAGTATTGTTATTTTCAAAATAACCTTAAACTTTCTTTATTTATATCTCTAATACACAAATTTAGCCGGGATACAAGGAGACAAAATGTAGTGTACATTAGAAAAATCAGTTTGATTCAAATTTAAACCTAACTGCAAAACCGAGGGTTCAAGTCCTGCAACTGAATCCAATACACTCTCCCAGCCTTCCCTCAAATTTAACATGAGTTTTCCTTCAGATATACTGAAATCTTTCATTCCCCCTGGTTTATATCACAGAAAAGCAGCTTCCACAATGAAAAATGTAACTGCTATTCAAAGCCATCATTCAAAGCACTGCAATAAAATTAAATCTTTCTTTTGTATATGGTCAGAGATGATGCAACAATACCCTGTAATTCCACAGCTGCAGATTTTCCACAGAATTCACCTCTTACATGACAAATGGATTCTTTCATTAAGAAAAGAAAAAAGTCATTTAAAAGGACAAAAAAACCCCCACCAAAACACCTGTCCCTTCCCTACAAGCTTAAGCAATAAACTCTGACAGGTGTGACTTGTTCTACTCATCTCAATCAAAGGCACTCAAAGGCTTCATTATTACACAGCTGTGTACATTTTGTCCTTTTTCCAAGAAGCTGGAATTTGTTATTTTCCAGCAGGTTTAAAAAAAAAAAAAAAAACAAAAAAACCAAAACACTAATTTTGAAGCACTATACTCCTGCACTATGCTTTGCATGCTTTCCCCAACAGACCCTGCAGGACCTCTGTGAGCAGGGGATCATCCTGCCTGGAGAAACAGAGATAGACAGATAAACAGATATAAATATATAGATACAGATGATATCAATACTGCTTTCGCTGACAGCTCTGACTTTGACAGCCACCAAACACTAAGGTTAAACTCTGCAGTGAGGTGCAGAGCCCTGTCACCTCTAACACCTTCAAAGACACTGGAATAACAGCAAGGCACAGCCACACTGTGTCTGAGCAATATCCCAGCCTTATCTATAATGCATGGACTCCATTTTCTCACTCAGAATACTGAAGGAACTAGCTCAACATTTTTTAAGGTTTCTTTTCTAAGCATGCCAAGACATTTAACCTCTAAGAGCATCTTTTGATGACCAATGTATTAATGCATATTATATTTTAGTGAGAATTGTAGCAGCTCTTCAAAGTTCCAATATATGTACTACATTTGTTGATCTGAAGGGTTTTTTAGCAGAATTCAAGACTGCATTCAAGACTAAATTACTTGGAACCCTACATTAATAATTCATGTAGCTTTAATAAATTTTTTAAGTACATTAAAATAATCTCATGCTTTTTTATGTTTTTAGCAGTGCTCCTGAATTATTTTTACTTTTCCTTAGCCCTAGTACCCACTTGTTAAAGAAAACATCAGAATAGTGGGGGTTTGTTGGTTTATAAGGTAGTGTTGTAGTCAGTAATGACTACAACAGCAGGAAGCTCTAGTAAAACCAGAAGGCAGACAGAAAAGAATGTGACCTGATGAGATACAGAAGGTTTGTAGCAGCTGGGAGGTAAGCTGGGGAAGAGCAGTTGTCAAAAAAACAGAGATGAGATCAGAGAAACAGCTGTTCAAGAGCAGAGAGGCAGGAAATAAAACTTGCAACAGTGAAACTTGAATAGGGGAAGATCAACACACAGAGATTAGAGGTTTGGGGATTTTTTCAAAACTGGAAAACCAGGAAATATATCTGGTGAGAAAATGGAGACTATGGATGAGATAGAATAATAAAGAGCTTAGATCCAAAGGAAAATGTTTTAAGAATCAGTAACTACTGAAAGTTTCTGATCACAGTAAGAGATGCTGGTACCTCAACCACTTTCTTAACAGAACAATGTTTTTAATTAGTATTCTACACTGCAGGAGTTAAATGAAAGAAAAGCTACAGCATCCTGGGGCTACATATACTTCCAGATGCTGCCTGTAGTAATTCCACACCGGGTAACTTCATTTAACATTAGTCAGTGCTCTTGTGACAGTGCTGCACCAGCCCAGAGGTGCTCACCTGGGCTGGGAGCTGTGAGGGTCCTTGGCCATGTCTTGTCCAGCACTGAGCTGCTCCTGGCAGCCAGGAACACACTGGAAGCACAAGGGCACCACTGGCTGCACCAGCTTACCCAGCACCAGGGCAAAGGGAGACAGAAGGACTCTGAGCACACAGGGAGAAGGGAAACTGAAGTAAAAGCATTTAATTAAAGCAACACTTATTGGTTGGCTATGAAGGGCCCCAAGAAAATTTCCTTTTTGAAGTTTTTATTTCCTTATTTCTGAAGGAAGTTACTTCTGTTTGCCAAAAATTATTCTTAAGACTTGAAAAACACTTAGACCCAGAATTTGAAAATTGAAAAAAAAATCTGTAATTAATAGGTGCAATATTCTACAGCCTTTTTTGTTTGTTCTGGTTTTTAAGGGTTGTTTGTGGTTGGGTTTTTTTGGTTTTTTTTTTTTTTTTTGCAAGAACAGTCACAAAACTGATCCCATCAAATGTAAAAATTGTTTTTCCAAATTTATAACACAATTAAAGCAGACTTCCTACTGGCATAACCTTATCTTCACTTAAGCCAATGTACATCAGTCTGAAACGACACTTGGACATACACAGCAATAATGAACAGCAATCCTGAACATCATGTTCAGGTGACAAGATAAACACAGAGATCAAGCTACTATATCAGTCTTCTTCAGAAATATTAATTTTGTTAGTCGCTTCAATTTACAGCATTGTCAGTAGCAACATTTCTACTTTTATTCTATCCTGCAACTTGATAAGGAAAGGAAATAGGAATAGAGCTCAAATGTCACAATGGGAAGTGGAGTTCTTCTTTCTTTCCAAGTGGCATTGTCCCACTTCTTTCTTTAAACGTGGCATCCCACATGGGAAAAGTGTATAGCTGAAGTGTTATCATCCCTGATTAGAATAACTATTTTACTTGCTTTATTAATATTATTCTTATTGGTATAGTAAATCTCAGCTCTTACTTCTTGTTCAGCTTGTGGCCTGCAATGACATACACACAGATTGCTCCAAGAGCATTATCTGCTCCTGTATTCCCATTACTGACCCTTCCTACTTAAAGGAAAACCCCAGTATTTTCCTTTGCTGAGTTTCCACAGTTTGATTATAGGTCACTCATGATATTCTCTATCATTTTGATAGAGTACCATTTTGATAGGTACCATTTTGCATACAATTACATGCTCTCCTGACACTGTATCCAGTCTAATTCTGCTATCTTGCTTATGAGTGTTGTATTAGAAGCATCAAGATATTTAAAAATATATAAAAACGATTCATTTTCCCTAAAGTCAAGGCCTGCCATACCACAAAAGGAATTTTTTATAAATCTATTGACTCATATTCTGTCAGGAAAAATCATTTCAGAGTAGTGTATGTGCTATAAACTCACTCCATGTATACACACAAGAAATCACATTATCAGACACAGCCTATAATATACAAGTATTATTTGAATGATGCTTTGAACAAAGAAATTCCGTTTTATACTGCTGGGTAGGCAGGAGTGGGAGGTGGGTGGTGGTGGAAAAACAATACTCCTGACTCTTTCAAGATGCATAATATCTGTTATTCATTTTGAAGGTAAAAGTGCAGATAATGCAATGGGTTTATATGCTGTAGAAGTGATCTCCCGCTGCTTGATCTGAAACTGGTTGATGGTATCATACACTAAGTTTTCTTGCAGTTCACTGTTCTCCAAACTTGTGGAAACCCCAAACCTTCAATTTCCAAAGCATTTTTCAATGGGGTTAATGTAAAATTCACTTGAGCATCCCTCTATTGACAGTTACTGCCAATAAAATGCTAATTTTCAGATGTAAAAGTAACTTAAAGTCTCATATCTTCAATTTTTTCCACTCAAATAGCTCAACCAGAAAGCAACTTTGCCAATCTTTATGACACATAAAACTCATCTACATTTGCAGTTTCTTGGTCATCTGGAAATTCAGGTGAGAACAGCTGCAAAAAGAAGGTGGCTGCTGGTTTGTTGAATGATTTCATGAGCATGGAACGGCATTTCAGTATAAGTTTACCTCATTTTTAATTTTAATGTGTTTTCTTTGTGTATGCAAACACTTACAGTCATTTGCACAGACTAAAATGTTTATTTAAAGTCTCTATTCTCCACCACAGAAATATCGCAGAGCATGATTGTAATTAACTTAATCACCACTGTTCCATACACCTACCTTTTGTGGTTTAAATGTCAAGAAGCATTTCACAGACGACATTTCCTTTAAGTAAACTGAATACAAATAGGGCTTTGAACGAGAATGGTCAACCACTGCCAAACAAAATTCAGAATCAAATTACAGATGCTATTGCATGAAACAGCAACTTTATAATCGCTGCAGTATTTCAAAGTGATTTCCAGTATCAACTATCTACATATTTGCATGGGAAGCACTTCTAACAAATTTACAGTGGAATATAGTATCTCCCATAAGGATTCTGAAGGTAATTTTGGGCAGTATTATTCACCAGCAATTTTCATGGAAGTTATTAATTTGGAAAAACACGATATTTCAGACAAAAAAAACCCCCGAAACAACATTGTCCTTTACTTTTGAATAAAAAGTGTTAAGCTAAAATAATTAATTACATAATAAATTAATACCACAGAGATAAAAATAGTTGGCTGAAACTTGTTTTGTTTAAATTACTTTTAGGCATAATCTACATTTCCAATAAGGCTTGCTTCATTTCTCAGATTTCCATGTTCAATTTTAAGGTACTGGCAGAAGAACAGGTTTCCAGGAAAGGTAATATTCCTCCAAAATCAGTATCCATCATGGAACACCATCCATGGAATATTCATCCAGTATTCACCATTTCAGTACTGAACCTGACTGGATGCCACAGGATGGGTTTCAAGCACAAACTCTGATCCAAAGATCATGTGCAATGACTCTGATCCCACGCTGGCTGCTTGCCTGTTGTAAAGAACCTTACACTTCTTTTGCAAGATGACTGACTAGGAGCCCCCACCTTCCCTTCCCTTTTAAGTGTACCACATGGTAAGAAAACCCTCCTAATCTTGGGAGATCATTTTTTTGCATCATCCACATATAGTTCAACGTTAAAATACACCTAAATTTTATAATGCTGTCTTGCAAAAGAAAGAATCTTGATTTCCTAAGTTTGCAGCTTTGCTTATAAGGCCTCTTTTCCCTGCAAAATTCTCTAGTGAATAATGATGGTGGAAGATCCCAGGAGATGCCATGACTGAAGTAGTAAAGCCATGAGCAACTATGTGCTGGATAAGACTCTGCACTAGTTCTACCAAACAAAAAAGAATTTAATTCCACTACTGCCCCAATAACTTCCTGAGCTGAGCATTCATGCAGAACAGAAACCCTGTCATCAACCTGCAGACATTGTTCCTTTGGGAAAAAGAAAAGCCTGAACCCTTAAAACGGTGATGAAATAATCAAATGGTAAACATTGTCAAAAAGTGGGTATGAGTCCATAAATAGGAAGTTAATATAATTGTTTGGCTTTTTTAATATTTTATTTTCACTAGTGAGAGGGTATTCAGATTTTTTATTCTACCTTAGCAACTATGGGGGGAAAAATGGGTGAAAAATCTACAGGCAACTTGACATTTTGCAAATATTTATTTTTGTCAAATGTCATAGGCAAACCAAAAAGTCTCCTCTTAATTTATATTAAGTAACACTTTTCAAATAATTGCTTTAGGTTTTCTTATATCAGAAAATTTGGCTACCAGGAATGGTCTGACAGATTTTCTCTCAGAATTATTCATTCTTTGTTTAATGAAAATTCTGATGTAGCAAAAGCAAATACCTGAATTGTCCTCAGTTTTCAATTTAAATTCCTTATACTTAGAAAAATCAAACTCTGCTCTGGTACACGATTGTCCTTTGTTCTGGAGCAAAAATGGAATTGATTTTGTAGTGCCAACATTAATACGTTTATATTCAAATATTTTCTGTAAGTTTAAAGAAGAAAAATGGGTCAAAGCACTGTGAAGTCAAGTTTATAATCGAACATAATAAGAAAAAACACAGTTGTGCAAGATTCACAATTTATAACATAATAGCAGTATTGGTTAACCAATAGTCTCACATAACCCTTATCTTTAAAATCTTTTCAGGACACAAAATAGAAGAGTTTAGAATTTAATATCAAGTTCAGTTACACCATCACAAAGTTTTCATGATTCAGATCAGCGACTTACTTTTCCCTTTATTGTATTTTTTGCAATAATTACCTTAAGAAATCCTCTCCCTTTTAACATACTTATTCCAGATTGTCAAGTTCAAAAACTGAAGCTGTCAGCTCTCATTTAGTGTAACTCTTATATGTACATTTGGGTTTTAATATATCTTCCCAAGTTCGTCTCTTTGATAATTTTCTTGGGTAGTTAGTTTATATGAAGTAGAGAGGAGCCACTTTGACTCTAGATTAAACAAAATACTTAACCCATCTTACCAATTGCTACGATTTCTTCACACTTACCACATCAATGTCAATTTCAGCGATCTCTGAAAATCCAGTAATCCTAAGTGTGAGTTCTGCTGCATTCCTCACTGCTACCTAAGTGAAGGGACAACATTGGGATTGTGGACAAGGTCATTTCAACATAACAATCTCACCAAATCTGTCATAATTATATGAAAAAAAGTTTTACACAAAAGAAACAACCCAATCCTATCCCACAAATAGAGTGGAGAGCGTCAGAAAAAATTGCACTGAAAATAGGAAAATAACTCTGCCGTCATAATATAATGCATTTTTGCTGCAGAAATATGAAGAGATAACGTAAATGCCTTCATTTTCTAGGACATATATATACAGATTCCAGTGACAAGTAGCTTCAAATCATGCATTTGTGGCATAGCATATCTGGGACAGATATAGCTGTTAATTAAAAATAAAGAACAAAAATAAAAACAAACAAACAAACATAAAAACCACAACCCAAAGTTGTAAGAAAGACCATTGACCAGTCTTTCCCGATTCTACAGGCAAAAATAATATTGCAGGAGGCTGTGTTTCTAGAATGAGCGGTTTTTTCCAACAGGAGAAATCTCTGTTTAGCAGCTATGGGGACTGGAACACACACTGCTTGACAGAGGTACAAGGTAGATACTGTTGTTCTGGGGAATATTATATCTGTTGTAAAAATGGAAAAAATAAATGAATACTAGGTTTAACAAGCATAATATATACACCCCCAGAAGATGGTGAATCCAGGATCAGTCAGAAATGGTAGTAAAGTTCAGACCCTTTTCTCCCAGTCTCACTTATCTCATGAAGCAGGCATACATAAAACAAAATATGTTACGTGTTTATTGATACCTACTATCACAGCAAATCTACTACTAGAGCCATCTCTGAGAAAACCACAAGAAGTCAAGAAATTAAAAACATTAGAGTATTACAATCCTGCCTGACTATAGATTACAGAAAGTGCAGGTATGTCTCTACATTATCTCGTGAAGATCAATCACACATTACTTCCAACATCTTGTCAGTGGTAAAATATAATCAGCTCAAACTGAGAGACTGCTTTGATACTTCTGAGCAGGGCTGAGACAAAAAAAAACCAGCAGAATAGGTTACAGCAGTAACGATCTGCTGCAAGAAAACCTTATTCTTAAAAAGCATTAGAACACTGGAAATAAAATCCAAAAGATGCATGAACATACACACACAAGCACACAGGATAACACCCAAAACGATAAAGTTCTTCCAGTTTTGAAATACCTCCACTTTTTTATCAAAATTCATGTATGACTTTGGAGTGAAGGAGATTTTGAGATCAGCAATGCCTCCCACGGGTATCACTCCTTCAGAGGGGGTGATTTTCATTCCAGGCAGTGGGTTTGAGTCAAGAACCTTCACAAACACAAACAAGAAACATACTGAAATAGGTGTTTGCATTTCTTCGTTTTGGTTGTTGTTATTTTGTTCATACCAATATATCTATCATAAAGATTTTATATTTTTACAAGGAGAACCTTCATAGCACATAATGCTAACTTGGACATAGAAGTTTGGGGAAAAATGCAAGAAAATAAAGTAACAGAAACATAAGTGTCAGTTTCTACTATGAAATAATTTTTGCCACCAATTGGAAACTTGGAGTTCTGAGTTTTGGGTTGTTTTCATTAAGTTATCAAAATTAAGACTATCTATGTAGCAAGTCTTCAAAATATTCCTTAAAACATTTTTTTCAGTGACAAATAAATTCATCACTTCTTTTTTGACATTCACAGTAAGATGGGACACAGAACCCCAATTCTGTATAGCTCAGTAATAATACTAGAAGTAAATACTCAGTTTACCCACAGTTAGCAAAGACAAAAAGGAATTTGTTCTCTTCTAATGCACTCTTAACATAGCTTTTTAAAGTATAGCTACACAAGTGATAGTGACCAAGACCAACCAGCTATGTCTAGGCTTGGCTATGAGTAATTCTGGAAGCTAAAAAGGCTCGGTATGTTTGTTTGTGTTACTGACTATGCTGATTTTATTCTTTCAGTCCCAGCCTACAAGACTATGATACTACTTGCTTTCAATGCTCAGCTGATGAAAGAGAAATCTGGTACAAATCAAAATGAACATGTTTCTCAGTATTGTAATAATGCAATAATAAAAACTCTGAGGATTTTAATAAAAATTATTTTCCTTCACTAATTACAGCAATTATCCTGTGATCAGCAAAACTAATGAGGTTAGGTTTCCTACTAATTTGTGTATTATGTCTTTACCCACTCTGGCATCCATCCCATCCCTTCAATTCATTGCACAGCCCCTCTGGCCCCTGGATGTTGGTTTAGCGAAGTCATCCCTGTGCTGTGACTGCTCTGGATCCCTCCATGCACTGGAGGCATGAGTAGGATGACCAGCCAGTTTGCTCTGTCACTTAATGCAGGAAAACATCCCATAAATGCTTTTCCATAGACTATCCCAGAATGGGGTTCTACCCTCACCCTTGGCTCTCAGGAAAATGCTAGAATCATTTAGGCCATCACCACTTTGCTTGTCTTTTGTCCCATCTACCTATCAGTGCAAATTTGACAGAGGGACACATTTCTTATTTACATATTTTTTTTCTTCTCCAGAAAACATCACAAAAACAAATAAGTGCATATTTAATAACTGAAAACACAAAACCATAACATGATCTGGTATAATTAACTCCCTTCTGCACCCCAACCCAAGGAATTAAGTGTGCTAGAAATAATTTTCTCTTACTTGGAAATATGCATGGTTGAATCCTGTGTTTAGAATACTGGCTGTCTTGCAAGTAGTGAAACCAATTGGACTATGAGTGAAGGATACATTTTGAGCTATAAACTGAACTTTAGCAGTACCAAACTAATAAAAAAAGAGAAAGAGATAAAACAAGCAAAGCATGTAACATATTCCTAAGTACAAATAAATAATTCAGGCTATTTTTTTATTACATAATGAGCTAATAGAGTTGTGCAAATACATAAATTGGAAGTATTCAAATAGGAAAACACAGCTTAAGTGTGAGATTATTTACTCAATGTACTGAACTTATCTAGAGTCAAATTAAACAGACTCAACCGTACAGATATTTTTGGGCTAATTTCAAGACCAATAAAAATATTTTAATTAAATTTAATTTAACAGCACAAACTCCATTAACTCCAAATGTGTGATCAGGACAAGACATTTGGGAGATATTAATAGTAGTAGAAATGCAAATATTCTAATTTACACACATGCTGGTTTACATATGGCAAACTTCCAAGACTTCAAAAGAAGAGGAAGAAAAGAAAGATAGCTACTGGGAAAAAAAAAAAACAAAAACGGGCTCATCAAAAGAAAGGGAAAAGTTTTCTTGGCTCCTAACAGAAGTTCTAGAACATGTAGCCAGTCATTTCAGAATAGAGTGAAAAAAAAAAAAGTCTATCTTCTTCATATTGCCTGGCATTCAACGTAAGATAACAAATAACTAACCAAAGCTGAATGTCACTGTTTAGAAGACTACCCAGAACAGTGCTTCTCCAGTACCATATTTAAATAACACAAAATTAAATTAAGAGTCTAATGTTACCTTGAAACTCTGAAACATACCTTCCCACACACACCCCTAGATTTTTTTTCTTTTAATAAATAATATGTATCTAAAAAATTGTCATATCACCTCTCAACCCCTTGTTTAGTCAAACGAGGCAAGCCAAGCACAGCTAATGCCCATAATATATAAGGACCAGTAAGCTGTGATACCAAAGGAAGAATATCATCAAAAGCAAGAAAAAGGTAAATTGTCTTTGCCTTGCTTCTCCATCATGTCTTTGGAGCATATTCTTTAGTTAAACTTGTCAAGTAAAAGCTATATGAAGTTAAAATATTTTAATACAAAAATAGATTATAACAGAAATACATTTAAAGTATTACTTGTTCAAAGAAATCCACACATTTTTCTTCTCTAAAGCTGCCACATGAATTGTTACCTTTGCAGAACATTTCAAGTTAATTGGATTTCCTTTGCGCACACGCAAGATGAATTGTCCTGTTTCTGGAGTGTTGAACCCTGGATGCCAAATAACTTCACACTCCATATCACTATAGGCCTCCACAAACCCTGAATATATATACATAATTTACATGTTATAGCATACATCTTTGAAATCATATATTTGACAGGTACAACTGTCAAATTACATTGTATAATTAGAAATAACATAGGTACATAAAAGTGAAATGACTTTCTATTACTGAATGTAAGCCTACATTTCTTAGGTATTGAACAGTCTGATGAATTAAATAAAATTAGGTCTTGGATTCTCATGAGTATTGCATAATCTATGTATTAGTATCCTGTAGTAAAACACACTCAAAATTTACTGGTATTTTTAGCCATGAACTACTATAATAAAAAACAAAAATAAAAGAACAGACTATCCTTCTTGCAGAATAGCAACTTGAGGAAAAGATCATATACAGTTTTTTGCTTGCAATTGAGTCCGAATTTGTATTAGCAGACATATTTTTTCTCAAGAATCAGAGAACACTCAATCTAATATATTTAGCAGTGTGTTCTTTAATAATGGACTGCCAATATACGCCTGCAGAATACTACTTTTCAAAGAGAAGAAGGTAAAAGAAGGTCCCTTTTACACTGTAAGAAGTGTATACACATCTAACAAATACTGACCCATGATGCAAATGTAGACTAATCTCAGACTGAACTCCATTTATGTTACTCAAACTTCGTCAACTTTTTAGCAGCTTCATGCAGTGCTTTTGCAAAATTTCCTATCCTGATGAGCTATATGATGTTGCTGCCCCACTCTTGAAATGTCAGTAATCTGTGCTGAGAGAAATGTTTACACAAGCACTGCTGGCTGGGCATGGAAGCAGGGAGCTGGACTGAGCACGCATTCAGGGCAGGGCCTACACAGAGAATGCTGCTGTGGTGCTAAACTGTAACCTGATACTGCTTTTGGGACACATTGATATTGACAGAAATCTAAAAATACTGTTTATAGCATCAGCTGAATGTTTGTCATATTTAATACTGTTGACATATACATATACACACTGTATTTGCATAGCATACCTCTGGTTGGCTTTATAGTAAATGCAGATTTTCTATCTCCAGTTACAGATCTCCAAGTAAAGCCAGCAGGATGGTTTCTGGGATTGCATATTGTGACAGTTTTTCTAAACTCTGTCCCTGCTAGGCAGCCAGGAATAGGACTTAAAATCAGTTCCGTTGTAGACAGCTGAAGTTCAATAGGCATTGCATGTGCAATTACCAGCACATGTCCAATGTGTTGGTTGTTTATTTTGTAGATGAAAGAGCTGTAACATAAAAAAATATATATCTCAATATTTTTATGTATTTCTTATGTTACAGACAGAGTAAGATTTACATGAAATATAACCACTAGCAATAAAATACTTAACAACTGAGTGTGAACACACAGTTAAGACTGTCAAGAGAAAAGGTTGGCAGTTGTTCTGCATACTACTTTAAACAAATCATGCCAGAAGTGAAGATCATCCTAAAGGATGATCAGCCTTACACAGTCATTTTAACATTAGAAAACAGAGAGCTCATACCAGCAGGCTAGAGAACAGGTTTTTAATACATTTTCCCATGAGCTGCATCAAAAGACCTGAGCATGGATGCAAGTGATGCAATGCTAGGCTCAAAAGGGAGCAGTATTTTCCATATAAATTTCTCCTAGTAAATAGACCATAATAGCAAACTTTTTTCTCTGATGCACCTCTAGCTATAGAAGGCTTTTCACAGGACAGATTTTTGTTTGTGATTTAAAAAAAAAATAAGGAACAGCACTGGACTAGGTAAATTTTGCAACATAAAACTACATTGATTATTACAATGTCACCATAGATGAGCGTACACCATTGCAATTATCATGACTACACTTTAAAATCAGCCAGGTGATTTAAAAAAAAAATTTTACTACTGCCAAGAAAATGTGTAAATCAAGACAAATATAAAAAGGTCTTACGTTTTAAACATTCCAACAGTGGTTGTCTCAAACACAACTGGAATATAAGTTTTTGTCAGAGGAGGCACCACCTGAGACAACGGAGATGTCTCCTGCAATTCCGCAACTTCAATTTCAATTTGTATCCAAATATGAACTGACAAGTTATTGATGATGTGCAGTTCTTTGGTTGTTGTAGAATGCACACAAACATCACCAAAATCTATAGTAGAAGGACCTGAATTAAATAAGAAATAAGATTCTCAACATTAAAAGGTAAAAGCTAAAGTAAGGAAACATAACTACTAAAATACTATGATCAAACGCTTTAATTCTTCAAATTACAAACTCAGCTACAAAAATCCTGTAGTGGAAGAAATTATCACTAAAATGTGGAAGTAAGTATCATCCATGTTCTGTGAATGTTTTCAGCAGTACAAGTCAAAAGCCAGCAACATTTATTTTTTAATTGTGCTTGTTTTAGTCAACGGGTAAAACAGGAAATGAATATGCACACTACTAACAGGACTATTAATAACCATAAATACTTCTTTTTGTTAAGCACATATTTAAAAGGACAAATTACCACCAATTCACTGAAAGCTTATGTATGCAACCCATTAGTTTGCTCCCTGATGTGTGACCATTTGGTTTAATAATTCGTGCCGTGTGATGGTCATAGAATTACTTCACTACCTAGTTTACCACTATCACTAGTTCTTAGGCTGGTCTATAAACTTGAGTGCACATGGCACCAACCAAACATCTTAAAAAGTCCTCAGCATTTATTGTACTATTATGTTTATCTTGTTCTGCCTTTCCTCAAGTATATCAGTTTACACAGTACACTATTCAAGTTCTGGCTTGACTGAAAATTTTAAAAAGCCCAGGAATTGACCTTAACCTAGACCTGTAGCATTAACAAATGTTATTAGTAAGTCACTAATAAGTTTTAGAAGGTGTTGTTCCCCATCACAGAACATTACCCTGAAATTATTTTGATGGAGGATCCTGAAGTTTTAGTTTTAGCTTTTGGAGGCATCAATCTTCTCTGTTAATTCCCAGAAATATTTTGAGCACTTCCATGAATCTTGCTGATATTAATGCTGGTCCAGGTACTATCCACTAACAAGGCCTAAGGCTATGAGCAACTCTCACACTACGCTGTGATGATTTCTCTGTAAGAGGTTTTGGTATGAGCAGTCTTCAAAGGAAACTCTTCTTTTACATGTTCATCCCTAATCATATCTCAGTATTTGCTGAGAATTACAAAGCTTTAGTGAAACACTACTGTAGGTCTCAACTGCCTACCAAATTAAACTGTTTTCTATTTAGAGTGAACAAATATAATAGTAAATTGTGTCACCATACATAAGTGCTTTTACAAAAACTATGTGCATTTAGCAACCAAATTAAGAATCTTACCAATGAATATTTGATGAAGCTGCTTGTGTGTCAAAGTTAGACTACAATCTTCCTTCTCCTGGGTAGAAGATGGCATAGGACTAAGCCAGCTCCAAACCTGTGATAAGCACAAAACACTTCCTCAGAGCACAATCAAAATTTTTATGATTTTTTATATGGTAAACACATTATGCACACATACTACTCAAGCGTTTAACTTACTCCTTCATTTGTAGATTTAGAAACAATTGCTGCCAATTTTCGACTAGTTAATATGCAATTTTCATCTAAAGGAAGCATTTTGGGCTGTGGCTTCTTGAGAAAATCTGCGACTGAGATGTGTGGTGACTTAAGACCTTCAGCTGGTTTCATGCCTATGCTCACAGGATTGTTATAAAGATAAAACTGCCTAGAGGGAAGCAAAAAAAAAGAATGTGGAAATCTAAAAGTTTGAGCATTCCATGATCAACACATTAAATGATGTAATATTTTTAAACAAAACAGTATTTAAAGTAGGAATATTTCATTATTTAAAAAACCCTCAAGCACAGAAAATGCCTCAAAAATACTTTTACTGTTTTGGTTTTTACCGTAAAATAAGCCTAGAGGACCAGTCAGATTAAAGGATTGTATTTGCTTCAGTCCACAGAATATATAATAATTTACGTACTGAATCCATCACTTGGGATGAGTTAGACATCTAGCTGGAAATTCATATTTAATATATAAAGAGAATTTAAAACAATCAATGTTATGGTTTTTTCTTATTAACCATAGCCAAGTATTCTTAAAACTTGACACCTTAATTTAAATTCACTTTAATCTTAATTTCAAGTGCCCTGCCTCTATCCCTACATTTCACCCAGGAAATCTCTATGATCTCTATGTGTCTAAATACTTGAAACAAACAGGTTTTGAATGCATTATAACTGGAAGTCCCAAGATCATAAGCATATTGGCATGGGACAAATTTAGTGTATGATCGGTGCCGTTAAGTTAATTCTGCACATATATTCACATATTTTGTGTATGAGCCTGAAGTATTTATTTACCCTTTAAACCAAGTCTTACCTAACAGCCTCTTTCTCTAAACGACGCTGTCTTAAACGGGAAATGAAGTCTACATAGTGTTTCTTATTTGCTTCTCTTAACAGTCGTTCAGAGTCAGTATAAGCAAATTCTGGGTCTACATAATTATATCTCTCAGTCTTTGTGAAAATAGTCCTAAATATTTAAAAAGAATTGTAGTTTCATTACACATGTAGAATGATACTGGGTCTTGTTAGAATGAAAACGTAATTGATTTTGATACATATATATTTAATTCCAAACATTCTTTTTATCACAACTGATTATTAATATTTGACCTTGTAAAGGCAACCATAAAAATGAAATACTTCAAGTGTAATAGCTACATTTGTAGTTTCACGCAAGAAAACTCAATAAATTTATGTGCAAGAGATTCAAGAATGCAATGAATTTTAAAGTACTTTCAGCCTGGAAAAAAAAAAAAGCAAACTGCCATATGAGTAACCAATCTTGATCTACTATATGATATACATAAATGTGTGGGTTTAAATATTAGATTCACATATTTTTTACCTGTACTTTTTATTCCATTCACTAGGCCTAAGGCTGGCTGCACGATCATTAGGAAAAGCTATAAGTGCATCATCCTTACAATTCCTGTTTTTCCGGTGAGTATGAATTTGTGTTTGGGTTGATTTAAGGATTGCCACAGGTGCTGTATCACTGAGCTGTCCTGTGCCACGAACTACAAACTGTCCAGTTGCATTGGAAATCAAGGGTGTTAGACCTTAAAATTCAAAAACATAAACTTAAACTAATATTTTCTAAACAAAATTAAAAGTCTTAGAAAATATATCTAATATACAATGGTCTACCCAGCAGCACACCAGTCACCCATCCCATACTGTTTTCCTCAGGTAAGAAGGAAGAAGCCATTCACATCATGCCACGAGCCAACTGCTTCTCTTGGCCTGGATCACACAAACATCAGAGCTCAAACCAGCTGTGTCCAGCTGTGATGCTATGCCTTGCACACACACATCATCAGACACTCAGAGCTGCCTGTCACAAGACCAATCACAGCATCCTAAAGCTTGTCTTAAGGGCTGCAAACAAAGGCATGGGATTTTGACAAAACCTCTCAAGCTAGAACAACTAAAACGACAGCTCAGATCTTTTTCACTCTAGTTTTAGAAAAGCACATATACATGAACATTAAAGAGAAAACTATGGCAGAAACAAGGTCAAGCTTCAACTGCCCTTTCCTCCCTCACCTGCAAAAAAAAAAAAAATCATTAAACATATTTTTTTACCCACTTTAGCCTGACTTTAAACGACCAACAAAAATCAAAAACTACTTTTTATCTTCTAAGTCACAGGAGTGATTACAACTTTCACTGGCCAGAAAGGCACAGTTTGCAAGAAGCTTCATTCCAGTCTCTCCTCTGCCTTCACCCGAATACAGAGACACAAGTACACATACTCATGCACTGGGAGAAGATAACAGGAAGATACAGAACCATCTGGAAAACGATCTGAAAAAAATAATAATTTTTCCTCCACACTTTAATGAAGCTTAAAAGCAAAACACAGATACCCCTCATAAAGTTTTTATAAACCTGCAAATGGGACCAGAAAAGGGACATTAATAGAGCAAATGGTAGACAAGAGCATGCAGAAAGCCTGAAAAACTTGAATCTTTGATCCAAAAAATCCACTTCTTCTAATTGGGTTTCTTAAGCAGGAAAACTGAAAGAGCTCTGGATTTCAAATATAAAACAAAGAAATTACCGAACTTCAGTTTCTCATCGAGTCTTGATAGCCATGGATTGGAAATACCTTCCTGGAAATAGCAGGAATGTCCACTGGCTTATCAACCTTACAGGTACTTACTTGTAGGAAGAACAGCATTTTATTATGACTTTCCAGTAACTTCCACTTCTTACTCCCCAACAATGGAAAAAAATGGGTATTGCCTTCCTGCTTCTCATCAGGGAGTACATCCTCTAACTGGCAGCAGCTAAAGAGAACTCAAGTTCCCCTCCTGACCCACACACAGGCACCAGAGGCTGAAGCACATTTGATGTTAGGAAAATAATCACATTTGCCATGACAGGTTTATAATCCAGTGACAGCTTAGTCAAATCTACTGCAAAGTGGTTGTTCATGGAAAACATTAGGAACACAAAGAACAAATTATAGGCTAATTATTGCATATCCTGAAAGACTCTTGATGCTGGCACAGGCTGTACAGGATTGGAAGAGTCAGTGGACACAGGACCGGCAGCAAGCTGTATGAACTGGCAAATTCATCTGGCAGTAGTAACTTGGAATCAATAAAGAACATCCTGTTATCTTTCCTAGTTCTTCCTGTGCTTTACATATCTCTCAACTTATTCCTGAAACATCTTAGCAATGTGTAGCAGCATCACTTGCAGAAACTGAACCTTATAAAAGTCAGATAATCATATGATGAAAATCTATGCTTTAATAGTTCAAGTTTTGATACAATTATGAGAGGTGTACCATTATTTTAGCCTTTGTTTTGCAGTCTTGTGGGACATATGTCATACAACTAAGCATTCCCTCCAGTCCGAAAGAGATATTACTTTTTACAAGCAAATTAAAAATAGCAAATAAAAAAATCTCTTTTAAAAGGCTAAAAAAGTGCTTTTAAAACTTGTTACTTAGTTTTTAGCATCTTACCTGGATTAATTGTGAATACAATGCTTTTTTGTTTGGATTTGCACACACCAAGTAAGGTCAAATATATTTGATGAAAGGATTTTCTAGATATCTTCAAAACATTTACATTATTTTTATCTACTACTGTACCAATGATATCAATAATTTGCTTCATCTCAAATGTTCCTAATTGACGTGGAGAAAATGAAATCATCACTTCCTGGAAAAGAAAACTCATTATGAGACATATGAGACAATAAAGAGTCAAGTTTTGTAAAATTCTCTAAATGATTGAGTCCCTGAGTCACTTCTTTCCACATTTACTTCTAAGACAGATATTCAAAACTGGGCTTGCAGAATATGCCAAGAGGCATATAAACATTAGCAATATAAGGTAACATAAAAATGTGACACATTAGAACACAACAAAGTCTCATTTGTTCACTTCTGTGAGATATCTTGTGCCCTGGCTGGCTGGTTTGGGAAATTGTAAATGTTTCCATATTTGACTTATTATTGGGCAAATTTCTTCCATTAAAGAAATTTTATCTTACTTAAATTTTTGTGATTTACTGAAATAAATTTTAAAGTATCCTTCAAAAATGTTTGAGCATAAATCACTATTCTCAAATCAGTAAAATAAAAAAAAATTACAGATAGGAAAAACTCTTGTAAAAGTTGCCTTAGTACTACAATCTTTTCTCCTAATTTAAAATAATATTTGCTGCTTCTTGGAGTAGTGAAATAACATTAAGAGACTGTACAAAATAAAAAAAAAAAATGTTTGGCTGATATTAAAATCTATTGCTACTGAAATGAAATTCCTCTGGTTTACTTTCAAGAAATTCCACTGCTAATCGCTGTAAAATAATCTGCACAGGTGCATAACCTAAGAGAAAGAGAGAGTTACCTTTTCAGATTTTTTTTTAATTTTTCCTCTTTCAGGAGAAACACTGAAGTGAGCAGTCTTGCGGAAGCTGAAAGTTACTGGAAGAAACTTGGATTCATTTTTCATTGTGCACACAACTTGTGCTTGTTCACCCAAATAACAGTCCTCAAAATTAATTACTGTTCCTGGCTTAAAAGTTAATACCACAGGAAACCCAGAACCCATCAACGCTAAGTCCACATGACGAGAATTACTTCCTGCATTGGACAAACACAAAAACAAGCAAACAAACAAAATCCCTCTCACATCTATTATCCCACTAACAGGAAAGTCATGCTGTAGTTGTACAGTCCCAGAAAACAAAACAATACAAAAATCAGTATGTTTTATAATGCAGTTTTATAAAGCTAACACAGAGACCTTTTAATAGCTGTTAGGTGCATTCCTTCAGTAAGGAAGTTGAAGAAGATCAAACATGCACATGAAAATGCACAAAACATATTCAAAAAGTGTTAGTGACTTGCAAATACTTGCATTTATAATCATTATAATCTATAATTAAGTGATAGGTGTTCATTCATGACACACATAAATCCCTCCTTTCTACTCTCTCACTGTTCAAAAAGCTTCTAGTAATGAAGCATTCAAGATGAAAATTATTTGTGTTGATATAAACAAACAAACAAAAATAGCAGATTTACCATAAAGCTATTAAAACAAGCAATATTTTTTTTAAAGTTTAAAAAGATCAAGATATACAATTTTATCATCCATACATACATTTCTGATACATTTATATACATTTCTAACATACTTGTGGTTGCTGTGGCACCACCATTGAGGTTCTGCAGACAGCCACCTCTCTTTCCAACAGTTTCAAATCTCAGAAATAGGACATAATCTTGAATCAGCGATTTGTCATTCACTTCAAAGTCTCTTTCAAATTTTCTGTAAGAGTCACAATCTCGAATTAAAAGATGGGGGGGAAAAAATAAACCTCCAAACACAACTCAAAAAAAATGATATATTTGAACAACCTTCTTTGGCTTCTTTGTTGCCAGTAACAGCTTGAACAAATTATCTTTAGACTTCCTTTCAGAAAATTCAAATAGTAACAAATTTAAGCTCAATATCTGTGTGTAATTTGATACCTTTTCCAGTCTACAACAATTTTCTAAACTTATATCACATGCATAAAAACTACCTGTATTGACTTTCAATAAGGGAAATTGGCAAGAGTACATTTGCTTTTTCTTTTCCTTATCCAAGAACAAATGCTTCTTTATGTTTAGTTTTTGCTTTTGTTTTGGGTTATTTTTTCTTTAATGAGATGACAGCTCTCCGAAATGTTTCACTCTCGTGGTGGTTAATATATGGAAAAATCTAGTGAAATTTCTATTCTCACAAAACCATCTTAACCAACTCTTGGTCCAAATACACCCTTAGGTATTATTAAATATAAAATCATAGGAACACTTCAGGCTTTGCTTTCTTATTTGCAGAATCACATCGAGAAATTTCTTTTAACACATATAATAAATACATAAAAAGTTATTCAGAAATAATTTGCAGATGTATTAACTCAAAATTATTGTCTCTAACACAGCTCTTGCAGAACAATGCAGACTAACCAACTTGTGTGTGTGTGAGCATGTGTATGCATTTAATTGGTATCACTCACCGTGGACTAAAGCAGAGTGTTATCAAAGTTTTGTCATAAGGAAGCAAAGTTCCTTGATTGGGAGTGCACAAGACCAAGGTGGAAATATCTATATCTTTATTTTTCAGGCTTAAGTTGTGTAAAACAGCATCTGTACTCCCCTGAAGATCTGTCCCCTAAAAATAAAAAAAATTCAAAATATGGAGTAGTTCAGCTTGTTCTGCTTTCTCTTTTGTGTTTTGTTTTTTTCCTACACGTACATTTTCATGTACAACAAATAGACAGAGGAAGTAGCAGTCACATAGTTACACAGCACTTGCCTAATTAACCAATCTTTAAATCAATTTCATGTCAATGTCTTGAATTCTCTTTCTTTAAACATGATTCTCAGATTATTTCACTATCTGAGAAAAACAAGTGAAACCACAGATTATTAATATCTTAGAATTCAAATTGTATTTTGATAATTCCTACTAAATATTAATTGAAAACCTCAGTTCTAGGGTTGAATTGAAATAAAAAATGTTATGGTTGGACAGAGGCTTCAGAAAGCCTATTGATCAGGAAATACTATGACATAGTAAACAATATCAGAAGACGAATGTTGAGAAATAAAAAACACAAAAGCAGAAATGCAAACAAGTTTTCAACTAAAATAAAACCAGAGCATTACCATCTCTTCTCCAATGGCATTTTCTTCCAGTACTGCTACCCAATCCATACACTCAGGGCTTTCATTGTATAAATGTATTTGTTCTGTCTTTGAAGTCCCAAAGTAAAGAGGTCCAAAGTTAATGCATTTCAGTACTTTTCCACAAGACACTCCAAGAACTTTAAGAACTTGTTCAACCACAACACCTTTGATCCATACTTCAGTCCAGCCACGATTTTCCAACTCCACTCTGCCAGCAAGAGCAGCAAGCAGCAACAAGTAATGCAGAGAAGAGTTAGAAATAATCAGTTTGGTTAGTTTGCTTTGTATTAGAATCTGTGTCAAAAAAAAAATTACCCAATCCAAGCATTCAAATTACTGGCTTTCCATATATAAACCAAGTGGGAGAGCAGGGCAAGTGAGCATGCCCCTGACAATGCCCTAATAGGAATATCACCAATCAGGAAAAATCACACATTACATGGTGGAGTTTTGGGTTTGGTTTGGTTTGGTTTGTTTTCTAACTTTTTTAAATGTTTGAAACTATAGGAATAACATCTGCAAAGAATCAGGAGGTGTCCACAGACAATAAATACACAGTGCTCTTATCCCTCAGGGTCTTTGCATTTAAATACCAATTTTAGCTTATAACAAGTAATTTTGTTGTAGGGAACCGGAGCTAGAACTGAAAGAACTGCAGCTATTCCAGCCTGGAAGCTCCATCTTGACAAATCGACAAATCACCAAAACAAAACACCCAGCAAATCAACCACACCCTATTCCCACATTGCCCAGAGAGGTTGTGGATTCCCCAGCACTGGAAGTGTTCAGGAACAGATGGATGGGGCTCTGAGCAACCTGGTCTGGTGGAAAGTCCCTGCCCATGGCAGCAGGGCTGGAAATACAGGATTTTAAAGTCCCTTCCAAGCCAAATCATGCTAGGATTCTATCAATAAGGTATGCATTTAAAAGCCATCTACTCCAGTGCTGCAAATACATTCCCTCTAGTGAAAATAAGATACACCAAAGAACACAAGAATGTTTCTGAGACTCCTGAAACACACAGAGTTAAAAGAAAATATGCAGTTACAGAAGCTAAGAAAATTAAGGAACATGGGATGTGCAGAAAGGTGAAAGATACAAAAGCTCCTGGTTAGTTTTATTCTGAGAAATGTGCAAACATCCCAGACCATTACAAATTATGAAAGATTTTTATTAACACAGCCAGGTATAGAATTTATGCATTACTTTTCTGTGGAGATAATATAACAATGAAATTAATAAAATTAAATATTAAAGACAGTAACTGACACTTAGGAATTTAACTTTTTTTAGATAAACATTCATAATAAAGACTAGAATTAATAACAGACAAAAATGGAATTTATAGAGCTGTATTTCTTCAGTCATACACTCACTTGATCATTTCTTTGATGACTCCGGGTACATCTGTGCAGATATCCACTCCAATTTTCCTTACAGATTTTGGTTTTACTACTCCTCTGGCAGGTTTTATGTGAAGCAAGACTACCCCATCATATGATATTCTAAATATACCTAAAAAACCCAAAGCAATCAACAGAATGCTATACAATATAAAGCTGTAGATTTATATGCTTCTATTATACATTTGAAATTACACAACACATAATGTAGATGTTCACAAGCCATCTATCTCCCTATGGAAACAGGAAACATAGGGTTAACCTTTTCACAAGTTATTTCTAAGCAAGAGCAGATCATTATTTCCAAGCTCACTTTAATTATTACACCTACATGTACAATTCCATTTTGCAAACTGTGATTGTAACAGGAAAGGTACTCGCATTCCAAACACAAGTGACTATATCACAAAGTAACTGCAAATAACATCTGCAAGTTATACAAAGCTCTAAGAAACTACAGTAGCCAGAAAGTTAAGTGCATACTGCAGGGTAACAACAGATTCTATGATTTGGTCAGTACCCAACGCAAGTCACTGCAGAAGAGAACAGTAAATATTTCTAGGTTATAAAAATATTCTTTAAAATGTGACAAAACCCAGTACTTAACCAACAACGTTAATTATCTACCATTATACCATAGACACAGAAATTGTTTCAAATGTACAAAAAATGCACTTTTTGGTTTCATATAAAAGATAATCTCTGATATGAGATCAGAAGCAGGAACAAAGGACTCATTTAGTGCATAGAACGACAGGTGAAATGCAATCCTTGTGTCTTGGGCCAGCACAGAGCACTTCCTGCTCACAGAGTTTATATGCTGCCTGTTATGGGACGTGCTGTGTTGTGATTTACAGAGGCTACAGAAAAACAGATTCAGCTGCTCTTCCCTTGTCTGTCCCCAAGACATCCTTCACTAACCATCACCTTTTTTCTTTCATCCAATCCTATACAACTCCACCATGCAGCCTGCATGTATCATGCATAGAGTTTATAACTAGAAACGGTTCCCTACACAACATTAAAAAAATAATTATCATACAACTTACTTGTAGATGCATATATACTGTAGGTTAACTTGTTTTCTTTACCTAATCATAATTGGTCAAAATATTAAGTTAACATCTATGAGAAAGACCTGATTATATAAACTGCACACTACATCTTTAAGATGAACTGAGTAGGAAAAACACCCACAATAATTTCTCCTTTTACTTCATGGGAAAAAAATAAAAATTAAAAGGTCTGCTTCATCTAGATAGAAAATTGATTTTTTTTTAATTATTACAAATCTGTGTTTCTGTAATAATGTATTTTCTCTTCGTACAATATTTAATATGAAAATCTAGGAGACAAATGTTCCCAAATGTTGCCCTAATGCAAAAAAAAAATGTAAACAGCAGCTGTACAAATGAGGAACAAAAATAACTAACTGCCTTAAATTTGTTGTTTGAAACTCGGCATAGTTGCCACCCTGCCTCTGGAGAAAGGTGTCTGCAACTTTGTGCAGTGCAAAAGGAAGTCAAACAGATTATTTGGATCATAAAAGCATTCTTATGCTCCTTTGTCCATGTTTCTTACTCTCCTTGGAATAGCTGCTTTCAGAAATTTAAGGATGTGCCTGTTGTAAAAACTGTAGGATTTCAAAAACTATGGCAGCAAGATTAAAGGCCTCTCATTATCTTCTAGCAACAAACACAATTCAATTCCCATCACAGAGGACTTTAGCTCAGAAAGTTCAAGGAACTTGTAGTTGTTTATTCAAGAGCAGAAATGATTTGCTGCTGTCTATGCTGGGCACACTAAGGCAATGAGCAGCTATTATTTTTACAGCTTCCAAATGGGACTCAAAAGTAGAGAACTCATAAAATTTTCCAAAGTTCTGAAGTATTTTTTTCTTTCCTAAATGGAAATATAGTACTGGCTATATAAACAGTGGGCCATATACATCTGAAGCTACAATACTCAGAAACTGCATAACCCAAAA
Source organism: Sturnus vulgaris (assembly GCF_052056855.1). Classification (NCBI taxonomy): domain Eukaryota; kingdom Metazoa; phylum Chordata; class Aves; order Passeriformes; family Sturnidae; genus Sturnus; species Sturnus vulgaris. The sequence goes on from NC_142244.1 coordinate 110,542,127, forward strand.
TTCCAGTTAATTGCTACTTGGTCACTGAAGTGTTAACTTGCATAGAATTACTTTTTCCAATAAAATAAAATTATTAAATGATTTTATGATTTAATGCATACTAAATATTTACCTGAAGTTGTTCCACGGTTAGCAATACTAATCTCTTTAGTAACTAGTTTATTGTTTGCAATCATTTCACCAAAATTAACCTCTGACTCTATTTCCAGATCACAGTATGGAATTAATCTGCAGAGAAAACACAACATAGCATTTCCCAAAACTTGAAAATACCTTTGCATTTTAAAAGCAATTTGATTAAGCACTCCAGTGGAGGGGAGTTCTTTTGTCAACTCACTCCAGCACTACAGCATACACAGGAAAGATTCAAGAGAAGTACTCATCTATCAGCCTGTTTAATAACTCAGTAGTCTAACTTTCAAACAATATAGCTATAAAGGATTAGTCAAAATTGAATGCACACATTTCTATTTCATTTTAAATACTTCATTACAGTACTTTAAGTAAAACTAACCCAAGTTAGTTGCATCACAAAATCAGACCAAATAATTCACCATAATTCATTATGAGCTGCCTGAACTAAAAGAAGAGAATTAATGCCAGTTTACAGTTTTGTGTTTGAGACATACTTTATGTGACTTCAACAAAACTTTCTATAACAGATATTAGTGGATAATGATATATGCCATGAGCTACTTCTATTATTTATTTAAGAACCTCAGTGAGATGGCATGACTGTATTGGGTACTTTTCAGCCAAAATGAAAAGATGAAGGAAACTTGTATTTTAAAGACTCCAAATTTTAATACAATGACACCTCTGGTCTCACACAAAACTATGGTTCAAATCAACTGAAATTTTACATCAGCACAGAAGTCTATCTCCTCTTAGCCATGAACAGGAACATGCAGGAACAATTCCATCTCCTGATCTGTGTCACATGCAGTACAGAAGAAATAATGGGAAAGAAAAATAAATATCCTTGGTCTAGTGAGGTAGATCCTGCCCAAATACTCTACTGAATAAAGAGGAGAGAAGGGGGAAGGAAGGGACAGAGGCAAAAAGCTGAATCAAAGAAAGCAAGAAATTTTATGTCAGGAATTTTAATACAGTGGTTTTAATTCTCTGTGATAATTTCTTGCAATGTGAAAAAATAACAAAGTAAATTCTTTAAAGAGATGCTAGACTAACAGGATGTGGCAAAAAAAATCAAAAAACAAAAAAGAAAAAAAAAAGGAATCATGTAATAGATGAGTTAGAAGTTAGAGTACACACAAAACAATGTAAAAATGTTACTTTCTAAGTATCCAGACATTCTTACAAGAAGCTTTGCTGGAAAAATTAAACAAAAGTATTTCTCCTCTAAAGATGCAAATATCTTCCTTCCCTAGTGGACAGAAATAAGCATACATCCTACATGCAATCAAGATTTTCTAATAGATACATACTTGCAAAAAGGAGGTAGTCAAATTAAAAGGTTTAAGGTTAGTTTTTCAATACAGTGTGAGGTTAATTTGTTTGCTTTGGTTTGCTGGTTAGGGTTTTTTCAGGAAGCTAGAATTTGCTGCTTTTGCATGGCACAAAATACATTTTGGAAAACACTGATTAAAATAAATCATAAATTGTACTTGTTTTTCCAAACATACAAAAAATTTATTAAAGCCTGTCAACATTTCCCCTGCAAAAGACACTTAAACATCAAGATATGAAATACTTAATCTATTGCAAGTCCCTTCCAGAAGGGAGTCACCAATAGCATCATCATCCTAAGTGGCTTTACCTTCACAATGCCATTCTAATAAACATTTTCAAAAATCCTTGAACAATTGCTCTAAAACATGCACTTTATTTTTAGAATTAGGCAACATATGTTTCACTATAATCCAGATTTGTTATGAACTGTTATGAACAATTACTGTTATGTAATAAACTATTATGAACAATTACTTAAAAATCTTCTATATCAGTGATTCACTACGAAGGGAAGACATTAGGAGTAGCTGTAGATTTGTCTAATAATACAGCATCCAAAATTATCAACATTATCACAACCAAGTTAGAATAAGGCAAAACTAAAAATCCAGACTCTCTGTGATTTTAGAGGGATATCACCCCAATGAATTTCTTACCTGTGTGCTGCTCTGAAAAAAAAAGAAAAATTTTACTTTGTAATAAAACTTACTGTTTCTTTTCCATGCAATTGACAGATTAATTACAAAGCCATAACTGACAACAGAAGCAAACTTTCCACAAGATTAAACTGCAAATATTAACAGCAGCACATGAACTTTTGAACATCATACCCAAGCAGGGGGATATGAACTACGTCATCATCTATTAAAAGAGTTAGTTCATCCCGAAGATCTTCTGCACACTTGGGAGTATATTCCACAACAGCTTTAAACTGAAGTCCAGATGCAATGGGTTTTTCTGGATTTTCCACAATCAATTTAAACTGCAATTTAAACACAAGAGGGTGGTTTTAATTGTTAAGCATTTCTAGATTAATAAGGATATACGTATCATTTATTTTCAGAAGAATATAAAGATTGGTTTAAAACTTACCATGAACTTATATGCAGGATTTTAGAATTTAACCTCTCTATTAAAATTCTGACTTTTTACAGGAAAAGAGAAAGAATGAGTTAGCAAAATTTTCTAGTTTTCCAAGAGAGCTCCAGCTTTTCCTACTGTGGCAAAAAAACTCCTGAAGTAATACAAAATTAAATCAGTTATTATTCAATGAAGAATATTTTTAGTGCCTGAGAAGACAACATGGATTAAATCTCAGTTCAAAGTAGCAACAAAAGGGGACAGGTAAGAGTTTCTTCTAGGTCTGACTGATATCAACAGAAAGTCTCACTGCTCATTGAAAATCTTCTTGAAAGGCCCAAGGCATCTCCAGTCTTGGGAGTCAAACGAAACAGAAAAAACAGAAAACGTTTTCTTTCCTCTCACAAAAAAATTATGCTGGACTTGCTGTCAGTAAGCATCTGTTTAAATGAAACACTTCCCACACCTTTCCTTGAACAGAAGACACAAGTAACCAGCTAGCACATAGAGGGAAACCCAGCATTTCCCATGTTCCTAGGAAAACCTCAAAGTAAAGTTTAGAACTCCTCTGGTGGTTCAGTCTCTTTAAAATTCTCATTACGCCATGCACAGTGGGCTTCCACTCTTTATGTCCAATTTAAATATTTTTTATTTCTGAAAGACAGTCTATTCAGTATCCTCTAGGTTTTCTGTTCTAGTTTACGTTTTAGATATGCAAACATAATTTACTACTTGCTGTTTCTGTTGCTTGACCACTTCCTTCTTTTCCTTCAGAATCCTCCTAACAGTATAAATACCCAGCTAAAGGAAATTTATGTCATGCACATCATGGTTATGGGCTTGATATTGAAAGAGTAGTCATATTTTAATTCTGAGGTGTGTAGAAACTGTATGCTCTCTAAAAAGAATTAAAGGATATTCATTTTGTACAAGGCAAAATTAATATTTTTTATTAGGAATAGTCAATGAAAATTATGGAAAACTGCTTGTGAACTTTATTCCTTGGAAGGCATTTCTTGGCCTTGCACTATGACAGCTGAAGGAAGGTTATTTTTCAGTGCTTGCACTCTGAGCATCTAGTGTACCAGAAAGTATTTCAGAGGAGTCATACACTTCAGAGCCCTGTAATCACAGACAGCAACACGAGGTCTGAGAATGAGAAGGGGCAACACAACGGGCCTTTCTGGAAGTGGGGGTGTGAAGTGGAATCTTGTCCCCTAGCTGTCATCTTGCTCGTCTGTGTACAGTGCCATTACAATACACAGCAAGTGGCAGGAGTCCATCACAGAGGGAAGCACCACAAATCTATGATTTAGTAACCTTTTCTCTTTTCTAAAATTGACTCTGCCTTTCCACTTCTGAAGCACATGAAAAATTGTAAAGGCTATTGACAAGCAACAAAACAGAATAAGCACAGCCCTACCAAATCAAGCACTCTCAACAGTTTCCAGTTCATACCAGAAGTCTTCAGCTACAGTTTAATAAGAATCAAGCTGCCACTCTTGCCCTCAAAAAAAAAGGTCACTACTCAGTGACATTACTCAAGGTACTTCAATTGTCTGAAAAACAGATTGATGACTACCCTGAATTATTCATAGTTCAAGCTGCTATAAACAAAAAGCAACATCAGTTTCTGTTCAACCCCTGATGCCAGTTCAACCCAACCTTTTGAGCTAAATTTTGACATAATTTACAAACAATAAAGCACTAACCACAACAGGGCTTTGCTGGAGCCACATAGGTTATGAGGGCTCAACTGGTTAGAATTGTAGAGATGCATTTGCCTTTAAAAAAACAGGCAAAGCAACTTCCACAACTTATCAGATGTTATCAATAGCTATCACATTATCTTGAGAAAAGATTGCAAATGTCCTCTTTTCTGAGGGAGCTCTCAGGGAGAAAGCAGAACAAGGAGACAATTCCACTCAAAAAACTTGGAAGTATACAACTTAGAAATGCACTAAGAGAGCTGTCACTTTCCAGATTTGGTGTTCACACCACAGCAAAGTGACCCATTTTTACAGAACGTTCCTTAAGTCACGAGGAACTCTGGGCTTCTTGCGGGATGAATTCTGGAAAGCTCAAAGGCAGCCAAGAAGGCAAAGCAGGATTTGTTGCCAAGGAACTTGATCACAGAACCATTAAGGTTGGAAAAGCGTCCAGCATCATCAAGAGCAACTGTTAATGGCTGATGTAGTAAGGAAAGCCTGTTTATTTCTACTGAAACTATGGATTTAAGAAAGAAGAAGTTCCCTCTAAACTGTTCAGAGCCTCGGGAGAATAAAGAACCGGGAAGTTCAGAGTTCTCTTCGTTCTGCCGCTGTTCCGGCGGGCTGGAGGCGATGCCCCAGGCAAACGCAGCGCGGCCGCTGCTCGCAGAGAGGCGACCGCGGGCACCCGCCGCCTCCCTCGTGGCCGGCCCTCACCTGGGGCTTGTGAGGCGGCAGCAGCCGCAGGCGGCAGGCGCCCGCCCGCAGGTTCTGCACGGTGAGCGCGGCTCGGTAGCAGCTCCCCGGGACCGCATCGCTGAAGCGCAGCTCGGCCGGGGCGATGCGCACCCCGCACACGTCCCGCCAGCGCTCCGCCATAGCCCGCCCGGCCGCCAGCGGCCGCTTAGCAACGGACGCGGGGCGCTGATTGGCGGAAAAGCCACGGCAAGGCCAAAATGCACCAATCGGAACAGGAGAAGCGGGAGGGCTCGGGTGAACTCGGCTAGGTTCGGGTGAACTCGGTTGAGTTCGGTTCGGCTCGGCCCAGCCCAGGTCGGGTGAACACGACGCGGTTCGGCTCGGCTCGGCTCGGCGCAGGTGACGCAGGAACGTGTCCAGGCAGTGTTTAAATGTTTCCAGCAGGAAGAGTTCTTGACTTCCCTGGATGGCCTGTTCCTGTGCTCTGGCACCTTCAGCATAAAGTTCTTCCTCATGTTGTGGTGGAACTTCTTTTGTTTTAGTTACGGCCATTGCTCCTCATTCTGTCACTGTGTACCACTGAAAAGAGTCTGCTGCCACCCACTTGGCACCCATTTTTGAGATATTTATATGCATAAATGAGATCTCCTCTAAGTCTTTTCCTCTCTAGACTAACCAGGCCCAGCTCCTGCTGTCTCTTCTCATAAGAGATGCTACAGACCCCTCATCATTCCTGTGGCCTCTACTGGACCCTCTCCAATAGCTCTTTGCCTTTCTTGTGCTGTGGAGCCCAGAACTGGACACTCCAGATGTGGCCACACTATGGCCAAGTAGAGGGGGAAGATCCCCTCCCTGGCCTGCTGGACACACTTCCCAGAGCACCCCAGGGTGGGATTTACCACTGAGGAGAAACCTGAGGCAATGCCCACCTTGGGGCTCAGGCTTGAGGCTGTCCAGCTGTCCCCTCCGTCCTCCCCAGCGCTTCCTGCCATGGTCCCACTCCAGCAGCAGCCTGGGAGACTGACGGGTCATGGGTGCCCTGGGTTTCCTAAAGTAAAGAAGGATTGCACTGAGGTAAGAACAGCCTGATTGCTCCTCTAGGCCTCCATGTCAATCACAGACACGGCCTACACAGAACTAGAGAGGGCACTAACACTCCTGAGTGCTGGTGGGAGCTCAGTGCCAGTGACCACACTAATAATTCATGGCATGCATTTACTGAGTGGTGGAAGATGTCCTCCTGCTCTGATCCTTCCTGTGCTCTAATTTAAGTGGTAAAATGAGGTTGACAAGATTCCAGCACTTATACTTGGAGTGCTATGGGCCATTCCCAAAATTTGCCCTAAACCAGGACAGCCACCTTGTGTTTGCCTTCAAAGCAGGAAAATAAAAGAGTGAGAGCAGCACATACAGCAGGTACACAGAACATCAGACATCAGTTCTGATTAACTCAAAATTTTTTGCCTTGGATTACTTCATCTCTTAAAAGTGCATAAGGACTGAAATTATTTATGTTTTAAAAGTCAGATATGAAGAGCTACAAACATGGATTGTACAGATAAGAGCTAGAAAGTACAAAAAAAAGGAAAATGAACTTATTTTTAATAGGTCAAGAAACCTGGAGGGAAAAAGGAGAGTGAAAAGCCTTCATTTCTGTTGCTGGGGAAGGATGCTAATAGGTCTTTTTGTCCCTCTTAAAGATTCAAATTACAGCTACCCATCTGTAGATCACTAAAGAATGTGCTAGAACATGGCATTGCAAGCACTAAGAGTAAAAGCATCTGGATGGAGTTCTTTGGAAAGACTACTTGAATCTATTTTATGGTAACAAGGTTGTACTTAATGGAAACACACACCAAAATAAAAGAAGTAAAAAATTAAAAGAGAAGATTACCTTATCAAAGAATTTAATTCTCTCTTCTTTTTCAATACAGAGTGGAGAACACTCCTACATAGTTTCTCTGGTCCTTTGATGCTAATTCTTTCATGGCAGAATTGATTTTTAAAGATTTCTGTCTCTGCTGCTTGCTCCAGCCCTCACTGACAAAGTTACCACTCCACAAGAGAATTAGTATCACAGAATACTGGTCCATTTACACTTGATTTGACATAGATATATCCATACAAATTTTTTATCAATTTAACTAAATCTTTAAAAAACAAATTTAAATTGAGATTTAGCTTGTATCAGGTTCAGCATTAAAAGAATCCTGAACTCTTTGAATTAGTTTGGCTAGGCTCTCTTCCTCTTTTGCAGACTATTATATCCAAATGCTTCATATTGCCATCACTATGATAGCTCATTATGAAACAACATTAGATAATGGACTCTTCTACTTCCTTTTATCAGCTTAGTCTGGATTCATGAGAGTTTTTTATCTTGGTCACCTAATGATCATCCCCAAAGTGGAGACTATTGTAAAGGAACAGGTGTACTTTGTTGAATTCTTTGATGATAAAGAATGACAGACTCCTCTATACCTAATGCTAAGGTATAGATTACGTATTTTCATTCCTTTTATCATCTGACCACATTAAGAGTGATTTTAGTTCTACTAAAATTTTACAGTAATCAGAAATTTTACCGTACAGAAAGTATGCAGTAATCTGTACAATTCACATTGCACTCACCTTAGCAGTATCAAATGATGAATAAAAAAGCTTCACAGCAACCTTCTCACTTATTATATTACAGACATCAGAGAGAAAAGTACAGTCTTACATAAATCCCCACCACACTTCAGTATCAGAATCACTTCCAACTTCTCTAAGCCAGACTTTCAGATCTGTCTTACCTATCTGCTGATCTGACTATCCTTCCAGCTTTCAGGCAGAAAACTGGAATATCATCATAAGGTTTTTTCCATTTAATAAAAGATTCTAATTTTTTTAACATTAAATAGCTCCTAGCTTGTTCAGATCAATCCTGGGACCATGGCCAGTGTAAAACAAGATGCAGAATCAGAGAGTCATCTCTAGTCTGTTTTCTCTAGCTGCATGGGGAAAGCTGTATTAAATATATGTATTAGTAAACAGCAAGATCTGAGACACTGATCCTACCTGTCCATGTTCTAAACATAGGTCAAAGATATCTGGAGAGCATCTGAGTCTTCTCTTAGACCAGTAATTCTCACTTACCTCACTTTAAATGCACAGAGAAATCCCTTTAGAAAGTATTCCAGTGGACAAAAAGGGGGCAATTAAACTGATCATGAGGGTGGTTTATTTGACAGTAATTCAGCAACAAGAAATGACAATGATATGTGAAATAATTAAAGTAATTTGAAGAAACTGCCACTCATACTGCCCTTCCTTGTTGAATCTGAATCCAGAGGAACTGTGATTTGAACTGTGAATGTTGACCTATTTATTCTACTTTGGGAGGAATAATTTTTTTCAGAATATACAAGAAGGCAATACAACCACTTACTGGTTAAACAAACAAAGGGTGTATATTTTTATATCAGCTTTTAGGAATCAGAAACAGATAAAGTCCAAATAATGAGGACTAATAAGATATTCCTTTGCATTTAATCTTACAAATTGCTCTGTTTAATGGAAAATGAGGATGTTCAAAATGACAGATTAGAGCTCTAATTCTCTCTAAAGGTCTCTTCACTCAGCAAAGCATTTTGTGAGAGGCAGAACTAATGAAGATTTTATTGGGTCTTTTTGCTGAATGAAACCATCAGTCTTCACAAAACATGTAAGAATTGCCAATCTTTGAGGTGGCCCTCCGTCTCAGAATGGGCTGAAAGGAGCGTGGCAAAAATTGTTTAAAAAGTGAGTGACAGAGAGATTCTTAGTTAGACAAGGCAATCACAAATGCCTTCTCTTTTTAGAGTAACTCTGTAGGAATTGGAAAAAGGAAAAACCTGTGTTGTAAGTACAAACAGTTGCAATCATTTGACAATATAGCTTAGGGCCCCCCGAGCTACACACTCAGTTATTATATTTGTCATGGAGCAGAATCAGAGTGGTTTTATCAGCACAATCAGTCGGTTTAGCTAAACAGGAGGTCAGCCACAGTACAGTTGGAAATGACAAAACTGATCTGGGGATCAAGGCTACTCCCAGAACTCAGTGCTGAGCCGAACGTTTTGATCTTATGAGCTCACAGCAGTTAATCCAAAGATTTCAGCACCAAAGTACAAATGCGCCCTTTGTTTCCTGCAGTCTGCAACACTGGAAATGCTTTCTGCATCTGGCGTCATTTTTAGTCACAATTTGTGGAAGCATCCTTGTTCATGAAAAATTTAGCAACTCTAAAAGCATCCATATCCACTGCCAGATTTCATGTATTAAACAGATACAAAAATTACAGGGTAGAAAGAAAAGCTCTTGAACCACACTGAGAAACATGATGAAGATCTAGCTTTTTGTGCTGGGCAGATCATCTCTGATCAAAACAGAACAGTGCTGTGGAGAAACTGCATAAATGTAGGTAATAGGAAATTCAGGTAAAGGATGGTTCTGAAAATCTCACACATACATTAGTGCTTCTTTAACAGCTGTCTGTGGTTTTCAAATACTCCCGTAAAATCTCAATATTTACCATGCTGAGCTAAAACAGTAGACTTCTCAGGTATCAAGATATCAACAGCTATTGGTATCAATGAATTAATATTAAATTTCAACTATACACAACTAAGATGTGATTTTCCTGTAGTTACTAATGGTGAGATCCATCTCACTACACTTCACTGATTGAAAAATCAATGTCCACTCCGAGCTTCCACTATGGTTAGGAGTGAGATAAGTACCTCCAGAAGATGATCATTCTCCTCCCCTTACATAGCTATTTGAAATAGCAAACACATTGGCTTTGTGTGGGTTTCTGGGTATTTAGTTACTTATGCAGTTTCAAGAATCTTTTTCTTAGGCAGAAATGACAAGATTATTGAAAAGCACATTCATATATTAGTACTTTTTTTTTTGCCAAAAATTACTGCCTAATCATCGTGTGGTAGAATTATATGTGTTTTTATTTTACATGTATCTTATACAGTTTGTATTAAATTTATCCAACTTCCTTAGGATCCAAGTGCTTAGCAAGATAAATTAAATTTTCATTCTGACCATCTAGAGTATTGGTTCACTCTCTGGCTTTCCGTTTTTTAGGTACTGATCCTTCTGAGCTGCTTGACGTTTTTCTCTCCCTGATTTCAATTGGAAACCATTACCATAGAGATGTGTCTGTTCACTCTAAATGCTATCAGGCTGTAGTTCAGTAAACCTTTTCCTCTAGCCTCTTTCAGTTTAAATCCACCACTGCTTGTGAAAAGCCTCTCCCCAGCCTTCTTGTAGCCAGCTGTTCTGCATCAATCCACTTTGCCTCAAATACTGTCTCTGGTCCTGATGAATGCCACCAGAGCTTGTTGCATTACACTGAGAGAGCTCATCTGTCTTCATAAGTTACAGATGAAAGGATATTACCTAATTTAGCTGGGCCCTTATCCAGTGGTGGCCTTGAAGATCAATAGAGAAGCTTCAGAATTGCATTAAATGTTAGTTAGGATAGAACATATCTTGCCAAGTATAGAACATACAGACTCTGGGGAATTTATGCTACTCAGTAGGTTAATGATGCATTGTGTCAAAATGTGCTTTCTCTTGTGAAATTTACACTAATTTGTTCAGATTACTATTTTAATATTTTGTCCCACACTAGGAATAAATATGGGCATTCAAGTGACTTTCACTATTTCATTCACCATTTAATATATCTCCTTCATAATATTTCTTGCTCAACTAAGTCCTGTGTTAATATATTTTTCTTCACTTGAGAATTTCTCCATGCTGTTTTACCTTTTCTAGTCCCCTGATATTTTCGAATTATGCAGTCCACCTGTAAATCTACCCATAGATACATCTGCTAATGCAGTTTGATGTCCTGTCTGTACTGATGTTTTGTATAATGCAGACATTAAATTGATTTCTCCTCACTGACACACATTTTTCTTTGTGACTGGTCATATCAACATAACACAGGTCTTCATCTCCTCCTTTCGTCATGCAGTACTCTCACCTTATCTACATTTCACCTGCCATCATGTGGCCTAATTTATCAGCTGCAGGTACAGCATGTCTGTTCATTATAGTAGTTTGAGGTATATCTGAATTTAGGCTACCTATGATGGGCTTTTTGCCCTTCCTAATTTTTTCTAGCCATAGTGAAAAATATTTAATGTACTTGGGAAAAAAAAGGCAGGCTTGAAGTTAAGACCCTCACTGAGACTCGAGCTGACATTTTTTTAGCTTGGCAACGAACATTTTTTCAGCAATTTCATTAAGCACCTATATAGTATACAACTAAATTACATCAATCAGTGCTGTAAGACAAGAGCAGAAAATAGAAGTGCATAATAAAAGCAATTACCCGGTGGGAATAGGGGTCACCAGTATTAGCAGAGCTATTCTCAGTGAGCTATTAGTTCAGGAAACTATTGAGAGCTGAATCTCATTTCTTCAGTACTTACTACTTTCTATTAACTGAAGAGGAATCCACATTCCTGAAATGACAATTACTAGCCCGTGTTCTCATGAGGGACTTTGAATTATGAGATGTCTGCTGGGAGTAGACTACAGCAGAGAAAAACAGTCTAGGAGGTTCCTGGAGATTCTGGAGGGTAACTTCCAGGCACAGCTGGTGAGGGAGCCAGAAAGGAAAGAAAGCCACTGGATCTGTTGTTTGTGGAACAGAGAGGGACAGGGGTGATATGATGGTCAGAGACAGTCTTGGGCACAGCCATCAGAAAATCATATTAATTCATGGAGAAGGAAGGGGGTCAGCAAAACTGTGCCTTGATATCCACAGGGTAGACATTGCCCTCTTAAGGAGCCTGGTGAAGTGCCTGGGGAGAAACTCCTGAGGGGTAAAGGAGCCCAGGAAGACTGGATCTTCTTCCAGAGGGAGGACCCCATGTGCCAATTTGGTGGAAAAAGAGACTCTCGGCTGAGCCCATATCACAGGGATGGTGATGCACTGGGGATCTGTCTGCATGACTTAGTTCTCATTAGTCTTCCCTTGCAGGCCTCCAGTCCTGAGAAGAACTGTGCACTGAGCTGCACACATCTAGCAAGCTGCTGCATTTATGGCAGTGCTCTTCCTTCCTCTGTTGTCAAGAGTGGTCAGACGTAGCACAGCAGAATTCTATTACCATAGTATTTTTATATTTTTGACCAAACTCTGAAAATAAATTCATCTGCCTAATGCCATTATTTGTTGAGGAAGTATAACAACATTTTAATGCTGATTTTAAATTCCTGATATTTGAATTAGCTGCTTATATTTCACAGTGGCATAATTTAATTCAAATCTGGCTTTCTGCAACCACTGGAACATTTCCCCACTAGTTCTTACCCACAAGGCTATAAGCCAGTTTATACAGAGTTTCTAACAAAGGATATGATTCTTTTTGGTAACGTCATGAGGGCAGCACTCCTCCATTCTCTGTTATAGCTTCAGGGGTCCAGCTAACCACAGTATTTATTACATCTCTTGCTACATCTTGCCAGAGATTGGGAGGCATTTCCTGGCAGTCACCAAGCTGGGGTTTCATAGTCGTCAGTGACTTTTTAAAACATTTAAGATTAAAAAAGTCCTGTGATCATCTAATCAGACTTTCAGCGACATAAATGCCTCATGATTTACCAAGATCTGATTGCTTTTTTAATTCCAGCAGCTGGAGTACTAAAACTTATCCTTTAGATATCTTGGTATAAAGACCTTCAGCTCTGATGTACTTTTATTCTTTGATTGGTTCCAGTTGCTAATTACCCTTCTCTTTATTCTTTGCACTGTCATAGATCTGCATCCATCATCTATGGATGAACTCACTATGTCTCCAAATCCAACATCTGTGGCTGAAAATAAAGATTCACTCACATCTGCAGAGTAATCAAGGACACTAGGAGAAGTTTTATTGACACTTTGAATAGCAGGCTGTTGTTCTGGCATTTCAAATACATTACTGGCATTCTAGAAATTTCTGATTAGCCTCATCTTAGTTATATTCAGTCTCCATTTAAAGAGGCATAAAAATAGTATATTAACATGTAGTTAAAATTTACAAACACCTATTCCAGCTATGAAGAGCAGATAAAATTTTAAAGGGAAGAAATTTAAGGTCTTTGTTGTTTCTGAAGCATTTAAATGCTACAGCTGGATGAAAGATAAACGAATATAAATGTGAACACAAAATAAAAAAGTAACAAGAATATCTGTATATGCAACATTTTTTTCTCACTCTCACGCTGCCAAGATCACAACTGAAGCACTGTTCAGGCTGATTTCAAGTGAATGTATTAGGGAAGTCTGCTAGAAGTTTTGGCACATAGGTCTTTAAGTATCTGAGAGAAATCTTAAGATTGTGAAACAACTAGAAAATATTTTACACATTGCTAGAACAAAATAATTAGCCAATCAGTTTTTCCAGATTACCATGTGTGTTTTTTAATAGTGAAAAAAAATAAGGATGATGGTGTAGTCTGGACAAAACCTTGCTGGCCATTGACAATTCACAGCTGTTTGGGAACAAACCCTTTACAGCAAAGGTTGTTAGTGCTGGAGGCAGTGGAGCATCCTGATCTAGGGCTCTGGCTGCTCCAGTGACACTTGAAAGGCAGCAGGAGAAAGAAAAGGAGTTGAACAAGGCACAGATGGACAATCAGGTACTGATCTTATATTATGCTGAGCCTATGCTTGTAGATCCTAAACAGATTTTAGCAAGACCCCAATTCAAGAAAATACCATGTAAAACAATAAAAAGGGTACAATTGCAGAAATGCTACCACTTTCAGCTAAAAGGGACCAAGGAATAGAATCTAAAATTATGGCTTTTCTTCTCTGTTGAAAGTATGTAGGGGCTGTACACAGCCCTCTCTCATGATCGTGTGGCCTGCATTCAGACACAGAAGATTACATAAGCATTTAGTCTCTGAATAAGGGCAATTTTCTATAGCTGTTCTGTGCCTTTGCTCTCTGTGAGTCATTTTTAGGAGAGGAGATCAAGCACATTGTTTGACCACAAGCTTCTGAAGACAGCAGTTCTTTCATGTCAACTACATCCTGTTAGATCAGTAGATCTGACTAACCCATCATGGTCATTTAGTAACACTAAAGGTTTTTCAGTGAGTAAAAAAAACACAGGGTGACATCTTTCCCATCTAGATTCTAGGAGGGAGTCCTAGAATTGGCATTATTTCTTAAAAAGCTGAGTTTGTATTTTAAAACTGAAGGCGTAAACACAACCCATACTTCAAAAGGCTCTTTTGTAACTCCCTAGAAACGGAATGTTACAAACAAAAGGCAAACAAAGAACCCTCAGATATCTCAACTTACACTTCTACAAATGAGAAAAACAATTTCAGAAAGGCATGGACTTACATAAAACAAATTTTAAAGTCTCTCTACTTTTCCAGGCCATCCTGTCATTACCTACACAGGAATCAGGAACTGCAGCACACACTGAGATTTCACAAATATGAAAGCTCAGAGAACAATTATTTTCCCTTCTGTTTGTCCTTACTCTTTATCTTTGTTACCTAATAAAACTGATTATTTCATTCTCAACATGACCATTTGAAAATTGTCTTTGTTAGTCATGGCCCTCTTTGTTAGCTAGGACCCTCTTATCTCTCTTTGACCAACTCCTTTTAGATCTCTCTGAATCACTTTTTTCATTTACCTTTTTCAAGTTGACTTTTTTCTGCCTAAGTTACTCTATATCTTGTTTCTTCTTTTTGATTTTTTCTTGTAGTAAGATTTAGTATTTGTCTGATCTGCTGTTCTGTGTTCACCTATAATCATTCTTTCTGACTGTCATTATTTTATTGCTTTTCTTTTTCATTTGGTGATTTATTTCATATCCCAGCCTGCCCAGAGAAACTTTTTTTATTCATTAGTTTTCCATTTATTTTAAATCTTTTCTTCTCTTTCCCCTCCATGACTCAGCCTGTGTGTTCCATACTTAGTGCTTTTATTGTATTTGTAGCTATTTTTCGTTTGCTCAGCATCAACTACTGGAACTTTCAAAGGGCATGAATACACAGAGGCAGCTTCTGTGCTGATTGAGATGATGTCAGCAAGATGTCAGCAATGTAGCTTCTGAAAGCACATTTCATTCCACTGACTTGCTAGTAATTAGGAATCACAAAACAAATTGTTCTGCTGTATCTGGGAGTACAGCTCTTGTAATGTGTCTCCTGCACTTTGTTTCAACTGTATTCCACTTAGATCCTGCAATTATATGGAAAATTGTTGTAGCTGTTACAAACAAACACTGCATGATCCTTCAAGAAGCAGTCTAATGACAACCAATAATCATGAAATCACCACTTTAAATTAATTAGTAAGTCAATATCGCTTCAATTACAAAGCAATCCTTTTTACTTTCATTTTTGGAAATATCTTTCATACTTGAAGCAAATTGAAGCAAATGCAGGTTAATTTCAAAGTACAGAGTCAGCATTGCAAGACTTGCTACTGTGGGACTTTAGAGTAATACTGCTTTAATATCAAGGGTCAGAGAACCAAGAATATTAACTCTCCATTGTTTCTCTCTATTAGTAAAGGGCAGATGTCCTCTTTTTCTGTTCTATTCAACCTCTTTGATCTTAGTAGCGTTTCTTCCAGCTCTAACATTCCCACCCTACAGCCCTGAGTTCAGCTTTCTATCACCATGATATATGACATTATGCATGTAAGACAGAAGCATGTTTCATGGCAACTCAAGATTGAATACTTAAGCCTTAGTAGTAGGAAATTTAAAAAAAAATCTGTCCCAGAATTTCAAGAAAGGATCACCATTGGTCTGATTTATAAGATAATTGAATGGTGCTTTCCAATCCAATTTCCCATGTAATACTTTTACTACAGTTTATTCATAGATTGTTGCCTTTGGGGCCAATATTAGATCTTGTAGTCTGATTTCTCTTATAGCACAGGCTATTAAACTTTATATGGTGCTTTTGTAGAGGCCAGTAACTCCTAAAGACAATTTCTGTCATGATTTCCAAGCGATATCCTTGGTTTTATAAAATCCATTGGTTTTATAATATTAACAGTGGAAATACCAACACCTTTTTGCACTTTTTCTATTTTTTATCAGGCTTGCTGTTATAAAGTAACAAAATAAAAATGTGTCAATTTTTATTTTTATTATTTTCAGCCTTAATAACCAAGCCTAGATTCTTGTTTTGCTTGGTTCGACTGAGAAGCCTGTATTGTTTATTCTACTTTTCCTTTAAATGTGTTTATATCCTCTTATAAAGCTGTCTTCTATTTGATAAGTTAAAAATTCCAACTTTTTTAGCATCTTGGGGTGTATTGGGCTATTTAATGGGCAATTTCTGATGAACAGCATTAATTTAACACTGTCCACAAGTTAACAATCAGGTTTTAAAACTCTGCCAGCTGTTGTGAGTCTTTATACACTGCTCAACTCAGTGGTTTAATGCACAAGGGCTTCTGGACATGCTCTTCATGTCCTTTGTGTTGCTGTAAGGTAAGACAATCTCTTATTGTCTCCAGACAAACACAGAGGTGTCACAGTGGTTAATGTGTTCCTGAGAACTGTGAGAGTAGCAAAGCAAAATAGCTGGCCTTCATCCTATATAGGTCAAGAATATATAATACACAGAAATACATAAATTTCTATAAATGTTTGTGTATGTGTGTGTGTGTGTGTATGTGTATCCTATTTGAGGGCACCATCATAAAATCTTGTTTAAGAGTTTATATAAATATGTAGAGAGCTCTTTTGAGGGTACCAGAAACCTGACAAAACTGCAAGATTGAAGGAGTGGGTTTTAGGGGCCTTGATGCATTAACTATGCAACGAAAGTGTCTGCTGCATCAAAACATTTTCCTTAACCTTGGAGTAATTGTTGTCATTCTTTTCTGTGCCCCTCTGTTCTTTCAACCGTATTTTTTTAAGGTGTTGGTATCACAGCTGCATAACTGAGGAATTTTATGGAGAGAGATGAAATCATGTCCATATTCCCTACTTACAGTTCCGGGGTTTATGCACCATAAACCCTTTGTTATAGCACTTTAAACTAGGAGACCACACTACCTCTGCACTAAACCTCTCACTGTTTCCCTGGAGACAGTCTCTGTCCTCCTCAGTCAGATGTTATTCCTTTCCCTTTGTCCTCCCAGCAGTTCATGTTAAAGTCAAATGTGTTTCCTGGAGCTCAACTTTCTCCCTTGTAATCCAGAACACGGTTTGCTTTTAACATCCTTCACCACTTTGGACCATTCACAAGGGCTAACACCACTGATTTTATTTTTCACTTATTTCTGCCAATCGATTGAAAATTATGAAGAACACAGAGCTGATGAAAATGAAGCTGATTTAGAACTACAGAACCTTCCTAAAAATGTCATTATCAGTAATAACTCCCTGCTGACAAGTACTCTTTCAGTCTTGTGAACCAGTTCTTAATCCATTTAAGACATACTTTATTGATATTGCATAGTCCTAATTTTCTTATCAACATGTCATTTCTAATAAATCTTTACAGAAGTCCATTATTTATTTCTATCAACTATAATTGTAAAAAAGAAATCAAATATATTTGACAAAGCCCATTTTTCATACATTTACCAAGTTTAGTTATAAACCTTTCTCTTTTAACTTTTTACCAACACAATCTTTATAATTTTTCCAGTATTTTGCCAAGAACTGATGTTATCTAGCAAGCCTCCTGTTACCTTCTCTTCCCCTTGAACAGTTTGAATACTCAGAAAATATGATTCTGCTTTTGATCTTCAGAATCACCCACATGCAAATACTTATTCAAAACTGTCATTTTCAGCAGGCTATCTGAAAACTCATTGCTTTTAGGAGTCCGGATGTCAGGATTGCCAATGTGAAATATTCTTCTGCTCATACGTTCATTTAACTTCCACATTTGCTACTAATAGGGTGATTCATCTCACCTAAATGTGTTTAAAATTAGCTGAGTTGCCTGGGATTCCCACAATAAAGAAATAAAAATAAGATTCCCATGCAGCCATTTGATTCCAATTATTCTGAAGAGAATCAAATAAATTTAAACATGTATCAGTTACATTGCTGTAAATACACAGATATTAATAGCACTAGGCTAAAATACACACTTATGTTCTTAAATACTGTTCCACATGAAGGGAATTTTCAGGAACTCTAAAATGGGAATGTGTTTGTGACCAAAAAAATACTGTTCATGCCTGTAGGGACTATTATCTTGATGCCTGCTAAAGAAAGCAGACAGTGGGGATCTAATCAAAAGACAAAACATGCTTTCCATAGGCAATTGGGAAATGCAAAATACATTTCTGAAGGCATAGATATTAATGAGAATCAAGTTAAGGGTATCCACAGAGCTTATTGGATAAGCATTTTGGGCATTGCCTGTTTAGGAAGCAAGCAGAAAACAGGATCCAAGCCTAAGAGCAGTTTGGAATGTGATACAATCACAGAAGAATTAAGGACAGCAGTCATGTTAAAGGCTTTCCAGGAAACGGACAATATGGAACATAGTGAGCACTTCCCAGAAAAGGGAGTGAGTTAAGCCAAAAATTCTGTGAGAACCAGGGTGCTGTTTGGATTAGACTGTGAAATAAAAGGGGACATCAAAAATATTTCATCTAAAAAAACCCCCCAAAACAATTAGCTTTAATAGCAGACATGGTGCTAATCATGATCAAAGTAGAATTAGATAGCACTGAGTTTAGAGCAATAGCAAAGGAATTAAGATCTCAGGAGGAAGACTAACGTGGTGTTATATGAGCCCACACCCATGATTATTGACCATCTGGATCTTGCCTTTAACATTCAAAATTAAGTGGATTTTGTATGACACTTTTGTTTATATTAGTACTGTTGTGACACTTCTTTTAGCTTTCAAACACTTAAAGGTATTTCCATGGGTACCTTGGTTGGAAATCACGTAAACAAAAAATACATCAATGTGATAAAATTTTGTTCTTCAAACTCTGTACCAAACCATTTAGGGTTTGTTAGTTAGGTTGAAATGTTTCAAAGTTTCAGCTCAGACTGCCATGCAACAAACCATTCTCCTTACAGCTTACAGTGTTGTGTTGTTTACAGTTCTCTTTAAATCAAAGTCTCAATAAACATATACAAACCAAACTACAATGGCTGCTCTTCTGACCATGAGTCCAGAGACAGCTCTTCATCCCAGTCTTTATCACTACCTTTTAATAATTTTCTAAATTTCCTTGCTTGTCCTGCAGGAATATTTCACTTGTCCAGAACTTTGAGGTTTTTCTGCTGTGTGAGATTCAATTTTGCTTGATTCATAAGATTGTGCACAACTCTTTTGTTATTTGCTCTTGGCATGGTTTCCTTGGGAATTCTTCATTGATGAAATGCCACACTATATAATTGCATCACAGCTAACTGTGTGACAGCTCCCATCCACTTTGTAAACGGATGAAAAGCAACTAAACAGTGCTGGTTCCCACAAGAGGGGATCTGCAGGGGTTCTACAGAGATAGTCTGTACCCTGGCCCAAAATCCACACACACGCTGCAGCTGGATCTGTGGTATTAGAGCATTCACATCTTATCCTGCCAGCCAGCTGTGTACCCATTGCTCTGCATCACAGAATCACAGAATCACTGAATCACTGAATCACTGAATCATGGATTTGTTAGCGTTGGAAGGAACCTCTGGGGATCAGCCAGTCCAACCTCCCTGGCAAGCCTGGGTCACCTGGAGCAGTGACACAGGGACACAGCCAGGACGGTTTGGAATGTCTGCAGAGAGGGAGACTCCACAACCTCCCTGTGCAGCCTGTAATCCTTCCTGTCATCAGCCAGTGTCACACAGTAATAACTCCATCTAATGTTTAGCTTTTCCAGAATAAACTTCTCCATGAAAGATCAGGTCAAACTTCTCTGGGCCAGTGCTGGATCTGCCCATACTCACAGCCTGTTTCCATCTGCTCACCTTGTTTCCTTTTATTGGGCAAATGCCAGCTACCATTGGAATCGAAGTCCCCAGAAGCCCAACTTTCCAAAGGCAATATGGAAAGTCAGAAGGTCTTTTAAATCTGGAATAGAGTTACATATGGTTCAAATTAACTCAAGTAACTGTTCCATTAAACTCTCTAATTATTCAACTGGAATGTATGCTGAGCAAAGCCTGTTTAAGCAATGGATTGAGAAATATTTGAAAGTGAAAGGGAGATGTAGCATTTTAAGTACTTTATTAGGAAATTTAGGTGCAGTGAATGGAACACTGAATACTGTAGACCTTGAATCCAATTGGGATAAATTATCATTGATAGGCGATGATGTAATTAAGGCCTTCCTACAGTTTTCAATACATAACTAGGGTGGATTATTGCTCTTTGAAAAAGCTGTATTCTCATTAGCTTCAAATGCTAGAATAATTGCAGATTAATCTGATCGAAATTTTATCAGGTCCGTGTGGTTTACTGATATAAAAATATCCTCTCACTGCAGTGATTAATAGAAGGAAAGTCGGCCTAATTAAGTGTAGAAAAGTCCACCATCTTAACCATATGTTAGAAGACTGTAAAGCATTAGTTTTATTTAGTTTCTGTAAGGAACTGTATTGCAGATCTGTGAAAGGACCATGCATAAATTGATGACCCTTGAACTGGTAAACTCCGTCCCTGATGGAAACCCAACATTCACCAAGAGGAAGCTGCCTGTGTAGTTTCAGGAATTTATTAGGATGCAATTTTGCTGTAGAGAAATGGAAGGAAATACTCACCATGAAGAATTATTCTGATCTAAAGCTCAACTGGTAGAACCCAAAACTAAAATCATTTACCATGGTATCTTCAGAGTAAGACTAGACTGCATTTTAAAACGGAAACCCACATTTTACAATGATACTGCAGTCATTACTTACCAGGTTTTAAGTGTACAACCAAACATTCTCCAATCAGAATGACTGAAAATTCCCCTCCCAAGGGCATGACAGGTACTCTTGTAACAGGAAAAACAGGAGCTGAATGTAAAAAGTTGTGAAAGAAAGGATTTTTATTATTAATCCATTGTAAACCAAACAGTGATACTGTCTCAACAAACGAAAACTGAAGAAAACGGAATATAATCAGCAAGAAATTACAACATGGGCACCAGAGATCAAGAGAGTAATTACTAAGTCTGGCTGCTCTACAGTCCTACAACATCTAGTTTGTTATGTGTCTAGTTTCACCCAGCGTTGAACTATTAGCAATGCAGGTTGTGGTATTATGTGCTACAGTGGTAATTCATTGCATGTGTTTTCTCAAGGGTATTTTCAAAAAAGCACTGAAAAAATCAATACATTATGAAGTTGCCCCCAAATGTTTCCTCAGAAGGCCAGTGATATGACTGGGAACTGAATGGTCTGAAAAAGCTGCACTTTCAGGGAAATTGTGATTTGAACAGGTCATCACAAAGGAGAGAATTATTGTAATCCAAATAAAAGCAAAAAAATTAGAGCACATGCCAGTAGCATTGCTGTAAGCACACAGATATTAATAACACATGGGTGACAAAGCATTATAAGCATGTATGCTTATATTCTTGAGAAAAGTGCTGTGCACAGGGAGTTTTCAGGAATCCTAAAAGAAGAATGCATTCATGACCAAGTCACTGACCCTGTAATAAGTGCTGAAGCTTCCACAAAGTCACACCTGGAAAACTGTCAGAATATTTTAAAGAATTATAAAACAGACACTTGAATAGACAGTGAACAGACAATGGTTATGCTGTCACACACTATTATCTTGACAGCTGCTAAAAAGAGGGCACCTTCAGTGCAAGACCAGATCATTTCTTCTGTAGGTGGGGATCATGAATTTAGCCATGAACAGAACCTGTTGAAGCTGTCCCTAACTGCTGCTTGGGTGGGGCTGTTGAAGATGGCATCAAGGGCTGCCAGCTGTGTGTGTAATTTTATTGTCATTACAGGGTAACTTAACACACACATCTGGCCTGGTTCCTCATGGGCCTGGTGGTCACTTGGATGCTGCAGTCCCCCGCACAGAGTGGAATAAACTCCCCTCTGGAGAACCTGCCCTTGACTGGAGGGAATCATAGGATCCTTTAGGTTGGAAAAGGCCTCTAAGATCGAGTCCAGCTGTAATCACCACTAAGCCATATCTCCAAGTGCCACGGCCATGCATTGTTTGAACATTCCAGGCATGATGACTCCACCACTTCCCTGGGCAGTCTATTCCTATGACCACTCTTTCAGTAAAGAAATTTTTCCCAGTAATTGTTTTCCTGGGAGAAGAAATCAACCCCCACATTGCTACAACCTTCTTTTGGGTGTGTATAGAGGGTGATAAGGTGCAGCTGCCTAGCAGAGCTTGGATCACTGGACTCAAGCTGGAGTTAGTGGGATTCCCTTTCACTCAAGCATATTGGAAGGCACGTTTCCATCCTCATATGCTATGACTAGATTTCTCTGCCTCTTTGCAAACGAAAAACAAAACCATTTATTGAATAAACTGTTTTTCCTGTCACTCTTCAAAAATTTCCATCTCCTTGTGGCAACGGATACCAGTTACATTTTATATTCTCCTTAATACCCTCGAGAAGGTTTTATTTTTGTCTTCAGAACTTCCAGTCCCTTTTGTTCTATCTTTATCTCTCCTTGACATTCCTTTTTTTGCTATTGTTTGTAATTCATACTCACTTATATTGGCATTTTAGTTTTATTCCTTCCTTTAATTTCTTTCTCAAATTTTCCTTTAATTTCTTCCTTCACTAACTCCTGAACAAAAATTAACTACCAGACATTTACTTTACTTCTTACTTGACTGAGACAATGATCTGGTAATGGGTTTATTTCACAAATGTAAGTGTTATTTTTTGTCTTAACCTAGTTTATTTCAGAAAGTGTCTCGACTTTGGAAATTAATTTGTTATTTGAAACCAATATAAATATATATACTGGATATATAATGCAGAATGAAACTACCAATGGTTGTTCATGATGAGTATAACCCTGCTGGTTCCAAGGTAACCATCACCTTAAAGCCCAGGGATTTTTGTTTACTTTTAAGTGCCACATGAGTTCAAAATAGAGCTGTGATTAAGAAATGAGGTGACTCGCTCTGAGGATATTGTATCAGATACTGGATTTCATTCACATCATAGCTAAAATTCGCTACTGCCTGTAAACAGGCAGCAGGTAGGGGGGATCAGCTCCCTGCCACCACAGCCAGGTGAAGCTTTCTTAGAAAAACTGACTGCAGGATACCACAGCTGCTGTGAGACATCCACCAAACTGAAGGAAATCTTACCCAGAGAAGCAGCTGCCTTGCTTGCAGGATGAGGAAAAGCTGTTCAGGATAATATGGTCAGTGAAAAAGTACTTCACACTCCTGACTGGCCTTGTGCCTTTGGATCTGAAGTGAACAGGAGAAAGAAACAAGCATTTTGAGCATAACCTTCATTCCAAAGGTGTTCCTTTGAGTTTTGTGGTGAGGATATAAAAGGCAGTCATCTCAGAGAGATCAAAGGCCTAAAAATATAAATCCCAAAGTGTACCAAGTCAGATATACTCAACTGAGACAGAATTCACTAGCTAAATTATTTAACAGTATGAGTAATGTTTTGACTTTGTGCTGCCACTTTTTATGGCATCTAAATCAATTTATTTCTCTAAATAGATCCTGGTGCTTTGTTGCAGTAACTGGAAATTACATTTGCCTCTTCCACTCTGTCAGTGAAAAGTAAAATTAGCTGTAACACTTCATTATAAGTTATGGCAAATTACATAATTAAGAAAGAATAAATTATTTGAGTCTACGAAAGGACCAAAGGTGTGCTCTTTTCTCTGAGGCACTATACAGAAACATTCTTTAACTTGTAAATGAGGAAGGTTATTATTTTTTTTCTCAGAGCACTAAATATGGCTTTTATAATTCACAGAATGATAAATAAAGAAATAATAAGTGAGCAGTAACTTCCATCACTGAAAACCTGGTGTCCACAATTACTGTTTTCCCAGAACACCTAGAATGTAGGTTTTGCATCAGAAAGATATATTGTCATTGTACATAAAATGGGACTTTATTCTCCTTCCTACAAAAGTCTGCAGGACTCCTCCACATCAGTACCACAGAGGGCTTTACAGAAGAGCTGCAGGCAGTCCTGCCAACGCACTTTACAATAACATCTGTCTCTAAACTCTCCTCTTTTCTGCCAGAGGCTATTTTCCTCAAAGAAGAGTTGGCAGACTACAGTATGTGCACATACTTCAACTCCTCCAGAGCAAATCCTTAAGCCATCAACAAAGATGGGCTTGCGCCTCAGCACCAGGCTGCTGGGGAATGGAGCTAAAGAGCTCTCACATCTGCCTGCTTTGCAGCAGGGTGACAACCTCAGGCAGGCTGAGTGAGCCCATGTGTGGCATCAGCAATGCCTGCCCCAGCCAGACACTGCCCACATCCCTCCTGAGGCTGTGCATCACATCCCTCAGTTACAGCAAAACTGCTTGGACAAGTACACAAGTCCCTGAAGTGCACAGAAAGGCACCATGGAACTACTGGGTCCAAAGGCAATTTGCCTTTGATTAGAGACAGATCCTGGAGGCTGTCAGAGGGAATTGTGAGGCCCTGAGCAATGCTGGCTGAGGCTTCTGTGGTTTCACTGCTGTGTGTGTTTGCTGGTGTCATATCCCTGAGTTAGTGCAGGCTCCCCATGCACACCTTGTCAGAGCATCAGCTGATGGTCCTGCATCAGTCTTCAAGGCTGCCAGACATTTGGAAAAGTGACTGATAGGAAAACTAAGAAAAAGCCATCTTCTATCTATTTTAAGGTGACAGAGTCCAGAGTCTGAAAGATTTCCCAAGACCTTTCAGGGACTTGGAACTCAACAAGGCAGCTGTGAACTTCTTCCTTCTTGCATCCCAAGAGTGAAGAGGTCATTACTGTGATCCACATGCGCTCATTCTGGGATAGAAAAGATGCAGAAAGATCTCTTTACTATGATCGTCTTCCTGTTACCAGTACACAGCTGATGAAGCATCACATCCAGAAATATGATGGCAGCTCAGGAAGTGTGGAAAAGGGAGGAATTGTGTGCATGTGTTCCTTGGGACACACCCCTGGTGCCTCCTGCTTGCTATCCTGGGGATATGAAGAACACAACCTATGTATGAACAGCTATGTCAGTACCTCTTGCAAGTATGGGTTGACATTTACTCCACAATCATATCTGAAACACCCATGCTTTGGGTCTTCCAAGAAATAAATCAGGATTATTATGGAGTCATATCACTGCTAAAATGCACGTTCAGATTCACTTGCTTTAACCAGTATGTGTCCTCATCAACACAGAAACCAACATGACACTAGAATCACAAATGCTTTTTTCCTTGATCAACTCATACTCTTTTATATTTGTTTAAGCTGTTTAAGATTCTCCTATATACAGAGCAGTATTTACTCAATTGGCAAGATCGCTTTAGACAGACTGTGTAAATACACATTTCCACTTGGGGAAGAATGAAACTCTGTAGTAGAGAGTAAAGTATACTATAAATTCTAGAAGAACTCATTTGTCAGCAGTGTGAGTCAAAAAATGTCACTAGTCAGCTTTCAGCATAGTTTCCCACAACCAGGAAAAAAAAAGAATGGAAATGCAGAGAACAGCTTGATACACAGCTGAATTTATTTTAGAATGGGACCCTCATGCAAGACTGAACTTAGAATGTGTTGATGCTACTGGCATTTGACAGAAGATTACAGACTGTTCACATGGAAAATTATGGTAATAAAAGGTAAGCTGTGATTCTAAACTGCTACAAGGCATTAATACAAATTCATATGTGGACACTTTCATCTAATGATGAGAAGCCTTTTTTTCCCAGTTTTGGCATTATTCCTTTCAAACTGATTCAGCTGGAGCAGAGAAAGCCACTGTCATGCAGGAATATGTATTTATATAGCCAGTCAGATTAGTACAGCTAGGTTAGCTTAATTATGCTTCTGTAATTTCCAGGAAAAAATTGTTGGACAGAAGTAGTAGTTGTATTTTTTTTTTCTTTAATGATTTAATTTTGAGTACAGAATTCGTATATTAGATGACATCCATCTACCTTTGCATTTGAATAACTGTGAATATATAAATAGCACTTGCTTGTTTTACTCACATCTCAGCTCATATCCAAATAGTAGTATTTCACTCTTAAAATAACAGGCTTTTAACATCTCTAGGAATAAATTAGTGTAATTTATTGAACTTTGAACAATTTTCTCTAATGAACTTCTGTACAGATATGAAGTTTTATTTTGTCCTAGTCAGTGATCCTTGGCAATAGGTATGCAAAAATTTAAAGGATACAATTGAAATGGTTATTATTCAAATGACAGATAAAGTATAGTGAGGTAGATAAATGACCTTTGATGGTCCCTCTTGAAAGATTAGTGTTCAAAATTGAGATTTCTTCTCTATTCAGTTTTACTCATCCTCTACCACCCTGAGATATAAAAATATGTCACTCATCCAGTGAGCTACCTGTATTTACCTGTATGATGCCATTATAAGTCTAACAGACAAAAATATAAGCTATTATCATTGTACCACTCTTATTTCATACAAACACAGTAAAAGTGGCAAAATCATTATTCCAGACTAATGTGGAGTTATTTGGGGGTTAAAATCCAGCCCTACATCACTGTAATAGCTAAACAACTTCTACCTGAGACTCAGACTTCCAGCAATTAAGACTTTAATGGGTATCTTGAAATACCCAATCTTCTTCAGGCTTCAGTAAATGTATCTGCCCTTTGAATAGCGTATTTTCATCACTGTTATTTAGACTACAATATTGAGGACTGGGGTAGGCAGGAGATAGGCATGTTAAGAGGCTTCTCCAGAAAGAAATACTTTGTGTGGCCCTGAGGTGGTTCAATCTCCCAGCTCTGTGTGTTTTATCTTCTGATTTGTGAGCTCCATCAGCCCAAGAGATCAGCTGTAGCTAATTGACTGAAATTCAGCCTTTAATAGAGTTTAGTCTTGATTTTTTAATCACTTTAAAGGTTTGGCTCTGGGGCCCTCAAGCAACACGAGGAGTACCCTGGGACTGTGAAGGCATTAAACACTGACTTGACACGTGCAGAGGTGATGAAACCACTGAGAAAGGGAACCTTTGCATGTTGTACCTGCAGGGAGACAAGCACACTTCCTAGAGCTCAGGAAATCAAGTTTTAATGAAGACTGCAGTGCACTGCAATGAGCTGCAGACAGGACTCGGGAGGAAGTTCTCTGCAAAGCATATTCCACACCTCTGCTCTGTTCTTTGTGTACACTGCGCACAGCAATGCTCTTCCTGGAATGTTTATTTTTCCTTTTCTGCCTTCATCTAAGCCTCAGCCCATTCCCCCAGTCCATTAATCTTAAGAGATTTCCCTGAATTAAAAGAAAACTCTCAAAGGATAAGGAACATGATAAATGCCTACAAGCTCACAGTTCTCCATGGATATTGTGCTAACGATTTATGTTATCTTCATAAAACAATAAAGCAACAATAAGGGAAGAGAGGGTATTGGCATTCCAATAAACTGAAATGAAAAATAATTATCACAGTTCAATATATTAAAGAATTAGATACTGGAATTCTTTTGGAAAACAAGAAAGATGTAATGGGAAGAGATAAACAGGCTAGTTCTGTTGGGCCTGCCTGAGCCGAAGAATAAATTGCAGCCTGAATCCTGTATTGAGTTCTGTGCCTACAAGAACAAAGCCTTTGCTACTGAATTCAACATATCCAGGGTTTCACGGAATGTATAACCCTCTCTGTGATGCCTAATGAGCAAAACCATTATTCCTTCTTTTACATTAGTTTCCATTTTGACTATCTTTTTAAGATTGTTTATCTCTGACAGCTCAACTTTCCTACAGAACCTCTGTGGACACCCCAGTCTGAGCACAGCTATTCTGACACAGCAGAAGATGCAGTGTGAATTCCTTCAAGAGGGGGTTTCTGTCAACTTGGGTGTTGTTTTATTTTCCCCTGCAGCCTTAATCAAGCCAACAAATGCTCTCTTCTGCAGCACAGTTCTATCAGCAAGGGAGTACCATTATTTTCACACTTGCAGCTGAAATAATTCCTAGCAAAACTGTGCAGTGCAGGTCAAATCTGAATAACAGCTGAGGGAGACTGTATGACTGATAATAAATAATTCATGCTCTGAAAGCCATTGTAAGTCATTTGGTTTGTCGGATTTAAAGGGACCGAGCTGTCCCATGACAGGTTTTCACTCTCCCTGATAATCTGGTTTCTGTGCACTGTGCATAACTGTGTCTGGTAATAACAAAACAGAAACCATTAGAATGAGTTAATACAGCAGCATTTCCAGAGTGTGCATTTCTGATTGCAGCCTGCTCCCTCAGAGCTACCAAAGAGAAATCTCACAGCTGTAAGCAACTTTACTGCTCACATTACAGGCATGGTCTCAGCAGCCTCCTCTGGGTACAAGACAGGCAGCACTTCTTAAACTTATTTCTCAAGGGTTCCTCTACACAAATCCTGATCTGGGGAGACTGGAGACAAGCCATGTCCCAGGCAGGAGCTCTGCAAAGCTGTTGTCAAGGGGCAAAGCTGATAAACCCTGTGAGGATACATCAGCTTGGGCTCACCAACGTGCTCAAACATCAGCAGAGCTCCCAGCTGACTTGGAGTGTGATGAAAATGGGTTTGCATCTGCCTATAAAAGACCGAAGGGTGTTTAAAACTCTGGAGAACAGGAAAACTGAAACTTTCTCAGTTTCTCTCTTTGAATATTCAGGACATAATGAGAATAAGGAGGTCTGCCATTATTAGTGGGATAATGCTTTGCATATTTAAGGATTCAGTACAATACAAGCAGATGGAATATATTTTATTACAGACTGGGCTATATATGCTATTAAAAAAACCTTAGGTTTATTATCCTAAGAGTATGCAGAATTCCGTTGCTTATGAGGAAATTTCCCCATATCTGGTACTTTTATAATGCTATTTATTGGCAAAAATCTCAGCACTGATTAGTCACACACATGTGAAAATACAGCTAGAGAATCACATTATTTTGCCTGAGTTATGAAACAGTCCTGTCAGCCTTTTCTTTCATTGGATGCTCTGTTTTCTGCAGATTTTAGAGCAGGAACTTGACCTTTATTTGTGGGTTAATATTTTTGTCAGGGAGAAGTCTTTTACAACTTCATGAAAATCTGTTCAACTGTCCAGTGAGGACAAAAAGATATCTCAGATTTCACATACCTGTAAAGCCTCATTATAAAACCAATTACAGCCCATAAAGAACCTAATATTTCTTAATTGCTATAGAGCTTCTCAGACTGACCAAATCACATATCTATGCTACCTATGGGAGGTTGTATTTCAGAAAGGTTTTGTACCTTCTGTCCCTCTGGATGTGGTGTGCAGCCAGGGACTGCAACACAGTGAAGGAAACTCTCCTCTGCACTTGAGAGGCCATTGACCTCATTTAGACCTTAGATTTCTAGGACACCCAAAAAGAAAAAGAAAAAAAAAAAAAAAAAAAAAAAAAAAAGAAAAAAAACCCACATGGCAAAGTTCAGTGTATGAAGACACTGCTGCAAATTTTAACTTTCTGAAAACCCTCTGAGGATAACTATTTTCCTCCAATGACTACAAAGACAACCTACAAATCACAGTTCGATTAGATGCCTAACTTGTAAATAGCTATGGAAAAACAAGAAGAAACTCACTTTAGAAAAGTTTTGCTTATTCTGTAAATTGAATGGGATGGTGATGTAACTAAATATCTTACAACACAAGTATAAGAGTCCAACTCACTTCTGCTTTCCTGACTTCTGGGCCCTTGGCACTGATCTCAGTAGTGCTCTCCTAATTACTGTTGTGCAGGTAATGTAGTTCCCACTGCTGAGCACATTTACCTGCTAATGACTAGTGTGTGTGATCAGTCACAATGTTTTAAGATTATAAATCCATTAAAGCAAATTTGTTCTTCTTAATAGTGTTCTTTTTAATCTTCGTTCACTTACAACTACACTGGAATTGGGCAATGCATTACCTCAGTTCCTGGAGCTCTGCTATGTCAAAAAAAATTCCTTTCCCAGCATCTGTTACTGCTGGTCCACTACAGTCCTGAAAAAACAAATTCTCAATTCATCACCTATTGTTATTTTGTCCCTCTTGCAAGGCACACAATTCATTTACTTTATGACAGACTCACTCATAGCAACTTTGTGACTTCAGAGATTTTGCTTAACTTCCATAATGCATTTTGTATTTAATGTAATACAGAAAAAAAACCAGCTAACACTTTATCTGTAAACAACTACAAGTTGTAGATGTTTTGCCATGCCACTGATTTCCTGGAAGTCTAAAACAAGGAAGGAAAAAAGAAGTTTTTTCCCAGTAAAGAACTGTGATGTTCTGGACCTTGGACTGTGTTCAACCCAGCTAACACAACTGTGAAAAGATGCCTGCTGACCATCAAAGAAAAGCCCATACCTATTTTTAAAAGCCCTGAGTTCATTGATAAGCCTTCCTGGCCCTGCCCAGCACCCTCAGGGCCTCCCTCAACCCCACCCATGGCTCAGAAGCCCAATTTCAGCCCAGTCCCAGAGTGCCAGTCCCCACTCCAGTGATGCCACAATCTCACTGGTCTCCACTGGAAAATTTTGTTGAGTTGAATAAGGTGTTTTTTCAGATCACCAGTTTAACAGAAAAAAACCCAAACATTTAGGTTTTAAATAATAAAAGAATAAAATGATGCCAAATGGTTGGAAAAATGATGGTGCTTATTTGAACCAAATGTTCATGTGTTTGTTTCTTAATTTGTTTTCTTTGGGAAGAAAAAATCCTCATTTTGAATTCATTAATACTGCTAAGAAGGAACTTAATCTTTCCAAAGGGTTATTAATGTTTCTCTGTGTGCAGAATAAATATAACACCACCCTCAATCACAGCCTCTCATCCTCATTAGTGAGACATGCTGGGGATAACATCTTGGCAAACTCATTAGGAGTTTCTTGTTGCAATCAAATTTTTCCTGACTTCGGTTGCCAGAGACATTATAATAGGGAGAACAAACCTTGTAACAGCTCTTCCCCATTTATTAAATTCTGTACTGAATGCACCATCTTTTTTCACAGAAAACTATCCACGAAGGGTGATGGAGTGTAAAAATACTTGTGCTGAAATGAATTTCATTAGTCACTGCTGGACATAGATTAGCATTATTTGTTTATTTGAAGTTCCCATGGTGTAACTCTAAGTGACAAACCAGGGATGCAGGAGGATTTTGTGTGTCCTATGATGTACAGAAAACCACAATTCTGTGCTTGAAGAACTCAAGGGCCTTCTGTCAGCAGCAGAGCTAACCTCTAAGTTTAAGTAACTTCTGTGTTACTGGAGACAAAATATTCCCAAAACCTTTGTCACTTCTATGTCTCCTAAGTCTATTGATGCCAGTGCACAGAGTTCATTTCCACAAGGTGAGTCATTAAAAATTCACTGCTGCCAGGATGGGTGAGATCCTGAGATGGTGCACATCAAAAATCAATAAGACTGAACAGCTTTCTGTCTGTGTGTGTAAAACCCAAAGACACTTGAGAAGGAACAGATCATTTTGTAGATATTCACATTCATCTTGTGTGACACAAAGTGAACATAGGGATAAATAATGGAAAGAGATATAGTTAACATCTACCATTGCAATAACTTCAGAAGCTATCTGAAACAAATAAATCTTTCTCTTGAATAATATGAATTTTAATCTGATAGGTTTCAGCACTAATGCTTTGCATGACTTGAACTGAAATCATTAGTCAAATGCAACTACAATATAAATTCATAAAGAGCTCCCAGAAGAAATCAAAGATGTTTTGTATAATCTAAACCAGGTAATACAAACATTCTTATGAATTTCAAAAGAGTCAAACCTAAGGAAAAATTCATTGACTTTGAATTAGTATTCAACAGCCAAATAAATTATTTCCTATTTGCATATTTTAAATCTTTCATTTAATAATCAGCATATGCTGGAAAGCAACACAACAAAACAGTAATACAAACCATTTTTAACATGAAAATTTAATATAAAAGCAAGAAATGGAATTTATTTTTACAATCGTGACTTGCTTAATGGACATATAAAATACAGCATTTCAGACAACAATGCAAATCTGTTTTTTTCCTAGCCAAATATGAATTTGTGCCCCTGCATTGCATTATTGCTGACAAATTGTCCATAATGTGATATAAAGGCAACTATGGAAGCATTCAGACATTTTCTTACTTGGCCTGCTTTCAGACTTTCAAAACAAATTCTAAATATGAAAGCTGCTATATATTTTATTGCTCACTCACTACTTCAAGTCAGATTTCAGGAACATATTATGAGTGTTCTGTTAGCAAAAATTAGGATAAAAATGTGATCTTTTTGATGCAGTGAATTTGGTAAAATCTCCTTTGTTATTAACTATTAAATAATTGAATGTATAAAGGCACAAGTTTTGTGACAATTTTCTTTGGAGAAAAAATAAATGTTGGCACTTATCAAATATGTTTGATAAAATACTGTTACTAACTATGAAAAGCATGATAACACTTCTCTTTTTGTTAAAAAGTTTGATATTTTACTAGCCCTGAGTTGGCAAGGGCCACCTCAGCTGAAATGTAACAGTTGACAACACACACACACACTGCTCGAGGGCTGGAAAGCAAAATAAAATGTGTTTGCACAAAATTGCCACTAAATGTTTATAAAAACTTGTTTCCCTTGGCACCACAACAGATAAGAAAAGTGCTACAGTAAACCATCAAAGTTGCACTGGGGGAATGATATGTAACAGCAAAGGGATGGGAAAACGCAGCTGCTCCTTCTGAATGCCGCCAGTGGAATTGCTCCAGGTCCACAAAGTCCATTTCTTGGCAGGAAGCTGTACAGGAAATCTCAGAGCCCCCAAAGAGAAAACAGAAGCAGGAGGTGTTCATAAAGTTTATTGGGTATCTAATTCATTGGGACTGCACACAACAACAGTTAAAGACAAAACACTACATGGCTTTATAACAGATCTATTTTTTTCCCCATCCTGCTCTGAACACCCCATTACGCCATGCAGTGGCATTAGAGACCGTGCTGGGGTTGTCTTCAATCACTCTGGGAGCCCTTTCTTCTAACAGGTAAGCAGTCTTATCAGGGATGCTTCACAGAATCATAAAATGTCCTGAGTTGGAAGGAACCCACAAGTACAATCAAGTCCAACTCCTGCCCCTGCACAGAACAGCCCCAAGAGTCACCCATGTGCCTGAGAGCATTGTCCAAACACTCCTTGAGCTCTGGTGCTGGTGTTGGTGCTGTGACCCCTGCCCTGGGGAGCCTGTTCAGTGCCCAGTCACCCTCTGGGTGAGGGACCTTTTTCTAATACCCAACCTAAACCTCCCCTGACACAACTTCAGGCCATTCCCTTGGGTCCTGTCACTGTCACCACAGAGCAGAGATCAGTGCCTGCCCCTCCTGTTCCCCTCACAAGGAAGTTGTGACTGCAGTGAGGTCTCTCCTCAGTCTCCTCCAGGCTGAACAGACCAAATCCCTCAGCCTCTCCTCACATGAATTCTCCTCAAGGCCCTTCCCCATCCTCACTGCCATCCTCTGGGTACTTTCTAATATATTTTTATCTTTCATATTTTATGGTGCCACAATAGCCATTACAAAAAGATGTCCAAACAATCTGTAATTCAGGGCTTCTGAATGCTTATCCATCCCTGGAAATTACTGTGAGTTCACATATACAATATATGTATGTAAACTGCCCAATATCCTACTTTTCATTTGTTCCTGTACAACCTCATCTTCTATTTTTTTCTGTTTAACAAGTCTATTGTTCATTTGAATCCTATCCTCAAGCATACTTGCAATTTCTCTACAAGGTAGTAAGTATTTTTTTTTCAGTTTTATTGCTCCCTAAATGAACCAGGATAACAGACAAATACACCAGAAACTCTTTTGACAGTGAAATTTTGGTCACTGTTCTCCATGCCTGTCTTGCCCTTCCCTTTCACTAAATACTAGAGAAACCATTCCCAAGTCTTCCTCTAATCATTACCATGGTTACCTTTTTTGTTGTTTGCCCTTTCTCTGTATATTGCTGCTCTATAACCTTTTGGTTAGATTCCTCACATACACCATTTTTTCATACTCATCTTCACTCATCTGAAATAGTTTCCTATTTCCGTACTATTTTTCCTTCTCTTTAAGAGCTCATGATTTGGTTAAGGTGATTTCTTACCAGTTTTCTAAATCACCAGTGGAGATGCAAACTGGAATGCTTATCAGAGCAGCCTGTAGCACTGACCATTGTATCCAGCTCCAGTGTGGTCATGAAAAAAGAATTACCTTTCTCAGGATTGCTGGATATTGCAGAGTTAAAACAAAGTGAGAAGGGTGCATCTTTAGCTTGTAGGTTAAACTACCTTTCCTCCTGCTCCTGACCACCCATCAGCTATTTCCTAATATGCTGTTAGCCATGTAGAAACAAGCTATATTGAAACTGCAATAATCTCCCAGGGTCAGCCTATATATCCCCCTGGCTATCCAGAAACAATAGTTAAGACATTTCAAAACAGAGAATGAACACATGAAAGTCACTTTCTCTTTGCAGTGCTAAGTAGGATAAGCCAAAGGTGAATGTTTACATCACTGATGCTGATACAGAAGCTCAGTCCATGCAGTCCTGAGCGCAGTCTACGGGAAGACTCTCACTCCCTAACATTTTTCTAACATATGTCATCCAACTTGGTTCAAAACACAGGACCTGGCCCAGCCCACTGCTATTGTCCTAAGCCTTACAAAACTCACGTTTAAATGGAGGTAGTCTGCAGAAAGAGGTACAAACCAGCTGATGCAGGAAGGTGTTACTGGAGATCTTGTCTAAAACTCTGCTCAGAGCAGGTTGCTCAAGGTCATGTCCAGACAGATTTTTTCATATGTCAAGAATTGAGCCTCCAGTGTTTCTCTGGATAGCCTGTTCCAATGTTTGACCCTCATTACAAAAGAAGAAATTAAATTAGATTTCCTGCATTTCAGTTTGTGCCTTTGCCTTTTGTCCTGTCCCCAGGCACATTTGACAGGAGTCTGGCTTTGTCTTCTATGGGAAAAACACCCCATCCGATATTTATACCCATGGATAAGATCCCCCTGAGCATTCTCTTCTCCAGGCTGAATGGTCTCAGCTCTCCCGGCCTCTCCAGGCCCTCAGCTGTGTCCATGGCCCTTCTCCAGGTGTGTCTCACCAGGGCTCAGCAGAGAGGAAGGATCGCCCACCACCAGCTGCTATGGACACTCTGCCTGATGCAGACCAGGATGTTTTGCCACAAGGGCACATGGCATGGTCAACTTGGTATTCACCAGGACTCCCAGATGCTTTGCTGCCAAAATGTTTTCCAGGAGGTCAGTTATACAGGATAATTTCTCCCCAGGGGCAGAAATTGTCACTTCCCGTTGTTCAGCCTCATGAGACTTCTGCTGACCCATCACTTCAGCCTGCCAAGGTCACTCTGAATGGCAGGACACCCATCTGGTCTGTCAGTCACTCACCCCAAGAGACCTGTTCTGCCCAGAAAAGAAGTGGGGTCTTCTAATGCCATCTCTCAATTAACAGAATTATAGCACAACAAAGGGTTTTGTCATCATTGTGTTGTGAGGAAATTCAAGATATATACTTGAGGACTGTATAGAATAAATGTCCGTCTCTTTAGACTTTTATTTACAATCAGAAAGCACAAAGGTCTGCATCTTCTAAGATCATGTCAGTGGAATTCTGACAGCATGAAGTAACAAACCAAATAAGTCAATTACCAGTCATCTATATGTTTGTTGCCTTTTATACTTGAGATACTTGCTCTTTTTGTATATGTGCCTTGTCACTAGATCAGCTTTATATTGTCAATAGTGGAAAAGACTTTAAGGAAAAAATACATGGCAAGCGTTCTATTTTGTCAAGATGTTCTGGAAAGACACTGCAAACCACAGAAAGGAAATCTGAGTTGCTTGTGATGTTACAGTGATATTGAGATTGCTAGAACAGCCCTATTAAATGTAGTTGCTTATTTATTTTTTATATCAAATGGGCTTTCAAAAGCTTTGCACAGTGTCGTAAAATAAAAAGTCACTTATCTATTTCCTACTCTTCTTCTCTTAAAAGTATGGAAGTACATTCCAAAGTGACAGGGCAGAGTTTAGCAGTGTGAATCCAAATCACTTATTTCCACGAATATCATGGGAACTGGAATTTCCCTTACAGTTCTCAGACTCTCTTTTAAGGATGGTATTATTTCATCAGCTATTTGTTTTTCTTCTAGATGTTAAGAATATTCTGAATATTTTCATATTTTTATTCAGTGAGAAACAAAGCTGCATGCAAGCCCTGATTAGGAAGTTGCTTATTTTGTTGCCCCAGCCAGGATCTGGGCACATAACCTTCAGTTCCAAGGTCTACAAGTGTCTAAATAACTTGCAGTTTCATATCATACTGTGGTAGGGGTTTGTGGTTGCTAATCTGTAGGGAAGAACTGTACAGCTAAAAGGCATGATGTGTTCTTAAATATTTCTATTTATTTGTTTTTCTTTCTCCTGTTATTTTTTTTCAACGTAGAAGAAATTGTGAGGTACAGGATTAATCAGGATCAGAAAAATAATCGTGGCACTTTCCCAGGTGCCGTATGGAGGCCACCAATCAAACTAAAATATACATTATAAAGACAATGGTATAGGACTTATATGCAGCCTGCTCTCCATACCAAAGTTACAGAACAGAAATAGATTTGCAATTACTTTGTAATATTTGGCTCAGATCAATTGCACACTTGTGTGATCTAGAGTGATTCAGGTGAACACCTTCACAGATTCAAAATGGTGCCTTCTGAGCAATTCACAGAACAGCTGGAACACACATCAAATCCTGTCAATGTTTGGGGAGGGAGTGGAGCAAATCATAAATTAATCTTTGAAGGAACAAAGCCATTTAGATGTGAGCAGTCATTCAGAAAACTAAACGTTCATATGTTGCTTTTCTGGAATAATGAAGGATTATTAAAAAATCCAAAATATTTGAATCAAGTTAATGTATTACACTGTGATGTTTAAATGCACTTGAAAACACCCCAAGAGTGTAGAATTTGTGTGTGTAAAGTTCCCAGAGTGCAGCAGGAGCTGCTTGGTGCAGCAGCAGCATTGGGGTCATGATGAGACATTGAGAACATCATTCACCAGGGACCAACTCCCTCCTGACTCTTTAATGGGCTCTAAAAAGCAACTGATTTGGCCCTATGTGGCTGAGAGGATACTGCTCCAGTTCAGATCCCAGGGCAGAGGGACTGGAGGGAGGAAATGAATATGCTGGAAACAATCATGCAGTTCCCCACAGCAGGCATTGTTTCTTTGCATCCTGCATTCTTGCACTGAAACATCAGAAGTTTCAAAACTGGATGGCAAACTAAAATGAAAGAATAAAAGGAGGAAGGAAAATCTGTGTTGTTTTCTTGTCATCAGACTAACCCATTCAGTGCTGAAGTTTTCATTTGTCAGAAGAGGTCACAGAGCAGGAAATATCAAGTAGTGAGGACATTGGATCTGCGTGTGACACAGGACTTTAGGAGCCTCTTGGCTTTACATTTGTTTTGCTTTGCTTGATGAAAAGGAAACAATAAACCAGTTCAATTCATGTGAAAAGTGTGACATCCCAAGAAATGGTCTAGTGCAGGGTACACATTAGCTGTGCAAACACAATGCACAGCATAAACAGGAAAACTCATGTCAGTTTAAAAAGCAGCACTCATAATAATCCTTGGCAGTAAATCACTCTTTATATTAATTTCACCCTTTGCCCATTTCAAGCAAGTTCTGTAAGTATCTTTATTCATAGCATATTACACACAAAAAAAGAAGACTTTGTAAGGCACACTTCCTTTATACATGTACTCTGTGCCTAAATTTAGGATATATACAACAATACATTTTTCTAGAAAATAGTAGAGTATCCCAGCTATTGTGCTGGGACACAATTGTGATTCCTTCCATTTTTTAACTCTTGTCAGTTCTTTTACTGAAATAGCTTTTGAACTTTCATCAGTCTTTGGCCAAAATTCTTGTTTCTCCCACTCCTTGTCCTGGGTTGCATTATAAAGCTAATTTTTTCACCCCAGAAAAGTCTGGCTGAATTCTCACTTTTCTATCTATTTCTTCATGTTTTAGGAGTGGACCCCCTGAAGGTACCCTAGAGTTAGGAGCAAATGTGTAATTGTCTATGACAATCTTTGCAAAATCAAATTACTGTTTACTCTTAGAGATAAAAGCAGATCTGACCTAAAAACTATATTTAAATATTAATTGTATTAAAATTATTTCTGTACCATGACAGAATTTGGGGAAGAAATGAGGTTTAAGACTGTGAAAACTGAGAGTCATTCAAATTCTCTAAATTGAAAAGAGATGGATTTGAAGAGAAAACTATTAGATGGATAAGAAAGTGGTTGGATGGTTGCACTCAGAGAATAGTGATCAGTGGCTCAGAGTCCCAATGACATCAGTGACAAGTGGTGTTCCTCAGGGGTCTGTTTTGGGACCAGTGTTATTTGATATCTTCATTAATAACAGACAAAGGCATCGAGTGTCCCCTCAGCAGCAGGATATTAGGGCTTCTGGTGGGTTTGCTGCTGCTGTTCTCGTGAATATTTAAGTATTTATATGAAGAGATCTCCAAGAAGTGGGACCCAAAGTAGAAGAGTTGGGATTTGAATTCATCTTCAAAAACCCAAGGGAAGTACTTACACAGCAAAACTATTATCCACAGTAATGGGCTTCTTTCTGTTCAGAAATTCAACTTTGGACAAATAGTTTAAATTTTATTAAACTATATCCTTAAAAACTGACAACAGTAAGGCTCCCCAATGAGTTCTACTCAAGTATTGGTCTGTTTTCATACCTCCACTCCTTTCAGCAGGCTCAGCACCAGTTTTCTCTCTTCTAATATGGCCATGACATTTCTTGTCCTCTGTTCCCAGTGTTTTCAAACGTTTTCATTGCCCTTTTGAGCTTTTTGGCCCTAAGCCTTCACAAACAAACTGTGCAATGCACCTGGAATCAAGGAAGAAAGTGCTGCATAATTATTAAGTTAAATATTCTCTCTTGACCCTTATAAAGAAATTTTTCATCTATTGCCTTTCCTGGTTGTTTCCCAACCACCTGCTATAAAGTTAAACAGATATGGTTGAATACTGCATATTCAAACAACATGTGGCACGGATTCGTAAATCATTAGAGGAAATCTCCCTGCTTTCCAAAGAACAGCAGATGTAAAGTCAATTTCCTTGGAAATTCAGCCTCTGATGGTATGTGCCTCTCTCTATTGTCACTGTTGACCATTTGTTGTCAGGACCTCAACAAACTTTCAAGGCATTGAAGTTTCCAGATAACCCTGTCAAAGAACTGTCAGACACATTAATGTACTTTCTTTTGTTTAAAACCTGATGGTCTCAGCATCACTTCTCAATTGACATATATGGAAGCATTAACTTCTATTATAGGTCAAGATTCATTAAAGAAGCTGAGACATGGCCTGAACTATTACAAATTATTCCTCATCTTTCCGTTCCCTCAACTTCTCTGTGACTGTAGGGCTACCTCATTCCTGTTCTGCTCATTGTAAGTTGTCTCAATATAAAGTTTAGAAGACCTGGTATACAGCATAGTAACCCACCGAAAATTTGAGCCACAAAAATTCATATTCATATTCATTGAATCTGAAGACAGCAGCAATGTAAACTTTAAAAAAAAAAATCCCATTGCATATTTATAGAGAACTTCAATTCCATTTTCACAGAATAAATGGTATTTTATGCTCCACACCATTTAGACCTCAATCTCTCTTCTGGCAAGCCAAGCTGTTATTTTTTGTGGATTGTTCCTAAGTCATTTATAATCAGGCCACAGCACCACTGACAACAGAACCTTTGAAGTAAGGTAGGAATTATTAATTTGCTGTGAATTTTCTGAGGAGCTTCATCTTCTTTTCATGCACATCCATTTAAAGTCATAGAGCAAAACTGAAGGTACCAGTCACAAACAAAATTAAGCTATCAAACTCTCTGTTTTCAGATTAATTCTGGGCAGTGCAAAAAAAAAACAACCAACCTTTACTTTTTAACGTGGAACATGACATGTTAGGGTCCCTGAAATGCACCTACTGGTGTTGAGGTCTGAGAGCACTCAAAGGCTGAGAACTCTGGGCAATGAGCCCCACAGCTCCATGCAGCCACCCCTGGGGGGCACGGAAGGCAAAACTCATTACTTGAGGCAAAATTTTTAGCTCTCCATCAAAGACCACAATTACCAGCTTGTGTGTGTGTCTGTGTGTGTCTTCCCTACAGGAAAAGACTGCGTCTACCTATACAGGTTGGATACTGTGAGGAATTTCTTCACAGAAAGAGTGATGCAATATTGGAACTCGCTGCCCAGGGGGGTGCGGAAGTCACGGTCCGTGGAGGTGTTAAAGGAAAAACTGGACGTGGCCACGGTCTGGTTGACACGGTCGTGTTCGGTCACAGCTCGGCCTCGATGATCTCTGAGGTCTTTTCCGACCAATTGATTCTATAACTCCGGAATACAAACTGATACAAACTTTAAGACTGGAAACCCTCAGCGGGGAAGCTCGGTGGGGCCACGGCGGCCGCGCCCGCGTTCCTGACCGGCGGGGAGTGCTGAGTCCCGGGCTGCGACTGCGGGGAGCTCCCGATCGGGGGACGGCTGAATGGATCCCCCTGCCACGGGGAGGGGACCGACGGCCACGCTGCGGGGTCCCTGATCCCCGGGCCAGCTCCGAACACGGACAGCGGGGCAATGGGCGGCGGGGCACGGGCGGGGCACAGCGGGTCGCCCTCAGTCTCTCCCCGCCTCACGGCCGCCCTCGAGCTGCCGGGCGCATGCGCGGAGGCGCCGCCCGCTCCGCTGGGCGCGCAGCGGGCGTTGGGGCAGCGCGGGGCGGCAGCGCCGGGGCAGCGCCGGGGCAGCGCCGGCCCTGCTCCGCAGCCGGGCGGCGGCGGTGAGTGCGGGGTGAGCTGCGGGGTGAGGGGCGGTGAGTGCGGGCAGTGCGGGCAGTGCGGGCTGCGGGCGGGGGCTGCCGGCAGGAAGGCGCTGCTCGGCGCGGGGACGGCGGGAGCGGTGCTCGGAGGGAGCGCCCGGGGCGGGGGTCCCGCACAGGCGCCCCTGAGGGCAGTGAGGGTGGAACGCGCCCCGCTGCCCTCCGCCCCTCGCCGTCCTCCGGCGGCCAGCAGCCACTCGGTAAACTCCTCTCCAAGGGTTTGTGCCATTTGCAGTTAAGCCGGGGGAGAAAATGTGTGGAGTGTATTGAACAAAGGAAGAATCCTGCGGGATTTCTCTTTTGGAAGAGGTTAGCGACTCTCTCCAAAACAGGCAGCTGATACATTTTTCTCCGAAGTTTTAAAAAAACACCATCCCCCAAAATAAACCCGCAG
The DNA here is from genome assembly GCF_052056855.1 of Sturnus vulgaris. Classification (NCBI taxonomy): domain Eukaryota; kingdom Metazoa; phylum Chordata; class Aves; order Passeriformes; family Sturnidae; genus Sturnus; species Sturnus vulgaris. The sequence goes on from NC_142244.1 coordinate 110,583,601, forward strand.
AGCACAGCCGCAGCCATCCGAAGCTCTTGTATTCCTGTTAAAACTTTTTCCACTGTCGGCAGGGTCACCCAGAGGCCCCGTCCGTGCTGAGGCTGTGAGTGCTGGGCTGGGAAGGTGTTCTTGGGAATGAGCCCGGGCTCTGGGGCACTTGCCCTAGGCCTGCTGCTGGCAAGGGAACAATTCATCCACAGGGAACTGGAGGGGCGGAGGGAGCCTCTGTTACCACAGTTGAAGCTGGGATTGAATGTTGCATTGGTTGAGGAGTGAGAGAGCAGACAGTGATTTGGCTTGTTGGGAACAAAACAGAGAGGAATGGAGCCAGTGAGTAAAACGAAGAAGCCTATAGACACATGAAAGCACTTGAAAGAATTTCAAACTTTCATTGAAAAGTCCGTGAAGAGGGACAATTATGCAGATGTTGGTGTTCTAGATTAAAATCAAGACCTTACATTTATTATTACTATTGATTGTCACTGAGAAAAAAAAACCCTAGTTGCACTTTTTCTGCTCATTTCCACTCCTGTACCATCTTCTCCCCATGCTGGCACCATTGTTGATACAGCAAGGCGGGGAGTGGCATGCAGACTCAAACTGACCTTTTAAACACTTTTTCTGATTAACCTAGTTAGTAATCACATCTGTTTCTCTGAACTGCTGTAAGGATACTTAGAGTGGCTCAAGGAAGCGTGTGGTTGGGAGGGAAAGAGTTTTTTCAGTTGTACATAAATGAGTAGGTATGTGTGTAGAAGCCCTGTTTTTGAGTGTACACGTGTGTATTATGCAGAGACACATACACACCTGTGTAAAGGGATTGTGCAACTGGGCGGTTGAACATTCTGGCCGTCGTGTTTAACAGAGGGAGTGCCATTGATAAAGGAGTTGTGGGGGAGGTTTACAAGTGCAAGAGGTGATGAGCAGTCTAAGGAGACTTACCTAGTAAAAGGTGACCGAGATTGCAAGAGTAGTTCTTGCTGAACCAGGGGAGTGAGATTAGGAGCCAGAGAAGAGGGGACAGGGAACCTGTGTGTGGGAGTACTGCATGGAAACAGGGGTGAGATTTTTATTTATCTGTTCAGTTTCAGCCATCTCCCTTCAACACTCTTTTAGACTAGAATACTTTGTTTTCCGATACTAGGCTGGGACCTGGAATTCTGAGTAACTCTCTATTCTTGGAAATAGCAAATACCGGGAAATCCCCAGGTGAAACTTGGATTATTCTTTTCTCATACAAGTTCATCCAGAAACTTGTGTCCAACTGGTGTACTCAAAACAGCAAAGCATTGCATCTGGTTGTAATGCATGCAGATGTGGAGATCATAGCTAGGTGATATCTGTTTTCTTTTGAGAGAAGTGGATAGTTACACACAGAGTAACTGTACTAATAGTATCATTTCCAGAAACACAAATGGAGAACTTAAGTTTTGGAGTTAGCTTTAATTCAGTCTCTTCCTAGATCTAGATCGACCTACAGTTTTCTATTAAGTAATAACATGGTTTCTTGCATAAAAAATCCTGTTATACTCAGGATATTAAAGAGATGAAGTATTTTGGTCTCATCCTCCTTACTTTGGTTGTGTGATGTTGAGACGTTTTCTCGATGTGACTCAAATCTGCATCAAATTCTGCTTTGACTATGGAATTACAAATTTCCTTGTATCTTCTGTTGTGCTTATCACCTTAGTATCTCAGTACTCAACTAATTCTCCCCTTAACTGACAAAACTAAGACAAGGAAATCATCCATTCCACATGAAGAGTGAAAGAGAAAACTATGGAGACCAAATCTGGTCCAGCTAGGATCTGATTTTTTTTCAGGGTATTGAGTTCAGTTGTCCTCATTTATGTTAAGTGCTCAGGTGCAAATAAATTGAATGTCTGTTCTAAACCTATTCTGCTTTTGCAAATCAAGCAGACAGATTCTGGGAGATGCATCCCTAAAATAAAATGTATGTAGTTGGTGTCCACATTGAAACAGCATTTTTAGGTATTTTATCTAGAGTCATGAATAAATTCTGTGGCAAAAGCAAGAAAAAATGTACTTCAGGACAGTGCTAACTCTACTGCAGCAGTGTGAACTATTTTTGTTTGCTCTATCATTTTAAACAGCTCCCTTTTCCAGTGATCCTTTTGTCCATCATTTTGTTCTGCCTGCTTCTATGACCTCCCTCACTTGTGATAGTGTAACCATTTCCATGTTCTTTTGGTGAGGCAGATCACAGGATCAGTCAGGTTGAAAACACTTACCTGACTTACTTTTGACTCTTACCTGGCTCGTACAAACAGCTGGACAGGCAGGGAACAAGTGGTTGGTAGCACTTACCCCAGGTATGAGTACTGAGGAAAAACTAACCCATTTTGCCCCTCTGCTTCCCTCTTCCACTATTCCAGTAAATCTTATGTGTGTCATTTCTTCCGATTTACTCAACAAATGACACCAGATTCCTGTAGGCAAGAATTCCAATTTTTTTTTTTGCACCATCCTGTTAAGAGCTTTTGCTTTCAGTTTGTCAGCTCAGTCCTGAATTTTGTTGCTCTTTCATGAATTCCCATCAGCTGTGTTTCCAGGATGCTGTCTGCTCTGGCTGGTGTTTCTTTAATGGTTGTTTTGCTTCAGCCTCCAAAGGCAATCTACTTTCTTGCCCCCACCATTGCTTCCTCTCCTTTTCCACATTATAAACAAAAGCGCTTGCAGTGTGCAGTGGAGAACCCTACAGAGCTGGCAAAGGAGTGGCCTGAATGACCTAATGTCTCGTCTGTTCTCCTGCCAGCTGAGTTCAGATGTTGGTAACTGTTTGACCTTTAAAAATCTAATCTGACCATACCCAGCCCTTTCCTTGTTTACCTTTGCTTGTTTTACTGATTCTTGTTAAGTAAAATTTGATACACATTTGGGAGGTTTGAAATGCACTTAACCCATTCTTTTCTTGCTGACACATTTGATGGTGCTGATTATCAAGTAATCGGTGTTTTAATCAAGGTTGCTAAATACTATTATTAGAATAACTACATTTCAAAAGCAAAGCCTGTCTTCATACTGACAGTTAAAGAAATTCCATGCTAACCACCTAAAATCACACCATGGGTTTTGGCTTGCTAAGAAAACACATCTGTTGAGAGCTCTTTTGAGAGCCTATTTCAGGCTCTTGCTTATTTTTAATGACACATAATCGCTATCTAAAATAACTTTAACTTTGAATAAAAGTTAGGCATCTGTTCAGAACTACATTTATAAAATCAGACAGAAATTACATCTGCACAGCCCAGTATACTGGAGTTAGCATCCAAGGCTGAGACATGCACAGTGTAGTAGCACAAGAAGTGTTGCCCATTTTCAAACCAGGAAAGCTGCTTTGTGTAAATAGATTACTTTTTTGGCCATAGATGTCTTTGCATGAGGGAGAGACAGACTGTCCTGCAGCTGCATCTTGAAAGATCTTTGAGATCCCTTGGATTTTACACATTTCCTTGTGCATTTTACCTGCTCAGTGGAGTGTTTCATTTAAAGCATTTGAATCAGCCTTCTTGTGTTGTTTCTGAAATTACTTTTGAAATCTGGCATCTCATATTTGGAGATCACACATTCAACATATTTCCAGTTTTTCATCTTAGTGATCCAATATGATACCAATATGATTACACTGAGAGTGGTCAAAATCAAGAGACACCATGTGAGGTGTAGTACAGGAGTAATTTATCATACATAAAACTTAATCCCAGTCCAGTATTCATTTTGTCACCTGAAACTGCAGAAAATCTATATTTGCCAGAACTTCAGGGTGGGTGAGATTTTTTTTCTTTGTTTGTTTACACCAAGAATTGTGGTAATTCTGGATATCCCCGTTTTGCTGAGTTCTTTGCTTTTCTGTGGTATAAAAATGGATGGACCTGTTTCAAGATTCACTTTACAGCAATTCTTCATTAAAATCGCAGTTGCTAAATTAACCATTTAACATAACTGTCTAAATTGTAATATTTATTATAATCAGCTCTATTTGTAAATGTTTCCTGCTTGGCATTGAAGAATGACTCAGAAGGTGTGAATTTGTTAGCTCACTGGTGTGAAGGCAGTTTATGGCATCCTAGCAGGAAAATTCATAAGTAGCGGCTTCATCAGACATGTGAAGTTTTGCACCTGGCTGTGTCTCCAGGTTTATCAGTGAGTTGTTTAGTGACCTTGTGTGTATTCTTCAACTTTTATTGGCAGACTATAACTCTTCAAACTATTTACTAAATAAACCTGTGAGGAGAAACAACTTTCTGTTTGTCTTTCTGTCCCTTGTCTCCATTCTCATGGTTATGGGGAACAAGGAAGGGTTAAATGAGGTTTCAGTGTCAGAATTAGTTAAATCTCCTGCTGATTCTCCTATAGATTTCTCCCATTTCAGTGGCAGCTGAAATGAACGCAGTTTGTGATATTTTATTACAATAGTGCTGAGCACTTCTGAATATCAGAAATGGAATGGACTGACTGTGCTGTTTGCTGCTGTTGGTTGTCAGAGCCGTGGGCAGCAGGGAAATAAAGGCGTGGCCTATTGAGTGTGCGGCTGTGTAAGCGGCTTAAGGGATCTAAGCTTCTCCCACTGCCTGAAAACAGGAGTTCTTCCTTTTCCACTCCATCCTTGCTGGCTTTTGCATTTTGATTGCTCCCCTGGTGTTCTGCAATCAACTGCAGCAGAGACTTGATCCGTTTTGTTTTAAAACAAATGAGAAGGTGAACAAACTCGTCTTTACAGTTCACCCTAAGTGGCCTTTCCATAAAAGAAATGCCCAACTACAACCTCATCAGATCTCCAGTTCTCAAAAAATGGAAGCATCAAAGCACTTTCACTGTGGCTTGGTTTGTTATGAATTCTTGGCAAAGATTTGATCAAAGTTTTAATCTCAATGTAAGAAAGAAATTTTTTACAATGAGATAAATCATTCACTGAAACAACCTCCCCAAGAACAGAGGGGAGTCCCCATGACTAGAGGGGTTCTTTTTGCAATTGGGCAGAGTGCGAGATAACCTCATCAGGTCTGCCTTCCACACAAAAGGTTGGACCAGGCAATATTTTGGCATTCCTTGGCTGCTCTGTGGTTCTGTTTGTATGGGTGAAGCAATCTAAATAAATACACAAGGTGGAGATGCACCTGCTGATGGACAGCACATCCAGGATCTCTGCAAGGACTTCAGCATATTACATACGTGAATGAGTTACCAGACCTAAAAAATATCAGTGGTGTATTTGTTGCATTAGAAGACTCCTCCACATTTTCTGTACACTGGAGTAGGTGTTCAGCTTTGTGGGGCAATAGGGGAACATCCTTTTAAATCTTCCAAGAACAAAATGTTAGACAGGTTCTGTAGAGGATCTGTCCAGTTATGAACGAAGTTTTAAAGAGCTAACTCTTTTATTCTGTGTATGCCTTTGACACAACAAAGATAAATTGTGTCTTCAAATACAGTTAATTGCACACACAAATTTGACACGTCAATTTGGCATGTGAGTTTTAGGAACTTCAATATGAACATCCTCTGAATTGCTTTTGTTACATGCCATTTTTGTGCCTCCTATTCAGGGAGAATGGATGTTGTACTGACTCGCTTCATAAGGAGTAGAAGAGCAACAGTATTATTGTTTTAGCTTTGGGAGCTACTCTAGTGTTTTTACAGTGCTGGAAAGTTCAAAAAATTGTTTATAAATATGACCTGATGCTGGTAGCTATGGATTTATGCTGTGTGATTGATCAGCTGTGATGAGAGCATCACTGTGATCCTTATTTCCTTATAAATGACAGTTTGAATTAGATGTTAGTTCATGTTCCAGTGTTTTCTCCAGTTATGAGAGAATGCCTCCATCTCTAGATCAGTAAACTGCCATGAATTTAAGGTTTTCTACTGCTCTGTAGTAGTTGATTGGAAGGGACCATGCGTGAAGTTGTTGGCCTGGAGGTCACAAGGGATGCAAAACTAGCTCCCTGAGAGGTTGGCTTTGGGGGCAGATACAGTCTGGAAAGTTCCCATTTCCTTCCTGTGACTGTCCTGGGGAGCAGAGCAGCAGGAGGAGAGGGACAGAGCTGAAGTGCAGAGCACAGAACTGCATCAGCCACATCAGGGGGCTGATCCCAAGTAAAGGGTGGGTAGCAGTGGCAAGAAAGGAGGAGAAATTCCTTGACTCCTCTTCAAGTCTGAAGTCTATACCCTAAGTGTGTAAATGAGCTTTGTGGGTAGGTTTGTTCAAATCCTACTCAAAAAAATATTAAGTGTAATGCAGTAATATGATATGTGCATCTTTGTGTGTTTGGAAATTCTGGTAAAGTTATGTGAGAAATAATGGACATGAGTGTTGAGAGAGGGAAATAAGAGTATTTAATATTTAAAAGTTACTTTTTTTTTTTCCCCCTGGTTTGTAGGGCTCTTTATCCTTCTGTTTTACTGCAGCTGCTCTGTGGATTCTGGTGGTATACAACTTTATGCTCTCTTTATGCAATTCCCCAGTGTGACAGAAAACTTAATAAAATCTCTCAAGGAGTTGTGCCTCATTATGCTTTGCCTAGTTACCATATAATTCAATAAGATGAAATATGTGTTTATGACTCTTTCATAACTTCTCTGCAATTTGATTTTTGGTTGACTGGAAAATCCCATTAAAACATGCTCTGAAATGTTGTCATATATGCATTGCTTCAGGGGAGGACAGGCAGAGTGAAAATTTATATTAAAGCATGCTGACAGTGCATAAATGCTTGGAAGAGAAGGCTTTGTTTGCACATTTCTCTAGCTCAGTTTAGCACTGCACAAAGGAATTACTTTTTGTTGGTTTGGGGTTAATTTTTCCAAATTAAATGGGGTGTTAGACATTGGCCTACCAAGCAAGTGCTAAATGCAGTTTCTGTGTGGGTCAGAATGTTGCCCCATCACAGAAATACAAAATAAACTTCATTAAGTAGTAATCTTATGTTTGCTATAAAATTATTGCACACAAAATAAAGATGCCCATGAGAGACTACCCAGGTTCCATTTTCCTGCAAAAATGCACATTCTGAGATCTAGAATCTTTCTGGGGTTTCTTAATAGCTGCTTGAAAACTACTGGTAGTATAGAGGTAGTCTGACTTTTAAAAGTAGCTGTTGCTGCTTGCCTTTTACAATATTGTAGTAATTGCAAGGAAAAACTTCAACGAGTTGAGGAAAATATTTTTCAAATGTATGGAATTGTCAGGTCTCTCTTCTTCTGTGAGAAGAGCAGATTTGAATATTGGATACAGATTAATAGAATTGAGGCTGTATCTTGTACAGCCAGTTTGTTTTATTGGAAAATCTGTAAAGGTATTATTTGTGACACGTGGGTCATGGTTTTGCTTTATAAGCTGTGTTGGGGAAGAAAGTACCTGTAAGAGTTTCAGAGCAGGATAAATGATACATTGTTAGCTTTGATCTTGTGACCTTTTCTGAGCAGACAAACACTGTACCTGTAATGAAATTGCATTTTTTGTGAATGAACTGTGCCCAGAGACTGTTCCTTGGCCCTTCTCTATCATGTCTAGAGAGGTGTAACCTAAAATAAAGGTAGCGCTCTTTACTTTTTTTTTTCCCCTTCCCTACCTAACCCATATATGCTTTTAAAAGGCTGAAAGCACTGTTGTACTTTCCTTTCTTCTTATTATGAATGCTTTGGTGTGTTGATTTGGGAGACCAGAGGCAATGAAAAAGAGAAATTGTAGGTAGTGAGTAAGATCTTTAAAGGGACCACATGCCATCTATCAACTCGATTTCTGGTTGTGTCATGGTATCATGTGCTGATATTTACTCCTCTGGTCCTAATCCTGTTTTAAACCACTTTGGAGAGGAAAGGATGTTACCTATTTCATACTGGGCACTGAACTCCTCTCCTTTCACAGCCAAATAAAAGCTATGTCTGGAGAATTGTGTTATAGTAATCACCAAATCTCACCCTCATTTATTGATTTCCTTTTTAGTTGTTTTAATCTACTTCTGCTTTTGTCCTGAACAGCATCCTATGGCAGCAAGTTCCATGAATTATACACTAAGTGCAATATCAGGTCCTTTGGCTTACTTACATCTGTGTCAGCTGAGGTCAGTGGGTGCCCTCCAGTTTCTCATGTTGTGAGAAGCAATGGTTGGCTGCAGTGCTTGCATGTGTTACAGTTAGAACAGCTGAATGTCTGCCTTCTCTGAACTGAGAGGTTTGTTGTACAGTGATGATTTAAACACAAAGGATATTTTCCTTCTTTCCAAATAAATAACAACATGTAATTTTTCATCCATATACGATGCAGTTTTCAGCTGAAATTGGGAACTGCTGACTGCTCCTCAGTTTGTTGTCTGTAAAGTATCAGAAGATGGTCTGAACTACAAAATCAAAGCTGGCTTATTTATAATCTAGAGAACAGATGCAAATGTTTCATTTGTATGAAAACAGGGATGGAATAGGGGAGGAAAATAAGATGAGTGTACGTTCAAAGCTCCTGATTTAAGGAGACTCTGAGTGAAAACATTCTGATACAGTTCATGTGGGTTTTTTTCTTTAAATGTGCTAGCAGATCCATTGAGTATTTTCTCTTACTATAAATTTAAAAAAATACATGATAGCTATTCAATAAGCAGCTGTTACTTTACTAGTATAATAGGATTTTATCAATACATTATTTAACACTTCAGGCACCTGTAAATGTGTAGCAAAGGGATCATGTGCTTTCTCTGGCTTATTATGTATTGACTGTGAGTTACTTTAAGATTTTAGATGCTGGTAACATTTTGGAGAGGAAGTTTTTGAAAGTATCACTAATGGTGATCATAAACTGGATGTTAATTTTTTAATCTGTAATTGCAAGTTTCCACTCCTCAGGGGTGTGTGGGAAGAATGTGCTTTTTTGTTTGGGGAGGTGAGGGCTGGTGGCTTGGCTGTCTCATGATTCCTGGGCTGCCTCTGTGTGTCTCTTTTTCTGGTGTTTCTGAGAAATTACTCCAGTATTTCAGGTTTTTAGATTTAGACTGGGCCCTGGGGAGTCCTGTGTATTAGCAGGATATAATTTCTGCTTCAGGAACATAATTTTTGAAGACAAAAGACAAGCACATCGACTGCTTCAGAAATCTCTTTGACTGTGGTGAGGTTTTTTATTTTTGAGAGGTTTTATTGTTTTGCTTGTTTTTTAGTTTGACGGAGAGCCTCACATGACCTTTGTTTTTATCAACTTATTTATCAGAGTAATTTTGTAGCCTTACAGAAAGTTTTTCCCAAACATTTGCTATCACCCCATAACAGCCTTTGTCTCTTTCCTGAGAAATCATTTTTATAGAGGTCCCTTCCTCAGCTATTTACTGCTGTGAGTGTGGTCATACAGTGCACATTGGGTGTATCTGCAGTAGCATTTTGGTTCAGATTAGGAATCTTCCAATTGTCACTACTTACTGTGCTTTGGTTTGCATTGGCAGAAACATTTCAAAACACTCAGATTGAGATATTTTTGGATGAAGGTAAACCAGAAGAAAAACTGCAAGAGCTGCAGTCCCAGTGCTCAGCTCATGAAAGCAAATTAGAGCTACCCCCAAAGTAGAATTCTTGACCTGTGTTGTGTAAGTGATGGGTCCTCAGCACCAACTGTTTAGCTCTTCAAGTGCACTCCTAGTGCTCTGCATTCCTAGCTAATGTGAGTGTAGTCATGGATAGAGATCATTATTATGCACTTAGAGGTTATTATTCATGGCCACTGTAATTGCTTCAGATAAAGAGTCCAGCTATTCAATCCTAAGTTAGAATAGATGATATCTAAGTGGCTGACAAGTTAGATTTGTCAGCTGGCACTCAAACACTAATTAGGTCAGGGAGCATCAGGTCTATTGTGAAGCTTGTTCCTATCTGTTACCTTTTCACCTTTCCCACTATTAATCTGACTTCTTTTCCATTCCCTAACATGTTTATCCTTGTTATCCAGATGCTGCCCTAAATCACAATATTCTGATATCTCACATGTGCTGGCAGTGCTCTTTCCCTGTTCTCATCTCTTTAACCTACTTGTGTTGCCCCCTTGCAAAGGGCTGTGGAGCTGTGCCTGGTCCTGGACGTTGTGTTAGCTTCCTGACTGCCCAATTCTGCTGGCAAAACAGATAATGATTTCAGCTGCCAGAGTCACTGTGACTGCTGAGATAACTGCTGCAATTGGTAAACCCATCTTCCTTTCACCGAGAGCATTAGTGGGTTTTCTCTGTTCTTCTTGGACATTGATTTTCATGGAAAATGTGTGGGAGCACAGAAGAAATCTCAGTGTCAGATTTAGTTAATAGGTACTGGCAGAGGAACAGAATGTGGAATAGATAAGTGACATAGCATCATTTTTGTGTCCAAACAAAATCAGGATAAAAACACATCCTACTGTGAAATCTTTATTGAATTGTTCATCATTCTTACTTGAAAAAGGAGAGGAATTGGTTATTGTTATATCAGCATTTCAATGGATTATCAAGTTAAATGCTCTAAATTTGAATTCCTAAGGCATAGGAGATTGTATAACCTAAAGCAATGTCTTCTGACAGTAGCTTACAGAAGAGTGAGGTGTCTGAAATTCTACTCTACAGACTACTTGGAAAGGCATGGTCTCCTGAGGATTTGTAGAATTCTGTTTTCCACACAGATGGTTATGTAAGTGTTCAGTTATGCCTCCCAGGAACTGCCCCACGTGGTCCCCAGGAGTTTTAAAACAATGCAATGCACCAAAATTCTTCCTCTCTGAAAAGAGTTTTGTTACTTCTCCTGCCAAATGTTCTGCTTACCAAGATGTATCAGGAGAATGTTCTTGTTCGGTTTTGGACGGGAGGGGAAGGAAGAGATATCTTAGCTTATAGCAATTCCCCCTTTGAACCTCTGGAAGCATCCAGAAAATAACCAGCCAGAATATTGCCACAGCTTAAACAGAACAAAACACTCTGAGTGAAGAAGGGGTAATAAAGTTGAGGCAGAAGCTCAGACTCAGTCTCTCCAGCTGCAGTCCTGAGGAGCTTCCTTCTCTCTGCTAACAGGGTGGAGTTGTGCCCTGTGCATGCTCATTCTGTGAGTAATAATATTTTTCACTGGGTTTAGGGTGCAGTGGCAATCTTCTAAGTATGGGCTCTTCTTAGTGGTCTGGTCTGTGGTTCTGGGTACTTAAATTAATGATGATGTTTTATCATGCTGTGATCAAATAGCATATACAAAGTAGAAGATTTTTCAGATCTCTGTTTTATTCTTGTCCCGTGTAGTCTGAGGCAGGATAAATCTTTTGCAGCCTCATCTGATAGAGTAGTTTCCATAGTGTTCCCTCCCTCTCTATTTCCACGAAATTGGCTGGAAAACCTTGCTTTTGCCAGCAAACTGAACTTAATAAATACAGGCTTCTCCCATATCCTATGGAATTCCTGCTCAAAGAAAAATCGATCTCTTTTTCCGGCATTTGAATAAATGTAAATTCTTTGATATGCTTTTCCTGGGGAGTAAACTCTTTGGAAGTAGATAACAGTAAATGAAATTGTGGTCTTTCCAAGCATGTAAAAGACGTGGTGGGAGTGGGATTTTTTAGGTAGGCATATAATACATCCTCTATAAATGGCTGTCAGATAATTAAATAGCTACACAGGAAGTCAGATTGATCATGTTTTAATGTTTCTTCTATACAAACCTCCCCCTGCAGTGTTCCGGTTGTTGCATTGCGATGGTTTGGGACAGAGGATCCAGAACAGGGGTGTTTATTTTTAGACTGCATGTCTACTGATGTTTTAGTTAACAGTGTCCCTGGAATGGACCTCCTTTCATAAAAAGCTCCAGAAGGACCTAAATATTGATAACTTTAAGAAATTATGTAGCTCCTTGGCTTCATGAATTGTACAGATTACAAAGCTAAAGTTAACAGCTGTACCACTTGTCAGAATGGAAAAAAAGCCACTCTCGCCCCTCCCTACCTGGATGCTGTCATGCACATCCCTCCCCAGCTGGGAGAGGAGCAGGGGCCCTTGCAGTATTTTAAGTCCTTTTTAACACAGCAGCTGAGAAACCAGGTGAGAGAAAATACTGCTGCTGCTTTACATTAGCCTTACTTTTCCTTCCATTTCTACTCCCTTCCCTTAAGGACTCGCTTTGTTCTCCATGTTCTGTATCCTTGGAACACATGACAGTGAGGGAGAACAGTGCAGGCAGTTTATGTGCCCTCAGACAGATCTTCTGTCCTTTAATGGTACGTGCTGCACACAAGTTGCCATTAAGCTTGGAATCAGGAAATGTACCCAGAAGAGGTGTGTGCCTGCCAGCCAAAGATGGTTATCCTAATAAATGCAATGAAATCCTGAAATACTGTCTTACGACAGCAGCTTTTAATGCTGAAATTAGTTACCTTCCCAATTTCAGACATTGCCACTGCTAGAATATGGTTACCACCTTGAAATATGTATACAAATATTCTATGCTTTATGCTTATAAATAGTGTATGCAAGATTTGAGTACTTTCAGAATTGAGAAAAAGGATATTTAAGTTAGTTGTGGAAAGAAATGTACAGCTTGGTTTGTTATTTCAGTATTAGTTCCTCTTTCATGCAAGATGTTTCTCCTTGGTAAGAGGCTGCAGTCTGTTGGTGGTGAGCAGGGTACTGCTGGTCAATAGCAGGGGTGGTGTTGTGTCTCCTGAGCTCTCCCACAGGCTTTAGAACTAAGTGCTTCCCACTGAATCATTGTAGTTCCTACTAGAAGTGTGTGGTTCATTGTTTTTTGTTTTGTTTTTTAAGCATTCTACTGGCAGCCAAACAGGCAGTCAAGAAAGGTCACTTGTTGATTGGACCAGCTGCCATTAATTCAGAATTGGACACTCAGCATGGGTATAGGGCTGTACAGCTGTCCACTGCATTGTCACATATCTGAGGTGATGTATATAACCTTATAGAAGAGGGATTAATGAAACAACAAATGTTGGTGTTTCAGTAAAGTTTGTGAAGACTTAAAAGCAGGAGATGAAATAAAGAGTTGGGCAGAGGAATAATGAGTCAGTAGTAAGTCAGGATGTTCCTGTGGTGTGACCAGCCCTCTCCTGCTTTATTAGCTGGCTTATGACAGTAAAAAAGATTTTTGTGCTTGTCTTTGAATCCTTTCCTCCAAGCCACCTTTGAACTATTTAGTCAGTTTGAACCAAGAGTGTCAGAGTAGAGGACTAAAGTATAATTAAACTCCTTTCCTTTAGGGGAAGAGACTGTTATTAGAGGGTAAATCTGTGATTTGTGGGAGCTTGGAAATAAAGAAGTTTGAGAGGAAAGTCAGGAGAGCATAGAAAAAACACATTTGCTGGCAAATGGGCGTAATTAGTTCCAGGGAACTCTGAATACTTGTAACTGCTGCAAAAATCTAATATGGATTGATGAAGGGAAGTTTCTGCTCTAGAGCCACTGACTGAAAAGCTGTATTTGATATTTCCTAGAGAAGGGCATATTGTTTCCTTCTGTAATGAAGGCGGTAAAGTGAAACATAATTTGTGTTCTGCAGACACTTCAGCAACTCTTTTCACTAGCCCCTAATACAATTTCCTTTGAAGAAATTAAAATATATTCTACCTTCTCTGTCTTCTTTTTTCTTCTCCCTGTGTTTTCCCCAGTTTCCCAGTGTGTGTGTCAGTATTCTGTTGTTCATTCCCAGAGAACATGATATGCCAAGTGCCAGGTGCCAAGGCAGAGGCAGTGACTTGCTCTGCTCCTGGTGGAAAACATCCTGTAGTGGGGGGGAGGCACAAAGTCCCCTTTTTCCCAACGCAGTTCCAAGTAGGCAGAGCCATCACAAGGGTTGTGACTCATGGATGTGGATGCTTGTGTTCTGTCTTGTTTGGTTTTTTTTTTATTATTATTTTGAATGTTGTAGAAATCCACACTCACACTCAAGTTTTGTTAAAAGGGTGAAACATTAAAGACTAACTAAAATTTATTGCAAAAAAACCGACCCTATTCAGGATAAAGGTATGTTTAATTCACTGCATTGTTGCCCCTTGACAGAGCAAGGGAGCACTCCTGGGTGCTGCCTCTTCTGTTCTGTGTCTTTATTTGGGGCACTATTGCTAAACCAGCTGTCTGAAACTGGTAGGTAATATATGGCAAAAGAAAATAATAATGCATGAAGAAAATACTTAGACCACTAGACAAATCTTTCATGACCCATTTATTTTAATAATTTTAGCAGTTTCTTCATTACAGATACTTGGTTTGTGACAATATGACTAATCATTAAATGACACTAATTTTATTTTTATTCAAGAAGCAAAAGGTAAAGGTCATTTGTTTTGGCATAGAATTGTCTGCTAAGAAAAATTCTGGCTACTAAAAGAGGTTTTATATATAATTTGAAAAAAAAATTGAACCTTCTGCTTCTGTCAACCTACAATACTTAGTAGCAACAAGCTAAACACTGCAGTGGTGTCATTTAAGAGTGCCTTAATGTCTGCTCTTTATTCACATTTATTTGCCTTTATAGTGATTTGATGAACTTGCTTTAGAATCAGTTTGCTCCTTCATCCCACATCTTGCAGTGGCATTTCTACAGTTTTGTTGGCAGGCTGGGATGTCTTCATAGAGCACCATTCACCTGAGCACTGCAAGTACTGCAGTCTGCTCTTGCATGATGAGCTATGGTGTTGGGCAGGCCAGGCTGGAAACATTAGCTTTCCTTGTTACAACAGCCATGGCCAACCTTTTTGACAGAAAGGTTTGCTTATGAGGATTTGGATTTATGGAAAGTGGGGAAGTCTGGGTGATGTGATATGTTGATGTGTAAGCTGGCCTCTGAAGACTGGTGCCAGCCCTTACGTGTAGGTCATTTATTAATAAAAAGCCCTTTAACCTCGTAGTATCCTACTGACTTGGTTAAGCAGTTGCACCTTTCTCTTACTTTGCTGAAAGCTTTTATTTTCCTGACTTTTCCCATACCAAAAAGACTCCAAGGAGCTGCACTGCTCCTGCTTCCTCCAGATGCAGTTCTTACTGGCTCTCTGCCTGGTGGGTGCAGTGAGCTTCAGGCACTTTCTCAACAGAGAGGATCTCCTGTCTGTTCTCCTTCCAAGACAATGTACAAAGTACGTGTAAGTTCTTGTAGGGCAAGTTGGGATCCTCTCATGTAGTGCAAGTTCCTTTGCCAAATCGCAGGTCTTGTTCTGCCCTTGAACTTTATGCAGGCGTCCTGTTTTAATCAGTGCCTGACTCTGAATGAATTTCCATGTGTTCATTCTGATTTCCGAAAATCTGATCTATAGACTAAAAGTAATGAGTTGACTTATGATCTCTGCAGAATGAATTTAACTCTTAGTTAAGGTATAAGTAATTACAGTGGAGAATGTGATACCTTTAAAGTTCAATTAGGCAAAACAGGCTGCATTTTGTTTGAAGTTATACACACCCTCTTATTTCATATTAACAATTTTGATATTCTGAATTTGAAAAGCCTTGAAAAATGTTAAATCATTCACCATTTCAAAGGTTATCTTTTTCTTGGATAGTGTTCCTTTACTATTGAAATGATCCTGCATGCAGTGCTGGTACAACTCAAAAGAAGGATTAATTTTGATCATGGAGTTTCAAATACTGATGTATTTGTACCAGTGTTTGAGAATAAAAAGAAACTTGTCCAAGTTGATTCTAATTCACAAACTCATCAGGATATTTCCTCTTTTGTTTACAGACTTGATATTTACAAGTTCCCTGCCTTGACAGCAATCACCATGGACAGTGGTAAGTTAACCTACTGATGAGTGTGCATTCTCTGTTATTTCCTGTGAAGTGCACAGAACAGACTCCAAAACTGTCTTCTGCTCATAATCTCAGTCTCTTTGCACAAAAGGTGCCTCCTGGCATTGAACTGGCTTTGATGTTATAGATGATGTAGATCCTTGCTCACTGAGCTGGAGTAATGCAACTGTTCTGACAGAGGTATTAATTGCAGACCATAAAAATCATCACAGACTTATTGAAAGCTGGCTGCAGAATGAAGACCACAGAGCTGAATTTCCAGCCTTGAGTACTTTATTTTTAACTTTTTTTAAGCTTGTCTCTGTATACTCCTGATTCTCAGAGCAGAAGTCACTTTTTAAAATTTATAAATAAAAGTTTCTCCTTCCAGCCCTATTCAAACCAGATGAATTATTAAGATGACCTACAGAAAGATTTAAAAGCAGCAGCAGCTTCAAATTTAGAGCTAAAATATTTATTCTTCTTATTTAGTAGTGATTTTAGTCTGCGTAGATGTTGGTAAGGAGTCAAAAAGGAAGCTCAAAAATGGTCTCAATAGAGCTGGTTTTGGTGCCCAGGCTGCCATGGGCTTTGCTTTAGCAGCACTTGAGTGTCTCAGGATGCTTTTCCCACACTGCTGCTCCCTGTTCCCTGTCACTACAGACCTAAAGTCTGTTTCCTTTCCCTGTGACAGCTTCACCTGGCAGGCTGCAAAATGTTTATCCTCTTGTGTCCGTGCCTGGCTCCAGTTCTGATTGAATTTCACCTTGCTGGAGTATCCATTCACTACTAGGATAACAGGCAGGCTTTCTAGAGGATGTGTAATAAATTGATCTGTATTGTTCTCTTCAATAATAATAAGTGAAACTAAGTCTTTGGAAGCTTTCTGATACACAAAAACTTGGTAAAAGCCAATTATTACAGTTACATACAGAGCACAAGCATGTCTGAAGAAATGATGTATTCAAATGCATTAAATTTGGTAGTTGTATAACTTCATCTATATCCTACAAAAACTGAGGAAGTAGAAGAGACTTTGGATTATTTGCGTCTTGTATAACACCAAAATAATGATTTTTTACTTTATCTTTTATGTGCTAGTTAATCTCCTTAACAAAGTGAAAAAGTGACTTATATTGCTTCATTCCTTTATTCTTACTACATGCAAGTCTTCCTTGATTATGTTCAGCTCCACAGTAACAGCTGCAGTGAATTCAGCCTTGCTGTGGCTTAGCTAGGTGGGCATCCAACCCAAGTGGGCTTTTTGCACACTCCTATCCAACTATAGCTGAATATCTACATGCTTATGGTCCTGGAATACTGAAAAGTCAGAGTGGGTTCTGCAGTACAGTTCCATTATCTTTTTTTATAAGATTCATCAAGGAGTGTCTGGTTCTCATTAAATCTCTGTATTTCAGTTGAAGGTTCTTATTTCCTTGATACATTTGTATTGACTTCTCAATAGGGTTTGAAGTCACTAGGATAACGCAAAGCATTTAAAATGTCGCATCCAAACAAACAAGTTCATATACTTCATTTTTATTCCCAGCCTTGCAGGGTCAAAAGGCATTCCTGGTCTGGACTAGCCAGGGATTCTTATTTATTAGATACATTCATAAATAATATGGGATGCAATTTATTTTCTTCAGCAGGCTTTTTTTTATGTCCCTGTAGTATGTGTATTTTGTATAGTGTATTGTGAGAGAAGTCAGACCTTTTGAATATGAATTGTTAAATAACAACTTTGGGGGTTTTGATAGTCATATATTATCCATTCTTGAACTGAATTAACATTTTGCTGTTCTTCATCAACACATTTCCAAAATATATGGTTATCTCCTTTTGGAAAACTAAAATATTACCTAAAAACTCATACCAATATGTACCAAATGCAATATTTCTTAACATACCACCTTTTAAACCTTTAGTCTCTTTGGAAATTGGAAAGTACACGCAGAAACAAGTATTTATATCTTGTTTCTGAGAGCCAGAATCTGTAAACCAGGATATTTTCAGCTACCTGCATTTTCCTGTGTTTCTTTTCCTCTGCATCTGATACAAAGCTGTCATCATTTCTCTCATTGCTCTTTTCAGGGATGGATTCCAGCCGTGAAATGAAATTCTCTTAAGTTTTATCTGCTGGAGGAAGAGAAACTTAATTTATAGTGCATTATGTACTCTTCAGTGCCTCTACATATGAACACTCTTAAGACAGTCTGGCCTGATACTTGTTCCCTTCAGGAATGCCCACAAGGAGTTGGGGGAAGTAGGAAAAGCACTTGCAGTCCATCCCCAGGCATGGCTGTGTGCTGCATTCCTGATATGGATGAATCCTTCAGCTCATCACCTTGAGGTGATAACTGAGGCATGAGGCTGAAAGAAACTAAATTATTCAGGCCTACATGGAAGTGAGGGGAATTGTGTGGGAAGTGGAAAAAAGCCATGTTTTATTCTTCACTTTTTGAAGAGATTTCTGAGTGTTATTCAGTTGGTGAATTTACACAGTAGATGTCCATGTGCTAACCTGTGGTGCTGAAGAAAAACAAATTTGCAGTAGGTGTAGTTGCAGAGCTGGATGCACTGAACCCCTAGCATCCTTGTGAGCAGGGTAATTTGTGTGATACATGCATGTATGTATGTAATGTATTCAGCTGGAAGCATGGAAGCCAGTGGTGTTTTGGAATTCAATCTTCACATCTTCATATAATCCTCTGCAAAAGGGAAGGTCACTGTCTGATGATTTGTAACCAAGTTGTGACTGACTGCCCCTGTCTGGATGCCAGGTGCCCCCAAAGCTGCTCTGTCACTCCCCTCCACCATGATCTGCACCATGGGCTCCAGGGGAATCTCAGCTCTGGCACCTGGACCACCTCCTCCCCTTCCTTCTCCACTGGCATGGAGTCATTTTCTAGCAACTCCTCACAGAAACCACCCCTGTAGCCTGGCCATGTATATCCATTACAGTACTATACCACAGACACTAAACAAGTTGAGGTTAATTATGCCTAATTATGCTAATCAGTGCTGGCAAATACCACCACATCTTTCTAAAGCAAAAACAGAGTTTCCCTGCTACCCCCCTTTTATAACATTTAAAATCAGATGATTAAGGGGGGGGGGAACCCTTCAGACTAACTGCAAATGAAGCAATGCACAAATGATTGTGTAGGCCAAGTAAGAGCCACAAATGCATTTGTATGGCAGTGCAGTGAATCATTATGCCCCCTTGCTAGCACTCAGAACCCAAGAACAGTGTAGCACTGACTTGATGTTCCTGCTTCCTGACCTGAAATACCTGGAGAATTCCTGCATCATGCACTGCAGATATACCTCCTGGGTAATTCAGGCTGATGGATTTCAAAGTGTTCCCAGTTACTGCATATGTAAAAATGATTGGGTCAGAGAGTTTGATGGAAAGCTGGAACATCAGAAGGAAAGATTGCTTCCAGCTCTCCTCCTTGGACAGCAAACTAAGGGAAGCAAATAAAGAATATCTGTGTCAGAACATTGGTTGCCTTTTAGGATTGTCTCCTTTGATTCATCGAATAAGGTGATTTTTGTATGGCTCAAAAAAATAGAAAGAGACTACTTCCCCCCACGCCTTCAAAAGAGCATCCATTTCATGGTTGAGAGTTCTGGAGAGAAGGGAGCAAGTATGCTTAAAAGTTGCTTAAGAAAACTTACAGACTTAAACATTGATAAATGCAGCTGTCTGGTGTTTGTGACTCTGGGTAATAATCATAAATATATCAAAAACTTCAGAGCATTCTGGCTGTGATGCCCTCAGGCAGTTGCAAATATCATTTTGGATGTTGACAAGCAGGATTTGTTTGTTCTATGTCAGCTGGAGCTGAGCATGTGCTTGTCTCTTCCAAGGACTCTTCTTGGGCACCAGCTCCAGTCCTGTTTCACCACACATGACTATGATGCTGCATTGACGTCTGTGCATTTATGACATTTTAGCAATAACTACTGAAATTGTATGCCCAACTACTTACCACAGAAAGCAAAACTAGGAAAGGCCTTGTATCATATCAAATAAAGGGGAAGACTTTGAAAAAACTTTTTCTCAAAGGCATATTTTCTTGGAGCAATTCTAACACGAGGTTTTGGGTGTCTGTTTTAGAACTGACCTTTGTTGACTCTCCTCTTCTTATTCAGTGTTCTTAACAGAGGACAAAGCCAACTCTGTGTTAAAAAGATACCCAAGAGCCAACACGTTTCTGGAAGAAATAAAGCAAGGTGACATAGAACATGAATGCAGAGAAGAAATCTGTAGCTATGAAGAAGCAAGAGAAGCATTTGAAAATGAGGAAAAAACGGTATGTTTTGCTGTGTATGTAAAGATGAGTGGGTATTTATGATAATTAGTGTATTTACACTAAACTTTTGGGTGTGCTGAGTGCTTGTGTGTTTTCCAACATTGCATTAGATTTGGTTTTGCACAGGGAAATTGTACTGGCAAGGCCAGTGATTTAGTAGCCAAAGCGGCGCAGGGAACCTTGCAAATTTCTTCTGAATTTCTTCAAATTTCTTCCAAAATTTACACAGGTGACACATTCCACAATTCAATGGCTTAGCTCTACATCAAAAAATAACAGTGTATTAAGGCATACTGGACATTTTAAGTTCTTGGCATTTTTTTGTTGGTGGTGATGTGTATCTCACACATGGTTGGTAAGATGGATAAGGCTGGCATGAGAATTTTTCTGCTTTATTAAAATGATGTTGTAGGACATGTGGTGTTTCTTCAAAGCTGCTTCTTTCTGCACACATGTGTTTTTACCTCCCAAACTTGACTTGGTGTGGCTATTCCTAATGATAGCTCATTGTTAAAAATAAAAATTATATAATTAAACATAATTAAAAATAATGTGTACAGTGAGACAACTTGTATTAAAATCTAACACAATATCACTTCTGCTTTTTGTTCCAGTCACTAGAGAAAACATAACTTAAACATGTTGTCTCTCAACTTCTTTCTCCCATTTAGGAACATTTTGTACTATGGTAATTGGCATTTCCCTTGCAGAGGTATTTGAGAAGTAATAAAATAGAAATAATTAAATTTCTTTTCTGCCACAAGTCGTGAAGGAACTTCCAATAAGGTCCTGACCTTTTATCCATTTCCACTACTGTGTCCTTTTTCCCTGGCTGCTGTGTTCTGCTGGGGGGAGTTGCTAATGGGCCAGGCTCTGCTAATGTGCAGTGGTGCCTGAGCAGCCTCATTTACTTGGGCTGTATTTAGTGCATTGTCCCTCAGCAGTATCCATCCACACAGCCACTTAGTAATACTTAACATCTGTGTCCCAGGGGATGGGAATGGATGCAGTAGACTGGGAACATGATACAGGATATTCAGAGAAACACAGGATCAATGCTTTCATAGTATAGATAGACTGGAGTTCAAATAGGGGCAGTAGCTTATTTATCTCATGATAACTTTTTATCTAATCTCTGCCTTTGTTTTTTTTTTTTTTTCTTGTCTGCTTGCTTCTTTGCTTTTCTGCAGTCTTCTGGGCAGGTCTGCAACATGCAGATTTGTAATATTAAAAAAAATATTGAGCAGTTCCCTCAAGTTATTTTTGGTGCATGAGTTTTTAATTAGCATTGTATATGTCAAGTGTGCATACATTCCATTCAATATTTCCAAGACAGGCTTAGGAATATTGACAGATTCAGAATTATTATTTAAAACTATAAAGTTAATTATAAAGATCAAACTATTATGTTAGGCTAGAGCCAACAGGGAAGAATTTGTAGGACTTTGTGGGTAAAATAGAATATGAAACTCTGTGTTGACAAATGTAATGCATGTGGAAGAATTGGGAACATTCATTATAATGTATGATTAGCTCTGAACAGAATTCAAAAACAAAATCTGAATTTCAATCCATGAAGACTTCAATTGAATTCTGAGCAGTCAAACTAAGCCAAAAAAAACCAAACTAAAACAAAACTCCTGAGTTGTAAGAATATGGAAGGAAGAAAGAACAGGGATCAAAATAAAGAGCTTACCCACATCTTGAATGTCTCTCATCTCTCTATCTCTTTAAAAGCAAATTAGTAAGTGAGGAAGGACCAGAGAAGTGTAACAATTGATCAGAGATATGGAAAGACTTGCATAACAATAGATCATAAAATAATTGAATCAGGGAATATGTGATGCTGTCTGTGAGATCAAGGCTGAGCTGAGGTCAGTTACTTGCCATCCTTCTGATGGCAGAGCCAAGAGAGCCTCAAAGGGAACTGGAAAGGTGCAGGTTCAAAGCAAATAGAAGTCTCTCCTCACCACAGTTAATGGAGCTGTGGACTGCCTTGTCACAGGATGTTTCAGATCCTAAAAGCTTGTATAGGTTCAGAGAACAGTGATGTAAATGAAGGGAAGATAAATCAGTCTGGAACCATTACTTAAAAGGAATCAACTTTGCCTAATGGAAGTTCTTGAGGTACAAATATGTGAAATCTGGGAGAGTATCTCTGCCTGCTTGTGTTTGAGCTCTTTCAGCAGTCTCCAATGATTACTGTCAGAGAGAAGTTAAGAGATAGGGTGAGCCCTAGGTGTGATCTTGTAAAGCTGTTTATTGGTGGTGCCAGTAATCCTGCAGGCAGCACTGCATGTGGTCACTGGTCAGGTGTCAGAGGTTGTTGAGAGGCTCAAAGATTTATTCAGAGGTTCCTGTGTGAAGTATCTGACTGTGATTGTGGCACTAATATTAATATAATTTCTATTAACTCATATTTAAAAATTAAATTGCATGAAGATTTTAAAAGCCAGAAGTCAGATTTTCATTCCTGTTGAAAATTTTCAGTGAATTTTAAATATTGCAGAAATTGCCAAGTTCTCTTTGTTGCTTTATTCAAGCAAAACAAACTACTGCTAAAAAGCTTAGTAAGCAACTCAAAACTTGTCAGCACCATATCTAAAATGATATGATTGAGTAAGACTTCCAGTGTTGCTCTGTATGTAATTATGGAAGCTGGATAAATACTCATAAGAGAAGATGTTAATCTTGAAACTGGGGGCAGACCAGAAGGAGAGAGTGTAGCAGGTGCACTCACTTCCCCTTACTGCTCTGTTCTTACCCTCTGCCTGCTGAATACCAAGCAGTCTTCTGGCTTATTATCAGTCCACCTTTAAAACAAGTCAGGCAATTGACAAAGAATCATGAGGATGACAATGCTGCCAAATAGAATAAAGGCCTCCCCTGACATTCTCAATAGAGTGTGAGCCTTGACTTCTTTGTGGATCCCTTATTTGATTCAGCATTCAGATCCATCTAACTGATACTGACTCTGTTCTGAAAAGTATTACAAATGAAAGGGAAACAGAATTCTGGAAAATTTTGCTGTAACTGTCTTTGGGATGTCTTTGAGAATTCCTTTTCATTATTTCAAACTGGATTTGCCAAAGCACTAATGTACATTCAGAAAAATAGTTCTTGGCAGGAATATATGGTAGATGTTTTCTAAGTGTTTGCTATTGCAGTTGTCTCATTCTGTGGCGTGCTTAAGTTTTTTAGCCTTATAAGGCTTTTACACCTGGTATTCCAAGTTGTACAGCACTCAGGGATAAATGATTACTGAACTGTCCTTTTGATTAATCACAAGTTAGTAATTCTGTCAAGCAGAAAGTCCCTTTTGTTATTAGTTAGAGAGATCAGCAGTTGTGGGAGGGATGTTTGTTCTCCAGCTTATAAATTACTCTTTAACTTTCTGTATGAGTTTTGCAGACACTTCACAGATTTTTCAGTCTTCCCCCTCTTGGTCTTCTTCAAACAGTAGTTTTTTTTATGAACAGCAGTTTGTACAAATCCTCACACCATGCAAACTCATCTAAGTTGTCTGTGGCTTTGCTGGGCAGGATTTGACTTTGACCAGTTGTCTTGTACTCCTCCTGCACCATCCCTTTACTCTGCAGTGTAGCTGTGGGGTGGTAGAGCAGAGGGAGAGCTTGGCAGCTGTGCAACTCAGACCTGAAGGATGAATTTCCTGCAGTTCCTGTCAATTGTGGCAGTCTGGAGCTAAAAGTCTTTATGCTTCTCTTAGAGACTTGACATGCAAAAATGTGAACTGGGAACTTGGGATCTAGTATGCTAACACGGTTATTTTTGGTGGGGTTTTGTGGAGGTTTTTTTTTTCGTTGGTTGTTTTTTTCTTTTCCTGTGAAGAAGAACATTTAAAATTTTTTTTCTTTTCTTTTTATTTTTAATGACTAAGCAAATGTTTCTTTCTTAGTGTTTTTCACCTCTGTGCAGAACCGTATTCCTCTCTCTGTAAGACAGTGTGAGACCTAAAGTAATTTCTGACTGGGGAGTGGGGAATGTCTAAACTGTCTTGAGTTTTCTTTGCCTTGCATGTAAATGAAAGAGGACATTAAACTACTTTCATCCTTAAAGCAGTTTAAACTCTTACTTTAAGCTCTTTATGCATCTGTCTGGTCACATCACCAAGTCAAACATCCCCAAAGCAGCACACCCTGTTCTGCACTAAGTGCCTGCCACTCTGGGAGAACAAAACAGATTTTCTGCTGCTTTGCTAAGAAGCAGAGTGCCAAGGAAAGAGGATGTTTCAGCTTTCTGAAGATACAGAGTCATTTTCTACAGCAGATAGATCTGACCTAGAAGTAGCATGGAAACAATGTTAAAATACCAGTCACTGCTTACTACCCTTCTGTTGGAGAAGGTGCCTGTCCTCTGCAGTCTGCAACACATAATAGATTGTTAGGGGAGAAGTGTGATTTCTTCTTTTTTCGTCAAAACTACCATTCTCCTCCAGAGAGTCTTTAAAATGACATATCCTTGCACAGTATATTTAATGATTTTCAGTAAATCTTTGGTCTTAAAAACAAACATTGTACAATTTTATTTCTTTGCTGCCATTGAGGCCAGACATCAGTGATGTGGAATGTTTGGTTCCAGTACATACAGCAGCATTTCATAATCCTAATTAATCCTTTTCTGCTTATTTTAGTTAACAATATGTTATTTAGTCCACTAAGTAATCTAGTTAGCTGTATTCTAACCAGATGCAAAAGTAATAGGTATTCTTAATTGCCTGGTAGTCGGGGGGGAAGAGGATGAGGTGCTTGGTTCTGCCAGGTTTTACCATGCAGAGATCCCAAAAGCCCTCAGTTTTGCAGCTAATGGCATTTTTCAGTGTTAGTTCCCTTCAAAATACGTTTTTCTAAACTCAGAACCGTTAGTTTGGGATTCACTGTGGAACACATATCAAGGAGAGCCCTTGTAGAGAAGTATTTAGAGTCCATCTTTCCAGTCTTTCTTGCTTTGTTTTAAGGAATGCCACCAGACACAGCTTAGATGATTTGGACCCGGGTTCACATCAAAGAGGAGCATTGTGACAACCTGCTTTTGGTGTGAAGCCTTAAAATTTTGGGAAAATGCCTGATCCTGGATTGGTATAGGAGTTGAAATTGTTTTGGTTTTTGAATTTCTGCATAGAACAACTGAATTTATCTTCGGAAAAGAAAATTTACAGCAGAATTAATTGTTTCATGCACCTGGCATTGCTCTTAACCTGAGCAAATTCTGATCCAGAAGTGCTGTAAGTATGTGTTTTGCCCATGGTGTCCTGCCTTTGCACAGGGAAGCTTGACCTTCATGCTAGAGGGATTGTGCTGCTTCTGGACTCAAGCTGCCTCTGGGGTCAATTTGGTGGCATTTTCTGTTTAATGCTCATCATGTGGCAGCTAAACTAAAAAAACCTGATGGATCTGATTTGCCTGTGCACAAAGTCACTGCAACCTGAATACATCATTTACTAACAACTGAGCAATGACAATTTCAATTCTACCTGGTGACTATTTTATAAATAGTTGCATGAAATGTGTGCTGTCATTTAAAATTAATGTGATGCTGGCAGGAGCATGAGAGGGTCAAGTCGGTGGATTTTTAAAGAAAACTAGAGTTAAGAGATTCTGGCATGGACTGGGCAGGTATCATTAAGTACAGTTTTTTGGAGTTTGATGTTTTTAACTATACTACAATATACTAAAATATACTAAATAATGACTACAAAACACAGTGGAAGTGTTTCATAGTAGGAGAGACATTACAGGTCTATGGATGGCTATGCTTTTGAGGCAGGGTATGCTTTTCTTTTGCACTGTTTATTCATAGCATTCACAGCAGAAGAAATTTGATGGTAACATGGTATTTGTGCTTCCACTTGCTCATATTAACACAGCAAAGAAGATTCATGTATTGGTGTCCCCCTTCATCTTTGTTTTGCACTTGTTCGTATTTTCACTTTATCTTCCATTTATCTGTAACTATGCTGTCAAGATTTCTAGAATATAATAATCTGTATAATAGTCTCACAGTTATGGAGCTATTTTTAACTGTAAACAGAGGATCTGGATCAACTCAAAATAAGCTGACAGTGATTGCTGTATGAGCCAGAGGGTGGGGCGTGTCTAAATTATGATAACACGGTGCAGCATAGTTGTGCTTTGCCAAAATGGTCAGTCATTCTGAGCCAGTGTTTCCCTGTCAAATTGTACAAGTGTATTATTCAATCTTAAAACAAACAAACCCTAAACTTGAATCTTGAGTGGTGCTGACAGATTCTGATCCACCAGAGGGGCTGATGTGCATGCTGAGGCACGGGCTTTCGAGATATTTTCTTTCCTAGTTTGTTTTGTGGTTGGGTTTTTTCTTTTCTTTGTGTGTTATTGCTTAGTTCTGTCTCTGCTGCGTGTTTTTAAACAATGAGTGCAGATATAAGAATGTTTAAAAGTGGTGAGGAATTTGTTTGCAAAACCAAATCCCTTTTGTATCACTAATCACATGAGAAGAAAAATTGAAAGTTTGTGTATGCCTATCCATTCCAGTTCTTATTTTAATCATCAATATTTGAAATGCTTTTTTTTTTCCCTCCTCATTCTTTAAAACAACTTGCTTGCATTGCTTGTTTTTTATTAACTGTGTTATAGTTTCTGACATGTTGTGTCTTGCTCTTCTAGAAAGAGTTCTGGAAAGTCTACAAAAACGGACTCCAGGGAGAAAGTAACACAGGACATAGCTGGTATTCATTTTACCTTGCATTCCCATTAATCATTGGCCTTTTTGTTATCCTCATTGTCGTTTTTGTCATCTGGAGATGCCTGTTTAAAAAGAAAATGCGTAGGCAGTCGGTGTACGTGCACAGGGGAGCCCACGGAGCGCTGGGCGACGGCGCCGATGGCAGAGGGCCCCTCCCGCCGCCTCTCAGCATTGTTCATTCCCCACAGGAGGAAATGTATGAAGTCAGTGGGCTCTCTCCAGGAGGTCTGAGCTATTCAGATGCACGGTCAGACTCAATATCCACAAGGCTCTCAAACTGTGATCCTCCTCCTTCCTATGAGGAAGCCACTGGGGAAATCAGTGTGAGAAGAAGCGAAACTGAACAACATTTAGATCCACCCCCACAATACGAAGATATTGTGAATTCCAGTTCAGCCAGTGCCATTGCACTAACCCCCATTGTCACCAGTACTAAGTAAAACAAGAATGCCATGGACCTTTTAAAAATCATTAATCATTTTGTAGCACTTTATCTTGGCTTATTATGCATTTCTGTAATTGAACGGACTTGTATACAATGAATTTCACCTTTTTTAGGTTCACTTGCTCTTTGGGTTTGGGATTTTTTTCCCCTATTGAATGTCTTAAAAGATAAGGAATCTGTATTGAGAGTGTAGTGCAGATAGAGATGTGGTGCTCTGTCATACTTCTCAAAAGTACCTCTGTTTTGAAGGATGTCACTTGTTTTATTCCAAACACTATCCACATTCCCCACAAGATTTGTGGGATCCCCCTCCCCTTTCTTACTGCAGACTGGCAGAATTCCCTGAAATAGGGAATCTTTAAGCAACATTTTAATAATTACTAACACTAGAGAGGACTGATTTTGCAGTATTGCCTCTTGTCTGGTTGGTTCCTTTTTCTCATTGGGATTTTTGTTACATGCTGCACCCTCTCCTGGCCCTCGGAAGCCTCGGAGCCTTTGTGTTCAAACCAGGATCTCGTGTAGAGAGTGCTGGTGTAAGAGCAATAATTCCAGAGTCCTAGCAGGAGAGGTGTATTCTAAAGCTTTTGCTATTACAGCTCAAAATTCTGTAAATGCTTAGAAGCTGACAATTCAAGACACTGATTGGTGGATTTAATGGTGTAAGTTTTTGTCTGTGTTCTGCCTTTTCTGTTTTCCTATCTCGTTTTACTTTTGTATTCTAGAAGTGAGAAGTGTGCATATGTTAACTTCAGAACTTGAAAGTTCATGCAGCACTAATAGTGGAATACTCAAGAGTGGATAAAATCCTGATCATGGACTTCCTACTGTGATTTTTCTGTGGGACCAGGATGTAATCTATAAGCACATACACCCAAAGGCATCATTTTCCTTTTTAAAGGGGGAAAATTGAAAGGAATTCAGTGTCTGAAACTTCCTTTTTTCTCCAACTTTTAAAACCTTCCTCAAGGTTTTGCCAGCTATAAACCCCTTCCTCAAGTTCTGATACTCCCTTGCCTACTGACCTGAACCTTATGTGCACCTTGTACTAATGCCTGTGGAAATTCTTTGCAGAGAATATAAATATCTTTTTTCAACAACAAATAAATTTACTGCTTATCCATTCCAGCAAGGAATACTAAGAACATGCAAGCATAACCCCAAGCATTAGTGTGGAGTGACCTTTTGAGGCTGAAGCGATGAATGCAAGTTGCCTACAGGTTTGTACAGAATTTCATCCACTTGGTTTAGGTGGCACAAATTCTAGTGTGATAATTCTTCTTTCACAGGTTGATTTAAAAGTTAATTGCTCAATTTAATTTCTGAATATTAGTTTCAGTTTTCTTAATTCCCACACCAAGTAGCATGGCATTAGCTTAGTACTATTCTGTGTTCTACTAATCAATTACCACCAATTGAAATGAGTTGAGCCCTGAAGGACTAAATTATGTTATGTTGGCTTTCTTACAATAGAAACCCAAACTGTCTTGTTTCAAACACCCCAAATGAAATGCCAGTGCCATCTGTTTGAAATTGCTCTTAATGGCCCTCTCATGGGGGCTTGGCCCAACTGTTCCCAAAGGATTTTTATGGAAGGAGACTGGAAGGAAATGGATGCTTATAGATGGGTGTGTAAGTGCACACTTTGATAAGAATATGATCTAATGTATTGCCAAGTGGAGTCAGGAGTTCTCATTTTTGGCAAAGAGTAAGTTGCCTTTGTTGCCTGCTGGGCATCTTCAGCTGCTAAGGCAAGTTGTATTAGAGATTAACTCCTGGCCAAACTTCTGACTCTGCTGTCAAAACTGTAACTCATATTTCTATCCATTATATATAATAGATATATTAAGATAAATGGGTAAGTGTTTTGGACACTTGTAGTAAAAATTGCCTGGGTTTTGTTTGTGGACTGTCAGACCTTTTCTTTTGAAGTGGTTTTAGCTCTTGTGAATCCTGAATTGCCACTTGTGGAAGTTAAAGCTCCTTTCATACCGAGCAAGAGGTAATAAATACACAACTTTAGGCAGATTCACCAGAACAAAGTGCCTCATCCCAGCGTGCAGAAACCACCTCAGAAAGAGCTGGTACCTCAGTGTCTGTGCCATATTGGCACCTCCTGTGCCTGCCAGCACAGATAGTAGTTTTAGCAGTAACTTCCTTGTCAGGATATAGGACTTTCCTTAGGAAATGCATGGAGATCACCCATGTCACATTAAGTTGTTAAGCAGCTGTCATCAACCCCTGAACACGGGCAGTCTGCTTTAGTAGTTTAGAGATGAGCTGGCTTTTCTCTTTTTTCTGTGTTTTCTTTACTTTGTATTCCACTACCACTTTTAAAGGGTTTGTTTCTGGCTCCTAAGTTGAGTATGTTACTGTGTCCTGTAGATACTTTCATGTGCAATCCAAAATTGATGCTTGCCATTCCAAAAAAAGTCACAACCAAAAACTTGAAGTGATCTATGAGTTGAATTAATTGGACAATGCCTTTTCCATGAGTACATGAGTATGAAAGCCATTGTGGGCTATAAAATTATGTCTTGGTGAATAAATTTGATATTTAAATGAAACCTATGTGGGACAGTTGTGCAAATGCATTTCCTCTAAAACATGAACAGTTTTCTCCATGTTGGAATAGTGTCAACAACAAATTGTTTCTTCTGTTTTGTGAAATGTGGGAAAATAGCTTAGTCTTGTGGTTGGCTTTTTTAACCTGATTGAAAAATAAAATTTTATCTGTACTGGGGTTTTTACAGCTTTTTTTTTCTTGTTGATTTACCTATCTTGTAATTGCATTGCCATGCAAAAAATAAAAATTTATAGTTGTACCTCTCTAAGGTTTTGCAACTCTGAATGCAGTGCTGTCTTCACTGATGACACAAATAGTCAAGATGCTGACTTTCCCACTTCTGAATGTAACATTGAATTTCATCTTGTATTAGGACTGAAATGATTTAGCTGCGAAAACTAACGTAAAGGTGGCACTGTTTTAAGAAATTATGGAAAACTAATGATTTGCTTATATGATATTAAGATTAGTGAAGGTTGTTCTCTCTTCACTGGATGTAAATAACCTCTGATTACAGTATTGTATATTTTAAAGGGGTTTGGTTTACATTAAATTATCCTATTTAAACATTTTTGCCTATGTTTATAGAAAATTTTTTGTAACATTTGTTTTTCAATATCCTAAATAAAAATTTTTAAGATGCCTCTAATTTTTCAAAATATCACTTTTACACAACTAAAGTGAGTATTAACCTTGCGTATTTAAGTGGTCTTTTAATTTCATTCATTACATGGACTTAATCAGTTTCATGAATCAATTGTTTGGATGATATAAAATACAAATTTTGTTTGTGGGTAGGCAAGTCTATAATTTTTAAATTCAGGCTCAATTGTTATCAGAGTTATGCGTTTGCATTGTTTTCTATTTTTTAAAAAAAAGCATTTAACACTGAGATGAGCTCATTTGCTTAGAGTCTGGTGTTAATAAAACCAAAGTTGTGGGTTCAATCCCTGTATGGGCTGTTCACTCAAGAGTTGGACTTGATGATCCTTCTTGGTTCCTTCCAACTCAGAATATTCTGTGATTTGTTGTAGCCATAGCTATGTAAGTCACAGGCTGAGGGAAAGGAAACTAGAAAAGAAATGTTGAAATTGGAGGATTTAATTTCAAAGTTCCCCTCAGCCACTTGGAAGTGATTACAAAATGTCATCTCAGCTCCTGGAATGATGAATTAACAGAGAACAAAACCAAACTCAACCTTGTGTAATGATTCCTGCTGGAAGCTGAAGGTCTCCATTCCAGGCAACACGCAGTGGGTGTCACTGCTTCCTGCTCTGCTAATCAGGATGAAGTGTCCCTGGCACTGTTCACCAGGGCAGGCTCGGTGGGAGAGGCTGGAGAAGCCCCGAGTGAGGTTTGTGTCTCAGAGCTGTGAACCCAAGTGCAGATTTTTGCTGCTCATAACAAAAGGGCAAAGAAAGCAGCAAAAGGCAGTGACTTTCCAAGCTGTCAGTGCACAGTGTGGCCCCGTGCTCCCCTTGGGAATTTTCGTTTGTGTATCCCAGGCCAGCACTGTCCGAACAGGACGCTCTGCCCTGGGTTCGGTGGGGCTGGCTGTGCACACACACATTTGTGTCCTGCCACACATCCATCAGCACAGGCTGGCGTGTGACCGTGGTTCAGCACTCGACTGCCCCTGCAGGTCTGGCTTCCAGCTATGGGAACGTGGGGAATGCAGTGCTGAACTGGTGTCATGAATCTCAGTGTCTATAAAAATCAGATCATTGTGAGGGTTACCAGTGATGAATGTTCATTATTTATTGTTTCTCGTGCCCAGAGCAATGTGCTGTGCTGCTCTAAATCACACTGATAGATTTCTTTTTATTTTCTGCATAAAGTGAGCTTTGTAAATGTCTCCTAGTGCCACTTGCTGATTTTTAAAAAGAAGGAAAACCATGTTCAGCTGAAAGCACTGAGGTGACATCTGTACTTTTTCATTGCTTGCTGCACACACATTTGATTGATTTGCTACAGGGTAATTGAACTTTGAATTTTGCCAGAAAGTTGAAGTACACTTTTCTTCTGCAGGGGTATCTCGGTAATTGTATTTTTCATTTGGCAGTGAATTATTGAATGCTAAGTAACAAGTCAGTGCAGGAAAGGTCTTGCTTATGCTATGTTGACCATATCTATCTATCTGTAGGTAGATACAGATATCTCCAGCACATATATTTTACAGCATATTATACAGGACTTGCTTACCATTTAGATCTCTGCAAATGTTTGCTGTAATGTTAGACCAATGTCCTCTTTGCCTGTCCTGTCTCTGTGTATCCTGCAATAAAGACACACTGACTGCTGTGCTGTTTTCCCCTTTAGAAACAAAGCCCGAGAATCAAAATGACAATTTTCAGTGTGCCCTGCTGTTTCCTTCTCCGCTTGGAAGCATTGTACATAACCGTGTGGCTCCCGGGGTTAGCTGAGGAGCTTAAAGCAAAAAGGAAACAAGTATTTAAAAAATTAATTTTGATACTGCCAGCAATGAAATCTTTGCATAAGGAATAGTCTATGCCAGACTGTCTCCCTGGCCTTTCCTGTGGTGTGGGATGTGTTTTCCCACACTACAGACCCTGAATCAATTCCATGGGTCAGAGGCTTCCAATTTGACTTTTCTTTATTTTCTTACTTAGTCCTTGCCGCTGGCACTGGTGCAGCAGCCGCTCTTGGCTGTGCACAGGGGCTGGAGTTGTTTGGTGACACACAGCTGTACAAAGGTGGCTCTGGGACCCAGGCTTCCCTGCTTTCCTCCCTTGACCTTGCTGGTCTGCTCACACCCAGACCAGGCAGTATTGTAGTGCTGGACAAAGCACTGAGGGGATGAATGAATGCAGCGTTTGGGACCAGAGGCAGGTGTCAGCCTGCTGTGTCACACGGTGAGGCACAGTCTGTTATCACCTGTGGCCTTTTCACTACCAGTCTGAATGCAGCCACCTCCTGTGGGTTGTTTCCAAGATTAAAACCACTGCAGGCAACATTTCTTGCCAGGACTTTCTGTGAAAAATGGTCCTGTCAAAGAAAAGCAAGGGTGATGGGACCAGCTGAAACATTTTCCCTAGCTAGTATCCTTAAACTCTCTTAGCACAAGTAATTTATTGCCATTCACTATTAGAATTACTATTTAAATTTTCTCATGCTTTTGTTGTGTCTGCTTTTCTGTTCATGGTTGTATTATAACAATAGGTTTTTCCTTACAGACAGGTGAAGGTAAAACATACGCATAATCATGAAAAGCTACTTTTTTTTTTTTTTTCATTTTTCTGTTTCTGAGTTTTTTTCCTCTGAGCTTGCTGGTTTTTGCATTTTGTTTAATAAAAGTGCTGAATGATGGTACTTCCTTTTTCTGCTCCCCCTAAAATCTTTCACATGATCCTCTAGGAAAACGCATAACAGTTGATATTTTTATTGTGCAGATTTTCTAGAAGAAATATAGCTTTGAAAAGAACTTCTGTTATTTTCTCTTCAATCCTTTTATTCAGCCTTATGGAGTGTTACTTGTAGCTTAGTTTCCCTTTTCTTGCCTAATTGTGCTTCCACCCTCATTACCTTCCAGCCTTTCCACACAGGCAGCTTGGCTCCATGAAAACATTACCATTGGCAGGAATGTTTAAAAAGGGGTTTCTGCTCTGCACATTGCTTTCAGATTTCAGCATTTACTGTTCTGCATAACCCAGCATTGACTTCCTGAAAATTGTTCACAAAATCCTGATCCCAGTGCCAAGCTGTCAGCAAACCCCCAGCGCCTGTGGAAGGCTGGCTCTCACCCTGACCTTCACCCACAGCCCTGGAGCAAGGATTTGAACTTGTGCTGCCTCCATTGGAGGGCATTTAGGGAGCTTAGAATATTAGACTAAGCTTGCAGTCTTTATCTTTCTCAAGCTTCAAAATCCTTTGAAATTCTCTATACTATATGCAGATCTCTGGGTATAGTGAATTTAAACTGCTTAACATTGACTTAATTTACTTAGTAACTTCTTATGGATTGTTGGAAAGCAGACCAGTATATTTCTGTTATGGGATATCATAGAGTTTGGGTTTGAGCTGTTCTGATTTTTTTCTATGCTAGTGACACCCACCTTGGTATTACACTTTTTGGATCACAAATTTCATCTGGAACCTGAGAAATCTTCACTAGTGTAGGTTTTGTTGCTTGTTTTTGTCAAAACTCACATGGGTCCCATTAGCAATTTTAGTTTCACTGAATTACTCTTCAGTATAGAAGTGTTTATTTAAAAAATTCCTGAGGAGCAGCAATTGATGATTTTATGATTGACTACAGTGATATCTCCTAGCAACATGACTGAAAAAAGATCATCCCACGCTGCTCATTTGTCCGGACATTTCCAGATTGCTGTGTTTATCATGATGAGGCTGACTAAGTCATCTCATTTCACCAGTACTCCCTGCAGCACATTTTCTGCCCATTTTGTATTGAAAAGGGTTCTCCAAAGTCACACCTAAGGTGTAAGGCTTTTTCAGAGTCCTGTTTTGAGATTTGCAAAATCCCTCCCAGGCAGCTGAGTAGTGCTACCCCACTTCCCCAAAGCATTCACTTCCCTTGGCTGCCCTTTCCCAGGAGCTCTGGTGTGCCAGGACCTGCAAAGATTGGAGGCCTGTGGAGTTCACTTTGTTGTCTGACACAGGAATTCAGAGCCAGGTACAGCCTGTGGACCTTTCATCTGGCACCTCCTCTGTGCTGGTGACGATGACAAATGAGTAACTTGCTCACGGTCAACATCATTTCAATAATCCTTTATTTTAAAGAGAGTGCTGTTGTCGCTAGTGAACAAATGCTCCTCTTCCAGGATACGTCACAGGTGAGATTCTGCAAGAGGCTACCCTGCAGTCTCCCACCTCCTCATGGCACTTCCCTCTGCTTTCCCAGAGCCTCCTCCGGCTGGGAGGACACTGTGTCCCCCCCACAGGTGCTGTGTTGGCCAGAGGCCGGTCAGCAGCCAGCTGTGATGGAGGCATTGCTGGGTGGAGGTGCCTTTCCACACTCCTGGGGTGGCCAGCAGTGAGGGAGAAGTGCTGCTGGAGCACAGGCTGCTGCGGGGTGTGCCCTGTGACACAGAGCAGGGCTCTGCCTGGCTGCCTGCTGCATGAGCCCCTGCAATTAATGCCTGCTGCATGGGACCATGCAATTAATTAATGCCTCTGTCCCTGTTTACAGCCCTGCTTAGCTTCAGGAGCAGTGTGTGGCACCGTGCTGCAGGTGAGCAAAGCTGCTTGGGAAGAGCTGCTCACTGCACGTGGGACAGGGCAGGGCTGGGGGAGCTGCACCAGCTCCCCGTGGTTTGTTCTGCTTTACAAACCCCTGAGCTGCCACTGAGCTCTCCCTGGGGACATCCCTTCTCTCCATGTGCCATGTCCCAGCAGCACCTCAGCTGGATTTGTGCTGCAAAAGAGGCTGAGAGAGCATCACAGGTTTTCCAGGCCCTGCCCCTGTATCTGTTACTTCCATGGCCTTAATTTTAATTTCTTTGGGGTAAGTTCTAAAAGCTGCATGTTTTTCACATGGCTTTGAAGGCAGTTTAAACAAATCCTGTGAAGGTACCTCGGGAGTGTTCCCACTATCACTGTCCAGTGGCTGATACAAATTGTGTTCTTCACTTTGTTATTCAAACAGCTGGCAGGTGAGTTAATTAATTTTAACAGAATGCTACAGGGTGAGTTTGGCAAATCTAATTATTTGAAGGGCACTCAGAAATGTTAAAAAGTCTCTTTTAAGGCCAAATCTGAAGAAAGTGGTGCAATTAAATAACAGTCTAGTATTTTTCCTTAAAAAAGAGAGAGAGAGAGAGAGAAATAAAAGAGGCCAGTTCAACTAAAGTAATTACTTTCGTAGTAGTGGTTTAAAAGTCCTCCAAAGCCCTTGGCTTTGCTCATGTACACATCTCTGATACCTTTATAGGTTTATTGTCTACATTTGGATCAAATTAACACGTGCTTCTCTGTTCTGTCTTGGCCTGCCTTGGTGCTGTGGCAGCAAATTCACAGCAGGGAGATCAAAATGGGGCTATTGAACCAGTCACACAGAACCAGCCACCCTGCAGAGCAACCAGAGATACGAGTCTGCTAAACTGGATCAGCCAGTGCAGGCACTGCTGGAATCTGTGTGAAAGAGTCAACTTCCAAAGAGGGTTAATCAGAGGCTGCTTGGTGTGGAGAGAATCGTGCAGGAATGCTGAGGTTATCCCAGCAGCCTTGCAGTGACTGTCTCACCTGATAGGTATTTTCATTCCTTAGGATCTTTTTAAGTCACCTCTCTGCTCCCTTGGTGGTGTGAATGAGGTTATCTCTACAGGGCATGCAGATAAAGTGTCCCCTAGAGCCATGAGATTTGCAATATTTTTCTTGTCATTTCCCTTTCAAGCCTCTGTCAGTAACAATTGAGTTTGGCCTGCTGTATTCACGTTAGGAAATCAAGGGAGTGAATTTCTATGAATGTTTCTGTATTCATGTATCATCTCCACCCTTGCTGGGAATGAGAATCCGTCTGAGGTGAGTAGCGAGTTCCTGTCGCTGTGTCTGGCTGTAAACCATGACATGTCCTGAACAGCTGACCCTTGCTGTGCTTGAAAAGCACAGATGAAGGACTGTAAGGAGTTAAATCCTACTGTAATTTCAGGATTTTTCCCTTTAGTCATGTTCCTCTTGAACTGAGCACTCTTCAGAACACCTCTTCATAGATTAGACTCTTTTATTCACGCAGGTGCCAAGGTAAATTTGCAACAGAAGTTTTCTTTCACTTGTGAATAACCTTGAGAAAGATTCTTTCAGCCAGTAGTTTGGCCAGCCTTATAGAGAAAAGAATTGAGCAATTTTGGCTAATCTCATCGTGTTGAAAAAGACATACTAAAAAAAATATATATTAAAAATGCAGTGGTTGTGCAAAAGTCCTTTCTCAGTACATTTTTCCAAGTAACCATTTCAAGCTTTTATCTCTTGTTGAGCTTTGTTTCTATCACTAATAAACCTGTATGAGACAAATAATGAAATATTGATTTGCCAGCTTGAAAACTTTTTCTGCTGCCATTTTATTCAGTGCATCCATTGGCAGCACAGCAGAATGGAGGTTTTATTGTGGATTGAATGAACCCATTGGTTTGAGCATTGCATTGCATTGTAACATAGCAATAAAATTGAGGGGCACATTTATGCCATCTGTTTCATAGTGAAAAAACAAATAACTTTTTAGTGATGGCCTCAAAGAATAAATCTGGATTTAGAAAAGAAAAATAATTGGAGCTTGTAATGCTAGGAACAGCCTAAGATGTTGCACAGCCTCCTTCACCCACTGTTGCTCAGCTGCAAAGTTCCCCCAGGTGTTTCTTTGTTTAGGCATCCTTAGGTGTTATAGTCTGCTGGGTTAAGGGCTCAAAAAAACAATCTCTAAGTCATACAACACTGATTCAACAGATGTTTGCCTCCTCCTATCTCATCTATTGCTTTTATCAGGTTTCCATTTTTGGAGTGGGCAGACAAGAAAGCAGTCAGGTTACATTGCTCCACCATCAATCAGTGTTAGAAAACAAAGTTAAAAGGTCACAATCGATGAGCAAGAGGCAAACATGAAAGAGTTTTGTTCAATCTTTCATCAAAACAATGTAAAATCTAAGACATGAGCCCTGTGTTATCAGAAAAAAGAAGGCATTAATTATTGTAATAAAGATAGAATGTGTAGAAAATA
The DNA here is from genome assembly GCF_052056855.1 of Sturnus vulgaris. NCBI lineage: Eukaryota > Metazoa > Chordata > Aves > Passeriformes > Sturnidae > Sturnus > Sturnus vulgaris. The sequence continues at coordinate 110,621,081 of NC_142244.1, forward strand.
TTTTTTCCTTGGGAAATGAGTGATGTAAGATAACAGGTTTCTCTTATTCTGTTCTCTCATCAAATATTTGATATTGTAGTCCTTGTGGCTTTAAGTAACCTGTGACCTGAACAAATGGTCCAAAAACTAATGTCCTTGTAGCTGTTGAAATCTGTAGATACTGAATGTGATTAAGATGAGCAATGAATCTTATTATTAATTATATTTGTTGAAAAGTCATAAATGTTATGGTTTATCTACTTAATAAGAAATTTCAAAAAAGTCTTTCTTCACATTCAAACTGACAGAGAGTAGGTTTAGATTCGATATTAGGAAGAAGTTCTTTACTGTGAGGCTGATGAGTCCCTGGCACAGGTTGTTCAGAGAAACTGTGGTTGCCCCATCCCTGGCTGTGTTCAAGGCCAGGCTGGATGGGGCTCTGAGCAACCTGGTCCAGTGAAAGGTGTCACTGCCCATGGCAGGGGTTTGGAACTAGATTGTCTTTGAGGTCCCTTCCAACCAAAGCCACTCTGTGATTTTATTCTATGATTCTTTGATGGACAGGAGCTCTTGCAGGGAGTTTCTCTACAGTTTCTTGTTGTTTTCTATGCCCTCTTTCCCAATCCTCTCTGATACATCTGGATGACCTTTTGTGATGGTATCTGTCCAAAGTCTGAATAGTCTCTCATGTAAGAGGAAAGGAGAAGACAAAAGATGTCAGGGCTGTTGAGGCCACTGCTTTCTGGTCCAGCTACAGCACTGTGGTGCCTCAGGGCATCTGTGCACACTCCCAGTGTCAAAATTCCTCACTGGCATATCCTGCCCTCTTCAGCTACCTTATCCCCAATTCCTAGTCCTGGTTTCTTACCTGCCAAAACTTTACACTTTCCTACAGCCCCCAACCCGCCCCCAAAATGCTGCTTACACAGGGTAACACCTTCAGAGCTGATTGCCTGAGTCAACCACCAGGTTCTGTGAAGGAGGTTTGAATCCTCACCCAGCTCCCGTAGGCACCTGGTTACCTGAGAAGGATGGAAGTGACTGGGTTTGTTTGTGTTTAAGCTACAGAGGGCAGTTTTCTATTTTTTTTTTTCTATTTTTTTTTCTTTTAAATAGTGTTTGCCAGTTTTAGGATGAAAGCTTGAAAAATATCATTAAAATGAGGAATAGTCACAAGGTAATAAAGAAACAATCTTCTTGCTTTAATGACTTGAGCTAAAAGCTAAATGACTGTAGCAGCTCAGATTGTAAAAGCAGTGGGAAACTTAATGAACAGTGACCCCACAGGAAAGTCAATCTGTCTGTTAATGTTTACTTTTGTCATTTCTTCTGAAAGTAATAAACCTCTATTATATAATCTATTGGTTAGAGAACCTGGGGTCAGGCTCCCATTGAGCTTAACTCTGCCAATCTGTCTCAGCTGAAATTACTGACCTTCCCCATGAAATAAACATCTCTAGCAGGAAATAACTGTGCAGGTACTTAGGGAAACAGCTTTGGTTGTGGGAAAAGGAAATTGTAATGAACTTGACTGCAAAAGCTCTAAATGGTTTGCAAATTCCCATAATGATAAGCTGATTCAGCCAGTTAAATTATGTAAAATATAATGAATGAAACTGTGATTAGTCAGTAGTGGCTGATGCCCCAGTTCTGTAACATGTCATTCATCTGGATGCTGTGGAATACTCACTGCAAATCTTGAAGCAAAGGTGGTAATCAAATAAAAGATAAAAATGTGAACCTCTTTGCTTATGTTTAGCTACTGAGAATATGTATTTACTTAACTAGATAGTGGGAAGAGGTATGCTGAAAGTTGGGTGATTTACAGAAGTGTATTTTGTCTGCAGCAAACCTTGGATAGCACCATCCACATGAGTTGCTGCTGTGAGCACAGACCTGGAAGACGCTGGAGCAGTCTGCTTCTGTCCCATGGCACAAGGCAAAACCAGCCCTGTCCTATAAAGTTCTTCATTTAGGCTCAAGTTTCAGCTTTTGTTTTAGTCTCATCTGCCTCTTAAATCAGAAACTGATCCTGTTTGTTTGTGCTCTGTGACCAGCATGGCTTTGCACAGCAGCTTGTGCTGTGAGAATGGGACTGTGCGTGGGTGGGAGGTCACTTTGGATGTGGCTGAGCTGACAAAACTCTTCAGGCTTTGCCTCCTGTCTTTTTTTTGGCCAGTTAAACAGTGGCAATTATCCAAAATCCAACCTCTGCATGTGCACATGCATCAGTGTTCAAATTTAACTAGAGATTTGTGAATTGTTTACAAACTGCATGTCACACTAAATCTGTACTTTCTTCTTTATGAAGCTTATATAAAAATTGTGTAGCCCTATTTACATATGTGTCTTGCAGGTAACATTTCCTGTCCATTAAAGTTTATTTTTCTTAAAAGCCTATTGCAATTTGCTGTCAAACATTTAACACAAGTAAAGAATCACATTTTAAGTCACTGAACTTTTTTTTATAATTTCCACGATTTTTTCCTCTTTTTTCATTTTTGTTGCTGGCTGGGAATAGGTTCTGAGAGTTGGAAAAACTGCTTTTCTCAATGGCAGTGTCCTTTCCCATTAATCAAACTTGTTGATGTAAAGGAAATCTTCCATCCAGTGGTTCCTTAGTGCTGAAGTACACAGAAAAGTTGGTGCAAATTAGTCTGGAGAAGGTCACTATTTTCGTGAAAAGAAAATTAGCCTATAAGTGATCATACTGGTCTCCAGGCTGTCCTGTCACTACAGCAGCCCCAGGGCAGAGCCACGATGGGAACCATGACCAGGGACCACCACAGACCCAAGGATGGGCTGCCATGGCTGTGGCTGTAGGGCAGCTCTGTAGCTGAGCCAGGGGCCCAGCAGGTGAAGCTGGGACAGCAGGGTCTGCCCCAGACCAGGACAGAAGCCCCCAGTGCTCTTCCTCACTGTCTTTTCCTACTGGAGCCAGCCCTGGGCAGGGGCTGAGGAGCCCCAGGCACCCTGGCCCTGGGCTGGGCAGTGGTTTGGTCCCCATAACCAGTAGGATTCTCCTTTTGGTGCTGCCTGTTGCCTTCTGCCACCTGTACAGGGGCAGGAGGGGGCAGACAGGAGGATGGCAGCTTCCCAGCCTGGCCCCAGTGTGCCCTTTGCCCCTTTGGCATGCCTGATGCATGACTATTTCCACCCATGCTTTAATCTGCCTCGCATTCTTGTCAGAAATATTTTCTGTCTCCTGGCAGCACTGAGTGTGTTCCCTGTGTGCAGCCAGCAGCAGCTGCTCAGTGCCCTCCACACTGAGCTGTGCCCAGTCTCAGCTGCACTCTGCTCCCACCTCAGCTTTGTCTGGACACAGCTTCCTGGTGTCTTTCCCAAATCACTTTGGAAACTACAGACTTACTAAAGAACCCTTTCAAATACACTTTGTGGGCAAAGATACCACATCAGTCTCCTTCATGAGAGTACAGTGTCTCTCCGGCTAGCAGAAAAGTTTTGGGAGGTAACAGTGCTCCCTGACCACTTGTGGTGTTCAAAAGGAAGGTAAAACAAAACAGAGAGTAAATTAATTTTTAACTTTTCATGATGGCAGCACAGCCATTCTCACAGCAGGGCACAGAATCACTAGGACTGATCTGACCTCATCGATACAGAAGTTCTTCACCCAGGCTATTTTCTGAGTACAGTTTCTCCCAGTCTTCTAAAGCTCACTCCCCTTTCCACCCCAGCACTGCTGCAATCCCTGTGGCATAAATGACTCTGCTTTCCACCATCCTCACTCCTGACCTGGGAGGGTGGCAGCTCATCTTCACAGGTAATGATGGCCTGTGCACCTGCCTAACATGGGCTGTGCAGGGACACGTGCACCAGCCACAGCTTCACAAACAGTGACTAATCAAGCTGCTTAACTCCTGCATGCCACAGAGCTGCCCAACAGTTTATAACAATTAAATAGCAAGAGATGTGGGAGAAGCATACACAGTAATGTCTATGCCATGCAAAAAATGTTGACCCTTTTGTGGCCGTGCGCCTGGCAGAACCTGCAGCCCAGTTGCTGCTCAGGCTGGCACAGTTGGCTGTGGGCTGACACTGGAGGAGCCAGTGCTGCCAGGCCTCCCTGCATCCCTGCCTGCCTGTCCTCATCATCTACTGCTCATTCTTGCTGCAAACAGTGCAGGCACAGCCAGCGAGGTCCTTTATCTCACCTTACTTATTCACTCATTTTAAGCAGTTGCTTGTAAGATGTTTCCTCCTTCCCACAGCGTTCCTCACAGCATTGCTGATGTGGTTCTTGTCTCATTTACCTGTCAAGATGTGCTTAACGACTCTGCATTCTCCTTTCTAATGGCTGGTGACACTGCAAATCACTACCAGAGCCTGCAGCTGGCCAGTAACTTGTGTGTATTGCAAAGCAAAGAGAAATCACTCGTGTATAACTGAATCACCCAGAACAAAATACTTCAGCTGCATCTGATAAGACAGCTGCAGCACATGCACAGTCTTTTGGAATATAAGACAGAATATTAAATCTGTGGGGAGAAAAAAAGCATTTTGGGTTGGCATTATCAACAGTGCTTAGCACATGGTAAGCAATTTCCAGTCAAGTGGAAGATAAACCTTTTATAGACCATAGTGATTTGCTGTCAGTGGCACTTTCAAAAAGCTCATTTGGATCAACCAGGTTAGGAGGTGACAGAGACATTTGTCAGCCAAACAAAAGAGATTACCGACCCGAGGGTGAGATAAAAATAAGGTATTTAATTGCATAAAGGTCAATGAAAGTAACACACAAACCTATAGTACTGTACTCAAACTGTCAGTCCTATTAAAACAGTTGATAAATAGGCTACCCCCTGAGAATGAGTTGTAGCACTGAGCCTCCAGTTTAATTGTCTGATAGAGTGTCCAAGATATGGGGGGAAATGGTTTTCTTTGGTTCTTTAGGTGTCCCAGATTGCCTAGCAGCAGAGGGCCATATTAACTTCTGCTAGATGAAATTTAATGCAGACTGATATATTATATCTTTATTATTTATTATTTGTATTATATATTTTACGGGTATAAGCAGCACTTTAAAAGCGTAAACGCTCTTTTTATAAACACCGCCCATCTAGGGTAGCACGGGATCCCCGGTGCCGAGCGCGGTCCTTTCCGGAGGCCGGCAGAGGGATGGATGTTGCTGCATTGCCCTCTCGTGGGACGAGCCTGCAAACAGCAGCTGAACGCACCCACGGCTTCCAGCGGCCCGAGCTGACAGCCAAGGGCTGCCCTGCCTAGGGGGAGACTGTTCCGAGATCTGCACGCGGTAAATATTTACTCAAATAGGGCCATTTCCCCCTACATCTTCTGTTCCTGCATTTCTGTAGGACACAGCTCCGAGGCTTTGTCCCTGCAGGAATTTCAAAGATTGTCCCGTAACGTCACAGCAATAAGCAGCATAAATATAGGACCACTCCTATCCCAAACCTCTTTCTGCAGGACTGGATGTCCCGAACAAGAATTAAAGAGCAGGAGCATGAACAGCATTGGTTTGTGGCACAGAGTGTGGGTGAAGCCCATGCCAGAAGTGAAGGGAGCGTCCCAGGGATAAAAGTTTCTGCACAGATCCGTTTTACTGCGCTGGGAATGATGCCATCTATCACACAGAGTGCTGCAATTGCCTCCCACAATGCTGCATCTCATCTCTATTCTGTCCTACTCTTCTGGGAATTTTAAAGAAGCGTTTTCCTGTCTAGCCAAAGGACTTTTGTCACCCGCACTGAGTTGTCTGAGTACTTCATAGTCTCTGAAATATTTATCCTCTCACTTTTCTTGTCAGGTAAGAAAATTCTCCATTTTGCAGATGACAAAGTGAGCACATGGATTAATCTTCAGTTCCAAAAAGAGATTTATGTATGCAAAGTGGTGCTTAGGCAGAATTTAAGAGTCTATATCCAAAATGTACATTGTGAAAAGCCCTCTTCAAGGTTCCTGGTGGCATGCAAGGAAGCTGTCAGGGAGTTTCCTTCTCTACCTGAGGGAGAGGGAAAGTGACAGCAGTTCAATTCCTTGTTATGAGCCATTTATTTCTGTATTATGAAATAACATTTTTTAAAAACTGCGTTCAGATAGGACTTCACATACAGGCTGTGCTACTCATAAACACCTTGGGGTGGAGGACAAGGAGGAACAGTGTACAACGCTCCCAGCAGGGAAGGAATCAAGGTAAGATTTCGTCCTTGTTACCCTGCTGTAACAAGCTGAGGAAAATGCTGCTCACTTGTTTTATGCACCTAAATCCCCAGGGAAAATCTCCCCTGAGAGCCTACTGCAGCATCAACAGGCACAGCACAGGCTCTGTCTGAGGCATATGCTGAATATTTGAGGCTGTTTGGGGTCTGACCAAATTCAGAATTCATTTCATAAGTCTGAAGTATCCTGGAACTCACTTAAGATGACTTTATCACAAAACACAATGCCCTACCTTCTGACTGGTAACAGAGAGCACTGCTGTGGGAGACACCAAACCTGCATCCTATGCTCTTTTAATCCCATGAAAAGTTGAGCCTCCCTGAGATTAGAAAAATGCCCTGAACATCAGGGTGCTGCATATTTGGGGTGGCTCATTACTCTTGGGCCACTGAGAAAGGCAGGACTGCAGCAGCAGCAGAGAGCAGCCATGACCCAGTGCTCAGTGGGCTCTGTGTTTTCTGGGGACAGAACTATGGCTCTCACTCTAGGGCATTTTTCTCTGCTTTATAAGTGCTGTGTTTCAAGTTTCTCAGTAGCCTAAGGAACCACATAGTGCCTCTCCCCAGGCTAAGTGCCTACAGCCAAGGCTACTGATCCAGTCCCCTGCAGGGACCTTTGCCTTCTGCTCTCACAAATTCACACTTCTGACTACAGAGCAGTCTGAGTTCAGTAAGAAGTGGCAATCACCTCTGTGAAAAATGAACCCCCCCCCATGAACTGGCAGTTTTTCCTGTAATGCAGAGCCATTTGTTCAAATGACAGGAAGTCAAGTGATGCTAGTTTGGGAATCAGTCTCCTGGGCACGTTTTGTAATCCTTGGTTATGGACGACAGCAGGCAAGACACAGAATCTCTCTTTCTCCAGGGATTCATCAAAGATCAATTTTTAGTTTCCTTGGTGTTTCTCAATGACTAGTTTAAAACTCTCCTGTGCTCAGCAGTTTGATTTTTGGACATTCCCACCTAGAAGCCTGATTTTCCTGTCTTTGGTGGAGAGTGAATGTCACCCCACCAAGTCAGCCCTGCAGATGGCATGGCAGGGCAGGAGCTGACAACAGCTGTGCCACATCTGCTCCTCAGTTCCTACAGTCCATTGCTGGGTGCCTGCTGAAGTGCTCAGCTGCTGAAAACAAACAGCCACAGTGGACAGAGAGCTTTGTTTTCTTTCTTGCATTTGGGAAAATAGTGACTATGGAAATAATCTCCCCTAAAAAATTCTGTCTGACAAAGGTTATTCATGTGGCTTACTAACACCGCTTAAAATTGGGCAACTAATTTAGACATCCAGACTGGGAGACTGTCCTGTTTCATTTCCTTTGTCTGGTGTATTGAGAAAGTAAAACTCACACAGAAACTTTTCAAAGCTGGAACTCGAAGTCAGGGGCTGTTTAAAAATCAGTGTTGAGTTACATTAAAATGCAGTGGAACATCTGGATTTTCTGATTTGTCCTCTAAAGGTCTCTTTCCTCTGCAATGGTAGGAATAGGCACATACAAGACTAGGCAGCTCCTTCCATTAAGTATTGTATCCATCTCCAAAATGTGACTGTGTGAAGAGGAATGCATTAGCACTTCTACTTGATAATGCAACTCAGCAAGAAGGGAAAATGTTACAATAGAAAAAAGATATTGATTTCATGTAGACTGCAGGTATCTTCCTTGGAAGATTCATGCAGCAAATCACTGGGAAGTTGATTCAAAGCCTACAAAAACAAGATCACTTCTTACTATGTACGTGTCTTACTATGTGCATGTCTTACTATGTATATGTCTTTAAGGAGATGTTTAAGGACATCTCTATTCAGTAAAGCACACTAATGTGCATTTAAATCCCACTGAAGGCTGATATTCTCCCATAAGCTTATTATTAAACTGCAATTTTGAAATACATCATCACCTCTGTTTGAAATCTTTCCTCACTTTGGAACTCTACTGTTTCAGGAAGAAAGGCCATATGGAACTAATCATGCACATTTTGTCTAGCAGATAGGCATTATAGCAGATTGTGTTTCCCTTCAAGTGCTTGTCCATATGAGCATGCAAACTGTGGTGTGCATATAGCTGAACATGCAAGACAAGATTTTTAGCCCCAACAACATCCATACTGATGTACCTCCTGCTCAGCTGCATAATTATCACTCATCACTGCCTATCTGCCAGCCAAATGAAGCTTCTTTTCTTTATTATTTTCCTTTTCATTTTCCTTTTCCTGCCCTCACAAAGACCCTACTATTTTTTAACTGGTTTTCTCTTTATTTACTTTTGTTTAATGATTGGTCTTTCCCCCTTGTCTGCTGGGCTCCTCACTCAGAAACAGACTTCAGACTACAGGAGAGAGATTGCTCCTTCTGGCAGATATTCCATACACCACTACATTGCCTCAGAGAAAAGTAAGTTCCTGGGAAGTAAAGAATCTCCTGAAACTTCAGTATTGGCTTACAGGGAACAAAGAGAGGATGAACCAAGATTTCTACCAACCATAACCCCAGGACTTAGAAGGAGGCACCAGTCACCACTAATCCTTATATGTTGAACTGTGTAAGTCAGATGCCAGTAACGACCAAATAGTAAAATTTAATCAGCTCACAAAGTACTGTGGTTCTTCCTCTTTAAAAGGTGATGGGTATAGTTCCAACTCAAATGGCAAAAATTCTGACATTGTGTCATTTTTGTTCACATCACAGCACTGGGCCTACAAGACAAACTCATCTCAGTTCTTTTCACTTAGGGCTTCTTAGCACGAAGCATTCTGAGCACTTTTACGCAGATGTTTGGACTCCAAAGACAACACATTTATCCCTACTCCTGCAAATAGACCTAAGCACTATTTGTGTCATGACACAAATTCGTACTTATAGAAACACATCTGGTACAGATAGGTGTGTGTATATTATTTTCTAATGAAAAATTGTATTTTAAATATTTTTCAGAATATCTGAACAGTGTTTTGTGAGGTGGATATTTTATTCCCTCTGTGTGTAAATATCTGTATTAATCCTTGTCTGTAAAACAGAGGAGAAAGATAATTCAAGATCAAGACAGGTAAAATTTCTCAAGTGCCTTAAAATATTCTTCTAGGCACTAGTCTCCTCTGTGATTAAAGCTGTATATGTGAGCACTCTCCAGTTCTCTAAACTAGTGGATATACAATCTGGGAGACTCCAAAGCTCTTTGTTCATTAGCATTTTATCTCTGAATTGCATTGCATTAATAAATACTTATCCAACATGGAATATTGACTGCCAGGAGAAGGTAATATGGAAGAACTTAAATTTCCCACAGGGCAGATGGATATGAAAGGAGAGGGTAGAAATTTATGGCAGGGAAAAATCTGAAATGTTTTTGTAATGGCCACTATTTGGATTAGACAGAGGATTGTAGTGTCAAATGGGCTTCCAGCAGAGTGAGATGGAGAAGTTTGAGGTTTTTAAGAGCACTAATTTATAATATAGCTGTACTTTTGAGTAATGTATTGCTATTTCCCTTATACATATGTAAGAGAATGAAAAGGGTATGTTACCAACATCATAACCAAGCATTCATATTTTGCAGTCCCAGCTGGGACTGACTGAATAGTTTATGAACTGAAAAGGTAGTTTGGGTTCACTTGGCACAATTCACATGGCAGATGATTGGGAGCTGGCCTCAATTTGAGCTGCAAGGTTTGCAGTGAGTGAGGAAGGAATTGAAGGCAGTAGGTGTGTGTACTGCCACATACACTGCTGCAGAACCTGGCCTTGAAAACTCTCACTGAGGCCGCCAATTTTATATAAAACACCTTAAAAATAATCGACATAATGACTCAAACTCATGTTTTCTGTCAGCAGGTCTGCTGTAGGTGGGCTGAGGCCCTAATTCTGGCCAAGGAATTGATTTACTTCACCAGGAACAAGCAGCAAGGGTGAAGCTTGACCTTACTTCATACCTTGTACAAGGGTGGGGAGTAAACAGTCCTTTGAGAGAGAACAAGCACTGACCCAAATCTGAATCAGCTCTATTAATCAAGTAATGAAAAGTGCCCGAAAGCAAACTGTATTTCTATTTTTCTGTGGTCTAAAATACAGGAAGGTCAGGTTGATTTGCAGTATTTTCATTGCTTGGCCACTTCAGTGAGAAATCAATCCCTTGAAAAATATGAGTGATTACAAGCTTTCAGCCAGCTTTCAATTAATGAAGAATAGGAACATGGCAAAAATTTTCATTTCTATTTTTCAGATGACTTATGTTATATATTTTAAACTGCTGTTGAATTTGATCATTCTGACAACTTTAGCCATAGGATGCTGAATTCTCCTCGAAGAAGAAACATTAATTCATCTCCCTTATACTGAATAAAAAGAACAACAATGGTTCAGCTTACGCCTGTGAGCAGAAAAAATGTGCTGTTCTCTCTGAGGATGTGAAGAGAACAATGTCTAAAGGAACTATTCTGGAGCAATTAAATAATTGTAAAAGATGTGAAAATTATTATTTTATCTTGGTTCTTTTGTTTACCTTTGTCTCATTTTCCAAATGGGTTGCTGCAGTTATTCAGTGCACCAGAAATTTTAAGCAGCCAGTGTGCATATGGGCGTATGTGTTTGGCAAACATTATAAATAAAATGTATATAAAATATAAAATTTATCTTATAAATTAATAAATAACATTTTATTTAAAGCTTGTTTATAGTTCTAATGCCCAATCTTTGCATTCCTTGCAATAAATACATAAAATATAAGAGTGACATCACATTCTTTGGTTGCTTCAGCCATTACTCAGTGATGTTAAAAAAGTCAAGTATGCAACTGAAAGTGGTAGACTTTTATCTCATTTGAAAAAGCTCAATACCAAGTCAGAGGAATTCAAATAAGCCCTAGTTTGACTTGCAAAAATAAAATGTCACTTTTGTATGTCTCAATAATATTTCACTTTCAATTTAGAGATATTATTTATCAAGGGAAATTAAAATATAATAAAATATAATATATATATATTATAGATATTATATATATATTATATAATTATATATCATCAAATCACTGCAAGATTTCAGAATATTTTCCACCTGAGCAGCTGTCAGGTACCTGGGCCTCCTGCTCTGGGATAGCAAAATGTTGAATCTGGAGAGGGCAGGCCTGGACTTCCTCCTCTGGGCAACTGATGTTGAGGATACTCTTGGACTAAATTAAGGCAGAACAACGCCAAACGACCAATTAGAAAGTTTTAGCTATGGAAGCAGCAATTTAATCTTTTAAACCTTTTGATAGTTTGAACAGTCCATGTCAGCAAGAACTTAAAATTTCTGAACCGCCCACAGCACCATCGACTTAAACGCCATTGAACAGCCTGTAGCAGCACGACATTAAACTTTTAAGAAGAGGAAGAAATGAAGAAGACATGAAAATTAGAGGTAAAGGATCCGTGTCACCACCCAGGGTTCCAGCACCATCTCTGGTGCAGTTCCTGTGGATGGTGGGTGCACACACAGCCCCCTCTGCAGTGCTGTTTACAGAACACTGCTTGTGCAGGCACATTTTGTTATTCTCAAACTTTTCAGAGGGGGTTGGGTTTTCTCAATTGAACTCAATAGTTTCAATTCCCCTGTCAGAGACACAGCTGCAATGCTCTCCAAATCTGGTTTTAGAGCTAGTTACCCAAGATAAGGAGGGTGGTCTCAAAAAAGCGCTATCCTGCCTCCAAGACCCTCTCCTAATATCACCTTAACTCGTTGGCATGGTAACTTTCCTTTTCTCTTCTGCCCGGTGTTTGAGACATGAACTCTCTCAGGTTTACATTAACTCTTTCAGGATTTCAGCCTCTCACAGCAGCACTCCTCTTTAGGATGGAAATCACGTCCTAGTCTCCCTACCCTGTAACTGAGAAATTGCCACAGACACTGAAGGTACACAGCAGACCATTGGCTAAAACAAGAACTCAGATGAGATTCTCTGATTTGTGAATCTGTATCCAAATCACCTGATTAGGTAACTTTTATTCCAGGAGCAAATATTCAATCTTTATTATGTACACTGAAGTACAATCTAGGAAGCTACAAGCAGAGGGCTGAAACCTAATGTTTTAAGCATTCTGACAACAGAAGCCAAAAATACAGTATAGCACGGGGAAATTGAAGATGGAAGAGCAGTGCACAGCATCATATTTGTTTCTGCAGGCCTTTTTCATTGTTTTGCCACATATCCTGACAACACTCCAGCCTTAAGATGATTTGACAGATTTAAAGTTTGCTTGGACAAACTTTGGTTGATGAAATAACAACTTTGAAAGTAATCAGCAGCCACACAAAATACATCCAGTGGTTCGGGGGAATTTTGACTTAGATATATACATAGGAAGATACATGGAAAGTGACAGGAGTTGTCAAATGAAGATCAGGTGAGGATTTGCATTGAGCCTAGTTATCACATTAGACTGCTACAATAAAATCACAGACTCAAAGAATCATTTAGGTTGGAAAAATCACTAAGATCCAACTGTTAACCCAGGACTCCCAAGTCCAGCACTATACCATGTCCCTAAGTGAAATATCTATATGTATTTTATCACCCTTCAGGAATGGTGACTCAGCCTCTTCCCTGGGCTCCTCCTGTTCTAATGCTTGACAATATTTTTGGTGAAGAAAATTAACCTGATATCCAATCTAAACCTCCCCTAGCACAACCTGAAGCCATTTCATTTTGTCCAGTTGCCTGCTACTTTGGAGAAGATATCACATCCCACCTGCCTAAAACCTCCTTATGGGTAATTGTAGAGACTGACAAGGTTTCCCCCTAGACCCTATTTGTCCACAATAAACAGTAGACACCCCCAGCTCCCTCAGTCGCTCCTCATAAAACAGGACTGGCCCCAAAGCCGAGCCCTGGGTGCCACCCCGGGGTCTGTCCCCAGCTGGATGTGCCTCCATTCCCCACCCCTCTCTGAGCCTGGCCCCACAGCCAGTGTTTTACCCATCCAAGCCATGAGCCATCTCCAGGAGAATGGTGTGGGAAACAGTGTCAAAGGCTTTACTGCACTCCAGGGGATCAGGACCCACAAACTCTCCCTCATCTGCTGAGTGGGTCATTTTATGCTGGGAGGAGATAAGGCTGGTGTAGCAGGCCTTACATTAAGTACTTCAGATCTTCCTCCTCCTTTGTCACTGTGCTTCTCCCTATCCATTAAAGGCTGGAGATTCTCCTGAGCCCTCTTTTTGTTACCAGTATACTTATGGAAATAGATTTCATCGTCTTTTAGGGCCAAATTAACTTGCTGTCAGGCTTTGGCCCTCCTGATTTTCTCCCTGCACAACCCCATGAAGGCTGTGCAGTGCTCTTGAGTGGCTGCCCCTTCTCCAAAGGCCATGAACTTCCTGGTTCCATCTGAATTCCCCCTGAGTTCCAGAGCTGGCTGGGCAGGGTGTGGCCGTGGAGCCCTGCTGACATGTCCCTCTGTGACATGTGAGGGGACACGTCCCCAGGTCCCAGCTCTGCGCTGTCACGGCTGCAGTGCGGCCCCGGCAGCGGTGAGGGCGGCAGGCAGGGGCAAGGCTGGGCTGGGCGAGGGCCAGGCCGGGCCACTGGGGAGCTCCCAGGGCTGGGGACAGCGGGCAGGGCTCTGGAGGACACTGGGGCAGGGCAGTGCCACCACTGCGGCCAGTGCCCTGTCCCTGGGCCCTGTTTCCTGCCCCACTGCCCCAGCCACCCTCCCTGCCACCCGACCCCACTGAGCCCCTTCTCTCCCTCCTCCTCCTCCTCCAGGCCATGGCTGGAAAGATCATCAAAATCCTGCTGGTGCTGGCCATCCTCCAGTACGGGCTGAGAGCTGATGCCCAGGCAGTGAAGGCCACAGAAAAGGTCCTGAGGCAGCATGAGAAGCAGCACAGCCAGATGACTTGGCTGGTGAGAAAGATTGTAAATTGCTCAAGTGACTGGGCAGCTGGGAATAATTCCTGGTTAGTCTGTGTGAACAGCAGGGCAGGTATCCTCTAGTACGGGCTGAGTTTAACAGTGCCTGCATCCCACTTGGGTGCCTCTGCCCAGGTGTTGTTTCCTGCCTGCTCCTCATCTCTGTTTTCCAGTTCAGGGGCCTGGGTACACAGAGAAAAACTGGCCTTACTCTAAAGATTGAGGCAAAGAAGGCATTAAATACCTCAGTCTCTTCCTAATTTTTTTTCACTGTATTTCACCCCCCTCTAGTAAAGGATGGAGATTCTTCTGAGCCCTCCTCTTGTTGCTAATGAATTTATAGAAACATTTTTATTCTCTTATATGGCAGTTAAGATTAAGTTCTATTTGGGCTTTGGCCCTTCTGATTTTCTCCCTGCACAACCCCATGACAGCCGGGCAGTGCTCCTGAGGGGCTGCCCTTTCTTCCAAAGGTCATAAAGTCTCTGGCTCCATGTGCATTCCATCCAAAGCCCCAGCTGGCTGGGCAGGGTGTCGCTGTGGTGCTCAGTGTCTCTGACATGAGAGGAGGGGGACACATCCCCAGATAGCCGATGTGGCAGTGTCACTGCATGAGGCAGCAGTGACTGGGACAGGCTGGGGGAAGGCTGGATTGAGGGACAGACAAGAAGCACCAGCATTCAGGGGAGCTTCTAAGGCTGGGGAAAGGGTGCAGGGGCTGTGGAGATGTTTCAGGAAGTGCAGGTACAGAGGAGCCCAGGGCTGCCAGCTACAGCTAGTGCCTGTGGGGATGTGCCCCCATCCCCAAGGAGTTCCCCAGCCTTCTCCTGACTGCCTCCAGGCTCCTGCACCTCCCTCCCACCCATCCGTGGTCCTCCATCTCCTGCCCCCACTGTCCCAGCCACCATCTCTCCATCATCCAGCCCTGTTAAGCCCATTCTCTCCCTCCTCCTCCAGGCCATGGCAGGAAGCATCACCGAAGTCCTGACGCTGGCAGGCATCTTCCAATATGCACTGAGTGTGGATCTCCCATCAGTGAAGGTCACTGAAGAGCTCCTGAGGCAGCATGAGGAGCAGCGCAGCCAAGAGATGGTCAATCTGCAGAAGATGGAGCAGAGGATGCAGGAGCAGAGCACACCCACCCAGGAAAGCGTGCTCTGCTCAGCCTGCCAGCAGGGGTGGTTCTGGAGCTGTGTCAAAATGATCCTCGCGCTCTTTGGGATCTACTGGCTGCCCTCTAAGAAGAGAGCTGATTCTGGCAGTGGCAGCCACCACCTGCAGTACCCAGGAGCAGATGGAGGAGAACTGGCAGGACAAGCCCGTAGATAAGGTAGGGACCTCCGCTGCTTTTGCCTCATCCTTCCCACAAATAAAGTTTGAGATCCCTGAGACCAACCACTGTGCATTTTTTCCACCAGAGCTGGGCACTGGGGGAGATCTGCTGATACCACTGCAGCCATGTGCTGTGCTTCCTCCTCTCTCACCTGAGGAGGCAGAGTCTAAACCCCTGCTTCCTGAACAGCCTCTGCAAATGGTCCCAGTTGTGATGCTCCCCCTACCAGGAGATACAAAAGAGATTTCCCCCTTGTCCACCTGCTAATAAAATTGTTGATTTGCTTTGAGAAATCCTGTGTCTGTGAGAGCCTGAGCAAGACTGTACTGGGGGAGGGCTCCATCTCTCCTCTGTAACAGAGATGAAGTTTGTGCTCCCATTGATGTTTGCAGTGGTTACATGTGTGCTTATACACTTGGCACCTCCCTGTCTTCTCCTGGTGTTCTTGCTGTCTCTTCTTCCCAGGATCCTTTCCCATGCCTTGGAATATCTGTGAACTTGCTTCAAAAGATTCTGCTGAAATCAGCGGTTCCAGCAGAGGGTCTTTTCCTCAAGATGTTCTTTATAGGATGGTTGTTCCACAAACTGGAACACCCAAAGTCCTGCAGAGGCCACTGTGTTATCTAAATGTCATTCCCACATAAATTCTCTTAGGACTAAACTTTTAGGACATGGCAATCAAGTATTATTAGCTTTTCATGTATTTATTAAAGTTTTGCACCTTTTTAGTTTCACATGTCAAGGGATCTGAGTATTGTCTCATGATCATCTTCATGGATGTCAGTCCTGAGAGCAGGCTTGTACACTGTTGTACAGGTAAGCTGCACAATAAAATGAAAAGCATTTTCATTCATATCCCCATTAAACACAGCAAATTTCAAGACATGCAGAGTTTGTATGTATAATTGAGAACATTTCACATGTCAGCCTGTAAACATAAATACAATATGCATTTTTAATTCTGGGAGAGTGCCACTACCCTATAACATCATTGGTATTTTAAATAAGATGCCTCGAAGGAAAGAATAACAGAAAGACCTGGACAAAGGGATCAAATGCACCCTAAGCAAGTTTACTGACAATTCAGAACTGGGGGGAGTGGCCCATCTACCTGAAGGCTGTACTGCTGTTCTGTGAGACCTTGACAGGCTGGAGAGTGGAGCAGAGAGAAATTGAATGAGGTTCAACAAAGGTAAGTGTAGGATCCTGCACCTAGGGAGGAACAGCTCCGAGTACCAGCACAGGCTGACCTGCTGGAGAGCAGCTCTGCAGAGAAGGACCAGGGAGTCTTGGCTGGTGACAAATTGACCTTGAGCTGCCAGTGTGTCCTTGCAGCCAGGAGAGCCAATGGGATCATGGGGTGCACTGGGAAGAGTGTGGGCAGCAGGTCAGGGAGGGGATCCTTTCCCCCTGCTCAGCCCTAGAGGGCCACACCTGCAGTGCTGTGTCCAGGTCTGGGCTCCTCAGTACAGAGACATGGAGCTATTGGAGATGGTCCAGCAGAGGCCACAACGGTGAGGAGGGGTCTGGGGCATCTCTCTTGTGAGAAGAGACTCCAGGAGCTGGGGAGAAGACTGAGAGGGGATCTCAGCAATTCATATAAATATCACAAAGGCAGTGCCAAGAGGATGTGCCAGACTCTCTATAGTGACCCAGTGACAGAATGAGGAGCATAGGCCAAAAAATGAAACACAAGGAGTTCTACCTCAACATGAGGAAGAAGTTGATGTCAAAGCTGGCAGAGCACTGGAACAGGCTGCCCAGGGAGGTCATGGAGTCTCCCTCTCAGGAGACATTCCAAACCCACCTGGATGCCTTCCTGCGTCACCTGCTCCAGGTGACACAGCTTTGGGCAGGAGGGCTGGACTGGGTGATTTCCAGAGGTCCCTTCTAACCCTAACGATTCTTTGATTCTATGAACTTGTAAAGTTTATAAGAAACTACTTGTGCGTGCAAATGTCAAAGAGAAGCATAAAATGTAACATGTAAATAATCTTTTCTTCCCTCTTTGTGCTTGTTCTTTCCCTCTTCCTTTACCTCTTCCCCTTTCTCAGTTCTCTAAGTTCCTGAGGCCAATAGAAACACTGCAGTGCTCCAGTTCCCGAGGGAGCAGCCGGGCTTTTCCCAGGACGCGAGGATTTTCCAGGAATCGCAGGGCCGGCTATGGCCGGGTCTGACCGCCAGGGGTCGCCCTTGTACCAGAGCCTGAGAGGCGCCGTGGGGATGGATCGGGAAAATCCCGCGAATTCCCTTCAAAAGGCGCTTTCTGTGACTGTAAATTCCTCTGCATAATCATTCCTTCGCTAAAGAAGACAGTTTTAATGTAGTTTCTCCATTTTGAAATTATGATGCTCCTTGGGAGGACATAATTTGCTGATTAGAGATATGTGTGTTTAGCTGCAGTGCCTCAAGCTTCAAATTTGATTGCGTTCATTTTAATCACATAACTGATCTTATTTTCAGTAACACGGAGCTGTTTATTCCAAATGCATTTAGGAATTCTTATCTCAGTTATGTCACGTGCTGGAAGTGATATTACTAATTCCTAAAATCGTAAAACCCCAACTTACACAGAAGAGGAAGTACTGGAAGAAGGAAGCATCTTTTTTTTTTTTTTTTTTTTTTAATTTAAACAAAAAGAGCTTCATTTAAAGTCTTTAATCGTGCTGATGCTGCCCTAAGGGACATGCTCCAGAACCACGCAGGATCCTTGTGCCTCTGATGTGAAGGACCTGTAAAACATCACACACTGAGTGTCACACGGATACATTTGGCTCATGTCACTTTGTCCCTGCCCGTGGCTACATGCCTTTTTTCTGCCATGTTTTACCATGTCTTCCTTCTTTGTAGATGCAACCTACCCCAGAAACTGCCAGGTGCTCCAGCTGCCATCCCTTATTCTTCCAGCCTATGGGTCAAGGGAGGAGAAAATAAACTAATTGAGGCAGTAGCACTTCACAGCACAATTTCCTGGCTCCTGTACCACCCCTTCTGCCCTGTGATCAGAGCGCCTTCTTGTCCTCTGCTTGGAACTCTTGGGGAAAAAAAATCCCTGAGCTTTCTGGGCCCGCAAGGCAAGCACCAAAGAGGGTAAACGTCTAAAAAAAAAAAGCAAGGGAGAGGTTTTGGTGATGGAAGAAATTGCACCTGGCAAGTCACCTTTAACAGAACTGTCTTCCCTCTGCAGCATTCTGGAGACAGATGGATTTTCAGAAACTTTCATTTTCTGCCAAGGATTAAAGTGGGACCTACAAAGAAATAATTAGTAATGTTACAAACACAAGTAATCGTCTGTCCCAGCCTCTCATGTTGAACAGTCACATCTGTGGGCCAAAGGGTGAAGAACAGGGATCCAAGGACATACAGTGTTAGCAGCAACATGTTGCTCGAGTTCCACAGAGCTCCTTTCCCAGCCCACTTCCAGCCTGCCACCGAGGAGTGTCCATGCTCTCCAGGATGTGTGTGCCAGGGATATGGGGCTGGAAGAGTAGGAGATTCATTACCTTGTTCCAGAAGTTACTTAGGTGCTATTTTCGGAAAAGGTCATCAGTGGGCCATAAAGCACTTGGAAAATGTCCTCTCTCACCCTTTCTCCGTGGCAATGGTGGGGAGAGTGCCAGTGGAAAATTCCAGTGCATGATGAGGTCAAATATACTAGTTTTTCCATCTTTTTTAACTACCCAAGCAGTGAAAAGCAACTGGAGTGACAGTAAAGGCTGATCCAGACACAGCTCCAGGAAACATTATGCAAGAACAGGACCTTGATGTAAACAGGAGTTCAGGACCTTAATGCAAATGGGAGTCACTGAAAACATCAGGCTGGTTGCCTACTGAGATAGGGTTGTTCTAATCAGAAGAAATATTTGAAAGCTAACTCCGTCTCCTGAGCATAACAATGCCTAAATCCAAAGATGGATATGGAAACATTTGACTGAGCACCCCAGCTGGGCCTTGAGCCTCAGAGCCAGCGTGGGCTGGAAGGCAAAGTGACATTAAAGAGAGGGAACAGTTTGTACACTGGCCAGCATGCAGAGGTTTAATTTCTCCCCAGTAGGTAAAAAGCACCGACATCTGTGAAAGTCACTGTGCAGTGAATAACAAACATCCCAATGTGGGGCATGCAGAGAGGCAGCCAGTCCAGCCCTGCCAGCATCAGCAGCTGCACTCCAAGCACACAGCTTTTATTGCAGTGACTATTGACCGAGCCCAGCACCCCTTTAGAAGGAGAAGCTTCTCACTGAACTGTGCATTAATGCCTGACTGGGAGAACTGATGGCTTTACTTCATAATTTGCCTCTAACACAGGGGAACAGAGCAGCAAGAGAAGGCAGCCAATGCAGGCAAACCCTTCTCAACTAGTTGAAATTCTAAAAAATACTGTTGAGCCTCTTCTTTGCATAAATGATGAAAACGATGCTGTGGCACAAAAAAGGCTGGCTTTACAAACAGCATGGTGGAAACCTGCAAGTAAACCAAGCACTAAATAAGTACACTGGATTCATTTGTTTATAATGAGGTGTAATAATAATAGTAATAATCAGAGAAAGGAAGAGGTCCATTTAAAAATTATTTACAGATTCACCACAGGTTTTATTTTCCAATTTGAGCTTATACATACATATATATATGTATAAAATGTAAGTTGGTGTATAACTATTACATACATATAATTTCCTTTATCTACATAGCCTTTTTCATCATTAAAGGATTTGAATCATCTGCCTTACACAGAGAAGTTTTAATAATCATGTTTGTATGGGAAATAAAGTGGGTTTTTTCAGTCATTCACTAGTATCACTTTGTGAAGTCTTAAGTGCCTTAAAATGCCCTTTAAACAGTCTTAATTCTGCTTACTTCAGAGAAATCTCAACTTACAGAAAGCTGGAAGGGGGAATCTTGTTCTACAGCAGTATTGGTCTGATCCACTCAAGCATGAGCTTTTTATATCAAGTCTCTAAGCAATAATTCTGACCCATATGGTTACTGAATCAGAGCCTAATTTTGTAATATCCCATCCAAATTTATATCTTAGTACCTGAACATTTTGCCTTATCAACTAGAATGTCTCCTTGCATAATTCATGAAGCTGTGAATTATTTTTATATATCCTCTCCCTCCATTTTTTTAAGAAAACTGTTTGAAAACCAAACACTAGAAATACAAAAATGCTTAACAGTATTCTGAAACAAACTTAGACTATGATGTTGTGAACAGTACTGAGAGCAGTGAGGGACCATTCACATATGCAAGATAAATCCTAGATGTAACTATTTCCTTGACATAGTTTACACTCTTGAGGGTGCAAAACCAAAGCAAAATATTTTTGTTCAAAGTCCAATAATAACACTTCATATTATTTTAATTTATAACTTTAAAATAGCCATAAAACTTGCTCCTACAAAAAAAATCCAAATCAGAGTACAGTACTTTTAATATTTCTGTTACCTCCTTCTTGGATGCTTAACAAGCAAAATAGCATAAACTGTTACAGATGGATCTTTAGCACAGTTTAGCAGAGCTCTGTGCATCCCATCAGAGTAGTACAGAGCAGTGAAATGAAGACAGACGGTGCAATAAGTGCAAGAGCTGTAAATGAATGTGAACAGAAATTGATTTTGAAATGTTCTTGGCACTTTCCCAAGAAAATATTATCACTGTATTTAAAGAGAACATTCCATGCATTGTTTCAGGATTAAGAAGAACTCTGGCCTCCTTAATTATTTTCTCTTTTGAGACCTATTTTCACTTCAGCTGCAACATTTACATAAAACCCAAGCAAACTCCTATGGATTGTCAAACTTAAGTAGAATAGGAATTGTACTGGAGCACTGTGTCTAGTTCTGGGCTCCCCAGGACAGGGCAGATATGGAGCTACTGGAGAGAGTCCAGCAAAGAGTCACTATGATTTTAAAGGGCCTGAAACACCTCTCCCAGAAGGGAAGGCTGAGAGATCTGGGACTGCTTGACCTGCAGAAAAGAAGACTCAGGGAAGGACCATGTCAGAAACACTTGGAAGGAAAATGCAAACAGGACAGAGCCAGGATTTTCTAAGTAGTTCCCAGTGACAGCACAAGATGCAAAAGGCACAAACTGAAACACAGTTCTGTCTGAACATCAGGAAACACGTTTTTACTGTGAGGGTTTCTGAGCACTAGTGCGTGCTGTCCAGGGATATTGTGGACTCTCTGTGCTCAGATATTCCAAAGCCACCTGGACACAGCTCTGGGCAACTGGCCCTGAGTGACCTGCTTGAGAAGGGGAGGGGACTTGGACCAGAGTGAGGCTGGACCACCTCCAACCTCAGCCATTCTGTCATCCTCTATGGTGAATTGACTTTAAAATGTGTCAATAAAAAAAAAAATACTATTGAGGAGACTGCAGTATTTTGAGTATCAACCTTATTAATTTTCAATATTAGTTAAGCCAACTGTTTCATTCTTTGAGTGGACAAGAACTATACACCCAAAGTCAGATTATTTTATGCTTTCCTAGGTTTGCAGCTGTAAGTGATAACACAGCAGTGGAGAGCAGTCAGTATTCTGCAGATTTCTAAAAGCATCTAGACCAGGCTACTCTCAGGCACACAAAACTGGACCTATGTGAATTTGCATGACTCTGTGTTACCTAACTTAGGCTGCTTACTTCTTAGAGAAAACTGAAAACAGCTGGGCTAGAAGGTTCTCAGGAAAAGTCTCCTATTAAAGTTTTCATTTTTGTAAACTCAGCCTTGTCTTACAGTTTTGTTAATTTGACACGAAAAAAACAAAACCAAAACAAAACCCCCAAAAAAACCCAAAAGAAACCCTCAAACAAAAAAAAAAAAAAATCCCACCAAAACAATAAAGCAAACACCTAAAAACTTGGGAGAGGTTTTGCTTATGGACAATGTTGTATTTGTGTGTGTCCGTGTGTATGTACACGTCTTGTAACACACAACCATTATCACATGGCACTATGGAATATGTCAAAGTAAGAGAGCAAGACCTGGTCAAAGCATGGCCAAGATGGAAATTTTAAAGAAGGTCAAACACTGCACTAGCTTTGATGATTCACAAGTTGGAAATCTTCCATTTTCATTATCATGTATCTAACTTCCTAGGCATATCATTAAAGGATAACTTGTTTCTGCAGGTGCTAGCTTCCCTCAAGGACATAAAACCACTATTATCCTTATCATCATTAGTTGTATGTAAGACTCCATGATGTTTTCTTATCACACTCAGTGTTACAGCCTGAAATCCCAGCAATTTGCATCATTCCTCAGTGCCCAAGGCACAGTCACTGTTCCCAGCTCCCTTCATCACCTGCTGTAGGCCTCCTGGTGAGGTCCCTGCCTTGGCAAGTAGAAGCATGGTTTGTTAATAAAAGTCTATTATTTCCATCACAGCAATTATTGAGATCAGCTAACACCAAGGCAATAGCAAAATGTACTAGTTGACTTCAGGTATTGATTTTTGTTCCTGTACTTTGAAATGCTTCCAAATTCCGGCTGTGACAAAAATGTTACAATTAAAATCTTGGCTATCACACTGACATCTATTGTAGAAAAGATGCACTTAAGGAAATTTAGAATTTACAATATATGTTGTACTGACAGACTAATTAATTAGACAAAAAGAAGTATTTGGTTTAAATATCAACAGTAGAATGCCCAGTGGGATTATTTTCTTCCTTATTCTATCAGACAATGCCAGACCCATGCAGAGAACTGCAGATGAACGACTGCTCTACAAGCATACAAGAGTACTTGTTTTCAGTAGAAATCACTTTGAACTTTTTTTTTTTTTTTAAAAAGGGATAACCTGCTGGACAAAGAAACTGTTAATTGTGATAGACATGTCTGAGAAAAGAGTTCCACCATCTTGTTAATTTGAACAGGCTTGAGCCAAGGGAAGGAACACCGGTGATAACAAAGCCTATGGAAACAAGTTCCAGATAGGAAATAGCAAGGTACTGCCATTTTTGACCAATTAAGTCAAAACTCTGAATTTCAAACTTCCTGCTCTGCAGAAAGCCCTGCCATTAGTGAACAGCTGAAGAGTGATTCACTCATCACAGGTAGTTCTACATAAAGATACTGAAAAATGCAATATTCTCTTCAGAGATTCTGTAAGAGCTGTTATGTTTCTACCTAAGCTGAAATCCTTATCAAAACTACCCTACCTCTCCGTCGGGAAAATGCGACATTCTTTAATAAAAATCAATTCTGTAAGCAATGAGTACATCTACCCACACTTTCAGTATCATGTTTCAAAAGTTTTAAATTGCCAAAAAACAACAAAAAAAATCCCAAAAACTTCGAGTCTTGTCTCGTAAGGAAGAGACATGCATGACTGTCCAAGTACCTATTCAGCATTTCCCACTATCCCATAATTTCTCATGTTAGCCAATTTCTACCATATTTGGTAATTATGACAGTCTCAAAGAAATTCAACACCTGTTAAATTACTAAATTTTATCAATCTGAGTGGTGGACAAAAATTCAGTGTGCTCTTGAACCAAAAGGTAATTCAGTGCAGCCCTGTCTTCTTCTGATGTGTAACTTCCATTGTGAAGAAATGGCAATGAATGCACCAAAACTTAGGTTATGCAGAAATTGTATTTGTATTATCAACTATACACAGGTAACAGGAGAAAAGGTTGACTCAAGAAAAGAGATTCTGTTGTGCAATGCCAAGAACAGTTCATTTTCAAAACAGGTAATCATACCTCTGTCAAATGATCGTTACAGAGCAAAAACTACAAAACCTTGTGTGTAGCTTTGTAAGTGGAGTCCATACAGAACAGGGTAGCTCAACCTGAAAATAAAAGAAATACTTATGGTATTAAGAATACCAGAATATATTGGGCAACCAGCAACTGCTGGGGCAATTTGGCTACCAAATAACAATGCTATGAAACCCTTAGGACTGCCTCCATTGCATGACTACTGGTCAGACCACTCCAGATTTTGGCTACTAGCATGCTCTCTGCAGTGCAGTGATAATTCCCTCCCTCCCTTTCACTACCACTCCCCCCGCCAAGAATCCTCAACAGAGAATACTGGAAATATAAATACTTATTTTCTGATGTGGGCATGAAACAGCTCAGCCTAATTAATTCCTTTCTGCCAAATGCCCCAGGGCCAGCTGCCCATCAAAAGTGAACTGTCTGCACAGCTGGGCTCTAAATCCAGAGCCTCTTGGACAGGAGTGTAGATTCCTGGGACAAAGCCTATCCAGGCAGGAAAGGACCTAACTGCAAAGCTGACCTGCAGCAGCAAAACTCTGGGGAGGGAAAAGCAGCACTGGGTAGTAAAGAACCAAGGGCTGATTTTGATAGGTAGGGCAGGAACTGAGTTTGGATTTAATAGCAGGTTTGCTCAAACCACCCTTGAAAAAACCCTCTAGCACAACTATTTAATTCAACTCTCCTACTGAAGCTGAGTCCTGTGTATGCAGCCCTGTGTTCACCCTGAGCTCAGGAGAGACATGGAATACTGAGAACTAAACTGCAGCCACATGGGTATCCCAAAATCCTGAAGGCATACAAAACTGGTACCTCACTAAAAAAGCATAGAATGTACAAATGACAGATCAATCCATTTGTTTGGAGATGCCTCCAGTCCCTACATGACAACTGAAGACAGACTATTGTATTCTCTTGGAAATAATCAGGCACTTGGATTCCCTGAAGGAATCTGTAAATAAACAGGCAGAAGTGGACCAGCATACATGAACAAGGACACCAATAGCTGCCATATTGAGCATAGGTTGAACTAGATCCTAAAGTTCCTCCCAAGCCTATTTATTCTATGATGAGACATTTTATCAATATGTACAACAAGCAAATCTCCAGAATATGTGTTCCAGAATGGTGAATTTACTAATACAGAATAAACAGCTTCAAGGCTTCAGCACCCTGCTCCACCTATAACACCAGGATAATATCCCTTCCTTGTACAATCCATACATTTTTCCTGGTCCTTGGCTTGTGGCATCAGATTTATAGAGCAAAGAGGTGGCACAGCATGTCCAAGGCAAACAAACCAAGGAGCTGCAGAAGTGCAGAGGAGTGAGAGGGGGAAATTCACATATTTTTTCAAGCTGAAGACCCACACTGGAGGCCCACTTTTGCTCTGGGACTGAAGAGGAGGGCAGATCTCAAATGATTTGGTGAGAAACATGTGAACTACACCTGAAAATCAGCCCAGCTTCTCCTCCAGTTGTATTAGGACTGAATCTGTGCTTGTTTGAGAGAAAAAGATACAAAGCACAACCTGAAAGCATGAAACTTTTGTACATGAACCCATGACCAGTTTAAGATTTGGGGGATTTGCAGTTACAAGAAGCATGTGTTTTTTCAATGTATCTCTCCCTTTGGCTTTGATGGTTTAATACTCATACAAAAGAAGTACAGCAGAAACTGTCATCCTCATTTCTTGCTCAATTGCTGTGTGGCATTTGCTAAGCTCTCCTTGTTTCAACAGAAGGCTCCCCAGAGCACAGAAGGTGTTCCTTCTTAGCATGTCTTTACTGACTCCCTTTTGACACTCATGTAGAAAAATGTTGCTACCTCAACTCATTTTCTTATAAAGTCTGTATTTTTCTTAAATCCTTTGCCACTGAAACTGGCAGAGATACAGTTTTCTTTCCTGAGGTCCTCAAAATGAGAGAGCATTTTTAATTTGAAAAGAAGACTGAAAAGATGAAGAAAGCACCTCCAGAATGTTAAATAAATTATGTCAGAATGAAAAATAAAACTTTCAAAATTTAACTTACAAAATCGTTTAGGAAATACACTTTTCTAGAACCAAGAGAAATTATGCTGGAAAATCCTTAGTTAACACTGTCAACCCTATCAATGGGCCAACAGAAGCCAGTTTATTACAGAAAATAACATGTGAATGAGATGTCCTAGCCATTTGCAGGGCATTTTCATATTTTCAACGCTCGAGACTGCCAAGGTCTGTGTGGTACAAACCACACATGGTACCATGGGGAATAAGCCAGAAAATGGACTTCAAGGAACACAGTAAAAACACAGAGTAGTGGGTGGGTATCTGGAATGTAAACATGGCAAAATGGCACTGAAGAGAATGTCAAAACCAAAATCAGAGGGTGAAAGCAAATATCTCTGAGATAATAAACCCCATAAAACAAAAGATGGAAAGAGAAAGAACAGATCAGTTGAATCAAAATGAGGGTGTGAAAGTGCAAGTGAGGAAATGCTCAGGGTTGAAGGTATTTGGCTGAAACAAGCAGCCAGCACGAAGCTGAGAGAAGCCAATCACGACTTCAGAAAGGTCTTTCAACATCCAAAGGACAGTGCTCTGGGGCTTGCTACTACTGTGCCAGCTGCTGGTTCCTGCCTGGAGCCTCCAGCAAGCTGCACCTTCTACCTCTCTTTGGGAAGGTCCTCAATTACTGAGGCTGCATGTCTAGAGACAGTACCAGAGATTACCAGGTGCCCATAAGTCACACATCTTTGGTGAGAAATTCACTTATGGTGCAGAAGTTCACATCATCAGGGGCAGAAGTGACAACTGAGTATTTGTATCATGAAAGAGTTGTTCTTAATATCTAATTCAAGATTTTCCCCTTTTTTTCTTTTATTTATTTTAACTGGAATCTATTCACTGACCTAAATTTTCTGTTCCTCCTAAGCTCTGCTTGGCTCACGCATGAAGGAAAGGGGCCAAAGATGGCCTTGTGCCACTGCTGGTCTGCTGGAGACTTGCTTAGCTTCCCATGTAAATTGGCCTCGGCCTGCCCTCGTTTGGATTTGGCTCCATCCTTTAGGTTTGGCTGCAGCAGCCCCCGAGGGGCCATTCCACAGCCAGGAATAACTCAGAAGCTCTCCGGCCACTCTTCCAGCCCCTGGATCTCTCCAGCAGACCCAGCATTCATCCCTGAGCCAAATGGCAGCATATCTGATAGCAGTGGGGCGGGGGAGGATAGAAAATCCAACTAACCCATTTTCCTCGGGGATGTACAGACGAGTCGTGCAAAAGTGATGCACCGACTTCTCTGTGTGAAGGAACAGCCCCACAGCAGGACGAGCCGGACACCAGAACCGGGTCAACCCCTCTCCTGTGTCAGGCTCTCACTGTCTCAGCCCGGCGGTCCAGAGATCCGGTCCAGCCACAGCCACCCCGGGCGGCCGCCGAGGAGCGCTCACCGAGCGCAGGTGTGGCGGCGGCGGACGAGGGGCGCTGGGCGGGCACTGAACGCGCTTGCCGGACCCGGACCGGCATAGTCCATCGCTCCTGGCTGGCATCACCCATCGCTCCAGCCTCGGCATCTCCCATCCCTCCCGGCTGGCATCACCCTCCCGGCCGGCATCGCCCATCGCTCCCGAACGGCATCACCCACCGCCTTCGCCCCGGCATCATCTGTCACTCCCGGGCAATATGACCCATCGCCCCCGCCCCGGCATCACCTGTCACTCCCAGCCGGCATCGTCCCCGCCCTGGCGTCGCCCCCGCCTCGGTAGCAGCGCCTCGCCCGCCCCGTCCGGCAGCCGCGGGCGGTGGGAGCGCCCCTTTCCCGCCTCTCCGCTGCCTCCCGCCCGCCTCCCCCCCGCTCCCTCCGCCCCCTCGGCCGGCAGCTCCCGCCCGCCGCTCCCCGCTGCGCAGAGCGGCCGCGCCGGCGGGGGATGGAGAGCCAGCGCTGCTTCGCCAACCGCTTCGATGACTACCCGGGCAGCCCGGCGGCGGCGCCGGACAGGGAGGCGGCGGTGCCGCTGGTGACGGCCACCATCGAGCGCATCCTGCGGGAGCTGCCGCCCCTGGGCGGCCCCCGCGGCTGCCCGGGCGGGCTGTACGGCGGCGTGGCCGGCGTGGCCTACATGCTGTACCACGTCGCTCAGTGCCCGCTGTTCGCGCCGTCGCGGGACTCGTACCTGCGGGCCGCCCGCCGCGTCGTGGACGCCTGCCTGCGCTACCAGGAGGGATGCGGCGAGGCCGACGCCGACACCCGAGCCGCCTTCCTGCTGGGCGGCGCCGGGGTGTACGCGGTGGCCGCGCTGGTCTACCGCGCCCTGGGGCTGCCCGAGTACGCGCGGCCGCTGGGCAAGTTCAGAGAGCTGAGCGAGGTGTGCGCCCCGCTCTCCTTCCTCGAGTGCGGCTCCGATGAGCTGTTCGTGGGCCGCGCCGGGTACCTGTGCGCCGCGCTGGTGCTGAAGCAGCGGCTGGGCATGGAGGTAAGGCAGCTCCGGGCGGCTGGGGCGGTCACCCGGGACGGCTCCCCTCGCCGCTGCCGGGCCGGGACAGTGCCCTCGGCGCTGGAGGGGATGCGGCGGTGCCGCCGCTGTCTGCAGCTTGCACTTTCGGGGGCCAGCTTCAGAGCCCCCGGGGAGCGAGTTCCCTGGTAGCTGTTCCTCCTCAGCGCTCCTCCCCGAAATGAAAAGATGCGGCTTTGGCCAGAGGGAGCGGGATGGGGTCCCGGCTCTGGAGCGCAGCGCTGCATCCCGGGGCACGCCGAGAGCATCAGCTGTTGGTTGCCGAGTGGTGAATTACTTGGCAGAAGCCACCCCGGGCTTTTCAAGAGTATTTCCGTAAAATGAAATGGGTAAGAAAAGAAATAGCGTTGAGTAAAACAGTGAGGAATCCTGTAATACTAAGCGGTCCTGTACTGTAATTTGTAAGCAAGGAACCAGATTTTCAGAGGCATTTGGTCTTGCTAACCTCATCATACAGACTTTCAGAAATCTGGCCGTGTATTTTGGTGCTTTTCATGAATGAGAGCAGGGATTTTTTGCTGGAAGCGTGAGATGTGGTTATGGTTCAGCATAGTATTGGTCTCAGTAGTCGGGACTTTACCCCAGGACATTGTCATTGTCAGTACAATTCAGGTGACAATTCAGAGCTTCCACTGATTATGGCATAATAATTATTGCAACTAATATGTTTGCTGTGGTGATTGTTACTAAGTGGTCAGTGTGGTATCTGAGCAGGCAGTTGGTAGATTTTTTTTTCCCCTGTCCTCTTGTCAGGTCCAATCTGTGTTTCCTTGTTAATAACTGATTTGCAAGTTCATATGCTTCTGGCTTTCTTCCCTCCCAGGAGGGGGAAGCAAGATTTATTTATAAGTAAATAAATGATGTAAGAACTAGTGGCTCTGCCCCATCCAATACTAGTCACTGCAATTGGAGTCTGAGGAAATTCACTTAATGGAGGTCTCGGGAGGCTCGAGGGTATCCAGAGAAGCCAGGAAGAATGTTAAAGTCAGTTAAATACTGTGATTGCCTTGAACTAGAATTCATAACCACACTAAGCATTTCAAGTAGCATACAAGGTGTGCCATTTCTTTGTACAGGATTGTCTGACAATCATAACCATAAACATGGTTATGGTTTTATGTAACCATAATTAAACAAACTTTTCATTTGATGGCCTTTCCCATGACAGTAAAGTTTTATAGACACGTCACAATCCATTGTGCAGCAGTGCCTGCCTGAAGGGATGGTTTCTCATGGAGGAATAAGCCATCCCTGTTGGTTCAATTTGCACTGGGGGAGTGTATCCAGCACCCATGTCAGTGCTTATGATGGTGTCCTGACATTCCAGCAGAAGGAGGTGGCACCCTGCACCCTACTGCTTTATTTAATGTTTTTTCCACTTGCCTTACATCCCTGAGAGCAATTGCTGAACAGCTGGGAGAGTGGGTGCAGTCACCTCTCACAGGCAGCTGAGCAATGGGAGAGCTCTCCTCTGTTTGCTTGCTTGGTGAAAAATTGTGCTAAATGCAGCTGTAAAAAGTTAAACAGCCCCACAGATAAGCACAGGTATGCACTTACTGTGGAATCTATTTAGCAGGTGGGTTAATTGCTATTTTGCCAATAAAACACAAGCTGTAATCCCTTGCTGATATTTTCATTGATAACCTGACATCCTTCTATAGTATTATTTCTTCTGTCAAATACACTATAATTTTAAATGTGTAGTGCAAGAAACAAAGCACATCATTAATCATTAATAAAGTCAAATTGCATTTTTTAATTTTAACCAAGATTTTTAAAACTTGCAACTGAAATATTTTGCTGCTTTGTGAGGAGAATTATGATTTCTAGTCTATATTACTCAAGCTTCAGCAAAATGTGTGTCTTTTGATAAATATTCCCAGCCTAGTAGAGAATTATTTTAATTAGTACATTGCCAGACCAAACCCTGCATCTTTTTACAAATGAAGAAAGGGATGCCCAGAGAGAGTACATGCCATTTATTACCCAAGGTCAAACTATAAGCCAGGTACATCCCAGAATAGAAGCAATATCTTGTGATTCGAACCGCTGGAAAATGCTACCTCCTGTAATTTGATTGTGCACAGCCTCACATGGCTCATTGCAGCATGTTTTCTTGTTACCCACGTTCTTTTTTCTTTCTTATTTGTTTGTGTTTTTTTTTTTTTTTTTTTGTGAGGACACTGTGCAAATATTTCCAGCACAAAGTGAAATCCATTCCTTACATTGAAACACAGCCTCTGCTGCCCGCGTGGTTTTTCCCTCTGAAGGAGTCAAATGGTGACCTATATACGAGAAATCGCTTGTCCTTGAGAAGAGCGTTTTGAAGGAATTTCATAATTTATGTCTTGGGTTTGTTTTTTGTTTAATCCAAGCAGGGATGGAAGGAGACAGCTTTATTTCACCAAACACAAGTTTAGCTCAGCTGCTGTGCCCCAATACTTCAATTTCTTGATAAAGAGTCCTGGTGTCTTTAAGCTCCACATGTTCTTCATGAAGTTAATGGACTGTCCTGAAGGATCCAATCTGTTGGATAACACTGACCTCATGTGAAGAAGGCATTTGCATTCAGCTGGTTTTCAGATTTTTAGGCTAATACAGCATTTTTCCCTGATTAATTAATTGGGATTTTTTGCATGAGTAAGGATTACTTCAACAGTCAAGGCTTAACAGGATTTGACTTTCATGATGCACTGTGCATTAGAAAAGATGTTTATTTTCATCCCTTCTTTAATTTCCATTATATTGCAGTCAGTGCTTCCCAGACACAGATAGGTAAAATTCTGTTTTGGCAGAAACAGTGTGTCATTTGTATAAGGTGCATGTACTTTAGCTGTCCTTAACTACTGTGTTTTTTCCATTCGGGGAAAAAAAATTGTTTTATTCTCCCTTAAATACATCTTTTTCTAATGCTTATAGTGTTAGTTCGTTGTGTGTCCTTGGGGAAATCTGTCAGTCCTGCTTTTAATTACCTTCACTCAGGCTGTGTTTGCTTGAGCAAACAGCAGTAAGACCATTAAAATGGTGGTCCCATCCCTCCATTCAGATGATGTTTTATCCTCTCCTCAATTTTTCTCCATGGTGCTTCTGTCCCATTTCGTGGTTGATGGAGCATGGTGTGCTTCGGTCGTTGCACTCCCTTCTGGCAATGTAACTGTCAGATGACGGGGGAAAAGGTGCAGAAGTTCAAGTGGCTCCTTGTATTACCATCTGCTAAAGATGTTGCTGCCTTTTAGCACAGCTTGGGTTATCTTTTAATAACTGGCTATGGATGGGCTCAGCTGGCTTCCACTGACTCAGGGTTGTAGCAGCACAGACAGCAGTGGTGCCCTGTAGGAGACAGGGCAGCATTTTACACACCCTGGTGCTGTGATTTCATTGGAGACAGTGGTTTCAAAAGACTTTGGGGACCCCATGAGAGACCTTTGCTGCAGCTGCAGGGGTGACAAGGTGAACCAGCACACTGTGGCAGCAAGGTGGCCAAACCTGTTTGCTCAGGGACTGAGGCACTGGGGAGTCTTGAGAGCCTGCAGAGGCTCTCTCATCCCACAATGATTAACCTTCCTGTCTCTGGGGCAGAGGGGCATCTCAATTTCCTTTCCCAGCCAATGCTAGGTCATGACTCGGTGTGTGTTTCCAGGGTGTTATCCTGTCAGAGTGTGCACTGTTCTGATATTCTGATATTCTGCCTGCCCAGAAAGAGCCATGATCTTTCTAGCAGGACCTCGTTGAGTGTAGGGCCCTACTGAAAACCATCCTTATCCTGGCTGCCGTCTGTCCCCAGAGCTTCTTTTATCTTGGACCTCAGGAGATTGCAAATCAAGCTAAAGGAGTCACCTGGTATGTGGAAAGCAGGAATAGCACTGCTGTGGGATGTCTGGTATATAGGTGCCAGAGCACGGGAAATGTCAGGTGTTATTTTAAAAGGCAGTGGAATGGATGGATGTGCAGGGGGTGACACCTGACGAGTCCAACCAGCGTGTATTTTGTAATATTCTGGGAGAGAAGATACAAATCAATGAAAACTATTTTCTTGCAGCTCCTCAGACAATTCTTGATGATGTTTATTGGTTCTTTAGAGCCTTCCCTCCAGATAATCAGTGTGGAGGGAGCAGAAAACATTCATAAAGAAGAAAGTCTCCCTGCATCCTCAGAACAAGCTCCTCGGAAAACCATAGCTTAGAGATAAGAAATGGCTTGTGAAATGACAAATACAAAAAGGAATCCAGCTTCCCCCCTTGGTAGACCCTCTTATCTATCTTCAATATTAGTGGTTCATCCTCTTTTAGTATCCATAGGCCAGCTTTGAATGTAAAATCCCTCAGGGATTGGTTAGAATGTAGAATTTCCTTGGTAATTGGTGCAAATTGTAAAACCCTCAAAAGGTATAAAAACCCCTGTAAAACAATAGCCGTTGGTATATGTAGACAGGATGCCTTCATAGAATAAACTATGGATTTGTGCCTCTCTGCATATGCTGATCTCTTAACCCCGCTGGTCTGAGAGCTCACTGTGAGCCAAAATTCCATCTGGGCAAGGCTCGGGAATTTGCTCCGTCTCTGAGGGCTGCAGGAGCAGCCTCTGGGATCCCAAAGGGACCCCAAAAACCCAGCCAGTGACAAATCAGCACATGTTTGAATACTATTATAGGTTTCTTTGCTCCACTTTTTTCTTTCTTTAAAATCTCTTAGGAAAAAATTGGAAAGTGTGAGAGGAAGAATCTTCCCTGAGTGCTGTCTAGAACATGTTCATTTGCAACTCTTTAATGTGGAATGTAGATGTATTCATGCTGGCCATAGTGTTTCTGAAAGACATACAAATTAAAGATCTTTGAAGGGAGATCTGCAAAATACCCACAAAACTGATGCTCCTCCAAGTGCTGTAGTGCAGAATCGCCGTGTCAGGCTTTTAATCTCACCTGTGCCTGGAAGGGGAGGGTTGGCCTTTGAGGCGAGATTTCATTCCTCCGCTGTGGCCATTAAAGTCCTTTCTCTCTGTGGAAGAATTTGCCAGTTTATGTGAAACGTTGTGGTGTTTTAAATATCAGATATCGTGGTGCTAGCTGGGACTGTGCTGATTTCATTATTTCATTTCACACAGGCCACTACACAACCAGGATGTCTTCTTTTGAGCCAGAGGATTAAAATGAGTTAACAGTAAAGATAAAATCTTTTGATCCTAGCCTGCCTCTTTTAAATGTACAGTCTCCTAGCCATGGTTTCCCAAATTACACACAGGGGAAAATTTTGTATTAGGTTGCTTAAATTGATGAATTTAAACCAGCAAT
Organism: Sturnus vulgaris; assembly: GCF_052056855.1. Lineage (NCBI taxonomy): Eukaryota > Metazoa > Chordata > Aves > Passeriformes > Sturnidae > Sturnus > Sturnus vulgaris. The sequence goes on from NC_142244.1 coordinate 110,654,978, forward strand.
TGAAAGCTGTGTTTTTCTAAAGTAAACAGTAAAACAGAGGGAATTATTTGCGTCTGGATTTTTTTTAAAGGAATCTGAAATAATTTGGGTATACATTTCAGAATTTTCCTTTTTCTCTTCAGCAAGGCAATGCGAATCTTTTTTTGTTTTAACAGCCTTCAGACTGGGAGATGGGGACATCTTGATAATGGCTGGATTCAGTTCAATGCAGTGGACCTTGAATATTCAGTTGTAGAGCCAAAGTAGAAAACTGGAGATTGAAAATGTTAAATTTCAAGTGCACTGTTTACCAGCCAGCAAAAAAGCACCGCAATACACACTGGATCCTGCTGGAATTGGAGGTTTGATTGACACAAGTTTAGTGACATAAGTTATGTGTTCTGCTGCAGAAAAACGGATTTCAACTGCTTATAGCTGAAGAGTGGTATTAAAAAGACAGTTCTGTACAAAAGCAGTGCTGTGTCTCTGTACTTCTTTGTGTTGTTGGAAGAACATTTGTCGGTGCAGCAGCATCTTTCTGCTGAAAAAGCAGCCCAAACAGTAATACTGGTGTTATAATAAGATATTTTAACAAAAGAAAAAAGGAAATAGATTTATGCAGACATCTCTTGTATCCAGACTAGATCTCTACTTCCCCATCCTTCTCCTGACTCCTTTACATATGCCAGCATTTAGCTCTTAAACTTTGTCAGTTCAGTCACCTTCCTCATTGTCCCCATGGAGAGCTTTGAGGTCACCCTTTGGAGTTTGTTGGTGCTGCTTGGAAGCAGAGGTGTTCAAGGCAGTGTCCCTGCCCTCTGCAGTGCTGCCTCTGGCTTGAAGGTGAGAGCTGCAGAACACACCCCAGGGACTGAAATGAGGGCATGTCTAGGGAAAGGTGCTGGGCAGTTACTCAGACCTGTGGAGTGTGTCTGGTGACTGAATCTCTGGAAGCATCTGGAGCCATCAGTGTTTGAAGCAGAGAAGCAGGGGATCTCTCTGGCAGAGAGGTGCAGGGCTGGGCTGGGAGCTTCTGATTTTACAGCTTTAGGTACTTGGGGTCACTTGAGTGGCACAGGTTCCTTAAATCTATTGCCTTGGGTTCCTTAAATCTGTTGTCTTGGGTTTTCAGATTTTTGATTGTTGTGTCTTATGTGTACACCAAAGAACTTTATTACAATACTGTGTTTCTAAAGGTAGCAATATTTGACACTGATGTTTTCCCCTCATGTTTTTTTTGGCCTGGTTCTTACACAGGACCAAAAGCCACAGTTAACTGTGTTAACTCACAGGTAGCACTGGATGACACAGCAGAAAGGAAGAGTGTGCATATCAAACGTGCTTATGTGGTGGAGTGTGTGGAGGCAGAGACAGGCAGGCATGGGGAAAAAACACATTTGACAGAGGCTGAACAGAGAGGCAAAGAAAGAGACAATTTAAAATTTATTTTAAAAGCAAAAGAATTAGTTGATGGCAAAAATAGAAAAATGGAAACATGCAGGGATAGCAGAACTCAAGGGTGAAGGGAAAAAGGCAAAAGATAACATAGTCCCTGGAGTATGAGAGATTTAAAACTAAAATCAGGTTCTTTGACAGACTGGTAGAGATCTGATGTCCAATGTACTCAATTTAGAAGAAGGTAAAATTTCAATAGAACAGTAAACACAAGGAGAAGACAGGAAGAGGAGTAAGCTACATTTTATTGAGGGAAATTACTATTTTTGTCTGCTTGTTTTTTGTTTGCTGCTCTTCCATCCCCATATTCTCTTTACATATGCTCATACATTTACAAAAATAGCTGTCATCACATCCAGTGCTTACAATCATATTCCATCTTTTCTTTAAGGAATAACTGAGACAACCACTGATGTCTGGAAGCGAATACAGACTTTTTCATGTACATTGTTGTACTTCTGACACTGACATTTTCCTGTTACATGCATATAATACTATAAATCAGTGTGTAACCTAAACAGTAATGCCGTTAGTAAACTTTACTTTGGTACCAGGCTAAAGAAGCAGGAATATGAAGAACTGAGCTGCTCCAAGGAGGAAGAGTACCAGGTTAACAACAATTATTCTGTAAAAGTATAACATCCTCTGCACTTTACAGCACTGAAAGAGTGGAGGGGTAAAAGTAAGCTGTAAGTTCCTGTGTAGCCATTTAATACACATTGTTAGGGTATTAGATTTTTACTTAAAGATGTAGTACAGCTATGTTGCAACTGGCAGGGTACAGATTTGGAAAAAGATCCTCTTCTTTTGTCTCACCTCCAATAAATCAGTAGATCATACTTTTCTCTGTTAATTCAGCTGGACAGTCTTAAAATCAAGGTACAGCCCCATGGACAGGCTGTGTGAAGATTTCAGAGCAGGTTCTCAGCCTTGCCTCTGAGCAGTCTTGAAGCTCTGTTGAGAGGATCAGGGAGCCAGTCAAAATGGGCAAGTCCCATGGTCCTGCTGTCCAACTTCTCTATTCTACCCCTTTTTTAAAGTATCAGAATTCAATATATGCAGTCAGGTCACTATTTTTGATAGGATGATCTGTCAAAATATGTCACTGTCTGTGTCTGTCAATGGCAGGGAGTTCTTTGACCATTGACAAGCATGAGATCAAGCACTGAGTGATGTTGTGTAACCTTCTGTCCACTGCATTACAGCAGAGCTCAGGGACAATATTCTGTCAAAAACAGCTATTTCTTATCTATGTTGTAGGCTTATTTTCAATTGATAGTTAGTGAGCTGGAGTACCATGGCAAAATAATTAAAATAGCTGTTTCATTTTAGGCAAACATGATCAAAAAGTATTTTAATAGCAGTCCAAGCTGTGGCTGAGTCACTTGGTGTTTCTCAGCTCAGTATATTTTGATGTCTGAGAGAAGAACCATAAATCTATTTTTATATGCAGATCAACATTCCTGAATTCTTCATTTTAATGGCTTGGTATCTCTTGTTGAAGAACAGTGGATCGTGAGTGAGATGGAATAGGTGTCTGATAGCATTGAATTATCTGGGAGGAAAAAAAACGTGGCATATAAATACACCTTCTATCTGTCCAAGGCATTTAGTTATTTTATGTGCCTAATCATCTTCACAGGTTGCTTCCAGTCCCTCATTGGTACAATGTTAACATGGTTGAGGATTATAAATTGGGGATGTGCTGGTCATATTTAGATTTCAGCATCAAGGGAATGAAGGCTGCTCTTAAAAGTGTGTGGGCCTGGGTCTAGAAGCAGCAAAGGACAAAGCAGGTCTGTGCTGGTCCGTCAGTGTAGAATCGGAAAATGGTAATTATTGTTTATTCCATACTGGTAGCATTCTGCAGTTTGTCTGCTCAGTGCTGACAACCAAATAATATCCCTACCACAATCAGAGAGCTGACAGGGACTTGTGAGGTAATTTAGGCTGCCATCTATCCCACAGGAAGGTGTACCTGTGCCTGTCATTCCTGGCAGCCCCTCCCTGACTTGCTTTTCATACCCCCAGTCAGTGATGAAGGATCTGCAGTCTTCCCTGGATGTCTGACACACTGTTAGAAAGCCCAGCCTAATGACTATTCTGAATCTTGCTGTAATTTAAGCCTGATTTTCCTTGTCCTCTCCATTGAGAAATAGCAAGAAATTTTGTTCCTCTCTGCAGAAGCTCTTTATATTATAATTTCAAGACTGTTACAACTTTTACCCTTATTTTTATTTCTTCTCTAAACCATCCTAATCCTTCCAATCTTCCCTTGTGTGTCATGTTTCTTACATCTCTGGTCATTCCCATTGCACTCTGCCAGTCTCCCTCCAACCTTTCCTGAAGAGTGCCAGAAGTTGGACACATGGTTCTGGCAAAGGCCTTTCTAGTTTAGCAAAGAGATAACTCTGTTTCTTCCAGGCCTTTTTTCCATGTACACAGCTCAGTAAGGTGCTGGCATCTCACACCAGTGTGACACTGACTCACCTCCAGCTCATGACCTGCTATTATCCAGCTGCCTTTAAATGGGCTGCAGCTCATGGGCAGGTATTCCTTAGAAAAAGTCTATGAACAAGCGAAGTAGGTAAAGGTCATGTGGAGACAGGGAGCCATTGAACACTGTGCTGTGATATGCAAGATGAGAAGCTTCTTCAACTGGAGGAGCTTTGTGTCATTAATGCCAACTGGAGAATTTCCTTTCCTTTGTTCCCTGAATAAAACTGGGAAGATGTTATTCTACAGTGTAACTTGAGGTGTGCCATTACATATCCAGGGAACATCTGTGAAGTGATAAGAGTTCTTTTGTGGAAGTACACTTGGAACAATATAATTGAGAGGGCTGTATTACGTCAATTATTTTGTCCGCATTAGAAATCAAGGAGTAAGTGAAACCTGAAGTGTCTGGAGGTTAAATTTAGTCTGTTCTTTTAATTTGCTTTAGTTGATAATGTAAAGATAAAGCTCAGTGTTGTCTCTTCTTTTTGCCATCCGTGAAATGGATAATTCTATACTTGCTTTAGTTTTTTAAGACTAATCCAGAGATTAAGTAGTCAAAATTCCAGTTGTAATAGCAATGGACTGCAAGATACACGTTCCACATGGAGCTGTTTAAATTTGATCAGAGCTAAGTTGGTCAAATATGAATCCAGGGAAAATAGCAGTAGAACAGAAAAAGAAACTTGTTCAGGCTCTTTAAATAAATATTGATTTGTTTGTTTTTGGTCTGGCGGAGCTGAATCAATCATGAGCTTTTTTATACCAGGCTGCCATTTTCATCCATACATGTTTTTTTATTATTCCATAAAAAATGCCTGGAAATA